>NW_025999932.1:10849571-10896652 GCF_001458135.2 Marmota marmota marmota | reverse complement strand
GAGAGAGAGAGAGAGAGAGAGAGAGAGAGAGAGAGAGAGAGAGAGAGAGAGAGCCTCTGCTCGGTGTGAAGACCTCCCTGTGGTGGACAACTCGCAAATTCCCCTGGATCATCCCTGAGCTTTTAATAACACCAAAATCACCAAGAGAGACCCCAAGGTTAAGGGCTTCCTCCCCAGGGAATTTCCCCATTCTGCCAAACTTGAAGGAGGGAGATATGATTAGCGTCGCTCAGCTTTCCTCTCCATTGGTTCCCCAAAGGTAAAGGCCAAGCCTGATCCCTGGATGAGCCCACTCTTCCCCATCACAGCTAACGGCACCAAAGTGACCAGGCAAATAACCTGGAGGCATGGCTCTCCCCTAGGTCAGGATGGGATGGGCAATATCCTGTCACTGTCCTTCACCAGAGGGAAGAGGACCAATGGGTATGGCACGCCATGTTCGTCTCCACGCTCCCTGTTCATTACCCAACCTCGCCACCTCTCCATCTTTCTCTTGATCTTCCTTGTACATCTCGGTGCCTTCCAGAGTTCTAGTACTTTCCTTTGGGTTGGCAGACACCAGAGGGCAACCTAATCTCACCTACTTGCCGGTTCTCCCGTCTCACCAGTAGAGGGAAGAATTTGAGAGAATCTGCTATTCCGTGGTCATGAATTTGAAATATGGAATTAGCCAGTGCAATAGAACAGCTCCCGCAAAGGCATTCCCGTGCCAAGGCATTCTGTTCTCGTTGGTAAATAATCTGTCATAAAACTGTTTAAATGCATATTAACTCACCAGAGCACAACCCTGGCAAAATTTCCCTCCAGGCTGTATTTTGCAAGGAGACAGAGTTTCCACATGATGTGAGACCTGAGATTAAGCTAACAGAAGTCATGCATTTGTCAAGGTAATATTGACGCTCTGTACCTCACTCACCATTGAGATCTGATTTTTATTTTGGTTCAGAAATAGCTGATAAGGCATTTAGCCCTGAGTGTCTTCCTTGGGGTGCGTGCGATTTCCACAATATAGGTGCTTTGAGGGTACATATGGGCTTACTTGGGCAAGTGAAGCCAAGTTAATTAGACTGATTATGAACCAAGCAGAGAGCCCTAGGGACAATAAGAGCCCAAGCAGTCCCCCGCCAACGTGGCAGTCCATGCAAGAGTACACTCACCACACCACCCTGTTCTGCAAAGCACACCAAGGAAATTAGAGGTTCACTTTGAAAAATGTTTGGAAAGGAGGAATTCAAAAACGCAACTTGTGCCATTGAAGTACTTACCAAATAATCATCCTGAGCAAGTTAACATTAAAACTTTTTAAGATAGACAACATGGAGTTCTGCAATCTGCTCAACCATTGCAATTTGCTAAATTGTTTGGATCTAATTACCTGGCCTGGATATTTTCTGCTTGGTATCCCCAGCATTTGAACCATTTCCAAAGCCGGAACTTTATAGAAATGATCTTTGAAAAAGAGTCTGTGATTCTATCCTTCTTTAGATGGATTTTTAAAATCCTAGTTGATGAGTTTTCCCACATGACTTTGTCTGTTTGTTTGTTTCTAGGGATTGAACCAAGATGACCTCTACCACTGATCTACATCCCAAAGCCCTTTGTTTATTATTTTGAGACAGGGTCTTGCTAAGTTGCTTAGGGCCTTGCTAAATTGCTGAGGCTGGCCTTGAACTTGACATCCTCAGCCTCCTAAATTGTTGGGATTAAGGTGTGTGCCATAGCATTGGATTGTCTTCATTTCTTCACCAACACTCTTTCTTTGATTCATGATCTGAAATAGGAGTTCTTATCCTGAGGTCTGGAAGTAGACTTGAGCATTGTCATGAATCATTTGGAATTGAGGACAGGATACCAACTGTGTGCATTTGAGGTGTCTCTGGAGAGGGGGTCCATAACTTCCATTAGATTCTCAAAGGGCCCTATGATCTCCATCTTTCCACTCTGCATTCACTAGACCAGGGCCCCCAGTCAGTGTGCAGAATGGGTTACAGGTGTGTCCCTGAGCCTGTGACCCCCACCGCCCTTGAGTGACAAAATGATCAGGAATGGCAGTAGATTCCAAGCTGAGCATCTCCTACCAAGGGCTGCCCAGTTGTGGGCTGTGGTGGGAGGTTGGGGAGCCCGGCACTCAGCTCATGGCTTCTCTCTACCCCATCTTTGCTGTCTGCATGTCTTCCCTCCTCTCCCCTTCCTCCTTCAACCACAGGGAAACTTGGCATCAGCCCCGCTGCCTACCATACAACCTGCACTTGGCACACACTCCGCCAAAAAAACCAGCGGTGTAGACGTCTCCTCTTCCTAAAAATGCTCTGGCAGGCTCATCTTGGGGATTTGCCTTGCCAGCCACGTGGCAGCAAGTGAGAGCAGCTCCATTTCCCATTTCCTGGGTCATTCCTGGTACTCCAGTCCCACACGCGTGCGCCTCTCCTGTGGCAGTTATCCTTTGTCCATATGTGCAGAGAGCTCCCCGTGCCAGTTCCCTAACTGGCTCCCAGCTGCATTACAAATATTCCTCAAAGCCCGTTCATACATAGATTCTCTCCAAGCAAGAAACAAGCGTAAATCTTCACAGACTCTAGATAGAGCCACTTACATAACAAACAGGACAGGCACATTCCCATGATTTTCTGACTACTAGAGAACACCCAGAAAATTATGTCACAATGTACGTGTCATGACCACATACACCATCCAGGGTGGGTCTGGTCGCCAGAGCTCAAATTGCATTTTTTTTAACTCTTTATGATGCTGAGGCAGGAAGATCTCAAATTCAAGGTCAGGCAAAGCACTTAGGAAGAAATGGAAGCAAACATCACCAAGATGTCTCAAATAAGAAATAAAAAGGGCTGGGTTTGTAGCTTAGTGGTACAGTGCTTTAGAATTCAATTCCCAGTACTGGAAAAAAAATAAAATAAAAATAAAAAAACATGCACTTCAATTTCCTCAAGGTTTAGCAACACCATGCCTGGTTGACAAAATCTTGACAACGGCCTACTACGTTTCAGTTTGAATGTCTCAAAGACTTGGTCACCTAATTCTTAAATACTCTTCTAACCCACTTCACAGTTGCATGAGAAAATGAAACTATCTTTCTTCATTTCTCTAGTGAGACAAGCTAATGGCCACAAATATATACATCTCACCTCTGAAAGAAGAGTATCAGTAAACCACAAGGAACTGAGCAAGTTTCTTAAATAGATTAGTCCAGGGTTACTAATGAGATCTTGAGAAACAAACAGGGAGCATGGGGTCAAGAGCCCGGGTGCCGTCCTTCTTTTGAGGAGCAGTGGGAGAATCTGCAAAACCCCTCAGAGAGCCCAGTGATTTGCAGATTACACTTCGTTACCCAAGAAAAGTCACAAGCCCACCAAGTATTTTCTTAAAACCTCCCACCATTAAGTCTAACATGACGGACCCGTTTTTCTTAGACTTCTTTCTCTGTAGTAGAAAGGTCCCCCATCGGAGAGCTCCTGAGAAACATCGCTGTCTGCATTACAGGCCTTGCTGAGGAATAGACAAGCAACCTCCTACTTAACGAAACTGACAAACAGACTGAGCTCAGGATCACTTTACTTGAAGGGTGTAATCCCTGGAAAACCCTTTGAGAAAACAGTCACATTATTTTTTAATGTATTTTAGAAATAGGGGGAAATGTTTGAATAAGTGCCTGAAAATTATTAAGTCTTTTTTTTTTTTTGGGGGGGGGAGGTGTACTGGGGATTAAACTCAGGGGCCCTCAACCACTGAGCCACATCCCCAGTCCTATTGTGAATTTTATTAGAAATAGAATCTCACTGAATTCCTTAGAGCCTTGCTAAATTGCTGAGGCTGGCTTTGAACTCAGGATCCTCCTGCCTCGGCCTCCCAAGCCACTGGGAATAGAGGCATGCACCACTGTGTCTGGCTAGTAACAGTCATTTTTAAAGCCCATTTTTAGAGCTACTATCTGGAGTTACAAAAACCTGGGTGATAAAATCTCAAAAAAACTAAATTACATATATAATATATACATACATATCCATAATATATATATATATATATATATATATATATATATATGTGTGTGTGTGTGTGTGTGTGTGTGTGTGTGTGTGTTATTGCATATTCTTTTTAGAACAAGAAAATCATGTGTAGACTTACAAGTTGCAAAAATATTAAACCTTGGATGTGGCTCAGTGGTAGTATGCTCGCCTACCATGTACAAAAGCCCTGAGTTCAATTCCCATCGCTGACAAAACAAACAAAAAAATTATAATTAAGTCTTGTTTTTAAAATAGTTGCTGAGCTTACAGAAAATGAAATACTGAGCTCTCATCGGCAATCACATAACAATAAGCCATTGTTATGAATTTACTAGTTGTAATCTGCTGACCAGAAGTATAACAACTTTAGAGGGAGAGATAAATACACTTTTGGGGAAAAAAATTACCCATAGTAGAGATTTATAGGACAGCCATTAACAAATTAGTTTTTTGTTCAAATCATACACAATAAATGTCACACTTCTTTAATTTGATTTGGATGTTCAGACTCTAATCTTGAGGGCCTGGAAAATTACATAGTATTGATGATTAACAGTATTCCTTATTTTGGCAACAGTAGACATTTGAAATGAAATCCTGGTGATGTTTGTTTTCATCTCTTCCTAATTTTAATGGCAAAAGTTTGCAAAAAGTGTTTTTAGGCACACTCATACAATGCTGGTGGGACTGCAAATTGGTGCAACCACCCTGGAAAGCAGTATAGAGATTCCTCAGAAAACTTGGAATAGAACCACTATTTGATCCAGCTACCCCAATCCTCAGTTTATACCCAAAGTATTTAAAAACATCACACTACAGTGATGCAGTCACATCAATGTTTATAGCAACTCAATTCACTATGAAACCAACCTAGGTGCCCTTCAACAGATGAATGCATGAAGAAAATGTGGTACATTTACACAATGGGATATTACTCAGCCTTAAAGAAGAAGAAAATTGTGGAACTTGCAGGTAAATGGATAGAACAAGAGAATATCATGCTAAGTGAAATAAGCCAATCCCAAAGAACCAAAGGCCAAATGTTTTCTCTGGTAAGTGGATGGTGATCCATAGTAGGGGATGAGGGTAGGAAAGAATGAAGGAACTTTGGATTGTGCAGAGGGGGGTGAGGGGAGAGGTAGGGCTGTGGAGATGGGAAGGACGATGGAACGAGACAGACACTATTACCTTATACACATGTATGATTCCGCTACTGGAGTGACTGCACCATGGACAACTAGAGGAATGAGAAGCTGTGCTCCATTTGTGTACAATGTGTCAAAATGCATTCTACCGTCATCATAATAAATTAGAACAAATTTTAAAAAATTAAAATTTATTTTATATTGTTTACTGATGAATTTAAAAGTACAATGTTTTAACATCTTTGCATTTTCCTTTTTTTTTTTTTTTTTTTTGGTGGTACTGGAGATTGAACCCAAGGTGCTCTACTATTGACTTACATCCCCAGCCCTGTTTATTTTTTATTTTGAGACAGGTCTCACTAAGATGCTTAGAGTCTCCCTAATTTACTGAGGCTGGCCTGGAGGCTGTCTTAGCCTCTCAAGTTTACGGACATGTGCCACCAGGCCTGGTTTCAGGGTAGTATTGAAGAAAACAGAGGTCTCACTAAATTGCCCAAACTGGCCTTGAACTTGCAATCCTCCTGTTTTGGCCTTCTGATTAGCTGAGATTACGGTGTGGGTCATGGTGCCTGGCTAATTCCTTTTGACAGATCTCATAGCTAAAGTTGCTTCCCGACATCCTCTGTTGTTTGAGCAGGTCTGAGTAAATAAGCAGTGCTTTCTACCTGACACTATCCTAACACATTCTATGACACAAGTTTTCTTTTCTCTTTTTCCTGTATTGAGGATTGAACCCAGGGTGCTCAACCACTGAGCCACACCCCCAGCCCTTTTTTATATTTTATTTAGAGACAAGGTCTTACGGCGTTGCTAAGTGCCTTGCTAAGTTGCTGAGGCTAGCTTTGAACTGGAGATCCTCCTGCCTCAGCCTCCCAAACCGCTGGGATTACAGGTGTGTGCCACCGCACCCGGCTATGGCACGGGTTTTCAAACGTCAGGGGCATTATATGAGGGCAAAGCCACAGGAAACACACAAAGACACATCAATGGCATGAGACCTACAGCACGGAGGTCTGCAGAACCCTGCTGATGGCCTTTCACCTTCCGATAGTTTCTCTTAAAACACAAGCATGCAATAGAAGCACTGAGTAGAGAAGCGATTCCGTGCATAGAACCGCTTGGTGGGTCCTTGGATTCTGGCAGGGTCCAAACCCCAATTGTACCTTGCTGCTGAGTGAGTTGTGCGTCACCTCCTCTTTGAAGCCTTCCCCATCCCACCATCCCCAGGTGTTCCTGGGCACCTTACAAACCTTCCACTTCAGCACTCATCACTTTAAGTTGTGCGTACTTGCGTCTCTGGCTATCCCACAAATTCCTCCAGAGCAGGAGTGAGAGTCGGTCACACTCTGTAGCCACTCCCTATGGTCACTCTTTCAGAGAATGTGCCTAATACATTTTTTTTTTTTGTACTGGAGATTGAACCCAGGGGCCTCACTAAGTTGCTGAGGATCTTGTTAAATTGCCAAGACTGGTCTCTAACTTGTGATCCTCCTACCTGGGCCTCCTCAGCCTCTGAGCCTACAGGCATGCACCACCACGTTGACTGAATGAATGCTTGGGTACTCTAGTGTCCTTATTTTGTTCTCTAAGTCCTGTTCAGTACATTTAACCAGGAACTGCTTGTCATTTAGAACAAAGATGAGTCAAGCCTTTTGGACTTTCTGAGTAAGATCCAGGTAGGGAGAGGTCCATGTTACTAATACCCAAGGAGTGGACAAAGCTAGGGTGGACAGACACGTTCAGGAGGCAGGGGTGGGGGGTAGAACCCTGGTTGATTGCTCTAGGAGAAACATAGATAGTCAAGTTGGGTTGGGACTGGCAGAAAGGGATATTTAAAAATATATATTATTGTAGCATAATATGTGTAACATAAATAAAATTCAACCTTTAACTGTGTTTTTTTATTTGTTTGTTTTGCTTTTTTTTGTTTGTTTGTTTGTTTGTTTATTTATTTATTTATTTGGTACTGGGGATGGAACCCAGAGAAACTTTACCACTGAGCTACATCCCCAGTCTTTTGGTAATTTTATTTTGAGACAGGATTTCACTAAGTTACTGAATTGGCCTTGAGATCCTCCTGCCTCAGCCTCCCGAGTTGCTGGGATTATAGATGTGCTTCACTGCACCCAGNAGGGTGGACAGACACGTTCAGGAGGCAGGGGTGGGGGGTGGGGGGGGAGGGTATGTTCAGCAAAGGATGGGAAGAAACTGAAGGGGAGGTCACAGGAGAGAACGCTTCCCCAGGCGTAGCCAGTGACCCAGGAGCACAAGCCTCACCCCCCCAACGCCTGCCCACTGCCTGTGGCCTCCCCACCTCCCCCAGGCTGCCTGGCTCTGCTGACTGAACCAGCCTCCAGCTTCAACAGTCCTGCCTCCTGCTTTTCCACACCTGCACGCCTGCCCTGCCCGCCTGAGGCACTGTCCAGGTGATGGCCAGCCTCTGTGCTCACGCTCACCCCCTCCAGGTAACTTTTCCCCTGTTCACAGGTAAGCTTCCTGCTGCGGATGCCAGGCACCTGGCCAACCTGGTAAAGACAGACATTTTGGTGCCCATAATATCCCATTATCAAGGGCCGGCCTTAGAGACTCTCCAGACAGGGCCTGCCTTAGAGACGACTGAGCATCCGAGGAGCTGAACCCGGGGTCCTGCACCCTGAAGTTGTGAGTTCCTTTTTTTTTAATAGTTTTTTTTTTTTAAGAGAGAGAGAGGGGGCTGGGGATGTGGCTCAAGCGGTAGCGCACTCGCCTGGCATGCGTAGGGCCCAGGTTCGATCCTCAGCACCACATACAAAAACAAAGATGTTGTGTCTGCCGAGAACTAAAAAAATAAATAAATAAATATTAAAATTATCTCTCTCTCTCGCTTTAAAAAAAAGAGAGAGAGAGAGAGAATTTTTCATATTTATTTTTTAGTTTTCAGCGGACACAACATCTTTGTTTGTATGTGGTGCTGAGGATCAAACCCGGGCCCCACGCATGCAGGGCGAGCGCGCTACCGCTTGAGCCACATCCCCAGTCCCAGGTTGTGAGTTCCTTTGAAGAAGGACTCTTACTTCCCATTCAGCATGTGCCAGGTGCTGAGCTTCTGGTCCTTTTGGAGGAGGACTCTTTAATTACCCCACGATCCAGTGAGTCCGCCTCTGGTATACATTCAAAAGAACAGGAAGCAGGATTCGTGAATACTTGTAAGCCCATGTTCATAGCAGCATTATTTACAATAGCCAAAAGGTGGGAGCCACCCAGTATTCATCAATAGGTGAACGGATAAACAAAATGTGGCCTACTTATACCCCGGAATATTATTCAACCTTAAAAAGGAAAGAAATTCGGACACATGTTACAACATGCGTGCATCTTGAGGACATCGTGCTAAGTGAAAGAAGTCAGGACAAATATTGTATGATTCCACTTACACACAGTCCTCAGAGTAGTCAAAAGTCATAAAACGATGCTTTGCAGGGGCTGGGCTGGAGGAGAAGGAGGAGTCATTGTTTGAAGGGTACAGATTTAAAGTTTGAGATAAGGAAAAAAATTCTGGAAATTGATAATGCTGATAGTTGCACAACAATGTAAATGTACACATGCCACTGAACTCTACTCTTGAAAATGGTTGACAGGGCTGGGTGCAGTGAAGCACATCTATAATCCCAGCAACTCGGGAGGCTGAGGCAGGAGGATCTCAAGGCCAATTCAGTAACTTAGTGAAATCCTGTCTCAAAATAAAATTACCAAAAGACTGGGGATGTAGCTCAGTGGTAAAGTTTCTCTGGGTTCCATCCCCAGTACCAAATAAATAAATAAATAAACAAACAAACAAACAAACAAAAAAAAGCAAAACAAACAAATAAAAAAACACAGTTAAAGGTTGAATTTTATTTATGTTACACATATTATGCTACAATAATATATATTTTTAAATATCCCTTTCTGCCAGTCCCAACCCAACTTGACTATCTATGTTTCTCCTAGAGCAATCAACCAGGGTTCTACCCCCCACCCCTCCACCCACAGACCTCCACTTGTCCCTGGCCTCCTCTGGCATCACATAGAACTCTCAGCTTGGGACCTTGGCCATTTGAGCCCAGGTTGGAGCCTCATCTCACTCATGCCCAGCTAGTCTGCTGACCTCATGATGGTTTGGCCTCTGCCTCTTGGTTGCCTGCGCTCGTGCTCAAACTCAGCCCACCAAGCCTAGGAGCAAACTTTAGACTCCTCCAAGAAAAAGAGGTGGAAAGGAGACAGCAAAAAATCATTTCCAACTTTGCCTTTAGATCACACTGTAGTGACTAAGCCCTTATCACGTACCAGGTACTGTGCTAAGCAGTTTGTTAATCACCTTATTTAATGCTCACCACAATCTAACAAATTAGTCCTTATTGTCATCATCATCCCCATTCTATAGATGAAAAGCTGAGATACCTGGCAACTTGCCAAGTTCCCAAAGCCAGGAAGGTTCCAGTTCAGGATCAGAAACTGGCTTCTTCCTTGCCACATTCAGCTCCCATGCCTGGCCACAGGAAGTCTGTCAAGAATCTGCATCCTGAGGCCGCCATCTTGATTCTTTCCCTCACTGCCGCCAAAGTTAACGTTTAGGGGAAAAGATTAAAAAAAAAAAATTGTAACTTCTGAGGTCACAAAAGACCAGATGTAAACTACGAGTCCCAATATGTATAGAAATATAAAGTCCCCATATGATTGGATCATAATGGCTCACTCTAAGAAATTCTGAGGCCGGGGGTTCAATGCAGACTATTTTTGAGTTTTGAACAACGGCTCCATTGACCAGATAGCTTTAAACCTCAGCGTCCACTGTGATCTTGGGAAAGCTTGTTAGCAGATTTTCCACAAGAGAGCACTGAGGACGAGCAAGTTCTGTTCTTTCCAACACAGATCAGCCTCTCGAGGGAGCAAGTGGGTTTAACGCGGAATTAGAGAGCTGCCTCGATTTCAAAACCTCCTGTGGGTGCACAGAATCCTCCGTGGCCACTGGCAGAAATTCTTAGCAAAACAGTCCTCCTCCAGTTGTTGGAATCACAACCACTGGTTTCACTCCCTGCCTCCCTGTCACCAAAGGGGGTGTTTTGATTGGAATGACAGGGGCCCATGTGGACGAGCCATGGTACAAATGTGCACGTGACAATGGACACTCCTCTGCTGACTACCCTGTTATTTCAGACACCACTGGACAGATGGGCTGTGTTCTGAGTGGGGAAAGGCCGCACCTTGGAGAGAAAGTTTTTATTAGGCTGTCATCTCGCTGTACACAAAGTGTCCCCCGTCACTTTGCTGGGTGGGAGCTGACTTGGGGCAGATCGCTTCTGAACACTGGAACAGTGGCTTCCCCCTCCCACCATCCTCTCTCGGTTCTGGAGCCGGGCCTTAGTTTCGGGGTCCTGGCTGTCTGCTGGCCCCTGTGAAGCCCATGCTGTGGCCATGTGCAGGGCATGTGCTGGCAGCCTGGCAGCTGTTGGAGCACAGTGAATCCATTCACATGCTGACACATCTCAGTGACTAATGCGGGCTTAGCGAGGAAACACAGAAGCGTTTGACAAGCAGAAACAACTGAATTACTTTTGGAGGGGGGGAGGAAATGACACCCCCAACGGGCTTGATCTCACCATTGGGTTTGGACTGGGGAGCCCTGGCAAGCTCGCTGTGGGAAGCACCCGGATGTCATCCCAGCCATCCACCACCATTAATTCTGAGGAGAAGAGAAGCCAGGCAGGTGCTTGGAGAGCGGGAAGAGGTAGAAAGCAACGGTTGTTCTGAGATTGTGCTGGACTTGGAGACAATAAATCATTCGCATGCAAAGGTCTGAGAGCAGAGGCAGTCTTGTTTGTAGCTGGGAGCGTGGGCTTCGGAAGCAGAGAGAACTAGGGTCAGGTCCTGGCTCTGCTTCTTCTTCTATGACAGAACTCTGTAACCTGCGCCTCCATTTCCTCCTCTGTAAAATGGGACAGTAACAGGATTCCTGTACAAGAGGCTAGCTCAGGAACGAGGGGAACTACACATTAACTCACTGATAGGGATTAACTGGGTGGCGACTGTAGGCAAGCGGGTCCCTGGGACGGGCCTTCGGGGTTTATATTTTGCCCCTGGTGCCCCCCCGAGCTGCTTTCCTCTTCCATACTCTCTGCCATGATGTCCCAACTTACCTGGGCCCAGAGCTATGGAGTCAGCTCTATAAAGACGGAGACCTGTGAAACCGTGAGGCCCAAATAAACTTTTCCTCCTCTAAAATTGCTCTTTTTGGGTCTTTTGGTCACAGCAACAAAAAAAAGCTGACTAAAACCCTACTTTATAAAGCATGTGCGTATAAGACCTGGCAGACAACAAACGCTGGTGGTTATTAATCATAAGAGTACTTTTCTTTCTTTTTTTTTTTTTTGAGAGAGAGAGAGAGAATTTTTAATATTTATTTTTTAGTTCTCGGCGGACACATCTTTGTTTTTTTTTTTTTGTATGTGGTGCTGAGTATCGAACCCGGGCCGCACGCATGCCAGGGGAGCGCGCTACCGCTTGAGCCACATCCCCAGCCCGTAATAGTACTTTTCAAATAAAGGAAAATGAGCTTTGGGTTTGTCCGGTATGCAGGGCGTGAACACAGAATTCACATTGTGCTGACCAGCCTTGCTCCTGAGAGTGTGGAGGTGAAACAAAATACAGGAGAGTAAACTCGCGAGACCTGTTGTACACATGGTGGCTTTACTTAATAAGCCATGTATTATATTCTTGAAAACTGCTGAGAGCAGGTGCCCTGGTGCACACCTGTAATACCAGCAACTTGGGAGGCTGAGACAGGAGAATCGAAAGTTTGAGGACAACTTCAGCTACTTAGTGAGACCCTGTCTCAAAAATGAAATGAGCTGGGGATGTGGCTCAGTAGCAGTGTTTGCCCAGCATGGGTGAGGCCCTGGCTCCATCCCCAGCACCGCCTCAAGACACGCTCCAGTTACCACCACCCACTGTATCAGAACAGAGGTGCCTCTGATACTCATGAGCTGAGGAGCCATCTGGGCTGGAAGACCCTGGTCCCCACCAACCTCTGTGTTCTGGATCAGACCTTAGCAAATGCTCTCCTGCCTAAGGTGGAACACTATTAAGAATAGTCTCCATGTCACTCCCCAAGATAGACGGCATCAACATGCTTTGTGCATAGACCTTCAGCCACTGATTTGGGGATCTTTCAACCCAAGAACCTGTTGGACTAGAGTTTGTGAAATAGCCACATGGAGCAAATAACAAGGATGACCTGCTACATCAAATACAAGGGGCACTTGATTTTTTTCCTTCCACAACAGAGGTCCCCATACCTCCACTGATGAAGTGAAATGCTGGCTTCCACCCACAGAACCCACCAGGCACCCTCCTGCAGCCAGGGGACAGAGCGGAGTGGCTTGCTCGTGGGGACAATCCAACACGGTAAGCCAACCCCTGAGTCTTGGATGTGACATGAGTCCCCGCCACCAATACTAGGAACATTGGGAGGAACAGGCCAGGAGGGAAGTGGAACTGGTGGTGCCAAACAGGGAAAGGGAGGGGTTCCACCTGCTTCAGGAAGCTCTCCCGCAGCGTCCTGATGGCCAGGCCATGGTGGGCTGCACTGGGCTGACCTCCTGGCCTCACCCCCACCTCTAGACCACAGGTGGCCCCCACTTCCTGCCTTCCCTGGCCTCTTCCTGGGCTTACGTCTTACCCGGTTCCCATGTTTTGTTTTTTGTTTGTTTTTTCCTTTTATCAGACTTATTTTTTAAAACCCCACTAGGGTTTAAATCCAGGCCTTGAGCTCCACCGCTGGGCTACATCACCAGCCTTTTCTATTTTATTTTGGGTCGGGGTCGTGCCAAGCTGCCCGTCCAACCTGATGCTCCTGTCTCGGCCTCCCTACACGAGAACTGAGGTGCTCCTGGTCTCCTCCGTCTCCCAGTGTCCCGGCACAGACGCAGTGCCTGCTTTCTTTAAGGAGCCCCTTATCTCCACCATCTCCTCCTCTCCGACTGGTGTTCCTCAGCTACTCCAGCCGCTGTCCACCCAGACTGGACGTGAGCATTTAAGCCTTGCACTGGTCAGGGTGACAGAATACACTGAACCTGGGGTCTCCAGAGTTCCTTTGAATTCTAACAACACTGACTTATTATAGGCAGCCATCAATGCCACGCTGTCTCAAGACCCAGGGCACAAGCAACTCTGAAGCTGCGCTTCCTCACGCCTTCCTGAGAGCGTCTTCAAGAATTTAAAGCAAGAGAATTATTGACACCAGTTTCACGGATTTATTTCGTTGTCCCTTAGGTGGGCACAGAGAGTACCAGGCAGATGAAGGGGTGCGTGCATTATTTTGTGGTCACTGGAGAACTTTCAAGTATCTGCCCAGATCCCAAACTTATGCCAAGAGCAGGGAAGCCAAACGAGGAAAGAAAACTTCTGTGGATTCCAGGTTGGCCTAAGAGGGAGGTGAGGGTGCGGGCGGGAGGTTGATGAGGACCCAGGAGCTTGTTAGAAGGAGAGAGAGCTGAGAGGACTGGCCCAGGCAAAGAGCAAGGGGCCTTCTTGGGAAGGAAGCCGAAGACTACTGTCAGGGTGAGGGATCCAGAAAAGTCTCAGCAGGCCACACAAATCAGAGCCCAGCAGTGGAAAGACAAGACTGCACCTTGCCCAAGAAATAGGGACATGGACCCAGCAGCGCACCACGTGGGAAGTGTCACCAGTCAGAGGGTCACTGGGCAGCCAGGACATTGTCACCACCAGCAAAACCCCTCAGAACCACCCATCCGTGGAAGAAAAGGAGTCGTATGTAGCATGGGAAATCAGCACAACCTCACCACGCACACGCACACCATGAGAAAAGAAGAAAACAGCTTGCTACCTGGTGACCCCAAGCAAAGCTGAGACCACCCCGACCAGACCCCTGAGGGTCTGGTCCTTGACCTATTTGTTGTGGACTGATTTCTAGTTCCTGGTGCAATTTATTTGGGAAAAGGAGCCTTACCCCAATAAAAAATTGCAAAGATTTTGAAAAATCATGTGATGAAGAAGAAAACTACTCAAGAACAGAGTGGGAAGATGAGGAAACTGTTGGGGGACCACTCACTTGTTTGTTTTCATGAACAGATTTTTTGTTTTGTTTTGTTTTAGAATTGGGGATTGACCCCAGGGGCACTTAACCACGGAGACATCCCCAGCTCTTTTGATTTTTTATTTTGAGACAGGGTCTCGATGAGATGCTTAGGGCCTTGCTAAGTTGCTGAGGCTGGCCCCCAACTTGCGATCCTCCTGTCTCAGCCTCCCACGTCCCTGGGATTATACACACGGGCCACAGCAGAGTCGGGATGACGCATGGCATTTTTGCCAGAAGTAGTGGTTGAGAGGTGACACCGGTGAGCCTTTAAGATGATGACTTTTGAGTTCTCCCGGAGTTCCCGTTGAGTTCCGGTTGAGCTCTCGCAGGGATTCCTGAAGAGTTCGCATTGGTTGGTGAAGTTCCGGTGGTGGGAGTTCCGGTTGGTGTGTGGTGTGTCCCGGAGAAAGCTGTGTGGGTGGCGTTTGGGAGAGTTCCCGGGGAGTGTGGAGTGTGCTGGTGGAGTTCGGAAATAAAGTTTGTTCCTGCTTGAGTGGCTCCTGATTTGTGCCCAGCCAGACTGCAGCATACTGCCCCTGGTTTCATGGACAATTTTTACAGTCCTAAACTTTGGTCAACAAAACTCAGGGGTTCAGCCCCCTATTCCTGCTGATGGGCAGAATCACAGCCCCTGAGATAGGAGTCCCCTTTGTTTTTCCTTTGCTAACAATAAACCTTTTTCCTTTTCCTCAAGAAAAAACAAACAAACAAACAAACAAAAAACAATTCAGGGGTTCTTTCATAAGAAAGGAGTTCTAAATAAGAGTATTGTCACTAGTAATTGTTTTGCTGATAGATTCCTGGCTCTCCCCAAACCACTGAAGAATCTCAGAGGTTCTTGATCAGAAATGTCACCGGGAAGGGGGTGTGTACCTGTAATCCCAGCAGCTCGGGAGGCTGAGGCAGGAGGATCCCAAGTTCAAAGCCAGCCTCAGCAAAAGCAAGGGACTAAGCAACTCAGTGAGACCCTGTCTCTAAATATAATACAAAATAGGGCTGGGGATGTGGCTCAGTGGTCGAGTGCCCCTGAGTTCAATCCCTAGTACCAAAAAAAGTAAAGAAATGTCCAAAGGAGGAGAAAGGAGATGAAGGAAAGGAGGGGAGCATTGACTGAAGAGGGGGTGGGCAGTGCCAGCCATGATATATAAACTATGCATTGAGTTCAACAAATCTACGAGGCAACTATTTATCAAGCCTTTTTAATCCGTGAAGAAACTGAGGCTCTGACATCCCAAATGCTTTGTCCCAAGGATGTGACCAAGACCTGATCTGTCTCCAGAGCCCATGCTTTGTGCACAGCTGTCGTGGCCTATAAACCAAGAGCCGTACCCAGAACCCTGAAGAACAGACATGTAATGATGCCACATAATGATGTCTCAGTTAGCGACGAGTCAGGTGTTCAATGTGCAGCATGCAACGGGGTCCACAGATCTCGTCCCCTAGGGATGTCGCATCAGCCTCCTGTGTCAGCACACTCTGGAGTCAGCCCACAGACCAAGCCAACTAACGATGCATTTCTCCTAACATGTCCCTGTCATTTCATGACAAATGACTGTGAATAGGATTTTCCCCATATCCCATTTGAGAGCTCAACTGGAATAGAATCGGGATTAGGTTAGAAAAATAGCCTCAAGTGCACTCTCTAGAGCTGAGGCCACCTGCCGCCCCAAGGTGGTGTGGAATTGGGTCACAGGTGTGTCGAGAACCTGAGTACCCCTTAGCCATCCGGGTGTCCAGCCTGGACTCAGGAGCCTCTGGGCTTGGACCCTTCAGACAGTGAGCAGCTCTGTCATTTCCCCATTGTGCTGTAAAACCTCACTTCCTGTGAGTGGCTCTGAAGGCAAATGCCTGGATAATAGCCCAGCACCACACTGCAACCACACAGGCTGCCCTATGTGCCTGCTTCCTCATCTATAAAATGGGAATGAAAAATAGAACATATCTCATGGGGTAGTTCTGAGAATGAAAGAAAATAAAATGCACAGAGTTCCCAGCACATTTATTAATAGCAATTATTCAGCAACCAATACCTGAGCTGGGGGGACAGCCCCACGGGCTACACCACTCACTAGACCATGCTACCTGCAGCGCCCCCTGGCCTTGTGAGACTGTGCATCCCTAACAAGCAGCTTTGCATTTTTTCTTTTATTTTAATCTGTTATATATGACAGCAGAATGCATTATAATTCATATTACACAATTTTTCACATGTCTGGTTGTACCAGCTTTGCATTTTAACCAAACCCCAACCTACTTCTCCTGCCTCATCACCCGCCACTAGCTCCCCAGTCCTACCCCCACGGAGCTCTCATTCTGTGGTCAAATACGAGAGTCCCATATACAACCCCAGGGATTATCAGGTGCCCTCTTTCTGTCTGGAATGTTCTTCTACTTTTGCCTGTTACCATTCTTTTTTTTTTTAAACTTGTTTTTTTTTTTTTTTTAGTTGTAGATTGACACATCTTTATTTTATTTACTTTTATGTGGTGCTGAGGATTGAACCCAGCCCCTCATGCAGGTGAGGATATAGCTCCACCACTGAGCTGTCTCCCCAGTCCCTCATATCCATCCTGTATGACCTACCTTAAAAGCCACCTGTACTTTGAAGCTTTCTCCCAAGCAGAGCCACCCCATCCTCGGAGTTCCCAGGGCACTTTGTACACATGTTTTAGAAAATCAGTGCAGTCCTGTGTGGGTTGCAGTTGGCCTTCATGCAACCTCCTTTGCTGAAGTCCCTGTGGTCAGATGAAACCTTGCTCCTCTTGGCATGACCTGAGTGACTCCCCTGCCCTGTACCAGCTACAGGCCATGTATGGAAGACCAGTCTGGCCACGATTCAATATCCTCGAAGGAAATTTCAAATACAGGCACATAGACCACTCCAGCATTCAAACAACACCCCTGACCACATCCAAATGAGACGAAGCTCCTCCGAGTATGGTACTAAACATGCCAAAAGGTAACAGGGACCTCTGAAGGATTCTGGCTTTTACATATGTCCCCTGGTGTCACAGAGATGGCAGGCTGGCTGCAATTATCCAAGTTGGGCTTCGTTTGATATGCGAGAGTCAAAACCAGGAAATGTGGCCCAGTTTCTCTTTTGAAATTCTTTCCTTCATTATATTTGAATCTCATGTCTCTCTGCTTTGTTTCAAACTAAATATCAAAAGTCTTCCCTTCTCTTATCTCCCTGACAGTTCTTCAATATACTGTATTAAAAACTCTCTGAGGACAAAGAACACACTTTTCAAGTGATGTTTAGGAACTTGCCAACCCCTGGCCTTTCTTCATTTCTGAGTCTCTTCCATGCCTCATGAAACAAAGAAAAAATGTGTCAAAATGTGTTGCTTTTGTGCTAAATACTGAGACAGGATTCTTCTCTCTTAGAGAGGAAGCAATACAGACCCAGATGTCTGACAACTGTCATGTAGCTCATGTTGGCACAAACTCCATCCCACAGGGCCCCTGTCATTCCCACCCATGGCAATTAAAGAAAATGACTTTTCCTTGGTCCAAATCCCTTCTGCTGACCTGCCCTCCCCACCAAGCAGGTCAGCCACAGGACGAGGGCATGATAGAACTGTTTCCCATTTCTCTTCTTGGTCATAAACTTGAGACACACCTCAGGAGGAGTCTGCTTGGGTCATTTTCTCATAAGCATCATTCATTATTTAATTAATATTTCTTGAGTATCTACTATGTAAGTGACATGGCCATTAATGAAAGAAATGTCTGAGCCCAAGTGTGGTGGTACACATGTGTAATCCCAGAAGGCAAGAGGATCGAAAGTTCAAGGCCAGCCTCAGCAACTAGTAAGACCCTGTCTCTAAAAAAAAGAGGCTGGGGACGTGACTCAGTGGTTAAGCACTCCTGGGTTCAATCCCCAGCACCAAAAACAAACAAACAAACAAATATAAAGGATTGGGGATGTAGGTCAGTGACAAAGAGCCCTGGATTACTCAATCTTGGAACTACTGATATTCTGGAATGGATAATTCTTCCTTGCAGGGGGGTCAACTCTGCGCCTTGTAGGCTGTATAGCAGCATCTGTGGCCTCTACCCACTGGAAAGGCCTCTACCTACTAAAGTGCCAGTGGTGCCTACTCACCATTAAGACTACCAAAAATGTCTCCAGGAGACAGGGCGAAAATCAGTGGCTCCCAGGGTTGTGGGGAGGAGGGAGGAACAGGCAGGGTACGGAGGATTTTCAGAATGGTGAAATTATTCTAAATGATACTGTCAAACTTAAAAAAAAATGTACAACAGCAAGAATGAACCATAATGTCAACTACCGATTTGAGTGATAATGATGTGTAAGTTTAGGTTCACGGATTGTAACAAATGGGCCTTTCCAGTGGGGCATGTTGGTGTTGGAGCAGGCCAGGAGACAGGCAGGGATACGTGGGAAATCCCGTGCTTTCTGCTCAGCTTTGCTATGAACCTAAACTGCTCTAAATACACGGTATATACATATATATTTATTAATACTAAGTGAAAAAGAATGTCTTTAAGACATTGCAAATGTCCTGGAGGGTGGGTAGGATAGCAAATCACTTATTACTCTGTTACAGACATCACCTACTCACAGCGAATACTCTTCTAAGGACTGTGATAAAATATACCTAGGACTGACTATATCAACCATTTTTAAGGTAGACTGGTTAGCATTAAGTTCGTTCAAAATGTCAGCAACTCCACCACCGTCCTTCTCTACAATGTCTTCTGCTTCCCAACTTGGAACTCTATACCCATTAAACAGCAGTCTCCTGGGTCATCCCTCAGCACCTGGTAGCCACCACTCCACTCTGTCTCTATGAATCTGACTTCTCTAGGGACTCACGGAGCATTTTTTTGGTGACTGGCTTATTTCACCAGCATGATGGCTGCAAGGTTCATCCATGTCGAAACAGGTATCAAAATTTCTTTCCTTCCCCCCCCCCCACCGGGCACCAGGGATTGAACCCAGGGGTGTTTAACCACTGAGCCACATTCCCAGCCCTTTATATTTTTTATTTTGAGACAGGGTCTTGCTAAGTAGCTCAGGGCCTTTCTAAGTTGCTGAGGCTGAATTTGAACTCAACATCCTCCTGCCTCAGCCTCCCGAGTTGCTAGGACTATGGGTATGCACTGCCATACCCAGCTATTTCTTTCCTTTTTAAGGCTGAATAATATTCCTCTGTATCCCTACACCACCATTTGTTTATCCATCGTTAACATGCTTGAGTGACTTCCACCTTGCGGCTATTGTGAATGATGCTGCTATGAACATGTGTGCAAATATCTGTTTAAGTCCTTGCTTTGCATTCTTGTGTGCGTAATACCTAGCGATGTTGAGAGCCACAGCCAGTCACAAGGATGCCTGGCATATTGCCAGAGGGAATGGTTGAAAGGTGACGCCAGCAAACCATTGAGATGATGATTTGAGTTAAGCTGTATATAGTTGCTGTGAGGCTGGATTGATTGAGTTGTATATGGACCCTGCTCCGGGAATAGGGCAGCTCTGGAATCTGCCTCAGGCGCGCGCCCGCTACTTTGGAGTTCCCGCGCAGTTCTCGCGGGGGGTTTGTGGAGATTGGGCGCAGAGAGCCCGGTGGAAGGAGTGTGTTCCCGAGTAGTGTGTGTGAGTGCAGTGCCCGAGGGGGGATTTCCGGTTGGTGTGTGGTGTGTCCCGGGAGAAGGCTGCGTTTGTGGCGTTGCAGGAGTTCGGAAATAAAGTTTGTTCCTGCTTGAGTGGCTCGTGATTTGTGCCCAGCCAGACTGCGGCATAGCAGAGGAATTGCTCGATACTTAGAAATGTGACAGGTTTCTGATCCTTTTTTTTTTTTTTTTGCAAGAGAACACATGAAATCATGGCGAGTGATTTGTTTTGTTTTGTTTCAGTGCTGGGGCTGGAACCTGGGCCTCACACATGCTAGGCAAGCTCTCTGCTACTGAGCCACACCCCCAGCTCTGCGGTGAGTGGTTTGGTTATTAGGCAGAAGACAGCGGCCAAGAGGCTTTCTACCCTCGGTGACACCTGCAGAGTGAGTTTCTTAACCTTCCTACCCTGGGTTTCCATGGCACCCAAAGAGCGTGATGGAAGGGCCCGGCCATATGTGAGAACTGAGGTGCCGCCTGCGGAGCTGACCATGCTGCTGGGCACTCAGCAAGCAGCCCACAGGTGCCACTTCCCTGAGTCCTCAGGAAGTCCGGCAGCGTTCCCAGTCCACCCACCCTCTTTACTGCTGTGGTAGCTACAGTGGGCCGGGTGCTGGATGCCTGCCCAATCCTGACTGTGTTTGGAGTGGTCACGGACCCAGTAACATGCCCACCCCTTGCCAACCACCCCCAAACCAGCCCTTGCAGGTGGGAAGAAGATGCACCCTCGATTTCAAAGTCAGGAGTATGGAATACAGTGTGTGCCCGGTTTCCCCGCTGCCCTGTCTCCTACCCTGCACTCCTTTCCCTCATCTGCAGGTAAATACTGTCCTTTTAGTCTGCTTGTTTCCCTTGCAGATGTGACCAAGTGTCTGTGCGTGTGTGTGCGTGTGTGTGTCTCTCTGTGTGTAAGTCCACGTCCTTCCTTATGTGTAAAGGCAATGTGTGCCTATCTCTGTTCTCCTGGCCCTTTTCTATTTCAGACTCTTGAACCTCAGGGTTCCTCCACTGCTGCCTACACGGTGCTCCTGTGTTTCTTTCTGCTGACAACATTTGGCAGTGTGGCTATGTTAGATTCTCCAAACGGCCCCTTATTGACTACTCCTTAGGGGCTCCTTCCAGTTTCTGATGATCATAAGTAATGCCACAATGCATGACTTTGTGCATGAGTCATTTTGTATTTCTGCCTGACACCACTTGGAAACAATTCCTGGAAGTGGGGTTGTTAAGTTGAAGGGTGATAATAATAATAGTGATGATGATAATGATATATGTTCGGGTGTATTTGTGCTATCTCTGCCCAAATTCTCTACCATAGGAATCGCCATTTTGTCTTTGGAAAGACTTTAGTTTGCCTCTTGCTCTTTTTCTGTTTCTTTTCTTCCTCCTTTCTGCCCAAAGTTGATTCTGGAAAGTACAGCAACCATCCCACACCTGTGAGGATAAAAGTCACCAAAGGCAGCTGAGCTGGAACCCAAACAGTTCCCCAAGGCTTCTCTGGTCACGGTCTAGTCCTCCACTGCCTACCGAGCTTCTTGTTATGGGAGACATACAAACCCCACCTGTACGGCTGGGTTACTTGTACTGGCTACTGGGTTACCCTCCACTTAAAGCCAGAAACGTAATAACTGAGTAAGTGCAATTGAGATGACCTTAAATAAAAAGCTTATGGCTCGTTAGTGACTTGGTACTTACTGCTACAAGATGTGCCATACAATATGGAAGCCACTAGCCACACATGGCAGTTTAAATTCAAGTTAAATAGAACTGAAATTTCAGAGCCTTGGTTGCATTAGCACCATGTCAAGTCCTGGCAGAGGATTCTGGGGGTCACTGCATAGCACAGTGTGAGCACCCCATCACACAGGGGGCTCTGCACTGCTGCACTGAGGGTTCACTCCAGTTCCCACCATTTATTTATTTTTTTACTTATTTATTTATTTATTTATTTAGTACCAAGAATTGAACCCAGGGGCACTTGACTACTGAGCCCCATCTCCAGCCTGTTTTACTTTTTATCTTGAGACCGAGTCTTGCTAAGTTCTTTTTTTTTTTTTTTAGAAGTGTTTTTTTTTAAGAGAGAGGGAGGAGAGAGAGAGAGAGAGAGAATTTTAATATTTATTTTTTAGTTATCGGCAGACACAACATCTTTGTTTGTATGTGGTGCTGAGGATCGAACCCGGGCCGCACGCATGCCAGGCGAGCGCGCTACCGCTTGAGCCACATCCCCAGCCCCTTGCTAAGTTCTTTAAGGCCTCATTAAGTTGCTGAGGCTGGCCTCAAACTTGCAATCCTGCTGCCTTAGCCTCTGGAGTGGTTGGGATTACAGGGGTGTGTCACCTTGTCCAGCTAGTTCCAACCATTTAAGAAGCTGCTATTCTGATGACCTCCTAAGTCTTCTAAAATAGTTCTGAAAAAATAACTCTATGTGAGATTAGGTTTATTGACCAATTGATTGATCCAGTATTATGATGTGAGATGTGACCTGCCTCAGCTTCTTCCATTGTGGAAAACCCCACTTCCTGGGTCTTTGCCTCCTTATCAAGGGGATCTGTGCTATGGAAAATAGCTACCATGCCTTTCAGAGGTGTAGCCCTGGGCTGGGGCTGGGGCTCAGGGGTAGAGGCTTGCCTAGCATGTGTAAGGCACTGGGTTCGATTCTCAGCACTGCATATAACTAAATGAATAAAGATTCATCACCCCTATGACGAAGAGCAATGCATCTTTCAGAAATAGGGTTTATACATCAAATATATTTATATTTTAATAAACACATAACATGTTATTATGTAAAATAAATATACACATATTTATTTCTAAAAACATATATGCTTGTTTCAGAAAACACCATCACGAGAAATGAAAAGTAGCGATGATTTCACCCATAATGCAGACAACAGCTCAGGATGGTGGAGAGCATCTACAAGGCCGTCCTGGGGTGGAGAGCCCACAGCGGTTGGGAAAGGGCTCCCCACCTCCATTTGGGCTTTGCAGAGAAAGGCGAGGGCTGGGAAGCAGAAAACAGGGAGGACGTTAGCAAGTTTCTGAAGCTTTGGGGGTTTTCACACAGTGCGGGAACCCATATTGTGTGATGAGATCAAGTGGAATCATCTGTCAGCCTGTCTGTTCACATAGCTCTGCTATTCATAGAAAACATACCTCTCTCCCCATGTAAAACACCATATGCCTCCTCTCTTACCTAATTAGGGGCAGGGTGTGCGGGTATCCTAGGGACCTGTGCTGCTTTCTCAGGTCTCTGGAACGAAGTGGGAGGAGGTAATGGCAGTAACTCAAGGGGCCATTCCGGGGCCTTCCGCAGAACATTCTGCAGGGATGTCAAGAGCAATAGGGAACCATATTAATTAATAAATTTGAAATGAGTTTTGACTCCTGCTGTCTATGGCATCATGAGAAAGGAAAGGAAAGAAGATGTCACCATATTTGGGAGTCTCAAGGCACCATTCAGCTACCGCTTAAACCTCCAATCGCTTATGGAGCCCCTTATGATTCACTATAGTAATGGCCACTTGGTACCACCCCTTCCCCCCAGGCCCCCCACTGCCTGCCAGCCCTGTGTACCTAGCTGTCCATGCACTGCCTCTGAGCCCTCGGGCCCAGTTGCCAGGGGCTGGGGAAGATGAAGGGAGGGTTACTGTTTAGTGGAGACAGGTTCTTGATTGGGGATGATGGACAGCTTCTGGAAATGGACGGTGGTGAGGGTCGCATTGTGTGACTATACTCAATGCCAGTGACCTGTACACTTGAGAATGGCTAAATGGTAAATGTATGCCATGTATATTTAGCTATCATCTTCGTGTGGTAAAGGGTGCTGAATCCAGGATCTTGCACATGCTAGACAAGCACTCGACCACTGGGCGACATCCCTAACCCTTCTGTTCTGTTCCATTCTATTCTTTTCTTTTGAGACAGGGTCTCACTAAGTTGCCCAGGCTGGCCTTATGATCCTTCTGCCTTAGCCTCCCAAATAGCTGGGGACATGCATCACCATGGCCAGCTACCACAATTAAAAAAAAAAAAAATTCAACATTACTGACCGGCCTCATTTTAATTTCAAATGTACGAATAGCAAGTCGCCATTTGACCCTGACCATCGATCCCAAGAAACTTCCTAGTTTTCTCGCTTTCACACTCTGCAAATGACTCATCTTTCGGCTCCCTTCTACTCCCTTACCCCTGTCCTCTCCCTAGGCCTCAGTGAGAACTTGGAGCAATCAGACAGAGCCCCACCCATACACCCACTTATGTTCCCATGCACTTGTTTAAAAAAAAAAAAAGGTGAAAATGCAAATTTTATGTACTATACATTTTATCACAATAAAATGTATGTTTTTACATCTCAGTCCCTGGCTTGGGCTCTGATCCATTCCCCACGATGTCTTCCTCAGCGTCAGCGCCCTCTGTTTCTGCCCCACTAGGCCACCAGCTCCTGTCTGGAAAAAACTGCCATCTGCCCCCCCCCCCCTTCAGGCCTCTACCCTGCTCCCAGCACAGCCCGGCTCCTGACAGGGCCACTCTGTCCTCACCTCACCTACCCCCTCAGCCCTCCACCCCTCTGCCCACAGATTCTGTCCACACAGCTGTGGACAAGCTCTGTCACCCAATCAGGCACAGCTCAGCCTTTTTGGTACACTTTTGACCTTCCTGACGCGTCCTTTCTAGTTCACCTCTCACTTCACAGAGAGCTCTTCTGGGTCTTTCTCTGGTTCCTTTTCTACCTGCTAAATGTAGGTCTCCAGGACTCTCCTCTGGGCTCCTTCTCCAGTCCACTCACACAGCCTCCCTACGTCATCTCAATCCATCTTGTGGTCTTTAAATACCATAAAACTATCTCTCCAGTCCTCACCTCTCCCTGGGTCTCTAGAATTTTCTATCCTCTGTCTAACCTGGTACCTCATATAAATGACTTCCTGTACCCTACTGGCACTGCCCTACTAATGACACGGTGCTGTGGTTTGACAAGTGTCCCCCAAAGGTCCATGTGGTTAAGGATGGATCTCCAAGGTGGCATTGTTAGAAGCCAGTGGAACCTTTACAAGTGGGTAGGTGGGAGGGAGCCCTTAGGAAACCTGGGCGTACTCTCAAAAGGGATTGTGGGACTCTGCTCTCTTTCACTATCTTTTTTGCTTCCTATTTGATGAACAATTTACCATTTGCTCCAGTCATGGTGTGCTACTCTGCCAGAGGTCCAAAGTGATGGATGGGGTCACGTGATCATGGACTAGAACTCCCCAAATCAACCTTTCCTCTTTATAAGTTAATTGTCTCAGGTATTTCATTACAGGGATAGGAAGCTGTCAGATATGCACAGCTCCCCACCCAGGTGTAGAGCATTTCCCTGACCTTTCCTGCCTCACCCGTCCCTGTGGATTCAGCAAGTGCTGCCAACTAGTCATAAAAACATGCCCTGACCAAGGGCAGTGGCACAGGCCTGTAATCCCAGTGTCTAGGGAGGCTGAAACAGGAGCATCACAAGTTTGAGGCCAGCCTGGGCTTCCTGGCAAGACCCTGTCTCAAAATAAAATAAAAAGGGCTGGGCTGGGGCTGGGCTGGGGCTCAGCGGAAGCGCACTTGCCTGCATGTGGGAGGCACTGGGCTTGATTCTCAGTACCACATATAAATACATAAAATAAAGGTCTGACAACAACTAAAAAAACAATGTTAAAAAAAAGGCGGGGCTGGGGCTATAGCTACGCCGTGCGTGCTGTCCCCAGCACCACAGATAAATAAATAAATAAATAAGAATGCCCTCTGTCTGCTTGTCTCCATCCCCAACCCCCATCACCTGGACCCCTGCAAGAGTTTGCACTCACACAACAGCCAACCACTAACCCCAAAATTAAATGACATAATTCCATACCCTGCCATAAACAGCTTCCCAATGGCTTTCTGTTGCCCCGTATGTCACCTCAGCCTTCCTCAGAGTCACCGTCCAGCTCATTCACGGTGCTGGACCCTCACTCAGTGCTCTCCACCAGGAGTGATTTTGCCTGTCTGGGGACATTGGCTATGTCTAGAGACAGCTTTGACTGTTGCAGTTTGGAGGACATACTGTGTCTAGTGTATAGAGGCCAGCAATGCTGTTAACAGCCTACGGGCACAGGAAAGTCCCCTTGAAGTGTTAAGGAGGTATACATGTAAGATATCACTTCCATTATTTTTTCTAGAGACTCCATCCAATGCCTTACTAAAAAAAAATGTGCTTTTTATTTATTTATTTATTTTGGTACCAGAGATTGAACCTGGGGGCATTTAACCACTGAATCACATCCCCAGTCCTTCTACAAGATGAACTGAGATGACTTAGGGAGGTTGTGTGAGTAGACTGGATAAGGAGCCCAGAAGAGAGTCCTGGAGACATACCTGCTAAATAGCAGGTAGATAAGGAACCAGAGAAAGACCCAAAAGAGCTCTCTGTGAAGCGAGAGGTAAACTAAAAAGGACGTTTCAGGAATGTTTTATTTAGAGACAGGGTCTTGCTAAGTTACTTAGGGCTTCACTGAATTGCTTAGGCTGATTTTGAACTCATGATCCTCCTGGCTCAGCCTCCTGAGCTGCTGGGATTACAGGCGTGCTCCACCGCATCTGGCAAAAATACATGCATTTTAAGTGTAGATGAAAGAAAGCAAGTTTTAAAAATGTTTTTCCACCTGCATGTTTCAGAGAAGGCAGGCAGGCCGAGGGCTGGGTCCCTAGCCCCGGGCAGAGCCAGCAGGGCAGATGCTTCTGCAGCGGCTCAGGGATTGCTGACTTGGCTTCCACTCTCACCACTGCAGCAGAATCGGTCTCCCCTTTTTAAAAAGCAAGCCAGACACAGGATCCTTCCCCAAAAGGAAATGCCAGCAAAATAGCCCTCCTTATTTTTGAAAGGAAAAAATGATTTCCTTTTAGTGTTTAGTCTAATAAACAGGAATCTGGAGCCTCTGGCTCCATCCTCTGCATTGTGATATTGGGAGAATTTTTGCAAGACTTTCGAGCTATTTATTCAAAACCTAGGAAAATCCCAGAAAGGCAAGACTGCGACTAAGAATTTCTTCGATTTGTGAGTATTTCAAGGTGTATCAATTCATACTTTCTTAGCCTTCCCTTAACTCTTTCTCCCCTCTCAATTATAAGACTGAATAGCAGGAACATTACTCTCCTTAAAAAAATAACTAGGGCTGGGGGTGCAGCTCATTGGTGGAGCGCTTGCTTAGCATGTGCAAAGCCCTGGGTACCACCCCCACCAATGCCCCCCTCCACACACACAAATCAACCCTGAAGAGATATGGAATGACTTGAGAAACTGTCCAGGAAGAATGGTCTTAAGCATCGTTTAATCCCTGCCTTTCATTACAGCCCAGGGCCTGGTCCCAGCTGAACTGGAAGGGAGGCCGGTTTCCTGCTTGAGATAAGGCTGCATCTCATACCTCTTCCTGGGGTTTTGCATCCCTTAGATTTCACTCTCGGCAGGTGCCCCAGGAGGGAGTTCCTGCATAGTAAAGGTCAAAGATAACAAAGGCTGAGCACAAAAACCCACCAGGGTCCTCTGTGCAGGAGACCACACCTTGGAGGAAGGGTGGAGTCAGGGCCTGCAGGGACACTCCAGGTGGTATCCAAAAGGGGCCAAAGCTTGGACTCAAATCAAGTTACAAGATAGGAGCCAGGAAGAGAGGGGGGCCCACTCCCTCAGCTCAGGGGGGTGAAGTAACTGATGGGATGGGTGTGTAGGCTCAGAAAATACCCAGGAAAGATCCAGGGGGAGCTGGGGAGNGAGGAGGAGGAGGAGGAGAAGGGAGAAAAAGTCAAAAGTCTCAAGAGGAGGGCGCGTCTTGTTTTAAAGGACTACCACTTGGGCTTGTCCCCAATTTTCTAGGTTTTGTTCCTGGTTTATAAGGAGAAGTTTTATGTCACCCGTGAGAGTCTGCATTTTTGTGGGATTCAAATATTCCTTAATTAGGTGTTGTCTCTTTACAGAAAGAAAAGACGCCCTTTATTTCATTTTACTTTGCCATTTTAATTTACTCCCTTTCGTGTTTAATAACTAGGTAGGGAAATGTTAAACAGCTGCTGTAAAATATTACAAACCCTGCTCCCTGGAAACACTGAGAAGGAACTTTCTAGCACTATCTCCCACCCCAGAGTGGGGTGCCTGGGGAGGCCCCAAGAATCCCAGGCTTGGCCAGCCAAGAATTGGGGGTGCTCGATTCCTCTGTCCCACTGTGGCTCACCCCCACCCCTTCTTCCCTCTTTGGCTCATGTTGGGGGTGGAGTGGGGGAGACTGTTTGAATGGAGAGGGTCAGGCACTGGGTTGCTGGGAAAATATCTTCCCCCCCAAGTGACCTGTTTGGTTTGTCCTTTTCCTTGGGTGCCTTCTAAACAGGGTTCAGCCTTCTCTATCCCAAACCAGGGAATGTGCCCCGGTGAAACTCAGGAAAATCAGGGGGAAAAAAATCTATCTATCATCTATCTATCTATCTATCTATCTATCTATCTATCTATCTATCTATCTCACAGTGGCCAGGAACATGTGTGGCCTTGGTATACCAACTACTGGTTTCTTATTGTGTTCTCAGTTTGAGGAGAATGACAGAAAAGGGAAGGGACTGTAGTGTTTCTACAGCTCAAAAAGTAAGGGGGGGCATGCTCCCCATCCAGTTCCAGATTAACACTGCAGCAAAAGGTCAGTAGTTGTCTACAAATTGCAGAGACTTCCCAAGGGATCTGGAAGGCAAATTTGCAGGGCAGCCCAGGGCATGGGTTTCCATCCACTGAGCTGCCTATGATGCTCATGCACTCATTTTGCTGGCAAAAGAGCCTGTCATAAAATGTAATACTGACTATAAAACAAATCAGTGCTTTGAAACGACTTGCTTCAGATGTTTTCATAAATCCCTAATGGCTCAGGCACTGCCTGCTATTGATAATATTAATGTGTTAATAGTTCCTCCGAAGCAGGAGCACTGGTAGGTCTGGACACACACGTGCACACACACTCAGAGGCAAAGATAGGAATGACACAGAACCCAAAGACAATGGTTTGGCTCTCCCTTGAATTTCAGCGGCACCCTGTTGACCTTGGAAAACCAGGTCCAAGGGAGAAATGTGACATTCTTAATTCTTGGTGGGAGTCCCCTTTAAAGAACTTTACACTGCTCATTTAAAAAGTTTATCAGCTAGGTACACATGTCCTAAAAAAGTACATGAACACACCCATGTTCAGAGCTGCTTTAGACACAGCCGACAAAAGGTGGAAACAACCAAGTGTCCCTGGGAACGGATAAACTAAATGGAATCCAGCCAAACAATGGGATACTATTCAGCCATGAAAAGGATCAAAGTTCTGATGAAGTTACAGCATGGATAAGCTTGAGGCCATCTGCTGAGCGAAATGAGCCAGAGACAGAGGCAAATATTGTATGAAGTCCCTCGAACGGTCAAATTCAGAGGCAGGAAGACCACTAGTGGCTGCCAGGGGCTGTGAGAGGAGAGGATGGTGAACTGCTGCTTGATGTGTACAGAGATTCTGTTTGGGAACAGGAGAAAGGTCTGGAGATGGACGGTCATGATGGCTATAAAACACTGTGAATGTTCTTAATGCCATTCAACACCTGAAAATGGTTCAATCAGTAAATCTTACGTTGTACACATTTCACCCTGATTTTTTGGGGGGATGCCAGGGACTGAACTCAGGAGCACTCGGCCACTGAGCCACATCCCTAGCCCTATTTTGTATTTTATTTAGAGACAGGGTCTCATTGAGTTGCTTAGCCCCTTGCTTTTGCTGAGGCTGGCTTTGAACTTGCAATCCTCCTGCCTCAGCCTCTGCAGCTGGAGCCGCTGGGATTACATGTGCCTGGATTTTACCTTGATTTTTTAAATGGTGGAGAAGAACAGGTGAAAAATGGATATTTGGCTTCTCTTCACCTTCCTCCATATTCTCCTACTTTTGTTGTCCTGCATCAGGCGCCCAGATCTGTTCCCAGTTTGTGTTTACATTCACCAGACCTCCATGGAGGCTCCAGGAAGCCTTCCCATTAAAATCCAGGTCCTTTTTTCCCTGTTTTTGGTGGGGCTGGAATTGAACTCAGGGCCTTAGCACATTAGTCAAGTACTCTACCACTGAGCTGCATTCCCAGCCCCAAATCCTGATACCATCTCTAACAGAGATTTACAGAGCTAAAATGATGCTTTTCATGATGTAATTTGTTTGCTTCCTTCCTAGCAGGCTTCAGATGGAAGAAGTCAGAGAAAATACATGCTCTGATCACCACACCAGAGGCCAAAGATACTGAAGTTCTTTCAAGGCACATTTCTAAAGTCTCTGGACCACCTCAGCTCTCTGCTTTATGGACCTGTAATCCTAGTGGCTCAGGAGCCTGAGGGAGGAGGATTCCAAGTTCAAAGCCAGCCTCAGCAACTTAGTGAGGCCCGAAGCAATTTAGCAAAACCCTGTCTCAAAATAAAAAGTATAAGGGGGGCTCGGATTGTGGCTCAGCAGTAGAGCACTTGCCTAGCACATGTGAGGCACTGGGTTCGATTCTCAGCACCACATATAAATAAATGAATAAAATAAAGGTCCATCAATGTCTAAAAAAATATATTTTTTAAAAAGTATAAAGGGGTATGGATGCGGCTCAGTGGTTGAACACCCTTCAGTTCAATCTCTGCTACCAAAAATAAATAAATAAAGGACCTAGAGTCAAAGGCTAGAAATGGAGGGGCACCGTGGGAGGGGCGGCTCTCCTGGAACTCACGCTACCTCTTACTACCAATCCTTCTGGGTCTAGGGGCAGAGAGAAAGCTCCAACAGAGGACAGGGCCTATCTAAAAGTCTCTCTCAAGAGCACAATAGACACTTGTCCCAGGTCATGGCTTTTCTAATGCTGGCTCTTTGGAGTCAGTTTATTTAAGACATGGCCAGAGTGGTCAAATCTTTGGCCTCAGCCCTAAAAGGAGACAAGCACTGGCAATAGCCCACTCATGAATTTCCCTTACATTTCATTATGCAAAACCCAGCTGCCAAGAACTCCAGGGTCCCCTTGCATAGGCTTTTGCCTGGCTTTGAACATAGAATGTGTTCGGTGCCAGACCTTCTCCATGCCAGGTCAGGAGAATAAAACTCACAGCTCATGACAAGAGAAGCCCATTCAAAGCCCTCCTGAGGAGAGCACGAAGCCTAGTAGTTTTTAGACTGAGGGGCCACTGGCAAGGACCCCAGTCAAATAAAAGGGTGGGGTTAGAAGGGTCTTGAACAAGCCTGCAAGGGAAGCCCCAGTGAACAGGGGCAGTGGGCATAGAGCTGAGGGCTCCTACAGTTCCTGGGAGGGCCTCTGGTGGGGCTGCCCAAGGACAGGCAGCCCAGCTAAAGGCAGAATCAGACCATGGGTTCAATTAATGAACGAATGAATGAGCTCAGGTTAAAAGCTGTCAGGACCTGGATACCAAACATTCATAATCTGAATATCATTAAGAAAACTTTGCAGTCAACATTAAGTTTCTTTCTTTTTTCTTTGGAACTGGGGTCTGAAACAAGGGGTGCTTAACCACTGAGCCACCTCCCCAGTCCTTTTTTATTTTGAGATAGGGTCTCAATAACTGATCCTCCTGCCTCAGTCTCCAGGGCTGCTGGGATTACAGGTGACACCACTGCACCCAGGTCAACACTGATTGTTTTAAATCAACACACTTCACCAAATTCTCTGCCAGCTATAAAATGGCTTCCTGACTTGCCTTTCTTTTTTTTTTCCCCAAGCAATGCTGTTTATTAAACAGCTTAGGAGGTGAGAGACAGTGAAAAGTGGCAAGACAAGTCAGGGGAAACGACATTTTACTTTTATTTTAAACGTAGTCTTCCTCAATCTCCTTTAAGGCTGTCTTAAATTTGGTTAGGGCCAGGATGTGCAGGCCATGATCATTTGCAAGGATCAAGTGTAAGTTTCACATGCTTATTGTTTCTTACACTGGAGCAGATAGATACATGCACAATAGACTATAAGAAGTATTCATGTTCACAGTATTTGGGTTCTGGGTATTTTCAAGAAAATAGCATTTTGCATTTATGCACACACATTAACTTTTCCTGGTGATTCTTCCGGAAGTCTGACCATTTAAAAAAAATTTTTTTTTAGTTGTAGGTGGACACAATACCTTCATTTCATTTATGTGGTGCTGAGGATTGATCCCAGAGCCTCATACATGGGAGACAAGCTTACTCTACAGGTGAGCCCCAGCCCCAGCCCCAGCTCAAAGTCTGACCATTTTATTTATTTATTTATTTATTTTTAGAGGGAGGGAGAGAGAGAATTTTTAATATTTATTTATTCATTTTTTTTTTTAGTTTTCGGCAGACACAACATATTTGTTTGTATGTGGTGCTGAGGATCGAACCCGGGCCGCACACATGCCAGGTGAGCGTGCTACCGCTTGAGCCACATCCCCAGCAAAAAGTTTGACCATTTTGACTACTTGGATGCAACTCACTCTGGGAGAAGGAAATGGAAAAGTATACAAAATTACAAAGGGCTTTTTATATTTTAAAATGTGCTTTTCTGGTACTATTACCCTGCTTATTGATGGCTGACCCATGTTCTCAGAACATCTGGGTGGGTCTGCAGCTGTCTCCAGCCCCTCCCTCATCCTTGTGTCTAGCAGGCAAAGGCTCCCTAAGAGCCTTGGGGTAGATGGCCAGGTGATCTGTGTCAACTTTGCAAAAAGGAGGATGGAAAGAGAAGCCATCATGAGTGTAGGGTGACCCATGAGTGTAGGGTGGTGAGACTTGAGGAAAGGGGAAACAGGATGGAAGAAGGTAGGACTAGGGAAGCTGAGGGCTTAGTACATCCTCCTGAGTTACCAAGTCATTGTCATGGTATTGACTCACCACACTGGAGACCTCACAGATCCCAGCACAGGGGCCCTAAGCCACCAGACTCACACGTGTCCAGTTAGACAGTGTCCACCGGGCACAGCCAGCAGTATGGAGAAACCTGGGGGCCACATCTCAGCCCTCCCCTTCCCAATTCCCACTCCAGGACAGACCATGTCTCTCCAGGCAGTCACCAACTGAGGCCCAGGTTCTGGTTGGACCCAGTACAGCACAAACACTCATACAGCCTGTACCAAGGTCACAAAGTCAGAAAACCACCTTTTCATGACTTTTCTCACATATTGATTGCCTCCAAGTGGTTCCCCAAGGAGCCCAGCAAGGCCAGGCCGGTGGGGTCTTCAAACTGGTGGAGAAATCCAGGACTGTCCCCACAGCTCACTTACACAAGGAGTGTACTAGGAGACCCACCAGAAGGATCTCCTGGGACCACTGTGTCTTCTAGGTGTCCACTCTAGGAGTACACGTCTCCTCAGATGCCTTGTAATTATACAGTTGTTCACACTACCCTGCTCCTTTGGGAACCTGCTGCGAGATCATCAATGACCCCTCACTAGCTCAGCCCCCTCCATTTCCTGAGCTGGGATCCCCCGCAGAAGTTAGGCGTTTCCTATTCTGGAGGGACTTTTCCAACTTGGAGCGGAAAATAAGGACTCCAGGGCAAGGACTTAGGGACTTGTCGCCACGTTTTGGACCCCGGGAGGCGAAACTCCTTGGATGTGCACAGTATTTGGCCCGCGCTACGGCGTGTGGGGAAATATTATTACACTCGGAAGGAATCACGACTCCTAGCCGGGCCATTACTGGAGCCTCTCGGCACGCGCAGGTTTTGGCCTGGCTTTCAGTGACTCCCCCTTCTCGCTAACAACTCTCTCGTGGGCCGCAGCAGAGCTGCGCCCGGGGCTGAAGCCCCCGAATTACAGCACTTCTGCAGCCCAGACACCCAGAGAGTTGCCTCCGCGCCCTCCAGGCCCAAACCTACCTCCGCCCAGTTCCCCAGCTGCTGAAAAGGATGGGATTCCACCACGCACAGCCTGCGCGCACACACTCACATGCACTCACGCACACTCGCAGTCCCCCTGCAGCGCCGCCTGCACACGTGCACAAGCCTGGCCGTTTTCCTTTTGTGCTCGCTTCGCAGGCCGGTGTTCCTGCCTCTGGTCCCATCCTTCCTCACTTTCTTCCTGGGCTCCCCGGGCCTGGCTCCTTTCCCTTCGGCCCCTCTGCTCGAGGGTTGTGCCCTTGCCCTTTCTACCCGGGAGGGGTAGATGCGCCCCGCCTGGGGGCTGAGTTCTGGGAGAGGCTGGAACTGCAGGGCTGGCCTCCGGCCTGCGCCCTGTTTGTTTTCCCTTCGCCCCCTGAATGCTAGATTAAGACGTAAAGATTACCCGGGCCGAATAATTCCGGGAGTCAACACTCGAGCAAACAAAAGTGCTTGCACAACTCGCCAACCCCGCTGGGACCCGGGCCGCAGGCTGGGGGAGAGAACGCGCTCCTCGCTGCTAATTACAAATAAATGATGATGTGCTCACTAAGTAATTGATTTAATGAAGTTCCTATGAAACTATTAAACCCGGGTGGAGGTCAGGCTGGAGGCGCCCCAGAGCGCCCATTGTGGGCTGTTTAACTCCACCAGGCTCCTCGGAAAGACATCGGGGCTAATAGGTGAAGTCACAGCTGCTCGCGCTGACTTCTCAGAGCGCCCGGCCGGCCGCGGGCACCCTCGCACCCTCCTCCTGTCGCGCCCTTGTGTCCCGCCGCCCGCGCCCCGCGCCGGCCAGCTTACCCACGCCACTCCCAGCCCCGCCGCCAGCTCCCGAGGGCCTCTCCAAAGGGATCCCGGGTCTTGTTAAGAGCGGGAAGTTGTGCACTGAACTTGTGCGCACCGCCAGCAGTCGGCGGCATGCACCGCGGCCCACCCCTCCCTCCTCACCCCACCCCCGCCACTTGGTGCTGGAGCTTCAGCCAGTGTGCCACGCAGGGTGCTCGCGCGCTCTTGGCAAGGTGCCTGGAGCCCGGACGTGTGCCCAGTGCATTGGTTGGGGCGGGGCTGGGTGTGAGTTGTGCATGACTGTGTGTGAATGTGTCTGGGTGTGCAAGCGCGCTTGCATGCGTTCCGGGCCCAAAGGCCACCTTTCTGCATCCACTACCTGGCCAGAGGCCTGTTCGGGCGAGAAAGTAGAAGTAGGGGGAGAACAGAGAAAGGGAAAGTGGCCAAAAAGGGTCACTCAGGTGGGCGGTTGGGCCTGGGAGCTCCAGTCCTAGGTGGAGACCTAACGCGGGAGTAGGGTGCTCTAGGGTGGCACTTTTTTCTCGCGCTCCCTGCTGCCCACCTCTGGACAACGCCAGGCGGTCCCCAGCCCTAGAGCGACGCCTCCAGGTCTTAAAGGGGGCGGAGGGCCCCAGGCCTGCATCTCCAGGCTGAAGTATAAAAGTTCGCTCTCCCCCTCCTCCCCCTGCAGGGAAGATGGAGACTACTCCCCCAGCATGGCTCATGGTGGGAAATGTGATCACCCCTTATCCAAAAAGACAGAGGGAGCCCTGAGGAGACACATCCCAAGATGGAGAATCAGACATTGCAGATGAATCTAGAGTTAAGGATGCGAACCCTGGAACCAGCAGCAACGGTCCAAATCATTCACACCCACAGAGGAAAGAGCATTTGACTGCATCTCCCAGCCCCCTACCCCCATGCACACCTGCAAGGGGCCTTGTGGTAAAAGAGAAGGCCTATATCCCGCTGGAAATCCACACAGGGGGAAACGGGGGTGCCCACGGGGCTTCTGGATGTAGAAATCAATCTGCCAGCATGCCCTGCCCCCTCCACCCGGCCAAGTCTTGTCTCTTCTCATGGAGAATTGCTAGTTAACAGAGTTTCTTAAAGCGTGCATTTGATTTATGCCACAGTTAGTCGGCAGTAAGTTTATTGTTGTTGTGTTTTGTGCACATTTTTTAAAAATTTCTAATGGCTGATTCAATTTCCATTTGATTTTGAATCAAACACTTGGAATTGGGGCGGGGGGTGTGGAAAGGATAGTTTTGGCCTGATTGTGGGTTGACCTGCCTGGGTCTTTGGTCTCAACCTTTGAATCCTCAGGAAATATTGGCAAAAATCTTTTTTTGAGGGGCTGGGAATATGGTTCAATTGTTAGAGTGCTTGCCTTGCATGCACAAGGCCCTGGGTTCAATCCCCAGCACCACAATAGATAAATAAATAAGTAAATCTTTTTTGAGACTTGCTCAAAGTCTCAGTTTCGCCATCTGTAAAATTGGACCTGGACCTGGAGATCCTTGGCTGCGGTCCTTTAGGCTCTATTTGTTTGTGATCTGTGAAGGGGCCACCATAGGGAGGAGGAAGTCAGCAAAGAAGCGAGCTTTTGTCTTCTCTGTAGAAGCGAGTCCCTTTGTAAAATAACGCCCTGCCAGACTGCCTAATGGATTTCTGCAAGGCTGGGGTCTTAGTTTTCCCCACGCAGGAGCAACGAAAGAGAGGGGGACGTCCAAACCCGGCGAGTGCCGCCTGGCTGTTATTTGCAAATCGGTGTTCACCAAAACGTGCCAAAAGCCGTGCGCGCGGGCGCACTCTCCTCCTCTGCCCAGGGCAGCTGTTCGCATTTTGTTTCCGCCTCCTCTCAACCTAGTCCCTTGTATCCCTTTAACGCCTGCAGCCGACTGCATCCCTGCTGCCCTCAGTGTAGGATGGGCACTTCTCTTCAGCCTGCAAATGAGAAGTGACATTTGCACTCGGCTCAGCCAACGCGTGAGCAGAGCGGCCGGACACAGGCCCATTGACCGAGAGAGGTCTAGGGGCCGGCCGGCTAGGCGGCATCAGAAGCTGCCTTAATTAATACCATCTTAAATAGTCCAGCAGCCACCGAAGACAAAGTTGAAGAAAGACTTTAAGGCTGAGTGCCCCTCGACAAGCTCTTTTTCCCGTGTCATTCAATATTTAATGCGCCCGCTTGTAATTCTACTACTGGTGTTCCTTTCTCAGCGAGGACATTATTTTTTCACGGTGCCCATAGCCAGGGAAAGCCCTTTAGGCAAAGAAAATCAAAATGTTTGTTGTTTTGGATGACTTATAACTCTTGTTTAACACAAGTACTTTCAGGAAAGTATAACAGGCGCAGCCTCCAAAGCAAACAACACAATCCTTGTGACAGAGTCGGACACAAAAAGCACATTGTCTTGCGGACTACCCTTTCTCTGGTGCTAGATGGGGGCCTGTCTCCAGTGAACACCACGATGCCATTTCACTTTTGAACTATTGTTTTTGAGTTATGCCATGTGGTCAAAAGGAGCGAGAAGGGGGTTGTTTCCAGGCTCCTAAGACAAACGAGTTGCCTTTTCAATGAAATCCCCCTCGATCCTTGAAAACCGAGTTTAAATGTCACTTCGCCTTTCTAATGGGCACAGGGCTGGAGGCGACCCTTCAAAGAGTCTCGGTGATAAACGACCCTTATTAAATATGGCCCAGACTGCTGGGAAAGTCCGAGCTCGGCCTGGGTGCTCAAGAGCGCCCCTCGCTGGAGGGCCCTGGAGGAGCCCGAGCCTCCCCGCCACCGCCGAGGCCACAGCCCCAGGCTCGGGCTCGGGTGAGAGAGAGGGAGCTGGGGTGGGGAGCGCGGGTGAGGGGGGCCAGTTGTAATACAACTTCTTATCTGCCGCCCCCAACACGCCCGTGCGCCCCATCCCCAACGACTCGGCGTGAAAGGTTGGTGCGTTTCCCCCATGACTTCTTTTTGTCCGTGGCCGAGTGGCGTCTGCAAGTCTGAGCTGCAAAGTTACTGATTTGCAGGCTGCATGTTAAGGCAGCCCATGTAAGTAATTTCTCCGGGCACCCCAGCAAAGGAGAACAAATCGCTGACAAAGGCGAGCGCTTTCGATTCAGCGGCGTCGTTAAGGCAACCCCAAAGTATTCCTCCTATAATAAGTTCCACTTCAAAGGGTTTCTCATTCAGCGGTGACTGCCTCGCACTTTTATTAAGTCCGGGCTTTTTCACTCGGAGGAATCATCTGTTTGGTTATTTTTCATCATGTTTATTTTTCACCATTCACACAGTACTTGTATTAAATAAACAAAGAACAATCGCTCTGCAAATAAAAGTACTTAGGTGGGGAGAGAAGGAAGAGGAACTGGGGCTCTGGTGCCCCTGCCCCTCTCCCCCCACCCTCTGACATCACCCGCCCCCCACCCCCACTCGGTTTTCTCTCCTCTCTCCATTCTTTCCCTCTCCTTTCTCCCAAGCTAGGAGGTTCTAGGAGGGATTCCACCAAAGAGCGAATAGATATAAGTATGTGTATGTGCGTGTGTATGTATTTCTGATGAGATGAAAATTGACTGGACTAACTTGGCATGAAAGTAAAGGTCACTGCAACTGTATCTTAATAGAGTGTCTCGAATCGCCGTGGACCGACTGCCAGCGACTCCCCTGGCCCTGCCCATTGCCATAGCAATCCCGATGCTCTGCGCCCATGGACCATAAAAGCAGTAGTTTGAATTTCAAAGAACATGCCTTTGAGCTTCTCCCCGCCTGATTAGGCACTTGCTGTTGTATGCGAATGTGTGCTCGGGAGTGTTTGTGCGTGGCCGTGGATGTGGGCATTTCTGAGAGTTTTGTTCACGGAGGGAATGTGCTGGTAACAACGGGGAGCTTTCGCTGTGAATCTCCTTCACCGTCCTTCCCGACCTGGAAGGCTTCCATGGTCATGTGTCAGGTGTTTTGGTACACGATGGGTGGATGGGCAAGCCCGTAGTACTGCCATGGGGTGACAGGATGGAAGTATTAATAAGCGGGATTGTTTTGTTTACCTTGTGATCTGCCTTCCTTTCTTTCCTGATGTAAGGTGATCCTTTGGGAAATCAGATTGTCTCTCAGGCAGTTGTACTTCCTAACCAAACTGGGATTTTCAAGCATTGATGTCCAGTATCTCTCCTACTTCAAGTATAGATAGAGATGATAGAAAAAAACCACAGTGATCTCCAAAAGCTTCCACAAAATGAAAGATATCAGGACAAATATGATGTCTGTAGACAGCTGGGCTCAGCTTTTGAGGAGTGTGGGCCTCTTTTCCTCCAGTCCCCAATGTGACCACACTTGTATGGCCATCTCCTACTGTTCAAGAGTATAGAATTTCCACCCTTGAGGTCTTCCTAAGTACCTTAGATTTTAGGAGCATTAGCTTTCTGCAAGAACATCTGAATGGGGGAAAATATGTACACAAGCAACAAATAATCATGTGATTGAAGATTCTTCTAACCAGCAAAACAAAGGTATATGATTTAAACAGTGATTGCGGGAGCCACATCTTGCCTAGGGAAGATGAAGTCTTTGATGATAGCCAACTTAGTGTCAATAAGTGGCTTTCTTTGAGACATATTCAGATGGGAACGTCTTGCTTGCCAATTGCCATAGAAATCTTAACACACCATGAAGATTGTCCAAGCGCCAAGCCTTCCGTTCTGGACTAAATTACTTTGAAGTGGCGCAGGACGAGCAGTGGTCAATTTTAACTCTATAGACTGGACAGAGAACGCTGGGAGTGGGAGATTGTGCGTTTTAAAGCAGAAAATAAGAAGGGGAAACTTGTTTTATACACTCTATACAAGGTTCTGCTCATTGTCAGATATCTTTTATCTTTTATATTTCCCATGAATGATTCATGTCTTGGTGGCTTTGTGTCACCCTTCTTTTCACAAGAAACTTCATTAGAGAGCTATAAGTTTTCCCATTGATAGGAGCCCTCATTTACCAGTGTTTTTCTCCTTCGTGTGCTGGTTATTGTCATCTGGCTTAAACAGCTCTTGGCAACCTGTTTCACCTTTACTACATTTAACAAACCTGACTTTTAAAAGCCACTATAACCTTTTGGAGAAATGCTTATTGACATTACTGATTGTTTTTAACTACTTGCCTTTTATCAGTTTTGTATCAGCTAGCATAATAACAAAACTCCAGGCTTGTTAAGGTACATAGGCAAATACATTAATTTAAGCTACTTGAATATTTTGTTGCCATGAGAAAATCCAATTTCTCCTTAACATCTGCCCCCAATGCTGAGCGTAAGTTACTCCAATTCCAAAATGAATGACAATAAAGTCCTATTTTGAGGCCCCCATGACCTATGAGAGAACTCCTTAGCCACTACTCAGATTCATCCCACATCCATAGCATCTCCTAGACCATCTTACTTTATCTTCCTTTGTGTGTGGAAGCTTCTCACTGTCCTTCCCTCTTTTTCTTCATTAGGTTTTCCCCTTTAGAAGGTAGGCACCAAAGAAATGCTAAAATGCACTTTTCAGCTCTTCACTGAGTTGAATCACGGTGTATATTACTAACTTTAACAAATTAATGCAGTAACCCCTGAGGTGTGTGTGCTACTGTAGGTACAACCTGCAGGGATTAGTTTCCATAAATATCTGGTATTTTCTAGATTAAACTGTAAGTTAAACCAAGCTGTAAAAACATATCTGGGGGTGAGGGAGGCTAAGAGATCAAAGGAGGAAAACTATAATGTTCACTATCTCAGCAACTGTTCTGTTTGAAAAGAATGACAGAGATATGCCATTAGGTAAAATGTAGCAATACATAGGAAGAATACCTTTATTACATTTCTTACTTCATAGTCATTCTTGCTTTCTTTCTATTGGAGGTACACATTTTAAGCTTTTATTTTAGGTGTATCAGGAACCAATAAATCTGTAGCAGAGTTAACCTATGCATGACAAAATACATAAAATACATATTCCTTTGTTTCATAATAAATAAACCTGTAGCATAATAAAGAATAGTGCAAACTACCATTGAAAAAGTTGTATAAATAAAACAACTCATTATACATCAGGAATATTTTGTCCTAATAATTTTACAATACATAAATTATCCCCCCAAAATTCATACCTTATTTTTCTATTTGAAAGGACTTTGAAAGTGATTAATATGAAAATCAAATAAACTTTTAAAATGTAGAATTATTTTATATTCAAGTTTTATGGTCTTTTTTCTTTATAAAGGAGGGTCTGCATGATTCATAATTACTGTAACAATCTGAGGACAACATTGAAAGGCTTTCCAAGTGACAGCACCATGCACTGTACTAGTAATATATCTATAAACTATATATAATCTCATCAACACAATGCAAAAAAGACATGCAGGAAGAGTCTTGGTTTTCACATTACGTTGTTCATTCAAGTAAGCTCAAAAATATATTTTTCCATTTTCTTTCCTTTTTTTAAATAAACCATGAATCATAAATGATAATCTTTCACCAAAATGTATAATATAATTCTTTGGTGTGCTTTGAACTCTTCCGGGGAGTGGGAGGGAAGGGGGGAAACAATGTCTGAAAATAAATTAATTCAACTGTACAAATAAAAGTGTTCACATACAAGTTATTAACAATGACAAGACTACATCAACCACTCACAGCACACAAATTTCTACAAACCCTGGGGAGGGGGTGTCTTCAGGGTCTCTGAGGATAAATTAGTGCTCTTTAGTATATTTGTATGATGTTTCTGATGGACTACATTTTGCACAGGAGATGTGTTGTACCAACCGAAAATAAATTGACTAAGAGTTATTGTCCTAGGTCCTTGACCTTTTTTATCCTAGCTTGACAGCTCTGGCAAAGGTCACACATTCATCAATGTTTGGTAGTAACTATAAACCTTTTAAAAATTTTAATATGTATAGCAACTCCCTCCCCTCTTTCAATGTAAGTCATGTATTTCACATTATCATTTTCAAGAAGAGAGTTTGGGTGCTCAGTACTCAGGTGGAAGAAAATGCACTCAAATGCATTTAGGCAGTAAAAAATAGAGACTTTTTTTTTTTTAAAGGTTGACACAATAGTATAAAAGAGGAGTTGGCCCGTTTCAAAAACAGCTTTCAATAAAAAAAAAAAAAAAAGGCATCACACCTCCTCAGACTTGACTGTCAATGTTGGCATCCCAAAGAATTTATGCTCAAAAACAATCTCTTTATTACACAAGAAGTTTGGACACAGTAAGAAGGCAGCATCTGAGATTTCAGATTTTAAAAAAACAAAAACAAAACAAAACAAAAAAAAAACTCCAGAGAGGAAAAAGAAAGCACTTGAATTTCTTCTATTTTATAAAAGATCACAGTTTCACAGTTGTCTCTTGCAGCAGCTTTTCTTCTCTCCACTTTTGCTTGAACAATCACAGTAGCACAATACATGGAGATAGATTAAGGTTGCTGCACTTTTTTTTTTTTTAATCACACAAGGAAGGGTTCTGAAGAAATAATCCTGTATAAAAATATCATGTTAAGATGAGATCAGTAATAAAAGCATGAAAATTAAAAATTATAAATATTAGAACTTAAAGGGCTTTTACAAATACTTTTGGACACAGACACAGTCCAAGATCTGTTGGCGATGCAGCAAGTGTGTGGTTTACAATCAAGAGGCCTTTGCAGAATTGGGGCTTGACAAGGAGGCTCAAAAGCAGCCTGCGTTACGGTGTCAAAGGCATTCAAGAGGCACTCCGGGAAACGCAGAGGGCCTGGTTGCTGTGTGAAGTTCTGACTTAATGCTCATCTTCTCCCCCCTTTAAATATATACACATACATGCATATATGTGTGTGATATATATACACACGTATGCACACACATATATATGTATCGGCAGTGTGTATCTCGGTTAATGTCTCCATTCATTTTCCTTGGTACAATTCGCCCTCAGCCCTGTCTCCCTGCAATGTACAAGTCCAGCTTGGTTGTTTTTTGTTTGCTTTTTTGAGAGGAAAAAAAAAAAAAAAAGCCCAAATATCTTAATTAAATTAATTAAATGTACAAACACCATAGGGTTTCATACTGAATAAATAGGGCTAATTAGACCAGTAGCAAGTCTGAGTCACACGTTTGTCTCAGGCTCAGCATTGTCTCAGGTTAGGATATGGTCCAAGGACTCCCACTTATTAATAATGATAAATTCTAATGTATCGTCCGCACAACTTCAGGGTTCCCATACATTTCCTCATCTTCAGACTCAGAGGTGGTTCCGTTGCTGGAAGGTGTGTGGAGGTGGCTGGGGGCCCCACTGGCCTGGCAAACGTACCACTCATTGAGGTTGGTCACCTGAGGGGACAGAGTGCTAGAGCGACTCCTGGCTGGGTCCAGCACAGGGGACAAGGGGGCACCCACCGGAGTCCCCACTGATGAGTAACCAAGGGCTCCTGGAGAAGGTGGGGGGGACTTGCAGTGAATCTTCATGTGCTTCCTCAGAGAACTCGGGTGAGTGTAGGATTTGTCACAGCCTCGGATCTTGCAGTAGTAGGGCTTGTCACTGGTATGGACATGGGAATGTTTCTTTCGATCACTGCTATTGGCAAACTTCCTATCACAACCATCGAATTCACATTTGAAAGGCTTTTCCCCTGCAAGGAAACACAGGAAAGGTTAACAATGGCTTTCCAGAGACTAGCTTGAAAGAAATCTTGGAGCAGAACTGGGGATGGAGTTTCCCATTCTCCTAAAGACTGACACCCAGCCTTATTTCTATTCCTAATTCCTATATTCCAAGATGCACAGGAGAAGAGATGCTGCAAGGACTGCCCTGGGCCCACTTGCCTGGAGGTTCTGCTGGATCTGGATTTTGAGAGGCCAGATGCCAGCCCCCCAGATACTACAGGGGTCAGGGTGAAATCCCCATGGTTGAAGCAAGGCCCAGGATGTACCACTGAAGCCCACCTGGGCCCTCATAACAACCTCATTCATCTCAGGGTCGGGACACTCAAATATGCAAGTAGAAAATCCTCTATCAAGATAAACACTGATAAAAAGATACTCTCAGAGTCACGGGTGGAGGTGAGAACAAGAAAAATGGAAGAAAGATAAAACATATAACATTAAATTAAAAGTAAGCTGGGGATGCAATAAAATGATGATAATGGCACTTTGTTCCAGAGTGTTCCCAGAATTTCATTGCTGGGAAGGAGCAGCAGGAGAGGATGTGGAGTTAGGAAAGGAAAGGAAATAATCCAACATTCTCCCTTTAGAAATAAAGGCACCTGTGAAACACAACCCCACCACCAGCTTTTGCAAGGCTGGTTGGGCAGAGAATAAGCTGCTGGTCTCTGCATTCTGCCAGCTTCCCCCACAACTTGCAGGGTGCTGGACAGTGTGGCAGAACAGAATCTGATCACATGTGGGCAAAGACCACAGCCTCGGCACACAATCCATCATTTACCTTAGGCCTTTAGTACACTTATTCTAACAGCTTTCTCCATTACTTATTCATTAAAACCACTTAAAAAAAAAATCAGGGTCTTTGGCCTGTTACCCCTAAGCTGGTCTGACCACACCAGGCACACTATGACTTAAACACAAGGCCACTAGTCCAAAAAGTAGAGATGCTTAATAACACAACCAGAAAAATTTAACCATTGCTCCTGGGGATTGAAAAACAAAAGGGAAGACTTCACACTGACAGCATAGCTGGGCTCTCTCTCTCACCTTAGTATCTATGAACTTATAATTTTGAATCCATAATTGAACAAGTCATCACATATTCTTTTATAATATTTTCCTCTGACATTCAGATGATCTAAAAAGATCACCAGCTACTTTGGTGACATACTAGGTAGGGCATCTTTCTTTGTTTTGGATAACTTATTTTTAAAAAGAAAAACCATTAAGAATCGGTTTAATGCACATACATTTCTGTGGTGAATCTTATTCCCTCCACACAAATATGTGTTTGTTGTTTTAAAAAATATTTCACTAATGGCCACTGCTTCAATGCCAGAATATGTTAACACATCTAAAAATATCCAGAAGACTGAAATATAACTTTCCCTACCTATCCTTGTTTAAAAATGAAATTAGACATTATTGGAATACAACTCTTAACCTATAAATAGCAGGAAAACAGAGAACTCACAAAAAAATCACAACCTTTAAAAATTCTTTGGAGATGAGTCACAGCAAAAACAAAGCTAATTCCTTTCTACCAAAACATCAGTGACTTGTCCTGATTTTTGTATTACATTTTAAGTTGGAGATAATACTAATTTAAAATAGCAGTCTTCTTTTTTTTACAAAACAAACAAAATAAGATAATCAACCTTCTTCAATAGGGAGGCTTATGTGGTTTTATTCATTCTATGCACATGTCAATGTTGTTTAGAATTCTTAGGTTTCTGCCCAACTTACATAACCCGGATTGTGAAAAGTAAAGCTTTGAACATTGCTAGTCCCTCCACTACTCACAAGAGAGAGAAGCAGTAAAAGTCAGTAAAGGGAGAGAGGAAGTGGAAAGAAAGTTGGAAATTAGGGATAAAGGAAAGGTGGAGGGACAAAGCAGAAGAAAAAGGAAATGTATTAGAAGGGCCTGGTGTTGTTCAGGGGGCCCACAGGAGCTCTGAGTAAATTCCCCCTAAATAGAAACACTGAGAGACCTCAGTGTTTACATTCCAGATTCTGACAGAGGAGTCACATCAGAATTTAACTATTTACAGAGTTTTGGAGATTTGGTGCCTGCGGGAAGGTAACGGAAAGGAAATCGAGTTGTGGATATCACTCAGGGCTTGCCAGCTTCCTCTAGGGTTGTAAACCCAATTGAGGGCAAACAGGTCAGGACAGAAGACTTCAGGAGTGACCTGGGGATTAGTCCGTTTGACCAATCTGTTCTGGGGTCCTGATAACCCCCCAAAAGAAGAGAAGTCTATACTAGGGAGAGAAAGAAGTCCACAACTGTCCCTCTCTGGACACAATGTCCAATGGCTGAGGACCCAAGGACAGCCAAAACACCAGGCCAGGGGCGGGTTTGAGTTGGACTGGGAGTCGCCAGCATCCCAGGTTGGGGTGTGTGTGGAATCCCTGCATGCTTTTCCTGGTGGGGTTCACCCTAGCAGCAGGAGTTGGGAGCAGGAAATTCTATCATTCTCGCAACTTGGAACCAGAAAACCAGCCACCGGTCCCCTGCCCCCCACCCCCACTCTCTCACGGAGCAAAATCTGTCCAGTGCTGTGGGGTCCCGGCAGAGGGGCAGGGAAGGAAGGTCCACTCCCCTCCAGAGGCCAGGGAAGGAGAGGGGCGGAGGCCACATGCGCCTCATTTAGGGCCTCCTTTTGGGAACTCGGTTAGGGCGGGGACTTCAGTCCCAGTGCTGGGCACAGAGCAAGCAGATGGCTTAGTGGGCCATGGCAGTTTTTATAAAAGCCTCGTGGGAAGTTTCCTTTTGGAAAAGCCATTAAGGTGGATTGATCTGGATTAGAAAAACACAAGGCTCAAGGGACAACGTGCTCCCAGCCGGTCTTCTGCAGGTCCACATGGGAGGCCTGTGAGGTGTCAGTCCATAGGAGCAAGGCCTGGAGCGCCAGCCTGGGGCCACCCGGACGCGGCTGCTCCTGGACATATAGAATAAGTCATACACACCCCCAACACCCGCGGACTGCCGCTGGCCGGGTCGCGGCCCACGCCCCCGGGCTGCCTCCTCGCCGCCACCACTGCACCGATAAATCAGCCAAGTGATCACTGAATGTAAACTCCAGTTACTTAAGTGTCCTCTGAGGTGTAATATTGTCTGTCCCTATAAATCCCGGCTATGCTCAGCAGCTCTACCGCCCGAGGAACTCCTTGGTTCAAAGAGGGCACACGACCCTAAGGGGCTAAACCGTCGCCCCATGCTGCAGCCACCCTCACCGGGCCACGGCAGCCCCAAAGGCAGAGCTTGGAGTGGGATGGGAGGGTCCCCACGGCGCTGGGGACTCCGCACCCCCATGTTCCAAGGCGGGTTAGGCCTCAGCGACCACGAGAGGTCTCATCTTCCTCCAACTAGAACCTTCCTTAAAAGGACAAAAACCAATTCTCCAGCATCCAGCACACTCGAGGGTGCGTGGGAAGTCTATGTGTGTGATCGCTGTGTGACAGCGCGTGTGTGACTGCGGGTGTGTAAATGAAGTGAGGGCGCATATGAAGTATGAGGGCGTGTGGGTGTCGCAGAAATGGGGTGGAGGAGGCCGGCAGGAGTGTGTGTGAACTGGTCTCGGACCATGTACGTGGAGGTGTTAGGAGTGGGGTGTGTGAGTGGGGTGTGACTGAGCGGAGGTCTCCGGGGCCGGAGGGCGGGCTCCTCTTGACATCCGCACCCATCCCGGGAGGCACTAGACCCCCGCCCTCCGACGGGCCCCAACTCGCGGCCCCAACACCGTAGCAAATCCCACGCGCCCTTCCCACCCCCCGCCCCCCCGCTTTCCGTGGTGCAGCTACCGCGCAGGGTCTGCGACCTGTAGGAAGGGAGGCACCGCAG
>NW_025999932.1:10839233-10848729 GCF_001458135.2 Marmota marmota marmota | reverse complement strand
GGGGAAGGAGGAGGGGGTGAAGGGGAGGGAGGAAGAGGAGGGGCTGGGGGCGGGGGCGCGGAGGACTGCGCGCCACTGCTGCCCCCGCCGCCGGGGTAGGTGCCGGAGCCTGGTTGCGCGACTACGGCCACAGTGCGGGCAGCAGCCGCTGGAGCCTCGGACTGCGCCGGGAGCACCTGGGAAGGAGGGCTGAGGCTCTGAGCGCTCGCCTGGGCCATGTGCTCGGGTCCAAGCGCAGTGACGGCCACGCCGGGGTCAGTACCCAGGTCCCGCGGGTGGAGGTGCGCGGTAGCAGCGCGGAGTTGGGAGTGGGCGGGCGGGCTGGCCAGCGCCGGGAAGCCTGTCATATTCTGATGCGGCTGGGCCTGAGCCGTTGCCAAATCCGCTAATCTCAGCTCTGGCGGGTTCCTCTTGCTCAAAGGGGGCTCCATCAGAACTACACAATCAGGCTCATAGACCCTCACTGGGGGGACCTTTTTCCCTCTGCCCGCCTTCAAAAACATGTATATATTAGGCGCTCTTTAACTTCTTTTGTCCTGGCCTCCTAACTCTGCTTATTCCTGTTCCCACTCTGTCCTCCAGCGATTGGCAGAGTGAGCACCACATTTGAGCTGCACAGTGGGACTGAGATTTTGGAAATGGCACGGGTGGGATTGGAGGGAGCCGCGTGATTGGCAGCAGACTCGGCTGCCCGATTGGCTCCCGTTCAGACCCTAGGCCCAGCGGGGAACCGCCCCTGTGCTCGCCACCGCCTGCGCTTTCACTTCGCGCCCCCTCTTCCCCTGGAGCCCTCGGTCCCCGCCTCCCCAGGGATGCCCAAGTTGCACTTGCAGAAAGTTTGTGCTTGGCCTGCGCGCGCAGCGCTCTGCGCTCTGTTGACACGCCTATGGAGAGCGTGCGCACGCAGTCAGAGTACACCGGGTGGCAAGGGACTGGAGACCCCCAAGGGGCAAAGGGCGGGGCTGGAACCCCTAACTTCAAAAACCTACGCCTCACTGCTCGCAGTTTCTCCTTCCAGTACCCACTTTCTACTCCTACTTTGGAAGATGCCTGAGCTGCCCTCTGCAGGAGGGTGAACATCCCGTTTTCATACCTGTAGTGGTGATGCCAGAAATGTTTGGACACCCAATCTGCCCAGCTCTCACGTAGGGAGCAGACAAGAGACCGACCGAGGAAGGTTATTAAAGTCTATTGATTGCAAAACAACTGGAGTGATTTGGCTCCGCAAAACACCAGGTGAAGTCAAAATAAATCTTTTCCCAAAGGAACGGTTTTATTTCTACTTTTTAGCTCATGGAGTCCCTTTCAACATGGTTCAAAGGAGTTGGCTCAAAGTGTAATCTCACTACTCATCGGTTCTAGATCTGCCACTTCCAATTAGATCTACCGGAGGGGCGGGGCGGCATGGATATCCGGCAGCAATGCTAACTTTTGCCTTTCGGAGATACAGTGACAGGGCAGGCCAAACCTCATCTCTCCTGAGCGAAGCAGTGCTAAGTAATGTCCTTTAAGCAGAATTTCTCTTTCTTGTCCAGAACGCACTTAATGTGTGTGCCTCATTTCTTTTAAAGGACCACAAATTCAAATAGATACAATAAAATTTATCTTATTTATTTATAATAAAGTATCATCTCACCTTATCATTTTCAAGTAAACTGAGATGTCTTATTTGAAAACCATAAAAGCTGGACCTCATTGCTGTTCTTAGTGAACACCATCCCTTCCCAGCAGTTTGCTACCAAATCAGTTTTTAAAAAATAACGTGAAGTCCCTATATCACTGGGGGGATGGGGGGGGGGCAGAAAATTCTAAAGTAGGTTATAGTGTACCAAATTGTCACTTCAGATTTTAAAAAGGAAACATTTTTTTTAAATGTGTTAGTCCAAAATGTTCTAAAACTAATATCAGGATTAAAAATTTGCTTTCCTCCATAAAATTATTTGTTAGAGGTCATAATAAATAAAATGTGTTCCCCCTCCCCTTTGGGGATACAATAAAACATGTTCCTAGCTTAATTCGTTTACAGTTCAAGTAAAAGTAGACCACACAAAGCCATCCTCAGGAAATGGTCCTGGGAAAAAATAAGGAATATTTTTCAAAAGAGTTGATTCCATAGCCCCATTGACATGGGTGTGAACAATGCTAAGTGAGAGCTTCCCCATGAGCCTTGGGAATGTCATTTCTCTTATAAAACTGACAAGCAAACAAAGACAATAATACTATCAAATTTCAAATGAGCTTTTTTTTTTTTTAAAGCTTCAGTGAAGTTCAAATATAGGGAAATTAAAAAGGCAGGAGTGAAGCACAGAAAATTTTAATAGGCAGGAGTGACAAAATCCACATCTGTATTTTAAGAGACCATGTCCTTCCATCTTAAAACATCTGAAACCAATCACAGGAAGGTGGATTGAGAACTGTGCCATCTCTACGGATGGTTTATAAAGAAAGCATCATATTGAGAATTATCACCACTTTCTTTCCTCTCAAAACATTTCAAGTGAATTTCCATTATGTGAATTTCTTGGCAGTGAATGTCCATATTTGCAATAATGGCAGCTTTGAGTTCCATCCTGCAGGTTATAAGTAAAAACAAAACAAAACCAAGAAAAGGAATGAATAAAGAAAAAGAAAATAAATACAGCCTCGCCTATAATATGGACTGTTGAGCATTTTTATTGTGCAATAAAATGGGTACCTCCGCCCCCCTCAAAATAGCTTTTCGTCAAAATTATAACTGCTTTGTTTTATTGAATTGCTGAAATTTAATGGTTTAATGGGTGGAGGCATGAAGGAAGGGCTGTAAAAATGTGAATGATGCTGCAGCAGAGCCGTGCGGAATCTGGAACCCGCCTCCTTGTACAGCTCTTGTTAAACACAGCGTGATATGTATCTGTCATCGATTTAATATGTCTTAATTCAAATATAGCTCCCTGATCAATTTCTTTTTATGGAAGCCTTAAAAAAGAAAAGAGTTTCTTAGGAAATAACAGAGATTTGGGTAGTGACTGGAAAAAACAGATATTTACAAAGTGAGTTTAATGAATATTTGCAAATTTATGACCAAATCCAGACCCTAAAAAGATAATTGACTCAGGTAAATCTAAATCGACTTGAGCTGCTAATTCTTAAGAGAAAGGACTGGGAGCAAAATTTCAATCAACACCAATAAGGCGCCAATAAACCTCCTGCCAATTAAACCTGAGAATAGGCCTAGCTAGATGGTCATCAGGAAGGCTTGCAGTGGATTTCCGGGATTGCCTTTCTTTATAAAAAGAGCTTTTTTGTTATTTTGTTAGACGCGCTTTTTTGTTATTGTGATGACCTGCCTGACCCCAGGTGCGCTGTTTCTTTTTCAAGCTATTTGGGAGCCAAGTAAAATCTCTTTAAATTCCGAGTTTCTAAGGGCCCAATAACTGTGTCACTCTTCTTAAATAAACACCAACAACTTCCAGGGCGTTGAAGAAAATAATGTATTAATTTTAAAAGCAGGGGGCTATAGAGGCAGCTATGCCAGTTCTCCTTCCGTGGATTTAGCCCCATATTTCCACGGTGGTGCTGATCCTCAGGGCCAATCCTCAAAACGTATGTCCTTGCAGCAGAGGTGCTTATGTGGAGGTAGCAATGTGGCAAGTCACTGAAATGCCCTTTGGGGGGCTTTTTAAGGCCGTCGGTTTCCAGACCTTTTGGTTGCACCCCGAACCCCAACCTCCTTCAGGTCCTGAACAAAGGCACCGAGAGTCTGAGGAGGTGAGAGGCACAGTAAATGCCCGGCTGGCGGGAACCTGACCGCCACGCCGCAGCTCAGCTGCCCAGAGAGGCCACTGAACGGGTCTCTGGGGATGCTCACGCGGGCGCTTACGGCTTCCCGCTGCGTGGAGTGAGGAACGCGGCTCCTAGGCTCCCCGGTGCCCTCCGTTCCTCATTGAACACCGCCAAGTTTCCTGCGATGGGTGTGGGTAATAGTAAACTCTAGGGAAGTGAATTGGACATTTCCTGGCTTTTGAGCCTTTGATTGTTTCTGCAGGCTAGGGAAGAGGGACACTTGAGGACTGTGGGGTGAACAAGAAAGGAGCTGGGGGACCCACCAAGCCTCCTTTTATTGCCCCTGCAATTGCTTTATGACTCGCTGATCCCGCGTGGTTTCTGAGAGAACGACCTCGTCGTAGAAGGGCTGGGTCGGGGCGGATTTGGAGTCTAGGGGCATTTGGGCCGCGTGGGAGGCGGGTTCAAGGGCGAACGAGACACCTCAAGTTAGTTACTGGAGAAATCGAAGGACCTTTGAAGCCTAGCCCAAGGATGCCCTTGGGTGCTTAGCGGACGGGGTGCCGCCGCGGGTGGGGGATTAGCAAGCAGACCCTGGGAAGGTGGTGATGGTTCACTGGAAACTCCACAAGCCAGGGCCAGATGGGCAAAGGGGACGGCAAAGCTGCATTTTGTAGAGCTTTGTCAGGGCTGGAAGTGATGGGAATTTTCGATGCAAGGACATCGCCACCCATCTAGGCAGCAAGGTCCATGGGCCACCTCCCCTGGCCCTATCCGCAGCGGGTAGGGACTAGATCTTCTACCCTCCCACCCTCACCACTAGCGATCTGCCTTGGGTGGGGGGCTGCTGTGAGGGCCTTATTGCTCCTAACTGCCCCCCCCCCCCAGCCATTCGCTGCCCTCTGAATGGCTCTAAGAGGATTGCCTCTCTTTTCTGTCCTCCTAAATTCCCGCAGAATCCTCAGGCTCCTATGTGCGGGGCTAAGAGTGTCCAAACATGTGCTTTGTGGTAAAGTTTATGATCCCTGTCACATGCGCATGAACACAATGAAAATAAGGTGGAAGTCACTGGCTGTGTGGCCAGTGACTGAGATGTTGAATTCCGTGGGGTTTTGTTTTGTTGTTAATTTCAGTTTTGATGGTCAACAATTAGACCTTCTCATGTCCACTTAACCTTTATGGTTAAAAGCTGCAGAAACATTATCCCTCTACTTCCCCACTACTAAATAAATTGTATAAAACTGACCTTTCCTCAAATGCTTTCATTTGGTTATCAAACTTTAAAAAACTCACAGATAGTGGTTGTTGGAGAAAGATCTTTGACTTTGGCCTACATTTGACCATCAGGTTTGGTAATTTCCTGGGAGACACTCCTGTGTTCTAAAATAAACTCGGAAAGTGAAAACAAGAAAAACAAAACCCTCCCTACATGCTCACAATTCATATAACCACCTAATAATCATACTGGCCCCAGGATTTGCTTCTCCCCCACTTCATCCCTCATCCTTTAGAATGTTTTTGGATGCAAGATTAAAAAAAAAAAAAAAGGAGCAAACAGAGGATATGTAGTTTTTTAAAAATCTCAGAGTTGTGGGGTGGTTACCTCCACTCAACACCCTTTCAGTATCTATGCTTCAATATTTGAAGAAGCTGTTAAGATAAATCAAATAGTGACACGTTGATGGATTTACTTGTGTAAGCAATATGGTTGACATATGGCATTGTTATTTATGAATGACAGCATAAATTGTATTACAAAGTCTATTGCAATAATACTGCAGTTTATTGGAAAGCTGCTCGCCTGTCATCTGTATTCAACCTTCCTGGATGTGGTTCGCCTGGGAGCCCAAAGGATAACGGTCCTCAGGATAATTAAACATGTTCACATAAACTAATGCCTTCTGGTTTTTGTTTGTTTGTTTTTGTTTTATTTTGCAGCAGTGGAAAAATTCCCATCAGGAAAGAGGAGATGAAGTAGGAACAATTAGTTCCCTTCCTTTCACAAAACCACAGCCACTATCACCAACCCAGGGGTAAAGACAGGTGTGATGGATCCCTTCTATTTTTCCCAGAGTCCTTTTTTGACAAATATACAAGTACATACCCGTATCACTAAACTGCTGGTGAGTACATATTTTTATACATATTTTAAATAAGCCCAGTTAGAAAACAGAAAATTTAACTGTAGGTGGAAAAGAAATTCTTTTAGCAGACTGGAGAGGGCCTTATGCTATGACACCTCCTCTCACCCCTGCCCTTTTAAAAATGGTATTTAAAAGTTACAATATTGGCTGAGATTTTTCACAATTTCCCCTTCTTTTACATTACACTTTTCTAAAGTTCTGACAAAGAACATTTGCTCTAGGTGGGTTTTGCAGAGGTAGCTTCCCTAGCACACATGTAGTCCTTTCATGGGTCAGGGGTCACCCAGCCCAGGAGTGGCTGAGACAGCTGAATCAAAGGTGACCTGCAACTTAATATCCTGTTGATGATCTTGTTGAATTTATGAGTCTGTGATATAAACGATGGTGCTAGAATCCTGAAAAATTCTCCTTTTTATCCAGGTTACGCAGTTTCCATACTTGTTTCTCTCATCTCTTCTCTCTGCTTCTCTCCCCCACCCTCTCTTTCCTTCAGAGGAAAATTAAAAGTTTCAATAATAAAGTGGCTTTCCAATTTAACAATTGGCTTTCATTGTTTGTTTTTTAGCTTCTCCCGTGGAACAATGTATATGTGAGAGCCACAGAGTGTGCACTGTTTGTGTATATGTACACAAAATGCACATCATACTACAAAAGAATTCAAACAACATTGTTTCCAGAGGCCCAGAAACTAAAAGGAGGTTCTCAGTTGATAAGTGTCAGGGTGTGTGGTGGGATTTTCTAAGTTTTGAATATACCACACATTCCAGATCCTGCTGTGATTCCCTCTCTTTGCCAGGAAATGAACGCCCCAACGCACTCCCAAGGTTTTCCGGATCTTCACCAGCCCTAGGCTCAGGTTTTGCCTGGCTCAGGCTTCTTCAGGATTTCAGAAGAACAATTTTGGGAAACTCACAATGAGGGGACATGGAACTAGTTGTGGGTCCCTCCAGTCTGACAATGCTGCAAAAGTGTCCTTCCAGAAACCTGTTGAAAAACTGAATTCATGCACACGGTTTATAAGAAAGCTTGACCGGGGTTTTTCCCCCGCTTTTCCTTTCCCTTTCTTTTTCTCCCCCACCCCCACCCCCTTCCTGCCAAGGAACAGGAGTCCACTTTTGAGGCGATAACTCTGAAAGCCTTTGCAGTTTTTTTTTCCTTCTTGTTCTCTCTCGCTCTTCCCTCTACTTCCTTAAAAAAAAATACTGTCATTGAAGGAAAAGGGTTTTGCGGTTTGCAGAGAAATAAAGCATTTCTGAGAGGGGATGGAGACGTGACTTTGAACTTGGCTCAGCTCCTCTGTGTCCTGCAGAGAGAGGAGAACTGGAGCAGGGAAAGAATAGCCAGGAGGGCCCAGCCCGCGGGGTCTCCGGCGGGAATTAAGGCGTCTGCCCCACTGCCCGGCAGCGAGCAGCCCCCGGAACCTAGCGCAAGTAAGCGCCCAGCCGCGCTACCCCGAAACGCGGGCGCAGCAAAAGAGGAATCAAAGCGAAAAGAGAGAATGGGTCAAAGAGGAGAGGGAGGGAGGATTGGGGAGGGGTGAGAAAGTGGTAAAGGAAGAATACTTGGAAGTCTGATGCCTTGAAAGAAGGAAAGGAAGTGAGTTCTTTGGATATGCAAGATTGCTTTCTCACAATCTCTAGGAAGGATTTTTTTTTTTTTTTGTAATGTTTGGAATAAGCCATTCCAGGTACTCTCCCTTCATCTCCCCCATATAAATTCATCAATTTATACAGTAAACAAACATGAAAGACTGCATTGGGCAATTTTAAAGGGCTCAACGTGGCAGGGCAGCCTTTCTGCCAGGAGAAATTCATTCTCTCCCTTTTTTCTTACCCCCACCCCCTCCTCTCTCGGGGGCCAACTTGGCAATTGCCCTCTGCCCCTTTTACAAAGACATAGGGAAAGACGAGCGCCTCCAGCTTCCAGACAAACTCCTAAGCTTTAGCCATGTGTCCCAGTCCCCTTCCTTTTTGCCCCCCTTCCCTTGGCAGGGAAGAGGGGAGGACAGAAGGAGGGCACAGGGCCCTTTATGGAAGGGGCTACAGCCAGTTCCAACACAGAGAGAGACCCGCTTCAGCGGGCAAAGGCAGTCTGAGCCCGCACACGAAAGCTCGGGTTATGCTAGCAATAGTGAGAAGATTCTTCCCGCGTTTTGGATGATTTCATTTTAAGATTAAAAATTTGAAGTGCATGGTGATTATTTTCTTGCTTGAATTTTTATTTCAACTCCCAGCGATTTGTAAATAAAAGCAGTTTTCCAGGCCAGCCAGGCAAAGAAAGGCGCTGGTCTTACACTGTCCCTTCACACCTCCACAGCCTGGGAATCCGCGGTTCCCTCTCTGGTTACCTCGAGAGCACGAGCTTCGGGCGTTGGGACAGAAAATGTCCTCAGCGACTCAGGGTGCCGCGTAGGCCTCAGGGCCAAGGGGGCTGGCCAGGGGCCGCACCGGGAGTAGCTTTGTGGCCAGCTCACGCCCACCCGAGAAGGGGCACACTCTTCACTCCCAGAGAAGTGATATTTACCTTATGGAGGGGTTAAGCCCTACGAGCCTGGCGGTTTCCTCTCCCCAGGCCCTGAGCCTTACCCTCAGCCAAATTCTGGCCTAAGCCTTGCTTGGCTGCTAGCGTCCCCATCCTTCTCAATTCATCGTGGCAGCAGCCCCAGACTACTGGGCATCTACCCCTAGGGTGACACCGTCTTTAAACGACTTCCAGACAACCCCCTCCTTCGTGGAGGGGGGGCACTGCCCAATGTTTATTGCTGTAATCGGAGCAGGAGGCGAGCGGCGGGGGAACTGAGCGCGCCCAGGGGCGGGTGGGGACCACCGCCCGGCGTGGGGGCGGTGTCTGGGTGAGAATCCAGAGAATCGAAGGAACCGGCAAGACTATACACCCACCGTCCTTCACCAGTTTTCAATACCATAAAGCAGGTTCACCAACGGAGGGGAAGGAATAGGGAGCGTGCCAAATCGGCAAGAGATGGGCCCCCAGGCCGCTCCCTGCTCCGCGCTCCCGGCCGGGCTATCGGCCTGAAATGTCCCAGGGCGCAGGACCTCCGGAGTGACTACCGGTTGCCAGCCACGTCTCGGGCGGCACGGAAAGCCCAGGCCCGCAGTTCCTGGGATTTAAAGTTGCTGGGAGTGGCTCGGATCCCTGGGGAGTCGGTGGCCGGTGTGGGTACTGTCCCGCTTCTGGCCAGCGACTAGCTGAGGGCGACGTAACCCCGCGGCTTGGGCCCTCGCAACGCTTGCTGCGCGATTCCCAGGGGCGACGCTGCCGGCCAAGCCCAGAAGCCGTACCACCGAGCGCGCCGGCGAAGCGCCTTAGGCTGGCAGGCACGGCCCGCGGGCACATTCGGCGGATGCCTGAGCCGCTTGGAGCTCTTGGGGCGCGGGGGAGGCGGGGCTGGCCGGCCTAGGGGCGGGAGCGCCGGGATTGACGAGGCCGCAGCGACCAATAGTGGCGTCAGGAGGGCGGGCGGGGCGGGAGCCGCCGTTAAAGGGGCGGTGTGACCGAGAGGCCGGCCCTGGAGCGGGAGATAGAGAACCCGGGGCGGGAGACTAAGGGGGACGCGGGGGAGGGGCAAAGGG
>NW_025999932.1:10828116-10832912 GCF_001458135.2 Marmota marmota marmota | reverse complement strand
GGTGGATTTAAAGAGCGCGGGTAAGGCGCTGGCCGGGTGGTTCAGAAGATGCTCTGACCTGTAGGGAGGGCGCGAAAGGTCAGGCTCACGCAGGGCCCGACTTGGGTTCCTCCCAGGCCCACGCTGCTCAGATATTGATCCTGGGAGAAAGATAAACAGAAAGGCTGGACATTCAGTCATGAATACTAATGAGCCGATGCAGGGGTTTTAATTGCTGTGGACTTCTTTTTTTCTAGATAATCTTTATTGCAAACTTCGCTAGTCAACCTCCTCGAGCTTCGTTCTATTTTCTCCCCTCCCCTCTCCTTATATTTTAATGTGAAATGCCCAGGAGAAAGAGACCCGTGTCAATCTTGACTCTCAGTGCTCCTGTGAACGTAAGAATCCACAGCCCTCGTTCCTAGAGTGGGTCTGCTCACTAATTCTGGAAATGTAGGAGATCCTATAAAATAAATTGTTTCAATGTGGTTTTGGTGAGTCTGCTTCTTGACTTCCTCACCCTCATTGTGTCCTTGGCCTTTAAACTTCCTCCTTATATCTGCATCTTTCTACTGGTCCGGAGCTCCTTTCTACTCCAAAACCTGTGGGTGCATTCTAGTCCCAAACGGTTCCGTGTCTCGTGTTTCCAGGATTTGGCTCTGGCTTTACCAACCGCAGCGTGTAAAGATTTCAATCTAACATTGAATTTTCAGGCAAGCTAATTCATCAGTTCACATCAATTTAACGTTTTCTTTGGTATCTACAAGCGACACTGAAATATGGGGCAAGAACCTAAGGAAATTTTCAGAAAGATTTCTGCCTCCGTCCTTGATGTACATTTGATAATTTAGCCATAACTACTTTTCTAAAGTGATGCCATTGTTGCACTGAGTTTTTTTTGTTGTTGTTTGTTTGTTCCCTCAAAACTGTACAAATACACAGTTAAGTCCCATACAGCTATTCCAGCCATGTTATCAGGAGAGGGGAAAAAATTTCGAGCCCATTTCTTCAACAGACTGGAAATGTGTTGAGACCCATGCCCGGGGGGAGGGGGGGCTGCTAAAATAACTTCCAGTATTATTTTGATCCTTAAAATTTTGGACAAAATAAGCCCATATTTCACATCATTGCCAATAGGTCCCAGCACTGAAGTCTCCTGAGGGTTCTGTTTCACTTACACTTTTCAGTCCAAACTTTTTTTTTCTTCCCACAATGATTTATTATGTAGGTAATTTTAGGGGATACAGTTTACAGCTTGAATTATTAGACTGAACACCTCTGGCTGACACCACGACGCCTTTTTTTTTTTTTTTTTTCTGCCTGCAGCTGTGAGTCACAACCCCATTTTCATATCCAGCCTCTGCACATTCCTTCACAATGTATACTTCCTTCTTGCAAAGATCAAACATGCTTTGGTCAAAGTGTTTATTTTAAAATACAGGAAAATTAAAACTAAACACAGCACTACCGATAAAATCCCCAAATGTATCATATTTTTCTCCTCTTGTGCCCACAAAAGAAGTAACAAATTGCACCTCTTTCTGGAATAAAATTTTGAATTGCAGGAGAACACACAGTCACATACAGACACCATTCTCATTTTATTATTGTAACACACCAGAAAACTCCCACTTGTGTTCATATTTGGATTCCTGTTTGAATGTCTTTAGTCCTTACCATTAAAACATCACAAGTCAGCAAATAACAGCATATAATTAAGAAGATTCTGGCAGACATCTACTTTATTCACCAACCTACACACTTTGTCCCTGTTCATTTTTTTCATCTTAGTCTTTTTCTTTTAATTGTATCTTCTAGAATGTAACTTTAGGGGGAGAAGGATATTTTGAAGTATTTGCCAAATGGAAAACAAAAGATCTCTCAGTAACTCAGAAACAAGTTAACAATTCCCAAGCATCTGTATGTTCTTCGTGTATGCACATGTTTTCTTTTTCCTTTCAAATTAAGGTGAACATTTACAAGGTAGAATCCTTTTCAGCACCTAAATCTTGTAGAGTGGATTTTAACTGTGGGTTTTGGTGGACAAGCTGCCCTTTTGTAGCCCACTCACTCTCTGCTTTCTTCAAACTTCCCTCTATCCCCTTGTGAAAGAGACATAGACCTCAGCCGGCTCCTCTCTAAGGCAATTTACTCAGCTTCTCCAGCCACACAGTTCTTTAACGGGGCAGAAACTGTTGGGCTGTTTTTAATCAAGTTTGGAAGCTGAATCTTTTCCCTCCCATGACTGTGCCCAGGGGTGGATCTGGCTCAATGTCTGGCTCTGTGGGCAGCAGGCTCAGCCACCGGCTTTTCAGACACAACACCAGAGAATGGCATTGAAATAATCGCGTATGGCAGAAATGTTTAAAACATATTAACCTCTTTTACTTCCCATACTTCCAAGCTAAAAGGAAAAAAAAAAAAAAAAGTCAAAAGGAATCTGAAATGATGCTTGTTCACCTACTCAAGGCAGACCAAGGGATAGTAAAGAAGTTTGGTGCTTTGAAAATGTACCCTACAAAATCTTTTGAATCGGATGCTACTTAGGATTAGTGGTAGTTAAGATTCTTACAATTTGTTTGAGAATTTTTTAGACATTAATGATTAACAGATCAAAAGCTTCTTTTAGGAAAAATTGGAGTGCATACAGAAAATCATCCTAATGTGATCCTCTTCTTTATTCTTTAAGGGGAGACAAATTCAATGCATATTATTTGGATTTTTTTTATATTAAAGAAAGAAAATAAAGGTATTTAGCTTTCATACACTATTGAAGATTCTTTGCAAAGGAGAATCAATGATTTTCAAGACTGAGAACAAAACAAAGAATCAGATTACAATCTTCCTGTGAAATACATTTCTTCCTTCTTTGTTTATTTGAACAACCTCTTCAAATTAAAATGCATTGAATTTTTCTCCCTAGATAACTTAACTTTAAACATCAAAATATTTCTAAAAGTTATAAATGGAAATCAAAGACTTTTAATAAAGCTTTAGCTAACATTTCATATCATGGTCCAACCAGTGCATTTGACCTTCCTTTTATATCTGGTTGATTATGAGTTACAAAAAATTTCTCACCTTGAAAATACCAATTCTTCTGTTGATCTTATTCATTTGAGAAACTAATTTTATGGCATACAATTTAGGGCATTTTATTTCATTTCCACTGAATTAATCTAAAAACTAGATTTGGGCTAGAGGTGAGATGTTAGCAAGAAGTCTAAGTATTAATCAAATACATCTCAACTACCTTCCTGTATTCTCTCCATACACATCCTTCTTGAGAAAATGGTTTAACTGAAGAGAGCAGTCATATCAGCCATGTGACTTTAAATTGTCCTGTAGAAGGTTCTAATATAGCTATTTTGTAATATGGCAAAACTATCATCTCAAGTTTTGGGTAACATTTTTTTTTCCAAATCCTCATGTGATAAAATTTACTAATTCAGAAATGGAATAAATCATACACATTGTTGGGCAAAATATTGCTTCATCTATTTAGATGAGGCACATAGGGTGCTATTGCAATTTATATAAATTGTCTTTTTTATACAATTAAGCTTACTTGTAGGCAATCTACTATTCTCTTATGTATTTTAAAAATGGAATGTTGGCTACTCAGGTTGGAACCAAACCCAGTGCCTTGTGTGGGAGCAAACGATGTTTTCCTTTGATATATGCTTTTTGGAGTGCCCTTTCTGCTAAGCCATCTCAGAGCTAGGTTTCATCATTTGCCTTTTTTCTCTCAGGTCTGTGGTCCAAGTGACAACCTTTCCTGCAACAGACTATAGTCTCTGTCCCATAGTGGAAATATCACCTATTTCTTTGCTTGCAGTTTCTCTTTGTGTTTAAAATGTCAAAAAATAAGTTTTAAAATCATTTTAAAGAGAGCACTCTCAAGAAGCACTTCCTTTCCTACTGCCAGACAGCGCTGCTCCCCAACCTCTTGGCTGGAACCCTTGCTTTCGATTTGTTTGTTTCAAGCATTTCCCTAAAGAACCGGGCTCTTTGCGCGCTGTTTAATTCTGTTTTAAAAATGCATCATTTCTGTACTGAATCCTACTCTGAACCAAATTACTAACGAAAATGTATCCGATTCGTTCCAAATATGGAATTTGCGTCAATATTCCCATGCTACAATTTAAATTGTTTTTGTCGCAGAAATCCATACTTTTGCAGTGTATTTTCAGTTGAAGTAGGACTGTCTGCATTTCTCATAATAAACAAAAAATAGTGATCACCATCTGCTTGGAGCTTCCTTTATTATTATTTTTAGCGCGTGTATCATTACCTAACTGGTACGTGTTCTTCTGTCCAGCTCTTGATGATCTAGTTGAATTCTAGACATTGTGCCAAGAAGTGTATTTGAAGCAGATAAGTATGTATAATACAAATGCGTTTTGTTAGACCTGATGGATGCTATTTTTCTTTTAATAGGTTTGTAGCAAACTAACACAATAACACAATGTATTCCTTTTCAAGGTACATTGTTGAAACAGGTCTATTAAGAGCGCGTTGAGCTATTTCTCGCTTCTATTGAACAGTCTGTTGCTCAAACACAACAGCCAACAAACGCCAGCTGCCTCAACAAAAGTAGAAACCTAACCCTTTTATGTAATGTTTTAACAGAAAGGGTAGCTCTGTTTAATTAAAAACATTGATGATTCAGTGAAACAATGGAAACTCAAGTTCAAGTGGTGCTCTATTGATTTAAGATGATTTTTACTAGCAATGGGTATAATTCAATACTCCCCCCCCCGCCCTGTGTAGGTCAGGTTCCTTCTGGGGCATTATTGGGTGAATAGGAAAAGACA
>NW_025999932.1:10818522-10826896 GCF_001458135.2 Marmota marmota marmota | reverse complement strand
CCTCGCGGGTCGGGCTTCGTGCTACCGCAGCAACCGTCGGGAGCGCCAGGGGCCAGAGAGGCCGCGGCCCCCATCGACTCCAGCCCGCAGAGCGCGTGTCAGTGTGCCCCCGACGGGAGCTCCCGACGCCGGCGAGAGGCCGCCGGGGCTGGCGCGCCCTCGGCCTAGGGCGCCCTCCTCCGCCCGCCCACGGGGCGCGGAACACCGGCCTCGCCGGACGCCTCCCCGGCGGCCCCACACGTGCCGCTCCTTCCCACCCCCGGCGGCCCCGGCCTGACCCGCTCCCTCGGGGTGAGGTGAAAGGGCGCTGCCACCCGCCTGGAGGGCCGCACTTCCGCCCACCGCCAACGTCCGGCGCGCGGGGGTGAAAGGGCGCGGCCGCCCGCCGGCTTCCGGGGTCCGCGCGGCGCGGGGCGCGCGAGGCACAGGTGGCCGCGGCGCCCGTCGGGCCCGCCGTCGCGGTGAGAGCCGGGGAGGACGTCCGCGCGGGCCCTGAGGCCCAGAGCGAATTATTTAAGCTGTTCCTGGTGTTTAAAGAGGTTTTTCAGTTTTTAAAGAATGTTGTAAAAAAATATCAGCCCTTGTTAACTCCCTCATTACATGCCCCCCCTCCGCTGAACAAGCCCCGTTTCCTGAGGCCGAGGAGCTGTGAGTGTTTCAACATGTGTCAAGTGTCTTATAAATAATACAAATTCATCCAGAAGAGGAGGGGACTCGGCCGATACCTGAGTGCCTGGCACAGCTACACTTCACTTCCAGGTTATTTTTGGCTGTGGAGTTGTAGGGAGAAAACTGCCCCGAGATGTGGCACCTGACACTGGGCCGGCTCCCTCCCCGCCTGCGGGTGGGCGTCTTAACCCGAGCCTGGGAGGAGCCTCCGTCCGAGTGCTCGCGCTCCGAGCAGTCTGTGAGGCTGGGGGCTCCGGTCTAGGGCTTTGGAGTCGCCTGTCCTTTGCTGTCAACTCCTATGCAGCTCCCTGTTTGTCCGGTTTTGCTCTTTCTCTAAGTATCTGTTGCTGGGACGTTGCTGGGATCTTCTCCCCTCCTTGTTAGAATGAGGGTGAGTGGCTATAAAGAATAGGAAACATGAGGTTTGGGCTTCCATTTGGGATCTGCACCACCAAATGCCTTAAGTTTTGGTATTCATTCTCTTTCCTAGAAAAGCTTTTAAAAACGTGTTTCCCCCACGTATTTTGAGAACTGAGGAAGGTAAGTACAAAGTATTATTTTGTGATGAAATGGCATCTGTTGTGTGGAAATTAGATGGAACTCTAGTGTTTTGTCCCTTCTCTCTCATAGAAAGAAAAATTAGTGTCAACTCCACTTTTAATTCGTTAGATGACCTTTTTCCTATTGGTTTTCATCCTGAGGAAGATGTCTGTGGGCATTCAATTTCTAGCTGTTTTAAAATTTCTGAACTAGAGGGAAGTGTAGAAATTTTCAGTTAAAATAATCGAATGTTCTCATAAAGTCAAAAGTATTTGATTTAAAAAACATACTCATAGTATAATTTTCTTCAATACACTAGATTAACAAAAATTGACTATTGTAGATTAAAGGAATAGGTTACAAGTTTATATTTCTAAATCGTATTCTGTGAATAGTCTTAGTTTAAGACTTTGATGCTGCTGTCTCATACCTTGAGCATGTTGTTAAGTTAGCCCTGATCCTTGTGCAGCTTGCATCACCAATGTTCCTACCCCATTTTTTAAAATGGCACCCCAGCTGCTGGTAGTATTCCATCTGGGTATTTCTAGCATGCTCAAGAGATGTCTTAGGTACCTCCCCCAACAAGTTTAGTAAACTTCCTGACTTAGTATACAAGAGTATATCACATTTTAAATTTCTTCTCCAACCAATTACCCGTTTGTAAGTTTCGCCAGGCCCTGTGTTGTTTGCCTCTTCTGTATATACTGTTGACAGTCTTGCTTAATGTTGTTCCTATTGCCAGGCATCTCTCCTGTGCTTTTTCTGGATACAGCTGGTGATGACAGTACTGGTAATATGTAAATCCCAAAGCTTTGTGATGTTCATTGTTGATTTTCTGTGATGTACTCACTCTGAGGTGTACTATAATGTACTCTCTCACTGATTTTAATATAAATAGATATTTTTATTTTTACTTATAGTCATTTCTCTTCTTAGAACCCATATTTGAATACAAGGTAGTCTGAGGTAGAGATAATTCCTAGTCCAGGAACTATGGTACATTCAAAGTTACTCCTTTCCACTAAGCATGAAGGCTCCTTGTTTCTAGGTCATATATTAGGTACCTAGTATATGCAAGGTACCTGATCTCCTCTTTGCTTAAGATGATATGTGTACTCCCAGGAAGTTTTTCATTCTGTCATCTAAGTAGAATTCAGATGTTTGTTCCTGTTCTTTCAGATATGCTCAGATATGTATGAACCCCAGTGATGGAAACAGCCAAGACTATATTTGGAGCATAGTTCTTTTCTCACTATGCTTACTCAGTCACAGATCTGTATACACTCAAATTGGTAGATAAAAACTTTGCTGAGTTTAAAAAACACCTTTTTTTTTTTGTACTGGGGATTAAGCTTTTACCAGGAGTACACTAAACTACATCCCCAACCCTTTTTATTTTTGTTTCCTGATACAGGGTCTTGCTGAGTTACAGAGGTTGACCTCAAACTTGTGATCCTCCTGCCTCAACCTCCCAAGTAGCTGGAATTACAAATGTGCACCATAGTGTCCGGATCATGGCGCCTCTTCATAGGAAAAGATGTGGAGCATTTAGTATATTGTTTATTCTTTATGGTGCTGGTAAGGCAAGTGTGGAAAAATGATTAAATAATACAAAGTAAGTAATATTAAAGTATGACAAGTGGCTAAGTAATATAGTGTAAGTACCTTAAAAGAAATATCAATCAGTCTTTGTAGGATGTTCAAAGATGGACAAGATACCATTAGAAACTGTAGAAAGATTATATACGAAGAAACAGCATTTAGGCTAGCAGCATACTTCTCAGCAGACATGATGAAGACAAAGGAATGATATTTGGAAAGGACTGAAAGAACATAACTGTAACCCAAAAGGACATGCCAAATTGAATTATTATTTAAAATGAGGGCTAAACAAAAACAATTCCAGACAAAAAAAAGTGGGAATTTAGTTTTCACATACCTCTGATAATCATTACAGGAAGTATAGGATGTGTAGGAGGAAGAAATACATTAAACACAGGAGAGAGAATGGACCCTAAGTAGAAGTGCTACACAAAGAAGTCAGTCACAATGTGGTAATAATTATTACATATGTAAAATAATAATGACTAACTTAGTGTGGTTAAGAACATATTGTGGATGTGGTTCAGTGGTAGCCGCTAGCCTAGTATATGCAAGGTTCTTGATTTGATCCCCAGCACTGGAAAAATACTGGGAACACAACTTAGCAAAACTGAGAGAAGATGAAATAGTAAATATAAATATGATATAGAAAATAAATATAGGGCTGGGGCTGGGGCTCAGTGGTAGGGTGCTCGCCTAGCATATATGAGGCACTGGGTTCAATCCTCAGCACCACATAAATGTAAAATAAAGATATTGTGTCCACCTAAAACTAAAAAAAGAAAAATAAAAAAAGAAAAGAAATATAAATATATAGAATACACATACAATATTTAAAAAAATTTATATTTATTCTTAAGTTTTAGGCAGATATAACATCTTTATTTTACATTTATGTAGTAAATGCCTCGTGCATGCTAGGCGATCACTCTACCACTGAGTCATAACCCCAGACCCCTAAAATATTTTTAAAATGTCAATGGACCTTTATTTTATTTCTTTATATGTGGTGCTGAGAATCGAACCCAGTGCCTCACACATACTAAGTAAGTGCTTTACCACTGAGCCACAACCCCAGCCCCCATACATATAATCTTGTTATTTATTTTATTTTTTTAGTACCAGGGATTGAACTCAGGGCACTTGGCCACTGAGCCACATACCCAGCCCTATTTTGTATTTTATTTAGAGACAGGGTCTCACTGAATTGCCACTCTGCAGCTGAGGCTGGCTTTGAACTCACATTATCCTGTCTTAACCTCTGAGCTGCTGGGATTACAGGTGTGTGTCACGTGCCTAGCCACACAATCTATTATTAAAAAATTGTTGAAGCCTGTCATGGTGATCCATTGTTGGAATTTTAGCTCCTTTTTTTTTTAATAGCACTAAGTTTATTAAATAAGTTCAATTTGTAATTTTTTTTTTAAATAGCGAATTTTAGCTCCTTGGAAGGCCAAGGCAGGAGGATCTTTAGTTCAAGGATTGCCTCAGAAATATAGGGAGACCCCCATCTCAAAAACAAATGACAACAAAACATTGTGAAATAGTCACTCCTGCTTCTAGCAAAGATGGAATATCTAGTGCCAGAGTGTAAACCACTATAACACTGGAAAAAATACATAAAACAACTTTTTGTATATATTTTGTTATTGGAAAAACAGTGCAGAAAACAAGTTGAGCTTCATAATTTCTTTGATAATATCTGTGGAGGCACTTTATGATCTGTGGTGCAAGGATGTGGAATGCTTATAGAACATGGTGGTCTTTAGGAGTTGAAAGATTGGAGATATTGTTTGGGTCTGTTGATAATTGTAATTGATAGGTCAGGGTACCAGAGCAAATCATCCCCCAAAATTTACATAAAGACCTCATCAATGTTTGGCAAAATATAAGCTATGTGTATACTAGGAAAAACTCAGCAAGATCTGGTAGGTAATAGTGACAATGGTCAGCTGAATGGAGATTTTGGAGATCACATTTGTGCTGGGTATTGTTGGAGATCTCTCATTAAATACTCCTGTTAACAGTTTAGGAATGGCTATTCCAGTGTTAGAGTAATATGTCTTCAAGATCCATTGCCGCAGTCCGGCTGCAGCAAAATAACTGGGGGGGGTGACGAATAACTTGTGTACGTTGATACAGCAAGAGTGGAAGCCCTTTATTGCAGGACAGGAGCAGTATTTATACATTCCACACAGCTTGTCTAATTAGCATAAACTATATACATCAGTCAACCAATAAGGAATCTCCACACTTAATGGCTTGCTTTTGTTACTTTTCAAACCACTCCCTCTGGCATTTTGCCAGGCACCATCCAGACTTGTTTATGAACTCTAACATTCCCCTGGCAAAATGCCAGGTGTTATTTTGACTTGTTTACAGACTCTAACAATCCATGAACACAGTTCAGATGTGGTGTCCCCTTCCTGTAATCCCAGTGATTTTGGAGGCTGAGGCAGGGGAATCAAGTTCAAGATCTACCTCAGCAATTTACCAAGAACCTATCTCAAAATAAAAAAGGCCTGGGGGTGTAGCTTGGTGGTAACCCTTGGGTTAAATTTAGCCCTTGGGTTGAATGCCCAGGATGGATGGATGGATTTGGGGAGGAAGGAAAGCAGGAAAGAAAGAAAGCATCTGAGAACCTAGCTTGCATGAGCTCTGGGTTCAATATCCAGCACAGAGGGGAAAAAGAGACTGAGAGTTGATAGAAGTATTGGAATAAACAGATAAGGACTTAATATGACCTTTATAAATGTTTTAAGAATTATAAGAAGGACCTAATGAATAGATAGGGAATCAGAGAAATGGGATCTATTTAATAAGAACCAAATAGAAATTCAATAATTGAAAAAATATATCTGAAGGGCAAATTATACAGAATGGGCTTGACAATTTGACATTAAAAAAAAAAAAAAAGAAAAAGCAGTGAATTTGAATACAAGGCAAGAAAGACTCTATGGTTTGAATGAGTCCCCCCAAAGTCCATGTGTTGGAAGCCTGGTCTTCAGTATGTGATATTAAGAGATGGTGGGACCATTAAAAGTTAGGGCCTAGTAGGGGGTTATTAGATCACTGGGGGTGCGGCATTTAGAAGAGATTAACACAATTATTATGGGAATCCTGTTCTGGAGAGGGTTGTGAGGAAAGAGTGAGACTGCACTCTTTCTGGTGTCTCTTGCTATGTGATTTCCCACCTTGGACAAGTTCCCACCATGATGTCATCTGCAATGTTGTGACCCAGACAAGGGAGCCCTCATCAGAAACCAAATTGATGGAGCTAAAATCGTGAGTTAACTTAACCTCTTTTGGGGGCTGGGATTGTGGCTCAGTGGCAGAGCACTTGCCTGGCATGTGTGAGGCACTGGGTTCAATTCTCAACACCACATATAAATAAATTTATAAAGGGCCATCAATAACTAAAAAATATTTTTTTAGTTGTAAATGGACCTTTTATTTTATTTATTTACTTATATGTGGTACTGAGGCTCAAGCCCAGGGCCTCACACAAGCCAGGCAAGTGGTCTACTACTGAGACACACTCCAGCCACCACTGAAAAATATTTTTAAAAAAGTTAATTAATTAACCTCTTTTATTCATAAAGTGTCCAGGTACTGGTGTTTTGTTACAGCAACAGAACATGTACTCATATACTATCCAAACTGAAGTGGAGAGAGTGAAAGGGCTGGGTACAAAGTGAATGAAGTTTTAGTAGCCTGTGGACAAGAATTGTGAAACTGGAACCTCATACGTATAGGAGAGAATAAAGAAGAAAAAAAATTTGAAGCAACAGTGGTTGAGGAAAACCATAAACCCACAGACTCAAGATATTTAAGAAATCCTAAGTAGGATAAAAAAATAAAAACATACCTCAGCACATGATTTTTAATTTTGTGTGTGAGTGTGCATTTGTGTGTGAGTGCATGCATATTTATGATGCTAAGGATCAAAGCCCAGGGTCTTCGATATGCTGGGCAAGTGTTCCACCATTGAGTGGCATCCCCAGCCCCACAGTTAAATTTTTAAATTTTTAAGTAACTATAATTTTTTTAAAAATATTTTTATTTGTAGATGGAACAGTACCTTTATTTTGTTTATTTAGTTTTTTGTGATGCTGGGGATCGAACCCAGGATCTCATACATGCTAAACAATCGCTCTATCACTGAACTACAACCCCAGCCCCAGGAACTATAATTTTTTTAAAAAATTAAAGACAACAAGAAAAAATTATAGGTGCTGGGCATGGTGACGCATACCTGTAATCCCAGCAGCTCTGGAGGCTGAGACAGGAGGATCGCGAGTTCAAAGTCAGCCTCAGCAATGAGGAGGTACTAAGCAACTAAGTGAGATCCTGTCTCTAATAATACAAAATTGGGCTGGGGATGTGGCTCAGTGGTTGAGTGCTCCTGAGTTCAATCCACCCACTCCGCAAAAAATAATTACAGGTAGCAATGAGAAAAATGACTTTTCATCAGGAACGATGAGAGCCAAAAAATAAGGGGATGATATCTTTAAAGTGCAGGGTGAAGAAAATGTCAGTGTAGTTTTTTTTTTGGTGTATGTGTGAAGTACTGGGGATTGTATCCAGGGCCTTGTTAATGCTAGTGTTCTACTACTAAGCTACATCACCAGTGTTTTTTTAACTTTATTTTGAGTCAGGATCTAAGTTTCTGATGCTAGCCTGGAACTTGGATCCTTCTGCCTCAACCTTTAGAGTAGTTGGGATTATAGGTAGACAGCAATGCACTTGGCTTCTATGTAGAACCTTTTATTTTCTGGTACTGGGGGTTGAATCCAGGGGAGCTTAACCACTGAGCCACATACCCAGCCCCCTTTTATGTTTTATTTAGAGATAGGCTTTCACTGAGTTGCTTATGATCCTGGATACATTTCTGAGGCTGACTTCCTCCTGCTTCAGCTTCTGCAGCTGCGGGGATTACAGGCATTACAATGGGATTACAATATGGGATCCTATGACCAATGAGTATATCCTTGTAAACTGAAAAAAAAAAAAAAAAAGAAAGATATTTTTAGATAAATAGAAGCATCAAGAATTAGTCACTGGCAGACCTGCATTACAAGAAATGTTGAAGGCTGAAGGAAGCTATTTTTTTTTTTATTGGTTGTTCAAAACATTACAAAGCTCTTGACATATCATATTTCATACATTAGATTCAAGTGGGTTATGAACTCCCATTTTTACCCCAAATACAGATTGCAGAATCACATCGGTTACACATCCACATTTTTACATAATGCCATACTAGTAACTGTTGTATTCTGTTACCTTTCCTATCCTCTACTATCCCCCCTCCCCTCCCCTCCCATCTTCTCTCTCTACCCCATCTACTGTAATTCATTTCTCTCCTTGTTTTTTTCCCATTCCCCTCACAACCTCTTGTATGTAATTTTGTATAACAATGAGGGTCTCCTTCCATTTCCATGCAATTTCCCTTTTCTCTCCCTTTCCCTTCCACCTCATGTCTCTGTTTAATATTAATCTTTTCCTCCTGCTCTTCCTCCCTGCTCTGTTCTTAGTTGCTCTCATTATATCAAAGAAGACA
>NW_025999932.1:10771337-10814639 GCF_001458135.2 Marmota marmota marmota | reverse complement strand
AAAAAAATTAAAAAAATTAAAACACACAACAAAATGAAATGAAAAAAAAACCCAAATTAAAAAAAAAATTAATAAATGCAGTCTTAGAGTTTGATTAACTTCTCTTCCAGTAGGTGGAGCTGTGCCTACCGGGCCAAGCTTCTCCTCTCAATACGCAGGAACCAATCACTGTGCCACAGCTCCTCCTCCCAGACTGGGCGGGTCTCCAATCCTGAGTGCCTAGGGCCTTCTCTTGTGTCTAGTCACTTCCCCACTTTTCCTCAAGCCAGGCCCCGCTCACTGGTGACACTCACCACAATACTGGCTACACGCCAGGTCTGCTGCTCCCGGGAGCCCTGTTTTCATGAACGACTGGGCAAACTCTCTCCCTGTTTGCCATTCCCTCAGACCCTAAGTTTGTAGAGCTTGGGGCTGAGAACCCTCAGCGAATTTTGCTAGCCCTCCGTTAGCCAGGCCCCCGGTAGCTGGTGCAAGAGACCTCAGTTGTCAGCACTGGTGGGAGCGGTAGCCGGGAGTTCCACGCCGCGGGTCCCCCGCCACTCCTGATTCCCTTGGTCTGGCTATCACTCTCACGGGAGAGCTGGGAGGGGCCCTTAGGGTTTCCCCGCTGTGTGGAGAGGGAAGGCTAGGGGATTACACACCTGTCGCCGCTGGTTTCAATGAAGTTATCTCCTTCGCCGCATTCTGGTGACGTCAGTTCTCTGCCATGGTGGTATCCCGTGCAAATGGCGACAGTTCATTCCCTTTGCCGGGTGACCAATGCAACGGGTGGGTCCTGAGTGTCTCTCCCAAGCCCTGTTTCAATCCTGTGGCCACTGCCTATGAAGGCTCGGTTGGTATTAACCTCCGTAGGATCAGAAGGTCCGACCAGTTGTTTTAGCAGGATCGTTTAGTACTGAGTCACAGCAGTTTGTCTGCGAGAAGTAGGCGAATGGGAGCTTGAATTCAGCCGATCCGGGCTCGGTGTGTGTTCTGAGAGGCCCAGACTGTTCGCCCCAGATCCACGTCAGCTCAGCATTGCCTAGTGATCCTGAGAAAACTGCATTTAGACGGTTTACGACTCCCTATGCCCGCGCAGCTGAAGAGGTCAGAGACTTGATCTCTCCGCGCCCGCCGCCATGTTGGATCTCCTTTTTTTTTTTTTTTTTTTAAATATTTTCCCAACTACTAGGGAGGCTGAGCCAAGAAGATTGCATGTTCTAGGGGAAACTGGTAGCAAGACTTTTTCTCAAAATAAAATAGAAAAGTTTTGGGCGTATAGTTCAATGGTAGTGTATCTGCCTAGCACATGAAAGTTCTTGGGTTCAATATCCAGTGGCACAAAAAAATGAAGAAAAATGATACCTGGTGGAAAATCATATCTACAAGAAGAAATGAAGAATACTTGAAAATGTTTGAGTAAGTAGAAAAAACTTTTCATTTTTAAATTTCTTTAAAATATAGGCATTTAAAACAAACAAACAAAAAAAAAATGGTTGTGGAGAGCAGTGCCTGAAATTGGGACCTCTGATGACCTCATGGTTGTGGCAATCTTGGTGCCTGGGAAATTTTCTGTGCAAAGGTACAGGTTGCCTAGCTGCTGTGGTAATGCCCTCCATGAGGAGATTCTGTGCTAAAGTTTTACCAGCTTTTACCTTGATCTCAGGCACACAGCTCCTAGGAATAGAGGAAATTTCTTGCTAGACAACCTCAATGTTTCACCAGCTCTGCTGTTCCTGAACCTGCCCACCTAATAGTAACTGTAAATAATGGACTTTCTTGAGAGCTACACAAAACTCCTAACATTGCACATTGTAAGTGTAGAATGTAACTGCTGGGGTGCTGAGGTGGTGTAGCTCAGTGGTAGAGTGCTTGCCTTGCACACGTGAGGCACTGGGTTTGATCCTCAGCACCACATAAAAGTAAAGATATTGTGTCCATCTACAACTAAAATATATTAAAAAACAAACAAACAAAAATGTATCTGTGGAAAAAGCTGCATAATGTTGCTAACTCTGTAACTTTCATGAATACAAAGAATAATGCTTGCATAGTCTTTAATCTGATAATGAGACATATATAAATAAAGGTTGCTGGCTGGTAATTCTTTAGATCTCCTTCTCTATCACAGAGCAGCATTCCACCTGACACCAGCTTTTATTTTCAAAATCTGTATCCATCAGTCTTTATTTTTCTTATCTCCCTTCATCCCTTGCTGGAACTGCTAGATTGGCTGCACTAGTCAAGGCAGATGGTAATAATTGATTGTGAGGTTTAAACCACATGGAAGTAAAATGTAATGGACACAATAGCCCAATACGCAGCGAGGGGAAAATGGAAGTGTACTATTTTATTAATTCATGGTAGATTATAATAAAAATATGTGTCATTACCAGCTGTATACTCGTAATCTAGTGACTTGGGGAGCTGAGGTAGGAGGATTACAAATTCAAGGCCAGACTTAGCAACTTGGCAAGATCCTGTCTCAAAATAAAAAGGGCTAGGGATGTGACTCAGTGGTTAAGCACCTCTGGTATAGGAAGGGAGGGAGTGAGGGAAAGAGGAAGAAAAGAAGAATAAGTATTATTATCCTTGAAAAACTCAGTAAAATGTACTGCAAAGAAGTACAACTGAAAGCTAATAAAGAACATAAAGTGAGAGGACTAGGACTCAGTGGCAGAGCACTTGCCTATCGTGTGAGACACTGGGTTTGATCCTTAGCACCACATATAAATGAACAAATAAAAGGCATTCTTTCCATCTACAACTACAAAAAAACAATTAAAAAAAAAGAACAAAAAGTAGAAAATAAAAATAATGGAAATCAAGGCAGGGAAAAGAAAAAGGAACAGAAAACCAAAATAGCACTAATAAACAAATATATAACCTAAAACTCAACAATGTAAATAGTTTCACTAAGTTTAACCAGACCAAACACTCAAAGGACAGGAATACCAGTCTAGATTAAAAAACAAATCTAGACTCAACTTGTTTACAAGAGATTTTAACAATGAAGACACAGGAAGGGTGAAAGGAAAAGAATAGAAAGAGTTATAGCTATGTAAACACTTATCAGCCAGGCGCTGTGCCGCATGCTTCTAATCTCAGTGGCTCAGGAGGCTGAGATAGAGAATTGCAAGATCAAAGCCAGCCTCAGTAATGGTGAGGTGCTAAGCAACTCACTGAGAACCTGTGTCTAAATAGAACACAAAATAGGGCTGGGAATGTGGCTCAGTGGTCGAGTACCCCTGAGTTCAATCCCTGGTACCAAAACAAACGAACAAAAGAGAAATACTAATCATAAGAGAATAGAGTGGCAATTATTATTATTTTTTTTTTCAGTGCTGGGGATTGAGCTAGGGCCTTGCACACACTGGGCAAGCACTCTACATTGAGCTATATCCCTAGCCCTAAAGTGGCTATTTAATATCAAAAAAGTAAGTTTTAAGGAGGGAATATTAGAACAAAAAACAGAAGGACATTTCATAACATTGGGAAAAGCAGTCATATATAGTCTGCTTACCTTTGAGAGATTGTGTAAGATTGTACCCTGAACCCTCACAAGTTTGGATGGCTTTATAACCATGCTGGGGACTATCTTTCTTTTCCTCTTCTGAGCTTGATGTATATTTCTTTGTTCTTTTTAATGCAAATACATCATATAGCTGGCTGACTCTGCTACTCTCTCTCTTCCTAGTGGAGAGGGATGGAGTCCTTCATTTGCATCACAAGAGGGGTTCCTTAAGATCATCTTCCTGCTTTCCTTGCATGATGGAACTCACTAGTGGTAAGGGACCAGTGCTCACTATTAAAGCTGACCTTGCTGTGTCTCTCCTCTGTGTGAGGAAAGCATTGTTCTTCTGGTATCTGTAGTGAGTTGTGTCTTTCTTGAAAACCAAGACACCTGTAAACAATGCAGAAGGTTGACATCTGGGATTGCTACTCCTTATGTAGGCAACAAGTGTCACTAACCCAAAATATGACAATAAAATTCATGAAGAGAATGTGAAACTGGCAGAGCTAAAGGCAACAAGGTACAATTCAATTATATCTGGTGAATTTAGTACTTCTCAATCAGAGGAGAGGATGTGTTGGTTCTTTGTTTTATGAATTTGAAAATGAGATCTATAGACATGAAGGATGGGAGCAAAGTAACAGTATGAAAGCAATAGAAAGCAGAGCTTCCACAGGGGGAGGGATCCCAAAGAGGGTTTTTGACAGGTGATTATTGTATAGGGTTTATATTATCAGGTTAGAGGGCAGTTAGGTAGCCTTGAAGACCAAAGGCTAGAGATTTTAAAGAAATGGGTCTTTGGAGATGGGGCTGTGGCTCAGTGGTAGAGCGCTTGCCTAGCATGTATGAGGTATTGGGTTTGATTCTTAGCACCACGTATAAATAAATGAGCAAAATAAAGGTTCATTAACATCTAGAAAATATTTTAAAAACCAGGTGGGTCTTTGGGTCCAGTCACATCAGGGTACCTGGTATTTATGTGCCCCTGTCCAACCAGGATGTTGATCACGTGCTGCTTCATCTCATGGACTGGCTCTGGATTCTGGTGCATACCTTCTGGCTTCAATGGAGTCACTGGTCATGAGCTGTCCACTTAATTTTTAAACTCCTGGGGAGAGGAGGTCTTAACCTTGTCTGCCTAACACATTTCTATCTCCTGCTCTCATTAGTAATTGATAGAACAAATAGAGAAAAAGTTAATAATTATATAGAAAATTTCAACAACTCTATCACCTTGGCCTAGTTAACATTTGTGTAACATTACACCCAAGAATTGGTTTAAATGTTATCAACCACTTTGACCTTACTGGCATTTATATAACACTATACACAATAATAATATGTATTCTTTTCAATTATGAATTTGAACGTTTGCCAGAATAGACCATATGTCAGGTCATAAAACTAGTCTCAAGATCCTGAAGATTAAAGTCATGTATTCTGTGACCTAAATTAAATTAGGATTTGAAAATAGAAACTTGGAAAATGATCAAATATTTGAAAATTAAGCAACACAAAAAAATTCATTTAACCTATGGATCAAAAAAGAAATAACATAGGAGTTTAGAAAATATTTTAATATTTTGAACTGAGTGATAATGAAAACATAGAAATTTGGGGATGCAGCCAAAGAGAGAAATTTGTAGCTTTAAATGCTTTACTAAAAAATTAAAAATATCCTGAGTTCAATCTCTAGCATAAATCAATTGTTTAAAATTCAGGGCTAGTATGTGACTTTCCTAGCATGTATGAGTCTCTGGGTTTGATCCCCAGAAACACACACAAATTAATTAATTATATAATTAATTAATTAATTTGGGGGACTATGAATGAGTCCCGGGATATTGCATAATTTTGCATCCCCAGTTCTTTTTTTAAAAAATAACTTTATTTTACTTATGTGATGCCAAGGATTGAACCCAGTGTCTCACATGTGCTAGACAAATGATCTGCCACTGAGCCACAACCTCAGCCCTCCAGTTCTTTTTATTTATTTTTTATTTTGAGACATTTTATTTTTAAAATGTTTATTTTTTAGTTATAGGTGAACACAGTGTCTTTATTTTTTTTTTATTTTTTCAGAGAGAGAGAGAGAGAGAGAGAATTTTTTAATATTTACTTTTCAGTTTTTGGCGGACACAACATCTTTGTTTGTATGTGGTGCTGAGGATCGAACCTGGGTCGCACGCATGCCAGGCAAGCACGCTACCGCTTGAGCCACATCCCCAGCCCCAGTGTCTTTATTTTACTTTATGTGGTGCTGAGACTGAACCCAGTGCTTCACGCCTGCTAGGTGAGCCTCCACCACTGACCTAAACCCCAGTCCTGTTACCTATCTTCTTCTTACCTCTCCCATTCTTATATTTGTGTAAAAGTTATATGTTTTCTTTTTAAAAATAATGGCCTGTTAAAGAGCAGAGAGATAATTAGGGAGATTAAAAAGGTTTTATTTTTTTGTTTGTTTGTCCTCTAAAAGGGAAAATACTTAGGGAAAAACATACAGAAAGTGACTTGGGGAAGAAATCCAAAGAGGTAGAGAACCAACGTCTAATCTTGATTCTTTGTATTACTGTTTTTTTCAATTACTTCCTACATTCCTTCCTTTCTGTTTGGCCCTTGAGATATTCAGCACTGTTTCCTCTGTGGCTGAATTTCTCTCTTATGATGGTACCTTCACTTTCATTGAATTGCTAGATACCTTCAAATGGAGCTTTTAAACTTTCCTCCTGATCAGAATCCCTTTCTTTTATTTTTTTCTTCTCATTTCTCCTTATTTTTTTCTCACCTTCTTACTTTTGCTGCTAAGTAAATAACCACTGGGAAAAAAATTAGAAGATTTGCATTTCTTTTGAATAAAATAAAGAGTATCTGTACTCAGCTGTTGTTTCTTTTTTGCAGCTGGAAGTGCGTGAAGACTCCAGCAACAATAAGGATATTAAAGTTCAGTGTGATGAAGAAGAACTCAGAATTTACCAGCTAAACATTCAGATCCGGGAAGTTTTTGCAAATCGTTTTACTCAGATGTTTGCAGATTATGAAGTGTTTGTTATTCAGCCCAGCCAGGATAAGGAGTCCTGGTTTACCAACCGGGAGCAGATGCAAAACTTTGATAAAGTGAGTGTAATATTGCTGGGGAAGAGGTGATTAGAATGAGAACTCAGTTACTTCTTGAAGTAACCTAAAATGAGATTTTCTTTTGCAATATTACTGAAACAAGTGATTTTTTGGGGGGGTTGGTGGTGGTTTGTGAGCCAGGAGGATTGAACTCAGGGATACTTAACCACTACCACATCCTCAGCCCTTCAGCCCTTTTTAAAATGTATTTATTTATTTTATTTTGAGACAGGGTCTAAGTTGCCTATGGCCTCACTAAATTGCTGAGGCTGGCTTTGAACTTGCAATCCTCCTTCCTCAACCTTTCACTGGGTGGAACAAGTTTTATTGTCTTCAGATGTTGGTAAACTAGAAGGTTGTGTTGCTTAAAAACAGATGTGCTAATTATTACTATCAGGTGATTTATACCCAGACAAAGGACTCTCTCTTCCTTCTCTTTCTTCCTCTCCTCTCCTGTTCCCCACTTTTGTCCCCCTTCCTTTTCCTCCTTCCTTTCTGTGCAGTGCTGCAGAAAAGGACTCTTAAGGCAAAGGTGTTCATTTAGATTGATTGGTTGCCTCAAAAAGTTACATGAGTAAATTTGTAACAGTATGAGTGTTTTTAAAAAAGAAGCCGCAGGGACAGCCTGGCACAGTGATTCATGCCTGTAATCCCAGCCACTCAGGAGGCTGAAGCAGGAGGATCACAGGTTTGAGGCAATTTAGCAAGCCCTGACTAAAAAAATAAATAAATAAAAAAGGGTGGGGATATAGCTCAGTTGTAAACACCCCTGGTTCAATCCCAGTACCACCCCACCCCACCCCACCCTCCCCGAAAAATAAAAGAAGGAAGGGATTTTGCAGTTTGCTTTTCATAAAGACCTGGAAAGCTCTGGAAGAATTCACCTACTGCATCCGTTGGACATGTTGCCTTTGCAGTTCAAGGCTGACATACTCTTTCCCTGTCAATAACTGTTTCCTTTTGATCCCACCAGGCATCTTTTTTGTCAGATCAGCCTGAGCCCTACCTGCCTTTCCTCTCAAGATTCCTGGAGACCCAGATGTTTGCATCTTTCATTGACAACAAAATCATGTGTCATGATGATGATGATAAAGNCCCCCACCCGCCCCAGACAGATTCTCACTAAATTGCTGAGACTGGTCTCAAACTTGGGATCCTCAGCCTCCTGAATTGCTGGAATTACAATGGTACCACATCTGGCCAAAATCTCTTATAAGAAGCTAAAAAATGAGCAAATTTTGTTCAAAATTAGCAGAAAAAAAATAAAGGTAATAGTAAAAATTAAGAAAATAGGAAATGGACAAATTGATAGAGAAAATCAACAAAATGAAAAGCTATTTCTTTTTCTTTTCAAAAGCCACCATGAGCTGGGTGTGGTGATCCCTGTAATCCCAGGTGGCTGAGACAGGAGGATCACACCAGCCTTCATAATTAAGTGAGACCCTGTCTCAAAAAATAAAGAAGGCTGGGTGTGTACGTTCAATGGTAAAGCATCCCTGGGTTCAATTCCAGTACCAAACAAACTAACAAACAAAAAGCAGACTATGATTATATGTCACTGAAATGTAATCTGTACAACTGTAATCCTTCTTTCCTTGGTTTACTGTTTGTTTGACATGGGGTCTCTCTGTGTTGCCCAAGCTGGCCTTGAATTTGTGATCCTCCTGCTTCAGCCTCCTGAACAGCTAGGATTATAGGTGTGCACCAACATGCTCAACCAGAAGTCATTTTATTAAAAGATATTATTTATTTAGGTACTGGGGATTCAACCCAGGGTGGTCAACCACTGAGCTACATCCCCAGCCCTTTAAAAAATTTTTTATTTAGAGACAGGGTCTCACTGAGTTGCTTAGCGCCTGGCTAAATTGCTGAGATCTTGAACTTTCGATCCTCCTGCGCGAGCCTCCTGAGCCACTGGGATTACAGGTGTGTTCCACCATGCTCAACTCATTAAAAGATTTTATAAACTTTAAGAAACCTATAGTTAAACAGACCAAGGAGAGAGAGCAAGAGAGATCCTGCAACAAATTACCAATATCAGAAATGAAAGACATCAAAATAATAATCAATTGCCAATAGTTTTTTGGTTTTTGGTTTGTTTTTGATGCTGGCAATTGAACCCAGGGCCTCAAGCATGCTAAGCATATGCTCTACCACTGAGCCACACCCCTAGGCCCAAGTTTCCAGTAAATTTAACAACTCTGATGAAATGCACACATTTGTTGAAGAAAGAAAAAATGACAGATCTAATAGCTTTATATCTAGTAAAGAATTTAAATTTATAAATATAGACCTTTCCATTTCAATATTGGAAGAAAAAGCAGCTGACAAAAGTCAATCCTTATTCATGGTAGAAAATGTCATCAAACTAAAATAGAGTATGTTTTTCAACAAGTTAAAGAACATTTATTGGCTGAGTGTGGTGCATACCTCTTATCCTAGCGACTTGGGAGGCAAGGCAGGAAGATTGCAAGTTCGATCGAGGCCAGCCTCACGAACTTAGTGAGGCATTAAGTAACTTAGTGAGACCCTGTCTTAAAATTAAAAAAAAACTGGGAATGTGGACCAGTGATAAAGTGCTTCTGAGTTCAATCCCCAGTACAAGAACAAAATAAAATCAAGAACATCTACAAAATTCTGCAGCTACCATAATATTCAATACTTTCTAACACTGGGAACCATCGTAGAGACATGGACAAGTTGGGTAGCTTAGTTATACTCAGTATGTAGCTTGTAAGGTAATTCTAGATTATGACATTTAACATGCTTATGTGAAAGAAGATAGCAATAAAGTAGGTGATTGATACCTGATGGCCTATACTCAGAAGCAGCATATGTTACTTCCAGGTATATTCCATCGCTGGTGAGTTAGAAGTAGAATACCATGCAACACTATGAATCCTCAGGAGGCCAACAACATGTACTGGTTACCAATCCTAGCAGAGGACTCTAAAACACCTCACCATTTTTTTTTTTTTTAAACAGAGAGGAAGCAGAGCTCTCATAAGGGAGGGTCCCTAGTGGGTTGTCCACCTCACTAATTTCTGCTAAGATTCCGGCAGATTCCTGAGTCTGACAGAAGGCTTTACACAAATCCAACTGCCAGAGTTCAAGTCTGGTGAGAAAGAATATTTGCACAACAAGTCAGACAAAGTAGATTTATTATCCACTGATAGGCAACAAAGATAAATAAAGTTTAGGGTTTATAGTGAGCTGGTCTAACAAGCCTCAGGAAAGTTGCCCAGGGTGGATGAAGTCTTTATATGTGCCTCACTTATCCACTCTGTGACTGAGGGAACCCCAAAGCACTCTGCTCTGCATTTTATACCCCAGGGGAAATAGGGATCACTGTTGTAGGACATCCTGGGTTAAGAGCGATAAGAACAAAGCATGGTCTATTCTGGACAGCCCCTCTTCATCTCAAGGCATTGCATTCTTGGTAAGTTGTGCCTGAGAATTTTAAGAGGAGAAAAGATGGGTCAGCCAAATCCTTCAGGGATCTGTCCTTTTAAAGCAATTTAGTCACCAGGCTGCAAGTGAGATTGGGAGAGGTAGCTGGCTGACATATAGCTATATGTCTAGCTTTAATTTTTATTGTGGAAAGGGGACAGGTTTGGTGGAAAACTACTAGTCTCTGCAATAACTACATTAAAATTAAACATTTCTTCATGATATAATATCACCAAAAAACTGAATACTCAACCCAAAATCAAGTAGAAATTATTTTCAAGGTCTACTGATAATGACAATATATGCACACTTCTTTATATGTGCCTCACTTATCAAATGAACTGACAACCAAATAGAAACATAATAAAATAGTAATTTTAAAAATGAGGAAACTTAAATGGTTAATGACACTTATCTGTGGTAATAATCAGGGGAATGCTAATTAAAATGTACAGAAAAGTTTTTCACACCCATCAGACCAGTAAAATTAGTATACTTGGTAGCCTGTGTTATTGGAAAATGTGGAGAAATTGGAACTCTTCTTTAATGTTGATAAAAATTTAAGTTGGAATTACTTCTTTGGAATTTTCAAAGAGATTTGGAACTACATAAAATGGCAGTAACTTCTGGTTGCTAGCTGCTTACCACAATACCAGAAATAGAATCCTCATTTTTTTTTTTTAGCCATATATGTGGCCATCCAGAATAAAGACTACATCTTTTATTCTTTCTTACAAGTCTGTATAGCCATGTGACCAAGTTCTAGCCAACTTTTGGAACCCAATGACTGATCTAAAGAAATTCTTGGGGCTGGGATATAACTCTGTGGTAGAGTGCTTGCCTAACATGCACAAAGTTCTGGGTTCAATTCCTGCACTAAAAAAAAAAGAAAGGAAGAGAGAAGGAAATAAATTCTTACATATTTGCACCAGGAGATGTGATTGAGGATTTACAGAATCACTATTTCATATTTTGCTATTTGTCATAACAAATAGTGGAAACCATTGTCACTCAACAGGGAAATTAATATGTATTCATACAGTATACAGCATTTAAAAATTAAACTGTATCTACATGACTAGCATGGATCTTAAACATAATATATGAAAAAAGTAAGTTTCAAAATGATTTTTGCAGTATGAATTTATGTAAAAATGTAAAGTGTAACAGTAGGCATCTAGTAAAAATACAAAACAGTCATGATAATAACTAACATGATAATAACTAGGATAGTTATCTCTTTGGAGGTAAGGTGAGTACAGTTAATGTATAGCTTTAAGTTGTATCTATAATATTTTCTTTCTCTCTGTGCCCCTCCCTCCCATTTGAAAGACTGAACTCAGAAGTTCTCTACCTATGAGATACATCTTCTTTTTAACATTTTTTAGATTTGAGACAGGATCTTGTTAGTTGGTAAGGCTGTCCTGAAACTTGCCATCTTCCTGCCACAGCCTCCCCTAGTAGCAAGGATTCCAGGCATATGCCACCTCATTCAGCTTTTTTTTTTTCCCCCTTATTTCTCTTTCCTCTGTGGAACTGGGAATTGAACCCAGGAATGTTCTGNCTCATCATCTCCTCCCCCTCCCCACCCTCCCCCTCCTCTCCCCTCCCCTACCCTCCCCCTCCTCCTCCTCTCCTCTCCTCCCCCTCCCTCCCCCCCCCCTCCTTCTCCTCCTCTCCCTGCTTTCTTTTTTGAGGTGCTGAGGATGGAACCAGAGTCTTGTGCTTGCTAGGCAAGTTCTCTACCCATGAGCTACATCCCCAGCCCTCTCCTTTTTAAAAAAAGTGACATAAAGTAAATATGGCAACATGTTTATATCTTTGGGTGTCACTTAGTTTTCTGATATATTCTACATATTTGAAAAAATTCATAATTAAAATGTTTTAAAGTATTAAAGAGTACAGTAATTGGGCTGGGGTTGTGGCTCAACAGTAGAGTGCTCGTCTAGCATGTACAAGGCCCTGGGTTCGATCCTCAGCACTACATAAAAATAAATAAATAAAATAAAGGTATTGTGTCCAAGTACAACTAAGAAATAAATAGTTTAAAAAAAGAGTACAGTAATTGTTAAAACTATTAAGTTCTGGGAATATTTCATAGGATGCCTCATAGAGAATGCTTAACAGCCAAGTTTTTATTTTATTTTTTGGGTGGAGGATACTGGGGATTGAACCTAGAGGCTTTTTTACCATGGAGGCATATTCCCAGTCCTTTTTATTTATTTATTTATTTATTTTTAAATTTTGAGACAGGATCTCAAAATAAGTTGTTTAGAGCCTTGCTTAGGTGCTGAGGCTGGCTTTGAACTTATGACCCTCCTGCCTTGGTTTCCTGGCCACTGGGATTATAGGCTTGTGCCACCACTCCAGGCAACAGCTAATTTATTTTTAATTTAAAAAGAACTTTAGGATTGGGGTGTAGCCCCATGGTAGAACACTTGCCTAGCATGGGTGGAAGTCTTGACTTTGATCCATGGCACTCTTCCTACTTTCTGTCCAAAAAAGAAAAAAAAAAAATTTTAGTTAAACAGTTTTAATTGAGTTAATAAGTAGTAAAACGCAATTGCTTTAAAACCACGCTACTTTATAAGTTTAAACTGTTTTGTGAGATGTCTAAAGTAGGAACCCCTTCTGAATCTTTTTTCTAGTTATGGAATAAGTTAATATTGTTCTGAAATGTCAATCACTTTGAATTTATGGTTTGTCCAAATGAATTTGAAAGCAATAGGTGATTTTGATGTTGGAGGATCTGTGGGTTTGTACAGTGAAGCCAACTGTGCTGTTCTGGAGGCAATTTTGCTTGTTGTCTTCACCTTATTGATTTTTCTACTTGCCTTCCTCCACTAACATACCACACCTTGCATGATCTGCTCTGAAGGAAATCATAGCTACACACCAAGGCTGCTGTGGCCTGGATCTGCTGAAGACCCACCTGTAGAATGCATGGGAACTCCATCTTCTCTGATGGAACCTACCTTCTGTGTAGGTGAGCACTAATTTAGTGATATAGTATCAAAAAGAAGAACCAAATAAGGTAATATATTGATGAGACACAGATAGAAGAATGGTTATTAATCAAAATAGAAATTTCAGAAGGAGCCATGGATTTTGGGAGAGATGATGTATTTGGCTTTTATATTAAAATCCACGTTCTCTAGCCAGGCATGGTAGCTTTTGTATCCCAGACTTGGGAGGCTGAGTCAGAAGGGCCACAATTCTAGGTCAGCTTGGGAAACTTAGTGAGACCCTGTCTCAAAATAAAAAATTAAAAGTGTGGGTATAAAGCTCAGTGGTAAAGTGCACCTGGCTTCAAACCCTAGTACTACAAAAAATAACAAACTGAAAAAAAAAAACACCTCAAAACAAAGCAATATTTTCCCACTGCCAATTTTATTTTATTTTTTCTTTTGTCTGTAGAATTGAACCCAGGTGCATTCTACCACTGAGATACATCCTCAGTTGTTTTTACTGTTTTGAGAAAAGGTCTCACCAAGTTGCTGAGGCTGGCCTCAAACTCTCGATACTTCTGAGTCACCGGGATTACAGGCATATGTCACTGCTCCCAGCAACCCCCAATTTTAAAACAGTTTTGAGATGATCCAAGATTATCTGTTATGCAACTCCTGTATTTCAAAGTACTTGCATTTCTTTCTTTCCTTCTCTCCCTCCACCCCCCCTCAGTGCTGGGAATTGAACCCAAGGGTGCTAAGTTTCTGAAACTAACTTCAAATTTGTGAGATTCCTGCCTCAGCCTCTGGAGTTGCTTAGATTACAGAGGTGTGTCAACATAACTGGCTATATTTTTATCTTAATTAACAGTAACTCAGTTAAATGTAGTTGCCTCTTGTGATCCAGAAACAATTTTTTTGAGATGGGATTTCAGGCTCGCATCAGACTTTGGGACTCAAGTGAGCCACCTACCTCAGCCTCTGGATCAGGGACTACAGGCCAGACATGATTCTTAAATTTATTTTAATTAGGAAAAAGAATGTCTTGCTATATATACAGAGATGAAGTTCTCAAAAATAAAATTTAAAAGAAGAGGTTTAGGGTAAAAGTGCTCTCAGTAATTTTTATGGTGATTCTTAACAAGTATATTGGCTATTTTATTCTTTTCAGTTTAATAAACATAATTGTATTGCTAAACATTGTTTTAGATTACTGGAAATTTTCTGTTGCTATCTCCTGTATTTCTCACTCTTGAATTTTCTTCCATTTGAAATATCTCTGCAGAAATAAGCAGTGGAAAATAAGTTGCCACTACACTTGGCTTTGAAGATTTTGCTTGAAATTAGCAAGCAAGCATACTGAATTATTGGAACACTAAAACAGGCCATACGAAAATCTTTTAAATATGTAAAATATATGTGGGAAATTTTAAGGAAAAAATAAAAATATACATGGTGGCAATAAATACCAACAAGTAACAATGATTAGGTGGGAAAATATTTGTAAATCAATTTATAAAGAGATTGTGTTTGATCCCCAATTCTGCAGAAATTGGTAAAAAAGAAAAAAGAAAAAAAAAGCAAGAGGTAAGATTCCTAAATATAAAAAGAGATTTTAGGAATAAATCAAGAAGAAATAGTACAACAAACTAGGGAGAAATATAGAAAGTATTTAACAGTTTCAGAAAAAGAAATTTTATAAGTATGTGGAAAGATATTCAAGCTTATTCATGGATTAAAACCATACCAAGATAAACTATTTGTCACCTATAACATTGGTAGAACTTGGAAAGTTTACTAGTATACTTTGTTGGTGGGAAAATAAATGCATGGCTGGTGAAAGTACAAAAGAAAGTGTTTTTTTTTTTTTTTTTGTACCAGGGATTGAATGCAGGCGTGCTTAACCACTGAGCCACATCCCTAGCCTTTTTAAAAATATTTTATTAGAGACAGGGTCTAGCTAAGTTGCTTAGAGTCTTGCTAAGTTGCTGAGGCTGGGTTTGAGCTCGCTATTCTTGTTTCAGCCTCCTTTGCAAGTCACTGGGATTACAGGCCTGTGCCACCATGCCTGGCTAAGGCTCAAACTTTATGGAAAGGAATTTGTTAATGTATAGAACCTTTACATTTGCATTTTCCCTTTGTATTAATTTCCTACTATTGCTACAGCAAATTGCCACAAACTTAGTGGTTTAAAATCAGTACACATAATCTTAAATTCTGGAGTTCAAAGTCTAAAATGAGTCTTTAGGGATGTGTTCCTTCTGGTGACTCTAGTGGCAGAAATTATTTCTTAGTCACTTTTAGTGTCTGCCTACATTCCTTGGGTCATGTCCCCTTCCTATCTTCAGAGACAGTAGTGTAGAAGCTTCTCTCCTCTGTGACCTGCATCCCTTTTAGAAGCACACTTGTGATGACACCCATTTACATTGAGGGCAGATGTGAAGAGTTCCTTAATTCAGTCACATTTGCAGCATTCCTTTTACATGTAATTCAACATAATCACAGGTTCCTAGGATTGGGAAATGGATATCTTTCAACGGTGGTGGTAATGGTGGATTATTCTGCCTACCACACCCTTTAAACTAGCATTTCTCTTTTAAAAATCTGTCCCACATATATTTTCTGCATACATAAGGATATTGTGTGGCATTGCTTATAATCGTCAAAGACTGGAAACAATTCAAGTGTTCAGCAATAGGAAACTTGTTAAATAAGCAATAATACATCCACAAAACATAGTGTTATGTGGCTATGAAAGATAATGCATAAGATTTTTAGGTCCTGATATATATACAGGAAATATATATATATGAAATATATATTTATATATATATTTTTATATATATCATATATCTATATATATGAAATATATATATATTTCAGTATATATAGTATATACTGAAAAGTGCAGAAAACAAGGGGGTGAATACTAGACTGCCCTTTGTATTTGAGGAAAATACATTTTTCTTCTGTCGAGTAAAGAAATACTGGAATTACAAACAGCAAGTGAATAAAAAGGCTTATCTTTCTAGATTGAGAGAGGCTAGAGAGGTAGCAAAAGTTTCTCTTTTTGCAGTGCTGGGGATTGAGCCCAGGGTCTTACACATGCTAGGCCAGTACTGTACCATTTAGCTACATCCCCAGCCCAGCAGCTGAAGCTTCTTGTGAATATTTGATTTCTGAATCATGAAAATATATTACAGTAAAAAATAAGACCTCATGAAGCAGACAGTTTATTTTCCTCCTCCTCCTCCTTTTTTTTAAAAAACATTTTTTATTTTTTGGAAGTAGTTGGAAACAATATTTTATTTATTTATTTTTATGTGGTGCTGAGGATTGAACCCAGGGCCTCACATGTGCTAGATGAGTGCTCTACTGCTGAGCCACAACCCCAGCCCCTTCTTCTTCTTCTTCTTCTTTTTTTTTTCCAGACAACTTTATATAAGACTTAATTGAAAGAAGCTCTGAGCCACTGGCTTGCTATCAAAATGTGTATATTTTATAATTTGAATCTTTGACTTTAGTTAACGTCCTGTGTTCAGTGGGCCTCAGTTAAAATGCAAATGTGTTATATGCTAACCCAGATGATAGTCTGTTCATAATTTAATATGCTTTAGAATTCAGGTAGGGCATGCTGGTGCACACCTGTAATCCCAGTGACTTGGGAGGGTGAGGCAGGAGGAATGCAAGTTTGAGGACAGTCGCAGCAACTTAGGCTCTAAACGACTTAGAGAGACCCTGTCTCATATATATATATATAAATTAATTTATACATATATAAAATTTATACATATTTAGTCTCATATATATAAAATTTATATACATTTATGTATATATACATTTATACATATATACATATATGTATATAAATTATATATATATAATTTGGCTGTGGATGTGGCTCAGTGATTAAGAACCCTTGGGTTCAGTCCTCAGTACAAAAAAAAAAAAATTAAAGTTTAGGTCAATAGACAAACTAACCAAAAGGAAAAGAGAGAAGATTCAAGTTAATAAAATAGAGATGAAAAAGGAGAAATCACTACAGATATCACAGAAATTCAGAGGCTCATTGGGATTTTTTGAACTTTATACTCAAATTTATACTCGAATAAACTGGAAAATTTAGAAGAAATGGAACATTTTCAGACACATATAACCTGCAAAAATTGAATTGAGAGGACATAGAAAACCTAAACAGATCAAAATTTGTAACGAGATAGAAGCAGTAATAAAAAGTCTTCCAACAAAGAAAAGCCCAGGACCAGATGGATTTTCAGTGAATTCTACCAGACCTTTAAAGAAGAACTAATGCTAATAATCCTCATATTACTCCATGAAATAGAGATGGAAAACTTCAAAATTCATCCAATGAAACCCAGTGTCACTCTCATACCAAAACCAGATAAGAAAATATCAAGGAAAGAACTGCAGACCAATATTCCTGATGAAGTTAGATGTGAAAACACTTAATAAAATATTAGCAAATTCTATTCAACAACATATTAAGAAGATTCTACATCATGACCAAGTTGGTTTTTTCCCAGAGATCCAAGGATGGTTTAACATATGCAAAGCAGGAATGTAATTAATCACATAAGGAGAATTAAGGACAAAAATTTGTATTCGATTTGCCAGAATTTTATTGAGCATTTTTGTATCTATGTTCATTAGAGATATTGATCTGAAGTTTTCTTTCTTTGATATGTCTTTGCCTGGTTTGGGGATCCTGATATTGGCCTCATAGAATGAGTTTGGAATTACTGCCTCTTTTTCTATTTCCTGAAATAAATTGAAGAATATTGGTATTAGTTCTTCTTTAAAGGTCTTGTAAAACTTGGCTGTGTATCCATCCAGTCCTGGGCTTTTCTTGGTTGGTAAGGTTTTGATGGCTTCTTCTATTTCCTCATTTGATGTTGGTTTGTTTAAATTGTGTATATCTTCTTTGCTCAATCTGGGCAAATCATATGATTTGAGGAAATTTGTCAATGCCTTTGATGTCTTCTATTTTATTGTACTATAAGATTTCAAAATAATTTCTAATTATCCTCTGTATTTCTGTAGTGTCTGTTGTGATGTTACTTTTTTCATCATGTATGCTGGTAATTTGAGTTCTCACTCTCCTTCTCTTCTTTACTGTGGCTAAGGGTCTGTCAATTTTATTTATTTTTTCAAAGAACCAACTTTTTGTTTGTCAATTTTTTCAATTGTTTCTTTTGTTTCAATTTCATTGATTTCAGCTCTAATTTTAATAATTTTTTGTCTTCAGCTTTTGCTGCTGGTTTGTTCTTTTTTTTCTAGGGCTTTGAGATATAGTGTGAGGTCATTTATTTGTTGACTTTTTCTCCTTTTGAGGAACAAACTCCATGCAATGAATTTTCCTCTTAGTACTGCTTTCATAGTGTCCCAGAGATTGCGATATGTTGTGTCTATGTTCTTATTTACCTCTAAGAATTTTTTAATCTCCTCCTTGATGTCTTCTGGGATCCATTGTTCATTCAGTAGCATATTGTTTAGTCTCCAGGTGATGGAGAAATTTTTATTTTTTATTTTGTCATTGATTTCCAATTTCATTCCATTATGATCTGATAAAATGCATGGTATTATCTCTACTTTTTTGTATTTGCTAAGAGTTGCCCTGTGGCATAGTATATGATCTATTTTAGAGAAGGATTCATGTGCTGCTGAGAAGAAAGTGTATTCACTTGATGCAGGTTGAAATATTCTATATATGTCAGTTAAGTCTAAGTTATTGATTATGTTATTGAGTTATATAGTTTCTTTATTCAACTTTTGTTTGGAAGATCTATCCAGTGGTGAGAGAGGTGTGTTAAAGTCACCCAAGATTATTGTGTTGTGGTCAGTTTGACTCTTGAACTTGAGAAGAGTTTTTTTGATGAACATAGCTGCACAGTTATTTGGGGCATATATATTTATGATTGTTTTGTCTTGTTGGTGTATGGTTCCCTTGAGCAGTATATAATGTCCATCTTTATCCCTTTTGATTAACCTTGGCTTGGAGTCTACTTTATTTGATATGAGTATGGAAACCTCTGCTTGCTTCTGCAGTCCATGTGAGTATTTTTCCCAACCTTTCACCATCAGTCTGTGTATGTCTTTTCCTATCAGATGAGTCTGCATACAAAAACACATCAAAAAGATTGTGCACCATGATCAAGTAGGATTCATCCCAGGGATGCAAGGTTGGTTCAACATATGGAAATCAATAAATGTAATTCATCACAGCAATAGAGTTAAAGATAAGAATCATATGATCATCTCAATAGATTCAGTAAAAGCATTTGACAAAATACAACACCCCTTTATGTTCAAAACTCTAGAAAAACTAGGAATAACAGGAACATATCTCAACATCGTAAAGGCTATCTATGCAAGCCTCAGGCCAACATCATTCTAAATGGAGAAAAAGTGAAGGCATTTCCTCTAAAAACTGGAACAAGACAGGGATGCCCTCTTTCACCACTTCTATTCAACATAGTTCTTGAACCACTGGCCAGAGCAATTAGACAGATGAAAGAAATCAAAGGGATATGTATAGGAAAAGAAGGACTTAAATTAGCACTATTTGCTGATGATATGATTCTATACCTAGAAGACCCAAAAAACCCCAACAGAAAACTTCTAGAACTAGTAAATGAATTCAGTAAAGTAGCAGGATATAAAATCAATACCGATAAATCAAAGGAATTTCTGTGTATCAGTGACAAAGCCTCTGAGAAGGAAATGAGAAAAACTACCCCATTCACAATAACCTCAAAAAAAAAAAAAAGATACTTGGGAATCAACTTAATGAAAGAGGTGAAAGATCTATACAATGAAAACTACAGAACCCTAAAGAGAGAAATCAAAGAAGACCTTAGAAGGTGGAAAGATCTACCTTATTCTTGGATAGGCAGAATTAATATTATCAAAATAATATTAATTATCAAAATGACCATACTACCAAAAGCACTATACAGATTTAATGCAATTCCGATCAAAATCCCAATGGCATTCCTCATAGAAATAGAAAAAGCAATCATGAAATTCGTCTGAAAAAATAAGAGACCCAGAATAGCTAAAGCAATCCTTAGCAGGAAGAGCAAAGCATATGGCATCACTATACCAGACCTTAAACTATACTACAGAACAATAGTAATAAAAACAGCATGATATTGGCACCAAACAGACTGGTAGACCAATGGTATAGAATAGAAGACATGGAGCTTAACCCACAAAATTATAATTATCTTATATTAGACAAAGGTGCCAAAAACATGCACTGGAGAAAAGATAATATCTTCAACAAATGGTGCTGGGAAAACGGGAAATCCATATGCAACAAAATGAAAGTAAACCCATATCTCTCACCATGCACAAAACTTAACTCAAATGGATCAAGGACCTAGAAATTAAACCAGAGACTCTGCATCTAATAGAAGAAAAAGTAGGCTCTAATCTTCATCATGTAGGATTAGGCCCCAACTTCCTTAATAAGACCCCTATAGCGCAAGAATTAAAACCAAGAATCAATAAATGGGATGGAATCAAACTAAAAAGTTTTTTTCTCAGCAAAAGAAACAATCTGTGAGGTGAACAGAGAGCCTACATCCTGGGAGCAAATCTTTGCCCCTCACACATAAGAGCACTAATCTTTAAGGTATATAAAGAACTCAAAAGGCTAAGCACTGAAAAAACAAATAACCCAATCAACAAATGGGCCAAGGACCTGAACAGACACTTATCAGAAGGGGATATACAATCAATCAACAAATATATGAAAAAATGCTCATCATCTCTAGCAATCAGAGAAATGTAAATCAAAACTACTCTAAGACATCATCTCACTCCAGTCAGAATGGAAGCTATTATGAAGACAAACAACAATAAGTGTTGGTGAGGATGTGGGGAAAAAGGTACACTCATACATTGCTGGTGGGACTGCAAATTGGTACAGCCAATATGGAAAGCAGTATGGAGATTCCTTGGAATTCTGTGAATGGAACCACCATTTGACCCAGTTATCCCTCTCCTTGGACTATACCCAAAGGACTTAAAAACAGCATATTACAGGGACACAGCCACATCAATGTTTATAGCAGCACAATTCACAATAGCTAAACTGTACAGCCAACCTAGATGCCCTTCAGTGGATGAATGGATTAAAAATGTGGCATATATATATATATATATATATACCCAATGGAATTGTACTCAGCAATAAAAGAATAAAATCATGGCATTTGCAGGTAAATGGATGGCATTAGAGAAGATAATGCTAAGTGAAGTTAGCCAATCCCCCAAAAACAAATGCAGAATGTTTTCTGTGATATAAGGAGGCTGACTCATAGTGGGGTAGGGAGGGGGAACAAGGGAGGAATAGATGAATTCTAGATAGGGAAGAGGAGAGGGAGGGAAAGGGAGGAGGCAGGGGATTAGCAAGGATGGTGGAATGTGATGGACATCATTATCCAAAGTACATGTATGAAGACATGAATTGGGTGTCAACCTACTTTATATACAAACAGAGATAGGAAAAATTGTGGTATATATGTGTAATAAGAATTGTAATGCAAAAAAAGTACATGTATAAAGACATGAATTGGCATGAATGTACTTTATATACAAAGATATGAAAAATATGTGTAATAATAATTGTAATGTATTCTGCTGTCATGCATTTAAAAAAAATTTAAACAATGAAATAAAAAGGGCAAAAATTACTTATTTTAATAGATGAATGAAGGCCTTTGACAAAATTTAGCACCTGTTCATTATAAAGGCAGTGAGGAAACTAGGGATAGAGGGAACCCACCTTCACATCATGAAGGCTACATATGAAAAATCTGAACCCAATCTCATAGTAAATGTGAAAAGCTGAAAGCATTTCCTTTAAAATATAGAACAAGACAAGGATGTTCACTCTCACCACACCTATTTAATATAGTGTTGGAAATCCTAGCCAGAGCAATTAGGAAGTAAAGGAAATAGAAGGATAAAAATAGGAAAGGAAGAAGTCAAACTATCACTATTTAAAGACGTTATAATCCTATACTTAGAAAAGCCTATATAATCCTATACTTAGAAGAAAAGACTGCTAAAGCTAATAAGCAAATTCAGTAAAGAAGTTGGTTACAAAATAAACATATCAAACATCCATAGCTTTTTAGCCAAGGTGAAAGGACCTCTATAATGAAAACTACAGAAAATTGAAGAAAAATATTGAAGACAAAATAAGATGGAGATCTCCTATGTTTATGTATTGGCAGAATTAATATTGTTAACTACCAAAAGCAATATACAGATTCAGTGCAATCCCCACCAAAATACCAATGACTTTCTTTACAGAACTAGAAACAACAGTTCTAAAATTTATTTGGAAAAATAAAAGACTCAGAACAGCCAAAGCACTTCTAAGTCAAAAAAGCAATACTATAGGCATCGCAATACCTGACTTCAAATTACACTACAGAACTATAGTAACAAAAATTGCATGGTACTGGCATAAAAATATACACATAGACTATGGTACAGAATAGAAGACAGAGGGACAAACTTATGTACCTATAGAGATCTGATCCTTGACACAGGTGTCAAATATACATTAGAGAACATATAGTCTTTTTTTTTTTAATATGTGTGTGTGTGTGTGTGTACCAGGGATTTAACCCAGGGTGCTTAACCACTGCACCACATCCCCAGCCCTTTTTATGTTTAATTTTGAGATAGGGTCTGGCCTGGTTGCTCTGGGCCTTGTTAAGTTACTAAACCTGGCTTGCAATTCGCCTGCCTCAGCCTCCCAAACTGCTGGAATTACAAGTGTGCACCACTCACTTGGCCAGATAGTTTTTCCAACAAATGGTGCTGGGAAAACTGGTAATCCATAAGTAGAAGTATGAAATTAGACTCTTGTCTCTTATTCTGTACAAAAATCATCTCAAAATGTATCAAAGACCTAGAAATTAGACCAGAAACTATGCAACTCCTAGAAGAAAATGTAGGTTCAACAGTCCAGAATATAGACACAGATTATGACTTTCTTTTTGTTTGTTTTTTTGGGTGCTGGGGATTGAACCCAGGGCCTTGTGCATACAAGGCAAGCACTCTACCAACTGAGCTATATCCCCAACCTAGCCAATGATTTTCTTGATAGGAACACTAAAGCTTAGGAAATAATACCAAGAGTTAATATATGGGATGTCATCCACTTAAAAAGCTTCTGCACAGCAAAGCAAACAATTAAGAACGTGAAGAGAGGGTTGGGATTGTGGCTCAGTGGTAGAGTGCTCATCTAGCATGTGCAAGGCCCTGGGTTTGATCCTCAGCACCACATAAAAATAAATAAGCAAAATAAAGATATAAAAAAACAAAGTTAAAAAAAAACTGAACTTAAAAAAAAAGAACGTGAAGAGAAAACCTACAGAATTGGAGAGAGATTTGCTAACACTATTCTGACAGATAATTAATATCCAGAATATTTAACTAACTCAAAAATCTTAACCCCCCCCCAAATACCCCAGCTAATAAATGGGCTAATGAACTAAATGGACATGTCTCAAAAGAAGACATACAAATGACCAAAAAAATACATGAAAAAATGTTTTATCATCATTAGCAATTAGGGAAGTGCAAATCAAAACTATCCTGAGATTTCATCTCACTGTAGTCAGAACTTTTACACTGTTGGCAGTCATGAAGAATAAAACAATAACAAATGCTGGAGAGGATGTGATGAAAAAGGAATACTTTTACACTGTTGGTAGAATTGTAATTTAGTACAACTACTATGGAAATCATTATGGAGGTTTCTCAAAAAACTAGGCTTAGAGGGCTGGGGATGTGGCTCAAGCGGTAACACGCTCACCTGGCATGTGCGGGGCGCTGGGTTCCATCCTCAGCACCACAGAGAATAAAGATGTTGTGTCCACCGAAAACTGAAAAATAAATACTAAAAAAAAATCTAGGCATAAAACCACCATATTTCCCAGCTATTCCACTCCTGGTATTTATCCTGAAGAATGAAAGTCCTCATAATATAGTGATACATGCATATCCATGTTTATAGCAGCATAGTTCACAATACTCAAGCTATGGAACCAGCCTAGGTGTCCATCAACAGATGAATGTATAAAGAAAATGTGGCAGATACACACAATGGAGTTTCATTCAGCCATGAAGAAAAATGAAATTATGTCATTTGCAAGCAAATGAATGGAACTTAAAACCATTGTTAAGTGAAATAAGCCAAACTCAGAAGTTCGAGGGTCATATGTTTTCTCACATATGTGGAAATTAGAGAGGAAAAAGGAGAAGAAAAGTGAGGGAATCTCATGAAAATTGACGGAAGAGCAGTAGGATAGGAAAGGAACCAGGGGAAGGGAGAAAGGAAGAGAAAGGAAAAACACTGGGTGATGATGTTGGCAAAATTTTCTTGTTATGTTGTGTGCATGTACAAACATATAACAACAAATTCCATCGGTATGTACAACTATAGTACACCATTAAAAATATGGGGGAAAATAATTTAAAGTTTAGATCATTAATTTCATGAAACACAATGAAAGTCTAATGGAAGTCAAGAGATTGGGAAATATCACAGTGAAGGGCTCTAATGTGTTCTAGGGGTGGGCCCTTGGCACTTGCGTGCTTAGGGTTTGGTGGTAGGGGGAAGAGTTTCAAATACAAGTGTCAGCTAAGAGATTCTCTTTTGTTTAATTTAGTTTTTTTTTTCTTTTCTTTTTTGATACCAGGGGTTGAACCCAGAGAGCCACATCCCCAGTTCTTTTTATTTTCTATTTTGAGATAGGGTCTGGCTAAGTTACTTAAGGTTTTGCTAAATCAGTGAGGTTGGCCTCAAATTTGCTTTCCTCCTTCCAAAGTTAGTCAAGCTGCTGGGATTACAGGTGTGCTCCACTATGTGTGGCCCCTCATTTAACTTAGTTTTAGTTTAGCTTTGCCTAAAAAAACCCATGCTTGGGCTGGGGTTGTAACTCAGCGGTAGAGCGTTTGCCTAGCACATGTGAGGCCCTGGGTTCAATCCTTATCACCACATAAAAATAAATAAAATAAAAGTATTGTGTCCAATTGCAACTAAAAAATAAAATATTAAAAAAACCATGCTTTCTTGGCCTGGGGTTGTGGCTCAGCGGTAGAGTGCTCGCCTAGCTCGTGTGAGGCCCTGGGTTGGATCCTCAGCACCACATAAAAACAAATTAACAAAATAAAGGTATTGAGTACAACTAAAAATTAAATATTAAAAAAAAAAACATGTTTTCTCTCCTAAGCCATATAGCTTTGATTTTTCTTCCTTAAGTAGCACATTTCAGCAGAACAACAGAAGATTCAGGGTTGAGTCTTAGCACCCAAGTAAATTTAGACAAGTTACTATACTTCTGTGAGCCTCAAGGTTTTTTTGTTTGTTTGTTTGTTTGTTTTTAATACTGAGGCTTGAACTCAGGGGTGCTTAACCACCGAGTCACATCTCCCAGCCCTTTTAAATATTTTATTTAGAGACAGGGTCTCACTGAATTGCTATCTGCCTCACTCACTAAATTGCAGAGGCTGGCAATTGAACTCATTATTCTCCTGCCTCAGCCTCTCCAGCCACTGGGATTACAGGTGTGCACCACTGTGCCTAGCAAGCTTCTGTTTTATCATTTATGAAATGGGGCCAAAATACAAGGGTAGTTGTGAATTAAAATAACTACCAAATTAAAACCAAATAAATTACAATGAAAATATGGGCTAAGCCCTGGACAAGGAAAGTTGTTTCTGCCTTTTTAGAGAGATGAGCAATCAAGTCACCTTTGAACTGTTGAGGCTCAAATCAGGAAAGGTATAAGTCCTGGATAGGAAACTCTGAAGAAGAAAGAGAGCAGGGATGGGTAGCAGATTGGCAGAGTCAGGGTGAGGCATAGCTGTATATATTACAATTCTTATTACACATATACAGCAGAATTTTTCATATCTCTGGTTGTATATAAAGTATGTTCACACCAATTAGTGTCTTCATACATGTACTTTGGATAATGAAGTCCATCACATTTCACCATCCTTGCTAACCACCTTCCCTCTCTCTTCCCCTCCCACCCCTCTACCCTACTTAGAGTTTGTCTATTCCTCCATACCCCACTATGAATCAGCCTCCTTATATCAGAGAAAACATTCTGCATTTGTTTTTTTGGGATTGGCTAACTTCACTTAGCATTATCTTCTCCAATGCCATCCATTTACCTGCAAATGCCATGATTTTATTCTCTTTTATTGCTGAGTAATATTCCATTGTGTACATATGCCACATTTTTTATCCATTCGTTTACTGAAGGGCATCTAGGTTGGTTCCATAGTTTAGCTATTGTGAATTGTGCTGCTATAAACATTGATGTGGCTGTGTCCCTGTAGTATGCTGTTTTATTTAAAAAATTTTTTATAATAACAAAAATGCTGGAAAAAATAGTACAGTGGACATCTTCAATTAAATTAAACAATTGTTAACATTTTGCCACATTTGCTTTAGCCTTTACTCTGTACAATAATTTAAATACACATACTTATAACTATAATATATGTGCATGTGTATTTATAAAGTATTTGATAGCATGACACTTAATCCATAAAGCTTCAGCATGTATCTGTTAAGAATAAGGACATCCTCCAATCTAAGTATTATTACTACTTTTTTTTTTTCCTCCTGGTACTGAAGATTGAACCCAGGGGCACTTTGCCACTGAGTTATATCCCCAGCCCTTTTTGTTTGTTATTTTGAGGTCTCACTAAATTGCTTAGGGTCTCACTAAATTGCTGAGGCTAGCTTTGAATTTTCAATCCTCCTGCCTCAGCCTCCTGAGTTGCTAGGATTACAGTGTGTACCACCATGCCCAGATACGTTATTACTACTTCTTTTTTGAAAAATATTGTTTAGTTTTCAATGGACCTTTATTTTATTTATTTTTATGTGGTACTGAGAATTGAATACAGTGCCTCACACATGCTAGGCAAGTGAGTGGGTGATTTTGGCCTTTCATGGATATTTGATGATGACAGAAGACATTTTTGGTTGTTACAACTCTGGGGCTCTACCACTGAGCCCCGCCCCAGCCCCATTATTACTACTTCTAACATCTGTACAATATTCAAATTTCTCCAATTGGTTCAACAAATATCTTTTATAGTTTTGAAGATCTAGTCAAAGTTTTCATATTGTTGTGTCTCTTTTGTCTTTTTGATTCTAAATAGTTTTTCACCTTTTATTTTCTTTTTATTACATTAACTTTTTGTAGGTTTCAGGCTATTTTTCTTATGTTCCACATTGTGGGGTTTTTTGTTTGTTTCCTCATGGTGTCCCTTAACTTGCTAGATTCCTTTTCTTTTATAAATTTGATGTTAGCATACAGATGCAATTATACACAGGTTAAGGTTTTTTTAAAAAATATTTTATTCTCTAGTTTTTCTAGTTGGACACAATACCTTTTTTTTGGGGGGTGCTGGGGATTGAACCCAGGGCCTTGTGCATGTGAGGCAAGCACTCTACCAACTGAGCTATATCCCCAGCCCCAAGTGAACATAATATCTTTATTTTATTTTTATGTGGTGCTAAGGATTGAACCCAGTGCCTCATGCATGTCAGACAAGTATTCTACAACCCCAGCCCTACAGGTAAAGTTTATGATGTCATTCTGTCCCATTAATAATGATGTTACATTTGGTCACATGGTTAACTTAGTGATTTCCTATCATAAGATACATTTTCCCATTTGTGGTTACAAATAATCTGTTCAGTGATACTTTAATATTATGCAGATATTCCTTCACCCAATAATTACATACATTTATTTGTCTTACTTGGTTTTCCCTAATGTATCATTGATTAATATTCATAGGTTAAAATCAGAAGACATCTCTATGTAGATTAGTAGGTCTCCAGTGTGGGTGATTTTGGCCTTTCATGGACACTTGATGATGACAGAAGACATTTTTAGTTGTTACAACTCCGGGGTAGTGGGCAGATGAGCTACTGATATCTTGTGGGTAGAAGCCAGGGATACTGTTAGGCATCCTACAGCACACAGGGCCACCCCACATAGGGAAGAATCACTCAGCCAAGAAGGTCAATAATTCTGCTGTTGAGAAAATTTAACCTAGGTGCTTCTTTCTCATACACAGTTCATTGACCTTTTGAAGGTTTTATTAAAGTTTTAGAGTCTATCTTCAGCCATGGTAGAATCCAAGCAGATGTTAGAATCCATTGACACTTACCCATGATTCAAACCAAGCAGATTTTTACTACCTACCTGTTCTTTTTATTTATTTATTTATTTGGTTGTCAATGGACTTTATTTATATGCGGTGCTGAGAATCAAACCCAGTGCCTCACACACACTAGGCAAGAACTCTACCACTAAGCCACAACCCCAGCCCCTACCTACATGTTCTTTTTATTTTCTTTGTAGGTATCTTCTTAAGAAGGATTCAAATTGCTTTCTCTATTCTCAGTAAACTAATATAAGGATAAAAATGTCAAAACAAAACTCAGAATGAACATGTCAAAGCATTTGGTCTGCTTTTGTTTTTTCAAGATGAGTTTGGAATGTCATCTTAAAAGCCTAAGAGCCAGAGAAGAGAAAATGGAGAAATACCAAACCAAGTTAAGAATTCACTGTTACTAAAATGGCCCAGAGAGAATGACCAGAGTTCAAGAAGGGGCAAGGGAGTGCAGAGGGCATTTCCACTCTGACACCTGTAAGTTATTAATGACCTTTGAAGTGATTGTTGATGGAAGAACTTGTACATTTGAGCTGCTTCACATGTATACTGAGTGTATTCAGAGGACTGTCTAGCTTCTGGAGCTTTGGAATATCTTCAAGCTGAATCAGAGATCAAACAGCAAAACCCATGACTTGGGAATATCATGTAGCCATGTGACATGTGGAAGGACCCAGAGTATGAGAATCAATGCCTAAATGGCTATGCTGTATATGTTTAATTCTGAGAAATATAACATTGCGCACAACTTTTAAAATAGCAACCTCAGAGAATAATGTCCCAGAGTTCCAAGATAATTTAGTAGGATGTTTGTTTTTGTACATTGTTCGCATTCATAAACCTGTTCATTGAATATTAGAACCCAAGTACCTTATTTTTCTCTGAATTTTCATTGGCCAGCTTTTACAGAATTTGCTTATTTTATATTTTGTACTCACGCACGTTACATTTTCTGTTGAGATCTGAGTCAACAATTTTCTTTGCATTTTATGAAGACTGAATGTTTGTACTAGAGAGCTAGCACATGAATATATTCAATATTACTATATTTCACTTTTAAAAGGAAGCAGCAAAATACATAGGTCAGTATCTTTATTTTTGTCCCCCCACCCCTTTTGTTTTTTCAGTATCGTGAATTGAACTTTCAAGGGAGCTTTACCACTGAGCTACATCCCTAGCCCTTTTTATTTTTATTTTTTGAGGTATTGGCGATTGAACCCAGGGGTGCTTTATCACTAAGCTGAAGTCCCCAGACTTTTTTGTTTTTTATTTTGAGACAGGGTCTAAGTTGCTTAGACCCTCGCTAAGTTGCTGAGGCTGGCCTTGAACTTGCAATCTTCCTGTTTAGCCTCCTGAGCTGCTGTGATCACAGGTGTGTGCTACAGTGCCTGGCTCCCTGCCCTTTTTATTTTGAGGCAGAGTCTTGCTAAATTACTCAGGCTGGCTTGGAACCTTCAATCCTCTTGCCTCCACCTCCTAGTTGTTGGGATTTCAGCAGGCATCACCACACCTCACTCAATAATTTAATTCTATTGATAATTATTTGTTATTTCCTATATTTGCTCAATTTCTACAAAATATGAACGATGGAATAAAAATCTGTGACATGGTATAGATCATTAATCATCTCCATAAATGGGATGATAGAATAAGGAAAGAAGAATGGGAAGATGATGATCTCAATTATTCTAATATCTGGGGTCCTATCATTTCTGTCAGCAATTTTTTTATCTTTGAAATTCTCTTTATTCTTTGTGAAAGAGATTAATTTAGAGCAGTATCAAAAGCTAATAAGGATAGTATAAGAAATGTATAGGATCATCTTATTCATGAATTGCATATAGTCCATCTCTGAGAAAACCACAGCAAATATACTTTACTCTTCTTTGTTTGAGATAGTCTTACAGTGTTGCCCAGGCTGGTCTTGAACTTGTGGGCTCAAGGGATTCTTCTCCAGCCTCCACCTCCCATGTTTCCCAAATATGCTTAATGGAGAAATGTTGGTGACATTCCTTTTATGCAGTAAAGACAAGGATGGTCCACATTTTTATTTTAGAGTTATTCTCAAATATTATGAAAAGAAAAAGAAGGTATAATATTTGTGAAGAAGGAAACAACGTTATTTATAAATGATATGGTTGTCACTCTATAAAAGCTTAGTGATCAACAAAAGAATTATTAGGATGTATAGGATTATTTAACAAGATTGCTGGATATGAAAGAAGTATTAAACACTCAAGTACATTTAAATACCAGGGACAAGTTGTTAGAAATATAAGTTTAAAAAATATTCTGTTTATTATAGTACTAAAATTCATAAAGTACCTTAGAAAATGTAGCAAAAAAAAGTTTGTTCAAGAGATCTAAATAGAGATAGTCTATGTGGATGATCAAAACCCAATGTTTTAAGAACACTAATTCTACCAAGAAAGTCATTAAAATTCATGCCTCCAACAGTTTTTCCTTTACTTAGAAGCTGAATCTATAATTGATATGCAGGAGGAGCCAAGGTCTAAGATTATCCAAGACACTCCTGAAGAAAAACAGTAAGGCTGTATTAGATCTTAGAATGTACTGTACAGGTATAGTAACTGGTACAGTGTTTAATTGGCGCAAAGAGAGAAGTAGACCAGGGGAGCAAAATAGAGAACCCAGTGTCAGACCCCAACACAAACACACACACACACACACACACACACACACACACACACGCACACACACATAAAGGGGGGGCGGAGAGAAAGAGTAAGGGCATGCACATCAACAGGTGTGAAAGATAACTACTAACTATATGAATGGAAGAAAAGCAAAGGTCCCTACCCCCAAACATATACAAAAATCAACTCCCAATTAAAGATTTAAACAGGAAAGGCAAAGCCATAAAACTTTTATAAAGACAATCTGTCTATACAACTTCAGGATAAGGAAGGATTCTGTTAACAGAAAACAAAAAGTTGAAACCCAAAATGAAAGATTAGTTAACCTGATGTTAACAACAAAATGAATTTGTTTCTGTTTGGGGAAAAAAAAGACATCATCTAAAATTTAGAGTGAAAAATATAACTTAAAGCTGGGAGAATATAATTGTAATACACATAACTGACAAATAATTAACATCCAGAATATATGGAAAAATCTTACAGATCAATAAACAAATAAGCAAAAAGAACAAAAGACATGAGCATCATTTCATAAAAGAAAAACACAAACAACTCGTAAGTATGTGCAATTCACTAGTCAAACTCATTAGTAGTGGGCGATTTGCAAATTAAAGCATAATAAGATAACATTCATATTTATCAGAATGTGAAAACTTTAAAGTTGGATAGTACCAAATACTGACAAGGATTAGGGAGTAAAAGAATTTCTTATATGTGAGATGGCCCAGTTACTGAGAAGGGTAGGGCAGGGGAATACCATGTTCAAGGCCAGTGTTGGCAATTTAGCAAGACCCTGTCTCAAAATGAAAAAATGGGCTGGGGATGTAACTGATAGGGCACTTGCCTAAATCTTGCATGAGGCCCTGGGTTCCATATCCAGAATTTAAAACAATGAAACAATAAAAAAAAACTCATATGCGTTTGATAAGAATATACATTACTATTTTGTGGTACTGGGGATTGAACCCAGGGGTGCTCTATCAAGTAGCTGGCATACAGGTCTGCACCACTGCACCAGTTGAAAATATAAATCATTACAATGACTTCAAAAAATATTTTGGCATTGTCTAGCAATCGTTGACAGTACTAGTCAATAGTAAAATTGAGCTCTGGTGCCATGCCAGTTATGCTATCCCCAGGAATGTATCCTGGGGAAAGTTGATGTGTATATTCATCAAGAACAAGTGCAAGAATGTTAATGGCAACTTTGTTTAATAAAGACATGGGAACAGAGCAACATGAATCACCAATGATAGTAACCTGGATAAATAAATTGTAGTATAGTTGTACAAATTGATCTATATTATAACAATGAAAACTAATGAGTCTTGGGCTGGGGATGTGGCTCAAGCGGTAGTGCGCTTGCCTGGCATGTGTGCAGCCCAGGTTTGATCCTCAGCACCACATACAAACAAAGATGCTGTGTCCGCCAATAACTAAAAAATAAATATTAAAAAAAAAGAAAACTAATGAGTCTTAGTTTGAATGAATCTCAAAAAAATGTAGTGTTGAGTAAATAAAAAAGAATCACAGAGAAGTAAATATCATTCTGTTTATATAAAACGTAAAATAAACACATTATATTGTTAAGTTCTGCATACATTTATGATAAATAAGCCATGGACAAAATGATTAAACAATGATTATGAAATTTGGGGTAATGATTACCTGGAGTGGAAAGATGGTTGTGGGCCTTGAGTTATTGACAGTGTTCCCTTCATAAGCTACATCCTAGGGTGCACAAAAAAATGTGCATGTGATTATTCCTAAACCATGTGCTCATAATTTACAGTTAATTTGTGTGCTAATTTTCACATTAAAATACTTAAAAAGAAGAATTCATTAAAAATTATGACTCTTGGGGCTGGGGTTGTGGCTCAGTGGTAGAGCACTTGCCTAGCATGTGTGAGGTACTGGGTTGGATCCCTGGCACCGCATAAAAACAAACAAATAAAACAAATAAAATAAAGGTATTGTGTCCATCTACAAATAAAAAAAAATTTAAAAAATTATATGACTCTTGGTCTTTTTACAAATTTACAAATAAGTCATCTTCTTGGAGACTTAAGAGAGAGAACACCTTTTTGCTTCGAAATAATTCCAAACTCACAGAAAAATTGCAAGAATGGTACTTGAAATCCTTGCTTATTTTTTTCCTAGATTCACTTTATGTTAATATTTTATCTTACTTGCTTTATTGTTAGATTTATTGCCTCTTGACACATACACATTTATGTCTAAACTATTCAAGAATAAGCTGTATACATTATGCCCCTTTCCCTCTAGGTACTTCATTATATATTTCCTCAGAAAAAGGACATTCTATTATGGAACCACAGTACAGTTGTCAATGTCAGGAAATTAAACATTGAAAAAATACTTTAGAAAAAATCTACCATCCACATTCCACTTCATCAACTGCCCTCATAATGTCTTTGATAGCATTTGATTTTTCCTCCACTAGAGGTTGCAGTACACGTATCAGTTATGTTCTTTAGTCTCTTTCATCTGGAACAGTTTCTCAGCCTTTGTTTATCCTTTATGACAATGATACTTTTGAAGAATACTGATTTTTTTAAGACAATGATTTCATTTTGAGTTTGGTGTTTTCTTATGATTATACTCAGGTTAAGGATTCCTAATCAAAATGCTATATAAATAACATTCATCTCAGAATATCATATCTTAAGGTATACAATATCTATTTGACTGTCTGTGGTGATATTAATTTTGATAATTTAGCCATGATGTGCATATTCTCTAAGGGCGAGGATTTCTTTGGAGAAAGCTGCTGGGGCGGGGGGGAGGTACTGAACCCTGCTCTCTTCTAATGGAGAGAAGTAGGTGATTTCCCCCTCATCTCAAGTAAAAAGAGAAAAGCTTCAATGAGAATAATTCAACAATCTTCAATGTTATCTTCTAAATGTATTAGGTCACAGTTCACTGATGTCTGATTCCTTGTCAGGGAATCTGGAGAGAGGAGGGGGCTGTCTTGGTGCTTGGAGGTGAAGCAGAGGAGAGTTACTAATAGATAAGAATTAGCTTGTTCTTTTGGAATTTGTTAGGCAACAGTGGACTGGATGTGAAGGACAGCTATTTAGGGTCATTTCATTGTCTGAGTTACAGGCCACCTAAAGGAGAGAAGCTGGCAGAGGCCCATTGAATTCCTACTAGTTAGGAAAAAAACAAAGTACCTCTTTGCAAAGTACACTCTTGCAGGTCAAGGGTACTGCAGGAGATTTGGGGTGGGGGTATCTCCTAAGAACCCATGGAGGGCTCCAAATGGGAGTCAGCTTTCAATATCTGCAAGCCCAGAAGGCATGAAGCCATCTTAGGACTTACCTGTAGAATAAGAACATTGCTCTGCCTCCCCACTGGGTGAAAGAGAAGTTAGTAAAAACCACAGGAGGAAGGTGGCAGCTGAGGGACAGAGAGCACGCTTCCCTCTGGCACTGCAAGATATTAGTCCACTGCAGGCCCCATTGGGGAGAGGACAGGGTCTAACATGCAATTAACTTTGAAGCTTTCATCATTTCATAGGATCAAACATGAAATTGTTTGTGATTTAAAGCAACTACAGGACTTTTAATTAAGTAAGAATGGTCAGAAAATTCATGTCACTGCTTGAGTTTTTATTTGGGGGGTGGGGAGAACTTACTTGAATAAATTTCGTTTATTGTTTGAAAAATATTTTTTGAATCGGTAAAATATTACATAATCCAAAATTAAAATGGTATGAAAAGTGTACACTGAGAAATTTCTCCTTACATCTGTTTTAAAAGGTAGACATTTTTATGCGCTTATTATTTGTTGTTCTAATATTCTTTTTTCTTTCTTTCTTTCTTTCTTTCTTTCTTTCTTTCTTTCTTTCTTTCTTTCTATTTTTGCAGTACTACAGATAAAATTCAGGGCCTCTCACATGCTAGGCAAGTGCTCTGTTACTGAGCCATGTCCCTAGCTCTCTGATATTCCTTTATACAAATACAAGAAAATATGAATATGTAATCTATGCTCTTGTTTCTCACAGAAAGGAACATACTTTTTAAAACCTGATCTTTTTTTTTTTTAATTGTGGTAAAATGTGCATAACATTAAAAGCTTACTTTTTTTGTATGGCAATACTGGGGATTGAACCCAGGGGTTCTCTGCCACTGAAGACCCCAGTCCTTTTTATTTTTTTCAAATTTCTATATTTTTATTGTTTGTTATTTTTATTTAAACTTTCCCAGAAGAAAAGAGTGGAAGAAAAAGAGGTTTGATCCCATGGGAAGATTCGATTCTCTGCGACTCACTCTTTCTATTCCATCTTTTCCTTAAAGATCCTTTAGAGATCCTCTACTTCAAGACAGATAGACATGTCCTACTTCAGGTTTGACAGCTGTCCAGGAGAAAAACATTCCCATTCTCCAGACCTGTAACATATCATGTCACACCACCAGATATATTATTTGCAAATATTTTCCTTTATCCTATGGGTTATTTTATTCTTTTGATAATATATTTTGATGAAAATTTTTTGTTTTTAGTATTGGGGATTGAACCCAGGGCACTTAACCACTAAGCCACATTACCAGCCCTTTTAATTTTCTTTTTTGAGACAGGGTCTTGCTAAATTGTCCAGGCTAGGCTCAAACTTGAAATACTCCTGCCTCAGCCTTCCAAGTCTCTGAGATTACAGGTGTGTGTCACTATGCCCAGCTATTTTGAGACAGGGTTTTGCTTAATCAAAAATGTTAAATTATTTCTTTTTTTTTCTTTTATTGTCTATACTTTTGGTATCATATCCAAGAAAAAATGCCCTACTTAATGTCATGAGAATTTTCCCTGGAATATGGGTTGCTATCCCTATGGCTGACTGCTGGGAGGATAATGGTCAGTAGCCACTATGTCAAAGGTCAAGTTTTATAAGGCTCTTTGTAGAGCTTGGCCTTGGATGTTGCAAGTGTTTGGACTATAAAATTCTAAAGTAGTTACTTCAGACCGTTCTGCCAATTGCGTGCTTGTTCGGGTGGAAGGATGGATTCCTGGAGTCTCCTGGATGTGTAAATTCCTGGATATGCTTTTAAAAACAAACTTGACAATATATCCTGGAGATCTATTTATGTATCAGTTCATTCAGATCTTTCTCATTCTGTTTAATAGCTACATATATTCTGTAGAATGGGTGCACCATGGTTTATTCAACACATTATCCAATCATTCTTTTTTTTATATATGACTGCGGAATACATTACAATTCTTATTACATATATAGAGCACAAGTTTTCATATCTCTGGTTGTATACATAGTATATTCACACCAATTTGTGTCTTCATACCTGTACTTTGGATAATAATGATCATCACATTCCACCATCAATAATTACCCCATGCCCTCTCCCTTCTCCTCCCATCCCTCTGCCCTATCTAGAGTTAGTCTATTCCTCCCATGCTCCCTCTCCCTATCCCACTATGAATCAGCCTCCTTATATCAAAGAAAACTTTTTTTTTTTTTTTTTGCGGGGATTGGCTAACTTCACTTAGCATTATCTTCTCTAACTCCATCCATTTACTTGCAAATGCCATGATTTTATTCTCTTTTATTGCTGAGTAATATTCCATTTTTATATGCCACATTTTTTTTACCCATTCATCTATTGAAGGGCATCTAGGTTGGTTCCATAATTTAGCTATTGTGAATTGTGCTGCTATAAACATTGATGTGGCTGTGTCCCTGTAGTATGCTATTTTTAAGTCCTTTGGGTACAGACCGAGGAGAAGAATAGCTGAGTCAAATGGTGGTTCCATTCCCAATTTTCCAAGAAATCTCCATAGTGTTTTCCATATTGGCTGCACCAATTTGCAGTCCCACCAGCAGTGTATGAGTGTACCTTTTCCCCCATATCCTCACCAACACTTATTGTTGTTTGTCTTCATAATAGCTGCCATTCTGACTGGAGTGAGATGAAATCTTAGAGTGGTTTTGATTTGCATTTCTCTAATTGCTAGTGATAATGTGATTTAAAAAATCTTGTGTGTAGATGTGTATATATGTGTGTGTATAAACATATTACCTATACAGGTATGTCTGCAGGGACTTATTTCTGAAATCAGAAATGCTAGATCAGAATAAATGCACTTTCAGTTGTAAATATTGCTAAAAGATCATTCATGGGAGTTGTATCCTCAAAATACCATGAGCAATGTATGAGAGAGCCTGTTTCCCCAAAGTTATAATTTAAAAGTTTCAATTTTAAACTTTTGAAATTTTGCCAATTTGGTAGGTGAGAAATGTCATCTGAATGTAATTTTACTTTGCATCTTTCTTATGAGTGAAGGTGTGTATGTTTTTAGATGTTGCAGAAGTGAGTTCCTTAGAAAAATTGAAGAGGACACAATGAATACAAATTAAATGATCTTCTTTGGTCTTGCTTGTTCAGGGTAGTGCTTGTGATCCTAACTGGGGAAGCTGTTGCTGGGAGTGGAATTTGCTGCTGCTTCACAGAAGAAGACAGAGCAGGAGTGAGAAGAGTGGAGAACTAACTTGCAAGCTGGGGCAGGAGAAACTTTCTTTAAAAAAAAAAATCAGAGTGAATTGAAATTATCATAACTTCAACTGTCCTCACATTCTTGACTGTTTCCTTTGTTGTGAAGAAACTTTATGGTTTGATACCATCCATTTATTGATTCTTGATTTTACTTCTTGCGCTTTAGGAGTTTTATTGAGGAATTTGGTTTCTCAGTGGAATGGTGTTTCTCAGTTCTCCCAATCTTAAATTTTTATTTTTAAAACTTGTAAACTGACAAATTTTAGTTGTATATATTTTTAGAGTACAAAGTGCTATTATGTCAATGTAGAATAATTAAACTAATTAACTTAGACATCACCCCTAAACTTACAATTTTTGTGATAAGAACATTTGAAATTCACTGTCAGTAATTTTGAAATGTACAGTTCATTATCATGAACTATATTCTCTATATTGTGCATATATCTCAAAGAAATAAACCACTTACTGCTCTTAATTGAGGTTTTGTACCTCTATTTTTTCCCCCAGTATTGGGGATTGAATTAAGTGTTATGCTACCACTGATCCACATCCCCAGTCCTTAAAAATTTTTTTTGGGGGGGTACCAGGTATTGATCAGAGGTACTTGACCACTGAACCACATCCCTAGTCCTAATTTGTATTTTATTTAAGGACAGGGTCTCACTAAGTTGCTTAGCACCTCATTTTTGCTGAGGTTGAACTCGTAATCCTCCTTCCTCAGCCTCCTAAGACTCTGGGATTACAGGCATGAACCACTGAGCCCAGCACAATTTTTTGTTTTGAGACAGGCTCTCACTAAGTTGAGTAGGATGAGATCCTCCTGCCTCAGTCTCCTGAGTTGCTGAGAGTAGAGACATCTGCTACCACACCCAGTGTATATCCCCATTCTTTTAATGGCTTTGAGGGAAAGCTAAGTATGACTATTGTAGGATATGAATTAAAGTAGCTACCAAATTTTTTTCATTTTGCAAAGTTGAAACTCTATACCCATTAAACCTAACTTCCCATTTCGCCTTCTCAATTCCTGGCAACAACCATTCTATTTTTTTATTTCTATGAATCTGACTACTTTAGATATTGCATATAAGGAAAATTATACAATATTTATCTTTTTGTAACTGGTTTATTTCACACAGCACAATGACTTTAAGGTTCATGCACATTGTAGGATATGGCAGCATTTTCTTCCTTTGTATATATGCACCACATTTTGTTTATCCATCTCTTGACTGCTGTTTGAGTTACTTCTACCTCTTGGCTATTGAGAGTAATGTTTCTGTAAACTTGGTATGCAAATATATCTTTGACATCTTGCTTTCAATTCTTCTGCATGTATATCCAGAAGTGGAATTGATGGATCATATGGTAATGCAATTTTTAAGTTTTTGAGGAACCTCCACACCACTTTCCATAGTTATTGTACTATTTTATCTTATTTTGTTCTTTGTGAACAAAGAAGACATGACAATAGAATGTATTTTATTTTATTAAAAAAATTTTTTAGTTGTAGATGGACACAATATCTTTATTTTATTTTTATGTGGTGTTGAGGATCGAACCCAGTGTCTCATGCATGCTGGGCGAGCATTCTACCACTGTGCCACAACCCCAGCCCCTAGAATGTATTTTTAAAAATTTTTTTGTAGTTGTAGATAGACAGCATGCCTTTATTTTGTTTGCTTATTTTTGTATGCAGTGCTAAGTATCAAACCCAGTGCCTCATATGTGCTAGGCAAGTGCTCTGCCACTGAGCCCCAGCCCCAACCCAGAATGTATTTTGACATATCATATATACATGGAGCATAACTTCCCATTTTTGTGGTTATGCATGATGTGAAGTTACATTAGTCATGAATTCTTATATGGACATAGGAATGTTGTATCTGATTCATTCTACTATCTTTCCCATCTCCATCCTCTCTCCTTTTCCCCCACTCTGCCCTGTCCAGTCTGGTGAATCTGCTATTCTCTACCCCCTGCCTATTATGAGTCATGATTCAAATATCAGAGAGAACATTTGGCCATTGGTTTTATGGGATTGGCTTATTTCACTTAGTATGATAGTCTCCCATTCATCCATTTACCAGCAATGCCATCCTTTCATTCTTCTTTATGTCTGAGTAATATTCTATCGTGTATATATAACACATTTTCTTTATCTGTTGAAGGGCACTTAGGTTGATTCCATAGCTTAGCTATTGTGAATTGAGCTGCTACAGACATTGATGTGGCTGTGTCACTCTAATATGCTGATTTTAAGTTCTCCGGGTATATGCTAAGGAGTGGGATAATTGGGTCAAATGGTGGTTCCATTCTGAGCTTTCTGAGGAATCTCCATACTGATTTTCATAGTGGTTGCATCAATTTTCAGTTCTACCAGCAACGTATGAATGTACCTTTTCCCCAACATCCTTGTCAATACTCATTGTTGCTTATATTCTTGATAACTGCCATTCTGACTGGAGTGATATTAAATATCAGTGTAGTTTAATTTGCATTTCTCCAATTGCTAGTGATGTTGAGCAGTTTTTCATGTATTTGTTGATTCATCATATTTCTTCTGTGAAGTGTCTGTTCAATTACTTTGCCCATTTATAGATTGGGTTATTTGGTTTTTTTTTTTGTTTGTTTGTTTGTTTTGAGTTCTTTATATATCCTGGAGATTAATGCTCTGAGATGCAGATGGCAAATATTTTCTGCCATTTAGTAGGCGATGTCCTTACATTCTTGATTGTTTCCTTTGTTGTGAAGAAACTTTATGGTGTGATACCATCCCATTTATTGATTCTTGATTTTACTTCTTGCGCTTTAGGAGTTTTGTTGAGGAATTTGGTTCCTAAGCTGACACTTTGTAGATTTGGGCCTACTTTTTCTTCTAGTGAAGGGTCTCTTGTCTAATACCTAGGTCCTTGATCCACTTTGAGTTGATTTTTATGCAGGGTAAGAGCAGTTTAATTTTATTTTGCTACATATGGATTTTTAGTTTTCCTAATACCATTTGTTGAAGAGGCGATCTTTACTCCAATGTTTATTTATATTCCTTTGTCTAGTATAAGATAACTGTATTTATGTGAGTTTATCTCTGTGTCTTCTATTCTGTACCATTGGTCTTCATGTATGTTTTGGTGCCAATCCAATGTCATTTTTGTTACTACAACTCTGTTGGATAATTTAAGGTCTGGTATTGTGTTGCCTCCTGATTCATTTTTTCTTGCTAAGGATTGCTTTGGCTCTTCTGGGCCTCTTGTTTTTTCAAATAAATTCTATGACTGCTTTTTCTATTTCTATGAAGAGCAGCATTGGAATTTTAATAGGGATTGCATTAAATCTGTATAGTGCTTTTGGTAGTGTGGTTATTTTGACAGTATTAATTCTTCCTATTAAAGAACATGGGAGATCTTTCCATCTTCTAAGGTCTTCTTCAATATCTTTCTTTAGTGTTCTGTAGTTTTCATTGTAGACGTCTACACCTCTTTTGTTAAATTGATTCCCAAGTATTTTACTTAATTTTTTTTGAGGCTATTGTGAATAGAGTAGTTTTCCTAATTTTTTTTTCAGTTGATCCATCACTAATGTATAGGAATGCAATTGATTTATGGGTGTTAATTTTATATCCTGCTACTTTGCTGAATTAATTTATAAGTTCTAGAAGTTTTCTGGTGCGTTTTTTTTTTTTGGGGGGGGGTCTTCTAAATATAGAATCATGTTTTTGGCAAATAGAGATAGCCTGAGTTCTTTTTTTTCCTATTCATATCCCTTTAATTTCTTTCTTCTGACTAGTTGCTCTGGCTGGAGTTTCAAAGACTATGTTGAATAGAAGTGATGAAAGAGGGCATCTCTGTCTTGTTCTAGTTTTTAGAGGGAGTGCTTTCAATTTTTCTTCATTTAGAATGATGCTTGCCTTGGGCTTAGCATAAATAGCTTTTACAATGTTGAGGTGTATTCCTACTATCCCTAGTGTTTCTAATTTGTCAAATGCTTTTTCTGCATCATAAAGATACTGAGATAACCATGTAATTCTTTAAGTCTATTGATATGATGAATTACATTTATTGATTTCCATATTTTGAACTATCCATGCATCTTTGGGATGAACCCCACTCGATCGTGGTGCACTATCTTTTTAATATGTTTTTGTATGTAATTTGACATTATTTTATTAAGAAATTTTTGCATTCATGTTCATCAGGGATATTGGTCTGAAGTTTTTTTTTTTTTTTCCTTGATGTGTCTTTGCCTGGTTTTGGTTTCAGGTGATACTAGCTTCATGGAATGAGTTTGGAAGGGTTTCCTCCTTTTTTATTTCATGGAATAATTTGAGGAAGATTGGTGTTAGTTCTTTGAAGGCCTGGTAGAACTCAGCTGAGAATACATCTGGTCCTATGTTTTTCTTTCTTGGTAGGCTTTTGATGGTGTCTTCCATTTCATTGCTTGAAATTGATCTCTTTAGATCTTCTGTGTCTTCCTGATTCAATTTGGGTAGGTCATATGTCTGTAGAAATTTGTTATGTCTTCAAGATTTTCTATTTTATTAGAGTATAAATTTTCAAAATAGTTTATGATTATTGTCTGTATTTCAGTAGTGTTTGTCATGATATTTCCTTTTTCATCATAAGTTTTAGTAATTTGCATTTTCTCTCTGTTTTTGTTTGTTAGCTTGGGTTAGGGTTTATCAATTTTATTTATTTTTTCAAAGATCCAACTTTTTGTTTTGTTGAATTTTTGAATAGTTTTCTTCCCCCAATTTCATTGATGTCAGCTCTGATTTTAATTATTTCTATTGCTTTTGGTGTTGGTTTGTTCTCTTTTTTCTAGGGCTTGAGATGTAATGTTAGTTTATTTATTTGTTGATTTTCTTTTCTTTTAATGAATGAGTTCAATGCAATGAACTTTCGGCTTAGAACTGCCTTCATAGTATCCCAGAGATTTTAATATATTGTTTTGCAGGGCTGAGGTTGTAGCTTCAGTGGTAAAGCACTTGGCTAGAACCTGTGAGGCACTGGGTTCAATCCTCAGCACCACATAAAAATATAGAAATAAAATAATAAAGGTATTGTGTTCATCAACAACTAAAAATATTTTTTTAAATGTGTTCTGATATTATTGTTTACCTCTAAGTTGTTTTTTTTTTTCCATCCCTGATTTCTTCTGGAATCCTTTGTTAATTCAGTAGTGTACTATTTAGTTTCCAAGTGTTAGAGTACCTTCTATTTTTAATTTTATCATTGATTTCTAATTCCATTCCATTGTGATCTAATAGAATACAAGGTATTATTATCTTTGTTTTTTTTTTTTTTATATTTGCTAAGAGTTTCTTTGTGGCCTCAGATATAGATTATTTTAGAAAAGGATATGTGTGCTGCTGAGAAGAAAGTGTATTCAGTCATTGATAGATGAAATCTTTTATATAGGTGTGCTAAGCCTAAATTATTAATTGTATTTTTTATTTCTATAGCTTATTTATTTAGTTTTATTCGGAGGATCTATCCAGTAGTGATAGAGGTGTGTTCAAATCACCCAGTATTATTGTGTTGTGGTCTATTTGATTCTTGAATTTGAAAAGGGTTGTTTGACTTATGTAAATACTCCATTATTTGGGACATAAATATATATGATTGTTACATCTTGTTGATGTATAATTTCCTTAAGCAGTATGAAATATCTTTCTTTGTCCCTTCTGATTAACTCTGGTTAATCAGAAGGCCACTTTATCTGATATGAGGATAGAAACTCCTGCTTGTTAATGAACAATGTTTATTCCATCCTTTAGTGTATGGATGTCTTTGCCTATGAGGTAAGTCTCTTGGAGATTTTGCTGGGTCTTGTTTTTTTTTTTTTTTTTTTTTAAA
>NW_025999932.1:10751731-10771313 GCF_001458135.2 Marmota marmota marmota | reverse complement strand
CACTGCAGGGGCTGGCAACAGGTATGCAGGTAATTCACATCTTTTTTTTTTTTTTTTTTTTTTTAAAGAGAGAGTGAGAGAGATAGAGGTAGAGAGAGAGAGAATTTTTTAATATTTATTTTTTAGTATTTGGCGGACACAACATCTTTGTTTGTATGTGGTGCTGAGGATCGAACCCGGGCCGCACGCATGCCAGGCGAGTGCGCTACCACTTGAGCCACATCCCCAGCCCTGGGTCTTGGTTTTTAATCCAATCTTCCAGTCTATGTCTTTCGATTGATGAGTTTAGGCCATTTACATTTAATGTTATTATTGAGAAATTATTTTTATTCCCTACAATTTTGATTTATTTTTGTTTTTAATTTGAAGTAGTTTCTCCTTTGATTATTGTAGCATAGTTCCCCCCTTTGTTGGTTTTCACTTTTATTTTTCATTTCTTTTTCATCAAATATTTTATTAAGTATATATATTGTAGAACATGCTTTCTAGTTGTGAATTCTTTTTACTTTTGTTTATCATGGAAGGTTTTTATTTCATGAATTCTGAAACTTAATTTTGCTGGATATAGTATTCTTGGCTGGCATCCATTTTTTCTTTCAGAGCTTGGTATATGTTATTCCATGACCTCCTAGCTTTGAGGATCTGTGTTGAGAAATCAGCTGAGATATGGATTGGTTTCCCTCTAAAGATTATCAGTCATTTTTCTCTGACAGCCTTTAAAATTCTATCCTTATTCTGTATGTTAGGCATTTTCAGAATAATGTGCCCTGGAGTAGGTCTGTTGTAATTTTGTATGCTTGGCGTCCTATAAGCCTTCTGTATTTGATTTTCCATTTTGTTCTTTATGTTTGGGAAATTTTCTGATATTATTTCATAGAAAAGATTGTGCTTTCCAAGTCTTCACCTATCCCAATAAATCTTAAATTTGGTATTTTCATGTTATCCTATATTTCTTAGAGTTCTGTTCATGGTCTGTTAACATTTCTTTTCTATGGTCAACTTCATTTTCAAATTATATATTTAGTTTTCATTGCCTGAAGCTTTGTCTTCTAAGTGGTCTAGTCTGTTGGTGATGCTTTCCATTGAATTTTTATTTAGTTTATTAATTCCTTCATTTTGGGGATTTCTACTTGATTCTTTTTTTTTTAAAATCTCTCTTTTTATTGAAGTAATCTTTCACTTTCTGTAATTTCTCTCTGATTTCACTCCTTACATTGTCCTTTACCTTGGAGATCAGCTTAACTGTGTACATTCTAAACTCCTTCTTTGACATTTCTTCTACTGTATTGTCAATTGATTCTGTTATTCAAGTATATAGGTTTGTCTGGGGCAATTTTTTCCCTTGACTTTTCATGTTTTTTTGTGTGTCTCCCATCTAACAGTATGGATCTACACCTGTGGAGTTTCTACCCTGTTGACTAACAGTGTCCCTGAATGTTTCCAGTACCTCACTGTTTGGGGAGAGAGAAATAATAACAACAACCAATGCAAACAATATGCAGCATTAAACCAAATAGTTCCTGCTATGATGTCTACAATGTTAATTGTCACAATAAATAGAAATGACATGATCTTACTGCCTACAATAAAAATAGTAAGTTTGCAAAAGGGTTTGCTATTTTTAATGGCGGACATGGAGAGAACGGAAGTGATGTAGGATGGGATGATTATGTGGGAGAAAGAGAGGAGAGAAGACAGGAGTGAAAAATTAAAGAAAGAGTGCAAGAGAAAACAATAGAGATTGGCTGTTATCAGAAGAAATGAGAGAAAGAGAATCAAGGGAAACAGAAAAGTGAGAGAAAAAATATATATAAAGTAAAAATTTTAAAAATTAAAATAAAAAATACAAAACAAAAGAAGTATACTAATCAAACATCCTAGTCCTCAAAATACTGATCCATGAAACATAACTGACTTAAAAAATGCTAGAAATGAGAAAAAAATACGAGTATTTATAAATGTCTATGAAACTTTAAGGTCACAATTATACAGAGAAAAGGAAAAAGAAATCTTGATGAAAAATTAAAGAGTTGTTTCCATTGCAGTTGAAAAGATTCTCAGTTTCCCTACTCAGCTGTGCTACATGGAGTCAGTGAAGTGTGCTGCTTGCTGCACCCATGTCGGGCTTGCTGGAATGAGAGAGGTGATTCTGTAGGAGGAACTCCTGGAGCATTAGGTTAGGTAGGCTCCAGGTTCTCTGCTGAGAGTCAACTGGTCTGAAGATTTAAGATCAGCACACCTCTAGGGCCCAGCAATTGCCAGTCCATGCTGGAAGACTGTTCTGCAGGAATCTCCCCTGTGTTTCACTTGTGTGGTAGAGTAGCCAGTTCTTAGTCCACTCATCATGTGTGGACTCCATGTTTCCTGGTCTCTGGGTCAGTTTCCAAATTCAATTTTTCCTGCCCCTACCCTTATGAATTTCTGGCCAGGCATGTTTCTCCTAGCTGGTCCTGCAAGCAGCTGATTGGAAGGGGAAGAGGAGAGCTGGGTGCATTTCCACGACCAGTATTCCCCCATATAAACCCTTCTCCATATTTATTTTTCTCTTGGTCACTTAGGCACACTCTATGTTGTGCAGTGTGAGTTTGCCAGGAATTGGCTCCCCCAGCTGCTGGCCCCTGTACTGTGGCTGAAAAATGACTCCTTCCTCTGTCCTCTGCAGGCAGTCAGGAGAGATGTGGCTTCTTTCTCACACAAGGATCTTGTGTACAATGCCTTTCCTTTTAGTTGGGCAGTGTCTTTGATCTCTAAACTCTCCATACCTAGACACACCTCAGGCCTTCTAAAATGCAGGTTCCTTTAATTGACTTATCCCTTCACTTTGCTTATGGGGGACTGCTCTGGCTGGTTCCTCTGGCCTCGGCAGTGGCTATGGATTTCTTCCTTATTTTATTATATCCAACCTCCTTAGTCCCTGATATCCTTTGAATGACCCGAATTAAATTCCAATAAAGTCCCTTCCCCCCTTTCTTTTTCACCCACCTTGCTGAGAAGCTGCCTATCTTCTTTCTTTCTCTCTCTTTCTTTCTTTCTTTCTTTCTTTCTTTCTTTCTTTCTTGTACTGGGGATTTAACTCAGGAGCACTCAACCACTGAGCCACATCCCCAGCTCTATTTTGTATTTTATTTAGAGACAGGGACTCACTGAGTTGCTTAGAGCCTCACAGTTGCTGAAACTGGCTTTGAACTCTTGATTCTCCTGTCTCAGTTTCCCCAGCCTCTGGGATTACAGCTGTGCACCATCACACCCGGCTACCTGTGTGCTTTCTTGGTTTCATGCCATGGAGCAGCCAGGAAAATGAACTTCTCTACTCCACCATCTTGCTGATATCCCTTATTGTCCTTTTGATTTGAATTTCTCTGCTGATCATTGGGTAGCATCTTTTCATAGAATTGTTACCCATTTGTATATCATCTTTGGAACAATGTCTATTCAGGTTCTTTGCCCATATTTGTTTCTGCATTATAAGAGTTCTATACATGTTCCAGATATAGCCCCTTATGATATATATGATTGGCAAATATTTTCTTCCATTCCATAGGTGCCTTTTATTCTGTGTTCTTTGATGTACGAAAGTGTTAAGGTTTGATGCTGTCTCATTTGTCTAATGCCGCTTTTGTTGCTGTACTTTGGCGTCATATCTAAGGTATTATTGCCAACTCCAATGTCAGGAAGCTTTTCCCCTGTTTTCTTCTAGTTTTATACTTTTAGGTCTTATGTTTTGTTCTTTAATGCTTTTGAATTGAAAACATCTTTTTTTCCACCTTCATTTTTGATGATACTGAATCTTTTTTCTTTTAACATATCATAACTGCCATTTCATTGTCCTCCAATATCTTTAATTTTTTTAAAGAAATTAGTTTTCAAACATTGTTGCCTCTTTGAAGGTCATGTGTCATATTATCCTTCCTTCCTTTCTTTTCCTTTTTTCTTTTTTGGTAGTGTTCTGGACTGAGCCCAGGGTCTCACACACATCTTTATTTATTTATTTATTTATTTATTGAGACAGGGTCTGGCTAAGTTGTTGAAGGCCTCGCCAAGTTGCTGAGACTGGCTTTGAAATCAGGATCCTTCTGTCTCAGCCTCTTGGGTTGCGGGATTATAGGCATGTTCTACCTTTTCAGGCTAATATTCATTTTTAAGGTTTTCCTCTTTATATTTCTTTTCTTCAGTTTGACAATCATATACCTAGGTATAGTTTTCTCTGTATATATCTCACTTGTGATTTATAAAGAATATTGAATGTGTAGCTTAATAACTAGTCATCAATTTTGGAAAATTTTTGCCTATTATTTCTTCCAACATCACTCTCTTTGGGGATAGAGATTGGACCGAGGGCCTTGTATGTGCTAGGCAATCTCTCTACCACTGAGCTCTACCTCTGGGTCCTCATGCTGCTTCTATGTCAATTTTTCTCTCCTTTGCTTCTTCAACTCCAATTTCATGGATGTTAGACCTTGTTATCATGTTCCATATAACTCTGTGTTTCTTTTCTTTGTTTTCCATGTTTTTGTACTCTCTGTGCTTTGATGTGGTTATTTCATACTGATCTGTTCTTCAATTCACTAATTCTGTGTTTTCTTGTGTCTAATCTAGTATTAACCCATCAAATGAATTATGAATTTCAAATATACTCACTTTCTGTTGTAGAATTTTCATTTGCTTTTATAAAATATTTAGATCCTTGTTCTTCAATGAAATGCAACTTTTTTTGTGTGGGTGAGTGTATGGCACTAGGGATTGAATCCAGAGCCTCTGGTGTGCTAGGCAAGCACTCCACTTCAGAGCTACATCTCCATCCCTTCCAGACCCACCCACATTTTGTGTGTTTGAACCCAGGGTCATTCTACCAGGGCCACACACATACTAGGAAAGTGCTCTGCCATTGTGCTACATCTCTAGATTGTGAAATATTTTTAATAATCTCTGCCTTAATGTATTTTTTATTTGTTTTTCAAATTTTTGCCTGTGTGTGTGTGTGTGTGTGTGTGTGTGTGTTATTGGGGATTGAACCTGGGGTGCTCTATCACTATGCTACAACCCTAGCTCTTTTTATTTTTTATTTTGAGGTAGGGTCTTGCTAAGTTGCTGAGGCTGGCCTTGATCTTCCTGCCTCAAACTCCCCAGTGGTTGTCATTACAGACATGTGCCACTGCGCTCTGCTTGTTTATTTGTTTTAACTTGTTTTGAATTATTAGTTTATGGGTTTCTTTTGTTTTGTGTGCATGTTTTTAACTTCTCCTTCATTACCTTTAGGTATGTTATTGAGGATATTTCTATTCTTTTTTAAAATATTTTTTTCAGTTGTAGATGGACATAATATCTTTATTTATTTATGATTATTTTTTTAATGTGGTGCCGAGGATCGAATCCAGGGCCTCACGTGTGTAAGGCAAGCGATCTACAACTGAGTCACATCCGCAGCCTGATATTTCTATTCTTTACTTGCTTTTTTCTCATAATAACTTTGAGTCTTTGTTCTTCCACTAAGCTGTGTTCTCACTTCCTCAAGGAAAATATTTTATAGCACTCCCTTGAAATAAAGCTCTTGTCTTATCCATGACAATATTTATCTTTAGTAAATAATCTCATATTGATCTTATTTCCTCATAATCATATATAAATGTAAATGTATCTAACAGAAGCCAGGAGAGTATATGGTCTTACTAGTGGGGGTGGGTAGTACATTAAAAAGAGTAAGTTAATGGGCTGGGGCTGTAGTTCAGTGGTAGAGCACTTGCCTCACATGTTTGAGGCACTGGGTTTGATCCTTTGCACTACGTAAAAACAAATAAATGGAGATATTGTGTTCATCTATAACTAAAAAAATATTTTTTTAAAAAAAGTAAGTTAAGCCTAGAGTGGTGGCACACACCTGTAATCCCAGCTATTTGGAAGACTGAGTCAGGAGGATTGCAAGTTTTGGAGATATAGCTCAGTGGCAGAGAACCCCTGGGTTCAGTTTCAGTAAGGCAAAGTAAAATCAACCAACCAACCAACCAAACCAAAAACTACACATACACACATATATACACACAAACTCCAAAACAACAACAACAATAACAAAACAGTAAATCAAGAATGAGAAGTACCTACATTGAAAAGATGGGTAGATGAAGAGAAGCCAATAAAGGATAGAGAGAGGTGAAATCAAAGACTTTTAAGGTAGACCAGAAGAGAAGGTCTCAGAAAAGCCAAAATGGAAGAGAATGTCACACTGTGCTAGTGTTCAATAACGCTGGATTATACAGAGAAGTTGATTGTATTCTGAAGCAAAGCCATTGCATTTAGTAGTTAGGTGGCCACTAAAGATTTTTAGTGATTTTGTTTTGCTTTTGATACTTAGTGATTGCTAACAGTTAATTATTTTAGAACTATTTAAAATATTTATGGCACAGTGGTGTGTGCCTGAAGCCTCAAGGCTGAGACAGGAGGATAACCTCATCCCTTGTCTCAACCCCTGTTGAGGTCATTCTGAGCAACATAGTAAGATCCTCATCTCTAAAAAACAAAGAAAGTAACCATTTACATGATGCCAAAGCCAAATATACAAAACATACCTAACTTCATATCTAGTCCTTCCTCCACTCCATTAGTAACCATTTCATTTCATATCTTTTCTTTGGGGGTGGTTATGGTTACTGGGATTGAAGTCAGGAGCAATCAACCACTGAGCTACATCCCCAGTCCTTTTTAATATTTTATTTAGAGACAGGGTCTAAGTTGCTTAGGCCCTTGCTAAGTTGTTGAGGTTGCCTTTAAACTCATGACTTCTTGCCTCAGCCTCCAGAGCAGTAACCATTTCTTTTTCTTTTTTTTTTTTAACATTTTTAATTTGTTTTAATTAGTTATAGTTATACATGACAGTAGAATGCATGTATGCACTTTGATATATCATACATAGATGGGGTATAATTTCTCATTTTTCTGAGTGTACATGTTTCAGAATCATATTGGTCATATATATATATATACACACACACACACACACACACACATACACACACATATAAAGTAATAATGTCTGTTTCATTCTACTATCTTTTCTATCTTTTCTATCCCCACATCTCCTCCCCTCCCCTCCCATCATTTCCCTCTGTCTAATCTAAGGTAATGCTGTTCTTCTCTAGTGCCCCCTGCCTTATTGTGAATTAGCATCTACATATTAGAGAAAAAATTGGGCCTTTTGTTATGTGGAATAGGCTTATTTTGCTTAGCAAGATATTCTCTAACTCCATCCATTTACTGGCAAATGGCATAATTTCATCTTCTTTAAAGCTGAGCAATATTCTTTCATATTCTTTAAAGCTGAGCAATATTGAGTATATATACCACATTTTTTTTTTATCCATTCTTCTATTGAGGGACACCTAGGGTTGGTTCCATAGTTCAGCTATTGTGAATTGAGCTGCTATAAACATTGACGTGAGGGCTGGGGATGTGGCTCAAGTGGTAGCGCGCTCGCCTGGCATGTGTGTGGCCCAGGTTCGATCCTCAGCACCACATACAAACAAAGATGTTGTGTGTGCCCAAAACTAATAAATAAATAAATATTAAAATTCTCTCTCTCTGTCTTAAAAACAAACAAACAACCCAACACCCCCAAAAACATTGATGTGGCTGTATTACTGTAGTATGCTGATTTTAAGTCCTCTGGGTATAAACCGAGGAGTGTGATAGCTGGGTTAAATGCTGGTTCCATTCCCAGTTTTCTGAGGAATCTCCATACTGCTTTCCATAGTGGTTGCACCAATTTATAGTTCCACCAGCAATGAATGAGTGTACCTTTATCCCCCACATCTTTGCCAACATTTATTGTTGCCCGTATTCTTGATGATTGCCATTCTGACAGGAGAGAGATGAAATCTTAGGGTAGTTTTGATTTGCATTTTTCTAATTCATCTAATTGCTAGAGATGTTGAACACTTTTTCATATATTTGTTGATCGATTGTATTTCTTCTTCTGTGAAATGTTTATTCAGTTCCTTAGCTCATTTTGATTGGGTTATTTGTTTTTTTGATGTTAAGTTTTTTGAGTTCTTTATATATCCTAGAGATTAATGCTTTATTGGGGGTGCACATGGTAAAGATTTTCCCCAATTTATAGGCTCTCTCCTCATGTCATTGATTTGAAGTATTTTAATTTGAATCCATTTATTGATTTTTTATTTTTAATTTATTGATTCTTAATTTTACTTCTTGTGCTTTAGGAGTCTTGTTAAGGAAGTCAGATCTTAGGCCTAATGGTGAAGATTTGAACCTATTTTTTCTTCTATAAGGTACAGGGTCTCTGTTCTAGAGCCTAAGTCTTTGATCCACTTTGAGTTGATTTTTATGCAGGGTGAGAGAGGTTTAATTTCATTTTGATACATATGGATTTCCAGTTTTGCCAGCACCATTTGTTGAACAGGGTATCTTTTCTCCAGTAAATATTTTTGGCACCTTTGTCTAGTATGACATAATTTTATTTATGTGGGTTTGTCTCTGTGTCCTCTATTCTGTACCATTGGTCTACAAGTCTATTTGGGTGCCAATACCATGCTGTTTTTGTTACTATAGCTCTATGTTGATAGGGTCTGTAAACAAGTCGGGATGGCGCCTGGCATTTTGCCAGGGGGAGTGGTTTGTGAGGTGGCGCCATCGAGCCATTAAGTGTGGAGATTCCTTATTAGTTGACTGCTGTATCTAGTTTATGTTAATTAAGATAAGCTGTGTGTAATGTATATACACCCCTCCTGTCCTACAATAAACGGCTCCCACTCCTGCTGTATCAATGTACACAAGTTGCTTGTCACCCCTGGTTATTTTGCTGCAGCCAGACTGCGGCAGATGGTGGCCCGTCTGGGGAGCCCCGGGACACTCGGGGGTAAGTGACGAAAAAAAAAGCTGCCCGTCCCTAGATAGGACAGGAGCAAATCTGCTCGTCCCTAGATAGGGTGAGAGGAAAAATGGCCATTTTGAGAAAATGGAGAAGATTGATACAGTATGTTTGTGTCTTGTTTTGTCTTGAAATATTGTATTGTCTTTGTGATGAAAATATGGAAGTAAGTAAATTACTAAGGGAAGAAGGCACCCCAGTGGAACCAAGAATAGTTAGGGCATGTGTTGATAAGAGCCCAGGAATTCTAGTCAAAAAGAAGAAAGTTCAAAAGAAGAAGGATTATCAGGAAAAAATTTGCAGCAAAAGGCTATTACTAAATACATTTTGTTACCGGAGGGTGCGTGAATCAGCGTGGCGGCTGCCACGTGTGCGAGCCGGTCACGGCGCAGCAAGGACTTTCCAAACAGCGGCAGCGGGCTCTTCCCCGCCCCCCGCCCGGGGAGCGGGATGCCACTGTGAGAGCCCAAATCCAAACCTGACCCAAAAGCACAGTCTTGCAGGCTCTTTCTCCCTGTGCCCAGTGGCAGTTTGCGTCCAGAACACTCCCCGGGGCCATCTGGGGCTGTCTGGGGACACTGTAGGTGGAAGACGGCCCTCATCCCTGAAGTTTGATCATTTCCAATGTCAGTAACTACAATGGTTCTCCCACACCTGGAAGCTAATGAGTAATGAGTACTATTAAGGCCTATTTCAAATGTAAAAAATCTTGAGATAATGTACTAAATTGTTCAAAAGGTTATTTTCTTAGCGCCTGCTGGAATACTACAGGATTTTCTTTAGCATCATTGCCGGAGTTCCTGCTTTCATCCCAGTGCTAATAAAGAAGAGGGTGGAAGAATTTCCAGTGTTGCTAAGAACCGGACGAGACTTCGGATCAAGCTAGCTGCAGACAAAACTTACCTGGACTATGATTTAAGCTAGCTGCCTGCAGAACTTACCTGGACTGTGATTTACATGGACTGTGAGTTAATCTATTGAGACACTGCTTTACCTGGACTGAGACAACAAACTGTAATCTACAACAAATTGTAACTCGGTATCTTTGCAAATGGTGTCATTGCTGGTATAATTTTTCCAAGGGCTTCTTGCATGGAGCCATCAATTGGCTTGGTATTGTGGCATTTTGTATCCTCCCCTTCTGCTTGTAGCAGATTATTTTTGGTGTTTGTGTAAAAACCACTATGGTCATTATTTAAATTAAACAAAAGGGGGAAATGTTAGGGTCTGTATACAAGTCAAGATGGCGCCTGGCATTTTGCAGAGGGAGTGGTTTGTGAAGTAACGCCAGCGAGCCATTAAGTGTAGAGATTCCTTATTGGTTGACTGCTGTATCTAGTTTATGTTAATTAAGATAAGCTGTGTGTAATGTATATATACCCCGCGACGGTCCTACAATAAACGGCTCCCACTCCTGCTGTATCAATGTACACAAGTTGTTCGTCACCCCCCAGTTATTTTGCTGCAGCCAGACTGCGGCACTATGTATAGTTTAAGGTCTGATATTGTGATGCTTTCTGCTTCACTTTTCTTGCTAAGTATTGCTTTACCAATTCTGGGTCTCTTATTTTTTCCAAATAAATTTAATGATTGCCTTTTCTATTTCTATGAAGAATGTCATTCGGATTTTAATAGGAATTATATTAAATCTGTATTACACTTTTGGTAGTATGGCCATTTTGACAATCTTAATTCTGCCTATCCAGGAACATGGGAGATCTGTCCATCTTCTGAGGTTTTCTTCAATTTATTTCTTTAGTGTTCTGTAGTTTTCATTGTAGAAGTATTTCACCTCTTTTGTTAGATTCATTCCCAGTTTTTTTTTTCTCCTAATTTTTCTTTCAATGGATTAATTGCTGATGCATAAGAATGCATTTGATTTATGGGTGTTGATTTTATATTCTGCTACTTTGCTGAATTTATTTATAAGTTCTAGAAGTTTTCTGGTGGAATTTTTTGGATCTTCTAGATATAGAATCATGTCATCAGCATATAGTGATAGTATGAGTTCTTCTTTACCTATTTGTATCCCTTTAATTTTTTTCCTTTGTCTAATTGCTTGGCTAGATTTTCAAGGATGATGTTGAATAGAAGTGGTGAAAGAGGACAGCCTTGATCCAGCTTTTAGAGGGAATGCTTTCAATTTTTCTCCATTTAGAATGATGCTGGCCTTGAGTTTAGCATATATAGCTTTTACAATGTTGAGGTATGTCCCCACTATCCCTAGTTTTTCTACTGTTTTGAACATGAAGGGGTGCTATATTTTGTCAAATGCTTTTTCTGCATCTATTGAGATGATCATATGATTCTTGTTTAAGTCTATTAATACAATGAATTACGTTTATTGATCTCTGTATGTTGAATGAAACCTACATCCCTGGGATGAATCCCACTTGATCATGGTGCACTATCTTTTTAATATGTTTTGTCAGAATTTTACTGAGAATTTTTGCATTGATGTTCATTAGGGATATTGGTCTGAAGTTTTCTTTCCTTGATGTGTCTTTGTCTGTTTTGGTATCAGGGTGATATTAGCCTCACAGAATGAGTTTGGAAGGGTTCCCTCCTTTTTTTATTTCATGGAATACTTTGAGGAGTATTGGTGTTAATTCTTCTTTTAAAGTCTTGTAGAACTTGGCTGAGAATTCATCTGGTCCTGGGCTTTTCTTGGTTGGTAGACTTTTGATCTCATTTCATTTCATTACTTGAAATTATCTGTTTAAATCGTATGACCTCCTCATTCAGTTTGGATAGGTCATATGTCTCTAGAAATTTGTTGATGTCTTTGATATTTTCTATTTTATTGGGGTATAAATTTTCAAAATAGCTTCTAATTGTCTTCTGTATTTCAGACATGTCATTGTGATATTTCCTATTCATCTTGTATTTTAGTAACTTGAGTTTTCTCTTCATTAGCATGGCTAGGGGTTTATCTATTTTATTTATTTTTTCAAAGAACCAACTTTTTGTTTTGTCAATTTTTCAATTGTTTCTTTTGTTTTCATTGATTTCAACTCTTATTTTAATTATTTTCTATTTTCGACTGCTTTTGGTATTGATTTGTTCTTGTTTTTTTAGGGTTTTGAGATGTAGTATTAGGTCATTTATTTGTTCACTTTTTATTCTTCTTTTTTTTTTTAGAGAGAGGGAGAGAGAGAGAGAGAGAGAAATTTTTAATATTTATTTTTTAATTTTTGGCGGACACAACATCTTTGTTTGTATGTGGTGCTGAGGATCGAACCCGGACTGCACGCATGCCAGGCGAGCGCGCTACTGCTTTGAGCCACATCCTTAGCCCCCTTTTTATTCTTTTAATGAATGCACTCAATGCAATAAACTTTCCTCTTAGTACTGCCTTCATAGTATCCCAGACATTTTGATATGTTGTATCAGTGTTCTCATTTACCCCTAATAATTTTTTTATTTCATCCTTGATTTCTTCTACTATCCATTCATCATTCAACGGTGTATCATTTAGTCTCCAAGTGTTAGAGTAGCTTCTATTTTAAATTTTATCATTGATTTCTAATTTCATTCCACTGTGGTCTGATAGAATGCAGTGTATTATCTCTGTTTTGTTTTGCTTTTTTAAAAAAAATTTACTGAGAGTTTCTTTGTGGCATAATATATGGTCTAATTTAGAGAAGGAGCCATGTGCTGCTGAGAAGAAAGTATATTTGCTCATTTATGGATGAAATATTCTATATATGTCTGTTAAGCCTAAATTATTGATTGTATTATTTAGTTCTATAGCTTCCTTATTTAGTTTTTGCTTGGAAGATCTGTCTACTAGTGAGAGAGGTGTGTTAAAGTCACCCAGTATTATTGTATTTTGGTCTATTTGACTCTTAAAATTGAGAAGGATTTGTTTGATGTACATAGATGCTCCATTGTTTGGGGCACAAATATTTAAAGTTGCTATGTCCTACTTATATATACTTCCCTTAAGAAGTATGAAATGTCCTTCTTTGTCTCTTCTGATTAACTTTGGTTTGAAGTCTGCTTTATTTCAGAATGGAAACTCTTGCTTATTTCAACAATCCATAAGAGTGATAAGTTTTTTCCTATCCTTTCACCTTCAGCCTGTGGATGTCTTTGCCAATGAGGTGAGACTCTTGAGGATAGCATGTTGTTGGGCCTTGCTTTTTAATCCAATCTGACAATCTGTCTTTTGATTGATGAATTTAGGCTGTTAGCTTTCAAGGTTATTATTGAGATATGATCTGTATTCCCTATCATTTTGATTTATTTATGGTTTTTGATTTAACTTAGTTTTTCATTTGGTTGAATGTTCCTTTAGTGTAGATCCTCCCTTTGCTGGTTTTCACTTTTTTTTTTCACTTCATCCTCATTCAATGTTTGTTGAGAATGCTCTGCAGTGTAGGCTTTACAGTTGTGAATTCTTTTAATTTTTGTTTATCATGGAAGATTTTAATTTGATCTTCAAATCTGAAACTTAAATTTTGATGGATATAAAGTTCTTGGTTGGCATCTGTTTTCTTTCAGAGAAATTCACCTTTATTCATAGGTAGAAAGAACCAATCAAATATAATTAAATATACAAATGAAAGGAAGTCTAATAGAATAGAGGAAGGAAAATGGGATTGGGTAGGGAAGACAGGAAGAACAAGGGGGGAGGAACGGGGAAGATCATGAACTGAATGGAATTGCATGCATGAATGATTTGTCAGGATGAACTCAACAACTATGTATAACTATACAGCTTTAATAATAATAATAAAAGAAACATATTCCCTGTTCTTGGATAGGACCACTCAACATAATAAATATTCAAATCTCCTCAGTTAACGTGTAAATTTAATCTCATGCCAATAAAATATCGCCAGCAAAGTTTTTCTTGGAACTCAAGCTTGGATTTCATATAGAAAAATAAGTAAGCTAGAAATCTAAGAATATCCTGAAAAGCAAGAGAGGACTGACTTTAGCAGATATAAAAAATTATTATAAAGATAAAAATTATTATAATTAAGACACTGTGATATTGGTAATTGGCTAGACAGACTAACCAAGTCATGTAGTTCCAAATATGTATGGAAATTTAGCCTATGACAAAGATAGCCTTCTCAGTCATTGAGAAAAGGTGAACTTTTATTTTGTGATGGTGGGGGGGGGTCTTGCTTTGTTGCCCAAGCTGGTCTTTAATGCCTGGGCTCAAGTGGTCTTGTTACCTCAGCCTTCTGAGTAGCTGGGACATTATTTTGGTTTTGAGAAGCTGAGGATGGAACCTGAGGCCTCTTGCATGATAGGCAAGCACTCATAGAAGAGCTGCCAGCATGAGTGTGCCCTAAAACCTCCAGATGAAGTGCCCCCCAGTCCTTAGGAATGTCTTTGTATGTCACTTCCTCTACTCAGCTAGGGCAGAAATCACCTTGCGTTGTTAGAGTCTGTAAACAAGTCAAAATATCACCTGGCATTTTGCCAGGGGAATGTTAGAGTTCGTAAACAAGTCTGGATGGTGCCTGGCAAAATGCCAGAGGGAGTGGTTTGAGAAGTAACAAAAACAAGCCATTAAGTGTGGAAATTCTTTATTGGTTGACTGATGTATCTAGTTTATGCTAATTAGATAAGCTGTGTGGAATGTATAAATACTGCTCCTGTCCTGCAATAAACGGCTCCTACTCCTGCTGTATCAACGTACACAAGTTATTCGTCACCCCCCGGTTATTTTGCTGCAGCCAGACTGCGGCATTGCGTTGTTCTGAGCTGGTTGCCATGGGAATATCTCGACTTAGTTTCAGTTTTCCTACAACTTAAAAATTGTTGGTAGTGGGAAAATATTGTGCTTTTGCTTGTTCTTGCACCAAACTGGGGATTGAATCTAGGGTTCCTCTAATGGGCTACATCCTCAGGCCCCTTCTTTTTTAATCAAACTTTTTTTTTGTACTGGGAGTTGAACCTAGAGGAACTTTACCACTGAGCTATAACCCCAGTTCTTTCTATCTTTTAAATTTTGGGACAGGATCTCCCTAAATTGCTCAGGTTGGCCTTGAACTTGCAATCCTTCTGCCTCAGCTTTGGAAGTAGCTGGGATTACAGGCTTGAGTCACCATGCCCAATGGCCTTACAGAATATGAATACCCTGGGTGTAAAGCTATGAATGAACAGGGTGCAGTGGCATACAGTTGTAATCCCAGCTATTTGGGACGCTGAGTTCCAGGCTCAGCCTTGGCAAAGTACTGAGGGCCTGTCTGAAACAAACAAAAAAGAAAGAAAGGTGAATGGGTTGTTTTGAGAATGTTTTAGCAAAACTATTCATGTCTTTTGATAAAACTGAGTATACCACTGGACTTGGTAGTGCACACCTATGTTCCCAGGGGCTTGGGAGGCTGAAATAGGAGTATTGAAAGTTCAAGTTGCCTCAGCAACTATGTGAGGCCCTAAGCAACTTAGTGAGACCATGTCTCAAAATAAAAAAATTAAAAAGGGCTGGAGATGTGCTTCAATGGTTAAGTGCCCCTGGGTTCAACCCCTTGCACAAAACAAACAAACAAAACTGAGTATAACAATCCCACTGATATTTGATATCTAGAATAGTCCAACTTAGAATGATAGATGCCTGGTGCTGGGTGAGGGGAAAGAGGGAGTTAACATTTAATAGGTATACGTATAATAGGTTTGAAAAAGTTTCTGGGGGTAATAGTGGTATTGGTAGCACAGTAGTATGGATATACTTACCACCACTGCATTGTACACTTAAAAATAATTAAAATGTGCTAGATGCAGTAACCTGTGCATATAATTCCAGTGACTCAGTTGCCTGAGGCGGAGAATTGCAAGTTTGAGGTCAGCCTCAGCAATTTAGTGAGACACTGTCTCAAAAAATAAAAAGAGATGGGGATGTGGCTCAGTGATAAAGCACTTGCCCAGCATGGGCAAGGGCCTGGGTTTCATTACCAGTACCACAAAACCAACCAAACAAATAAAATACAAATACAATCATTTCACATCCTGGATTAAGAAAGAACAGGGATAAAAACACAAGCATCTAAACTGGACTAAAGCTCTGGGTGTGGCAAACTGAACTGCCCTTTTCATGTGAGAAGTCTTTTGATTTCCCAAAAGAAGTGGAGAATTTGGATTTTTTTGGTGAAAGCTGTCACATTTTGGATATAGCTAATTAAGTTTAAACATACATGCACATGCATACACATATAAGGGGCCATAACCAAATATAGCTTCATGTCACAGGTGTCCCACTTTCTTCCATAGTGTGATCTCTGGCTTCTATGATAACCTAAGACTCCTTAGAATAATATTTACTTTCTTTTGGGATCTGGTCCTTGCTCATTCCCAAAGACTGGCCTCTAATCCCTCTAATTGCTTTCTTCAAGTCATGCCATTTGCAATTCAGGAAAGCATGCTGTGTAACTCACATCTCAGTATTAAGGCACTTGGTTTTCTCTCTTCACGGATGTCCTTTACCCAGAATGGCCATTTATCTTCTTTTTAATTACTTTTTTTTTTTTTGTACCAGGGATTGAACTCTGGGAGTACTGGACCACTGAGCCATATCCTTAGCCCTTTTTTGTATTTTATTTAGATACGTTTTGCTGAGGCTGGCTTTAAATTCCTGATCCTCTTGATAGCCTCCCAAGCCTCTGGGATTACTGATGAGTGCCACTGCAGCTGGCTACTTTTTTAAGACCCAGCCCAAGTGTCTTCTGTTCATTAAAGGTCTGCTCTGATCCACAAATGCAGACTGATTATCTATTTTGTTGCTGCTAAAATGGCACAATTTTATCTTCACTTAAATTGTTTCAATATTATGAACTATACAAAGAGAAAAATAATATACTAAGTGATTGTGTGACTACAAACTATTTTATTACTCTTAAACAGGGAACACTTTTATTTTCATTTAAATTGTTTTAATTTTATGAAACTTGTAAATGTAGAAAAAGAGAATAATGTACTAAGTAACTCTGTATCTAATATCAACCTCCATTAATCGTGACACTTTTCTATTCTCACTTTTTTCTCTGTCTTTGTTACTGGGGGTTGAACACAGGGGCAGTTTCCACTGAGCCACATCCCAGATCTTTTTACTTTTTGAGACAGAGTCTCACTAAGTTGCTTAGGGCCTGGATAAATTGCTGAGGCTGGTCTTGAACTTGAGATCCTCTTGCCTCAGCTTCCTCAGTGGCTGGGATTACAGGCATGGACCACCACACCTGGCTCTTTCTTTCCTTTTTTTTTTTTTTTTTTTTTTTTATGCAGCCACCTGTATAGAGAGGCATTAAGCACAGAGAGCATAGATGTTCTGGACTCACACAGCCTAGATTCATTATCCCTGATCTGTCTAACCAGTTATTTACCTTCAGCCAATTGTTTAACTGGCTCATCTGGAAAAGTGGGTTAAGGGTTATCAGGATCAAAAATATATTCAGACCACTTAGAGCAGACAGTTTCTGGCATAAAGTGAGCATTCAATAAATATTATTAATATTTTATCTACTCTTTATCTGAAGTAGAAATTGACTCTTTGTACCTTTTTAATTTTTTTAGAACATAAAGAGTCAAGTTTATCATTAATCCATACCCATCAGAAAGAAGAAACCAGCAAGTTTCCTAAATAATACTATTTACAAATGTTATCTGTTCTCTTGGTAAAAATATGAGTTGGGGGATCTTGATGTACTTTCCTTAAGGACAGTGGTCATAAACTATTATTGATCTGTTCCTGTGAGAATAAATAATTGTCATACAGAGGTTCTGGGAGTCTCAACTGTATCTGAGATGTCCCAGAGATCTTCCATAGTAGTTGGGCTCACATTCTTGGGTCTATAGATTGTGGCAAAGATGGGAAAGCCACTTGACACAAAGCATTGCTACTTAAGAGCATCAGGGAACTCCTGTGGTTGCTCTGCTGGGACAAAGGTGTCCACATGGCAGGGACTTCATGGGCTGTTTGGAAGTGGGCTTGTGTGGAGTGGTGCACAATTGAATGCCTTGTCTTTAGTGTGCTACTTTGCATTCTCCAGATACACTTTAAACTCTTTTAGCAAAGACACCCCTCTTCTGTATTTCTGTCACACTGATTGGAATAGAACTCAATAATTTGTATCCAATGAGGACAGTTCTATGGTCTATGTAGCACAAGTTTACTATTTAATTTGTGGGTGATGAAATAATTTAGTAGTTGGAATCTGTTAAACAAACAAAAGAGGAGTTTGGTTTGAGTAGAAATGAAATCTATTAAAAAAAAAAAAAAAAGATTGACTTACAAGATCTTCCAGGGGCCACAGATTAACTTGGAGGACACTGAGCCCGGAAATAAGAGCCCCACTGATCCCACAGACCACAGGAATGATTCCACTGCCATCTGGCTTGGCACTGCCAACCCAGCTGGGTATGCGATGCCAGAACCTCTGCCCCTGGTGCCTCCACAGCTGCCCTGATCAGGAAGTAGCCTCGGTGCCATCTTGAATCGAGGCCTCTTTAGGCTGTGGCAACTGATGCAGCCAGGTCAGCTGCCTGCACTGAACTGCAAGGGAGGAGGGCAGAGCAAATTCCAGTTCTTGAAAAGAGAAATTCCAGTTCTCTTTAAAGAAAACATCATGGGGGGCTGGGTACATAGCTCAGTTGATAGAATGCTTGCCTCACATTCACAAGGCCCTGGGTTCAATCCCCAGCACCAAAAAAAATAAAAAAATAAAAAAGATGGAAAATCTGCCAAATGATGGTGGGTGCTCAGAGAATGCCACACATCTTTTACAGCAGCATTTGTCAACGCTCAAAGCGGTAGTAAAGGTCTCTGTGGGAACAAGTTCAGAAACTGTGGGTAGCATTTATATATTCTTTCAATTAATTAAGAATTTATATAGCTCTATATGTTTATACGTATATAAAATCTTTATCTATTTTTTTAAAGACTAGCTGTGTTGCCCATGCTAGTATTTTTTTAAAAAAATTTTTTAGTTATAGATGGACACAATAACTTTATTTTATTTTATTTTTTATGTGGTACTAAGGATCAAACCCAGTTCCTCACACATGCAAGGCAAGCACTGTACACTTCAGCTACAACCCCAGCCCCCCAGGCTAGTCCTGAACTCATGGGCTCAAGTGATTCTCCTGCCTGAACCTCTTGAGCAGTTGTGACTACAGGGACACACCACTCTGACTGGCTAATATATATATTTGTTTGTTTGTTGGGCTGGGATCCAACAGAAGATCTTTCCCATGCTAGGCTAATGTTCTACTACTGGACTATACTTCACTGTGTATCTTTTTTAGTGCCGAGTATGGTGGCGCATACCTATAATCCCAGTGATCTGGGAGGCTATGGCACAAGGATCTCCAACTTTGAGGCCAATCTGGGCAACTTAGCAAGACCCTAACTCAAAATAAAATAAAAAGAGCTGGGGAGCTGGGCTAGTGGAGAATACCTGTAATCCCAGTGACTCAGGAGGCTAAGGCAGGAGGATTGCAAGTTCAAAGCCAGCTTCAGCAATTTAGTAAGGCTCTAAGCAACTTAGCAAGACTCTATCTCAAATTGAAAAAAAGGGGGGGGTGCTGGGTGTTGGATATATAACTCAGAGGTAAAGCACCTGAACTCAGTGGTAAAGTACCCCTGTGTTCATTCTTCAATGTTGAAAAAAATACACACACATACACACATATATATGTAAATATATATATATATATATATATATATATATATATATATATAAAACTGACACA
>NW_025999932.1:10738551-10750062 GCF_001458135.2 Marmota marmota marmota | reverse complement strand
CCCCCCCACTGGTACATAGGCCTATCCACAAGTATGGCTATATGCTGGACCGGTAGTCAGTGACGGGTATGATCCAATTGCAGTGGTATCAACCTAAGACAGGAGGCTGACGCCTAAAAGTCAGTTTTCCGATGACGGGTAAGAACCATATGTTGAATTGGACAAACCTAACAGGCACGGTCCCTAGCCAGATTGCTTGTTACTTAAACAGAAGGGGGGAGATGCTAAGAGCCAAGTATATGATGCATGGCATTTTTGGTCGAAAGGTGACGCCAGCTAGCCATTGAGATGATTTGATTATGTTAAGATTTGCATTCATATGGATATTGGACTCCTGCTGTTCACCTAGGCCGGCTATGGGACTCCTGGAGAGTTCCCATTGGTTGGGGAAGTACAGTAGGAGGGAGTTCTGGGGGAGGAGCTCTCTCTGCCGGTCTGGGAGGAGGCCGCGTGGGTGGATCGAAAATCTTCCTACGGGACATTTGGCGGCAGTTTCAAAAAATAAAGTTTGTTCCTGCTTGAGTGGCTCGTGATTTTGTGCCCAGCCAGACTGCGGCAATGGACCTTTATTTATTTATATGTGGTGCTGAGAATTGAACCCAGTGCCTCATACATGCTAGACAAGTGTGTGCTCTACCACTAAGCCACAATCCCAACCCCTCACCCCTCATTTTTAATTGCACAGACCTTACATGCCACGGGCCAACCCTAAGTGATATGATTACATATTCTTGTAAAGAAGCCTGGATTTTGTAGGTTCTAGCTGCATGGTTATGTGCCCAGCTAAAACTCAGTAGTTCTCTTATCAGAATTGAGATAGTTTCTTTAACAATTGACATTCATGGAAAGAACTTCTATAAGTAAAACAGAACCTAAAGTGAACTAATCCAAAGAATAAAAAATGGAGGAGTGGAGACAGAGGAAAAGAAAAGCGATTTTCTGGACAGGAAATTAGTTCAGTCTTAGGTACCTCGGGTACACAAATGAGAAATCCTGTAAAGATGTTATTTGTTTTCATTTTGTCATGAAAATTCCTATTTACATTTAAAAATTGCACTCAATATTACCTTTCTTATACCTCCAAACATCTTGTTTATTGCTTTTGGCATTAACATGCTGTGATGTGTTCTAAGTCATTCCTAGTTTTGTAACTCCCTCAAGGTGATTTTGTAAGAGAGGCAAAATAGTTAAGAGAAAAAATCAGGGTACTGAGGTATTTATAGGTGAGATTATTTGCTGATATTTGCTTTAAAATACCCCAGTAAACCGGGCCCTGAGGCAAACGCCTCTGATCCCAGCGGCTGGGGAGGCTGAGGCACGAGTTCTGGCTAGTTCAAAGCCAGCCTCAGCAATTTAGCAAAGCACTTAGCAACTCAAGGGCTGACTTTGAACTTGTGATCTGCCTGCCTTAACCTCCCAAACCACTGCATTACAGGTGTGCACCATTACACAGGCCTGTTTGTTCTTGAATCCTTATCATTCTGTAATCTTTTAATCTTCACTGGCCACATCAGTTCAATTGCAATTGTAAGACTTGTGTACATTTATGAAAGAGGCAGTTTGGGAAAGATGTGTGCATGAGGTTCAGTGTGTTGCTCAGGTCACTTCATTGGGCCTTAGCTTCTTTTCAGGTCTTGTTTCTAAACATCTCTAAATAAAATATAAAAAGGCTTGGAGATGTGGCTCAGTGATTGAGCACGCCTGGCCAAAACAAACAACAACAACAACAAAAAACCTCAGCAAAAATGAAAAAGGGGAATAGATGAAACAAGACTGGTAAAATGTTGATTTGTTGAAGTTGTGTTATGGGAAACTGGATGATTATTAATACAATTTAATATTTTTTTGAGTTCGTTAAAACATTTCCATAATGTAGCAAAACCTGGTTCTTGAATACATTCGGTTCTGGGTTCAAATCTTAGTTTCACCATTTACAAGTTAAGTGGTTACTTCTCTATTCTTTGTTTCTTAAGATTGGTTCAATGTATAAGATTCTTGTACAGTTTAAAATAAGAGAGAATCTGAGGCATCTGGCAGCAGCTCCTGCTGGAAAGTGACAGAAACCCTTTCGGCTTAGGGCTCAATTCCCCGGACACGCTGATGTGAAGTGGCAGAAGTGGGAGCTGAGTTCGGACTCGTGATTTCTAGACCTGGAGCTTTTCCTGTTACCCCACTGGGAAACCTGACCACGGTTTGTGCTCGGCAAGTTGCGCTATCAGTTTGGGCACAAGCCTGGAGTTTAGGACTCTGGGATTCCAGGGTGACTCAAAGACCTAACCGGCACGACCGAGCGCCGCTGGCGAAGCTGACGCGGGCACAGCTCGCGATCGCTGCAGGCGCGCGTCCGGGGTCTCTCTCCCGCGGGGGTCGGCTTGGGCGCGTGGCCTCCGGCTAGGCTCGCAGCGGGACGCGCGGCAGCCGGCTCCCGGAGGGTCCTAGAAAGCTCCTCTCTCGGCGCGGCTCCCGGCCCGGGCGGTTAGAGCAGAACCCTCGCAGCCCTCCCCTGGCGACTGGGGGTGGGGCTTCGGACTTCTGGCTCGTGATTGGCCGGGGCTCGGACGCTCCCCTTCCGCCCCCTTCCGCGGGGTGAGAGGTCAGCTGAGCTCTGATCGCCAGGGCGACAATGGCGGGGCTCTTGGTAGGGACATTCGCGCTGGTCGCTGCCGGACGGTGGGGGCGGCGGCCCCCTCCTCAGCTGATGCGGAGCGCGGCGCTGTGGACCCTGAAGGTGAGACTCGGTGGGGCTTCTGGGCCTGGGCTCCCAGCCGGCCTCTCTTCTGGGGGCCGGTGCCCCGGGCCAGACGTGTCCTCCCCGGACCTGGGTTCCCGGCTGTCTGCGCCCCTCGCTCCTCCTCCATCCCCGAGTTCGCCGTGGAGCCGGATCGGGAGGCATTCCTCGTAGCAGGCATCTCTCCAGGGTCCCGAGGACAGAGGCCTACGGAGGCAGGCGGCTGTGCATTTTCTGCTCTCCCAGGCAGTGAAGTACCTGCACAGCCTGTGGACAGACTCCAGTGCCTCTAGGGTACTGGCTTCGTGTTATGCTTTCCAGATGTGTTTTTAAGAGTCCTGCCCCTTTTGAGAGTTGTTACGAATGGCTGCTCAAGTTGGGGTTGTGAGTTTATCCTAACTTTTAAAGTAATATATGATAGGATTGCTAAATAGATTTCAGGTTTGAGTTGAAAGCCTGCCCAAATTGTAGGGCATCACACTGGTACCGTATGTGAAAAAGTCTGTGCATTTCTTTCTTTCTTTTTTGCTGTGTAGTAGCTTGGTTTGAAACGTATTTCAGCATTGTTCACCCTATGGTGTTACCGTGGCAATTTCATCTACAGGTTGGTGTGTTGACCTGTGCTGCTTGATTCTTGATTCTTTTCCCCTTTCACTTGGAGTCTTTCGTAACTCTGGGCTTAGTGTATGCAATACAACCCTATTAAGTAATTTGAACCAATTCTTTAAGATGAAGGCCCCTGAAAACCATTTGTCCGCAGGTTTAGTGTGCTTGTTAAACGTTTTTCTTTTTTTTCCTCCAACGGGGATTGAACTCAGGAGCTCTTAGTCACTGAGCCACATCCCCAGCCCTATTCAGTATTTTATTTAGAGACGTGGTCTGAGTTGCTTAGTTCCTCGCTACTGCGAGGCTGGCTTTGAACTCTTCCTCCTATCTTAGCCTCGGGAGCCGCTGGGATTACAGGTGTGCGCCAACGTGCCTGGCCTTTTTTTTTTTTTTAATGAAAAATCCTTAAAAAATTTCTACATAATTTGATTTATAGTTATTGAAATTTAGATTTGGAAGACATTTCAGAGATGATCTGCCCTCTCTTACTCTTTTTGAAGGTGAGCGAATTGAGGCCCAGTTGGGCAGTGTGAGAGAGCTGGAAGTAACCTTGGCACCTGTATTTGCTTAGTGTCAGTTGCAGAAGGCCCACTCTGGCTGTTCTTTGTGTTGCTATATGCTGTTTGTTATTTTATTTTTTTGGTGTCTGGGATTGAACGCAGGGGTGCTTAACCACTGAGCCATATCCCCAGTCCCTTTAAAAAAGTATTTAGAAACAGGGTCTCACTAAGTTATTTAGGGCCTTCCTAGGGCTGACTTTGAACTTGTGATCCTCCTGCCTTAACCTCCCAAACCACTGCCTTACAGGAGTGCACCATTACACAGGCCCATTTGTTCTTGAATCCTTATCATTCTGTAATCTTTTAATCTTCACTGGTTACATCAGTTCTATTGCAATTGTAAGACTTGTGTACATTTATGAAGGAGGCAGTTTGGGAAAGGTGTGTGCATGAGGTTCAATGTGTTGCTCAGGTCACTTCATTGGGCCTTAGCTTCTTTTCAGGTCTTGTTTCTAAACATCTCTATTGAATAACTCCTGTGTTCCAATTCTAGGGCATGAATATGATTTGTTTTCTTAGAAAATTTGGTCTATTAGTAAGAGAGAAAATGCTATTGGGGAGGGGGTTTGATGTTGTAATAAAATATAGGGATTTGACCAAGTCAATACTTTCAAGTTCTCTGTCCCAAGGTACTATTCTGGTGCTTTACTTGAGTTAATGTATTTAATCTTCACAATAGCCATGTAATCCCCACTTTTAGAAGAGGAAATCAGGGCACAAAGTGTTATGTGACTCGCTCAAAGTCAGAACTAGTAAGCGGCAGACCTAGTTCTGGGTTTAGAACTCCAGAGGCAGTGCTCTTTTAGAAAATTATTTATTATTATTACTATTATTATTATTTTGTGGTGCTGGGGATGGAACCCAGAACCTTGCATGTGCTAGGCAAATACTTTTACCATGTGTCACACCCATATCCCTCAGAGCCAGTGCTCTTAATCATATTGTAAGGGAGTACTTACTTTGGGAATGAAAATTATGATAAATATTGAAGGGTGAAGTGACTTTGTAAAAAATTAATTAAAAATTTGGTTTTTGTGGTGGTGGGGATTGAACCTAAGGCCTTGTCCATGTGAGGCAAGCCCTGTACCAACTGAGCTATCTCCCCAGCCTGACTTTTTTCCCCTAGGTTAAAGAGAAGTGGTAGTGTTATACATGGGAGAACAGCAAATGGAAGGGTCCAGTGGCCAGAGATTTACAGATCTTAGAAAAGCCTATTGGGGGTGTGGTGCAGGGATGTCTTGGTGCTAGAGAAGTAGGCAGGCATCAGACTGTGGTCCGCCTTGTTGATGCTGTTACAGAAATTTAGTGTTTATCTTAGAGCAGTGGGAAGCCATTGGTGCTGAAGGTGGGAGGGATGACATTGACATTTTAGATTGAAGATGCTAAGAGGAGAAAGTTGTTACTGTAGTTACTGTTAGACACTTACTGTATAATATGTAAGCTTTGATTTTTCTTACCTGGTTTCTTCCTTTTAATGTGTCAGCAGAGTCTGCATCTTGTCTATTTTTATGGTCTTAACACAAAGTTTGACACAATAGGTGCTGCATGTCTGACAGTGGAGTAGCATTATGTTTGTGCCAGCAGAGAATTCCTTGTTGAAATAAGAAGCATCTCTGAAGTTCACTATCAGTTTAGGGAACTTGAGCTGCTGCTTAGTTCCTCTCCATGCTTCTTTTCTATGAACCTGAAATATGCTCCACTGAGTCTGTTTGAAGCAGAATCTTTTGAAGATTTTAATCCCTCCTGCCACTTCTGCAAACCTTTGGGTTGGATGAAAAGCAGACAGCTAACTTTAGACTAGTCTAGAGAATTCAGACCATTCTTTTAATCAGCTAACAGGATTTGTTTATTTTTAGGTATATGTAGAGTTAACCTTTTAAATTTTATTTGTTATAGATATCAACTTTTAAAACATATTCTGTTAAATACCTAATTGTTTCCACTGCCTATATTCAGTGGCTGGAAAATATTGGTTTTATAGGAATTCCTACAGTTTATTGAACTTTTATATGCCTTAAGTGTTTTTCATATATTATCTATGTAGCAACTACATAAAAAAATCCCAATTTCATAGAAAAGAAAACAAAGCTCAGAGCAGTTAAATAATTTAAGGACACTATTGGTTGAGGTAGAATTTGAACCTTGGACAGTATGATTCCAAGGCCTGGCTTTTCTGATTACAAATTGTCTCTCATTTGAATGATAGTCTCACTGTGTGGTACATTCACAAAGTTTGAAAGCTTAGGTTCTCTATGTTCTTCAAAACCTATGATTCATTTCTAATCCATAAACATGGGAAAAAATGTTTTAGGCTTGTCTGAGTGCTTTAGAATTGCCTCAGGAAAATCTTTGTAACATGTTGACACATTTCTGACAGATCATTTGGGAAAATTTTTTTCCATGACTATTATAGAAACCGGTGTAATCAGATGTTTATAGACATCTGTGTATCTACATATCTACTATTTGGATTTCTTCCTGGTCTTAAGAGCTTTAGAACAGAGGTAAAAGCTGTGATAGCCTCTTTCTAAATAAGGTGGAAAATTGGTGACATTTTTGATAAATAGTGAAGGAAAAGGAGTTATTCCAAAATTTGTTGTTGTTGTTGTTTATTTTTAAATGTGGGTAAGTCAGGAAATAGGAATGAAAAGGGGATTTGGGAAGAAAAAAACTTTTTTTTTTTTTTTTTTAAATATAGAAACATAGTGTTTCATCTTCAGTATTTGGTGTTACAAGCCTGTAAGAATTATGTTGAGGTGCTGGGAAGACAGGAGAATCAGTGGCTGGTTTTTGGGTCAATGATTGGAGGCAAAAGTTACAGTTGGAACATGAGCCCTGAGGCATACAGTGGGTAAATAATATTTAATTGAGTAAACACTCCCTCTTACAACACTAAATTAGGATTTGGAAGAAGGAGGAAGAGGTAATAGGATTTTGAGGAATGGGTTGAGAGGAGGTAGAGCTATTAAATGAGGGAAGAACTTTTTTTTTTTTTTTAAATATTTATTTTTTAGTTGTAGTTGGATGCAATATCTTTATTTTATTTTTATGTGGGTCTGGCACATGCTAGGGGAGCCACAGTCCCAGCCCCGAGGGAAGAACTTTTTTAAGAAATTGGATTTATTTATTTTAATTAGGTATATATGACAGCAGAATGCAGTTTGATTCATTGTACAGAATTACAGCACGACTTTTCATTTCTCTGGTTGTACATGATGTAGCATCACACCATATGTACAGTCATACATGTACTTAGAGTTACGATGTCCATGTCATTCCACCGTCTTTCCTGCCCCTATGCCCCCTTCCCACCCCTCCCTTCCTTTGCCCTACAAGTTCCTCCATTCTCCCATGGCCTTCCCTCCCAACCCCCATTATGGATCAGCATCAACTTATTAGAGAAAACATTTGGCCTTTGGTTTTTTGGGATTGGCTTATTTTGCTTAGCATGATATTCTCCAACTCCATCCATTTACCTACAAATGCCATAATTTTATCTCTCTTAATGCTGAGTATTATTCCGTTGTGTATATATACCACAGTTTCTTTATCCATTCATCAATTGAAGGGCATCTTGGTTGCTTTCACAGTTTAGCTATTGTGAATTGAGCTGCTATAAACATTGATGTGGTGGATTTACATTTTGAAAATGTAAAGTGGCTTAATGTGAGTGTGTGGGGTGGGGAAGATGGATGCAGGGAGACAAGTCATGATGCTGTTGGAGAAGTTCAAGTTAGAGATCATGGTAACCTGTGCTAGGGTATAGCACTGGAGGTGGTGAGAACTTTGGTAAGAACTGGTCAGATGTGGGATGTATTTTGAAGCTACAGTAGTAAATGAGATAGCACTACACATTGCTTTGAACTCCTCGTGCATAGGAGTGGGGGCAGACCTGAATGGACTAATCAATAGCACTGGCACTGGTACTTTTCCAAGTCCTGTTTAGCATAAAGTTTGACCAATAGCGTTAGTACTTTTCCAAGACCAGATTTATATAATTTTTAACCAATAGCTATATAAACCTCTAGACTAATGCACTTAAAGCAAGCCCTACTTGGTCCCTTCTTGCCCTGCAGAAAGCTCTGTTTCTTTTCTTCTCACTTGAATAAATCCTACTCCTTTCACTCTTGCCTTCTGTTTATTGTCCATGGATTTCATTCTGCAAATTTCTAAGACAAGAACCTGGAAAGAAATTGGCAGTGAGCTGCTGGGGTCTTCTGCAAATTTGAAGGGCATAGCCTGCAATTCAGAGCCTCAACTCCCCAATTGATAGTAGTGGAGAAGAATCCGGGTTTGCAGGCTGCCACCCCAGAGCTTATGCCAGCAGTCATTCCCTGCTGTGAATAGCTGGTAACATTGAAATGGGCTTTCTTGGCTGTACAGGCCTGAAACTTACCAAACCCACCTGCTAGCAGAAGTGGAGAATCTAGTTTCATCTCAAACTTCAGTTTCAGTAGCACTTGCTTTTGGGTTAGGAGGGAGATATCTGGGAAGAGAAAAACCAAGAATGACTCTTCAAAGACACAAAGGGCACATGTTATATAATTTCACTAGGTGTCAAGGCCTAGGAAGAGAGAGGATAGGAATGAGTGTTAAGTTAAGGTTTTCTTTCTGGGGTGATGAAGAATGTTGTGGAATGGATAGAGATGATGGTTTCACACCTTGTGAATATATTAAAAAGCACTGAATTGTATACTTTAAAAGGGTAATTTCTATGGTATGTAAATTACATCACAATAAATAAGAATGACTCAAGTCAATTTCCTGAGATCCTGGGTTTGATAATGTCTTAGAGATTGGAAGGCTGATGCTTGGGAAAGAGGGAAGATCAAAATAATAGTTATGGCTGGCCAGTGGGGCACACCTATAATCCCAGCTACTTGGGAGGCTGAGGTAGGAGGATCCCAAGTTCTAGGCCAGCTGGGCAATTTAGCTAGACTTTGTCCCAAAGTTAAAAATAAAAAGGGCTGGGGATGTAGCTCGGTGATAGAGTACTCCTGGCTTCAATTCCCAGTACCGTATGTACACACACACAAAGACTATAGTTTATATTAAAATAATTGTTTTGAAGCACTGTACAGATTTAATGCAATTCCAATCAAAATCCCAATGACATTCCTCATAGAAATAGAAAAAGCAGTCATGAAATTCATCTGGGAAAATAAGAGATCCAGAATTGCTAAAGCAATCCTTAGCAAGAAGAGTGAAGCAGGTGGCATCACTATACCAGACCTTAACTATAGTTATACAGAGCAATAGTAACAAAAACAGCATAGTATTGGCACCAAAATAGACTGGTTGACCAATGGTACAGAATAGAGGACACAGAGACAAACCCACACAAATACAGTTATCTTGTATTAGACAAAGGAGCCAAAAAAACATACATTGGAGAAAGGATAGCCTCTTTAACAAATGGTGTTGGGAAAACTGGAAATCCATATGCAACAAAATGAAATTAAGCCCCATTCTCTCACCATGCACAAAACTTAACTCAAAGTGGATCAAGGACCTAGGAATTAAACCAGAAACCCTGCCCTAATAGAAGAAAAAGTAGGCCCAAATCTTCATCGTGTTCAATTAGGCCCGATTTCCTTAATAAGACTCTTATAGCACAAGAAATAAAATCAAGAATCAATAAATGGGATGGACTCAAACTAAAAAGCTTCTTTTCAGCAGAAGAAATAATCAGTGAGATGAAGAGAGAGCCTATAGAATGGGAGCAAATTTTTATCAAACACATAGAGCACTAGTCTCTAAGATGTATAAAGAACTCAAAACTCTAACACCAAAAAAATAAATGACCCAATCAATAAATGGGCCAAGGAACTGAACAGATACTTCTCAGAAGATGATGTACAATCAATCAACAAATATATGAAAAAATGTTCAACATCTCTAGCAATTAGAGAAATGCAAATCAGTGAGAATGGCAGCTATTAAGAATACAAACAACAGTAAGTGTTGGTGAGAATGTGGGGAGAAAGGCACACTCATACATTGCTGATGGGACTGCAAATTGGTGCAACCACTATGGAAAGCAGAATGGAGATTCCTTGGAAAACTTGGAATGGAAACCCCATTTAACCCAGCTGTCCCACTTCTCGGTTTATACCCAAAGCACTTAAAAACAGCATACTATAGAAATGCAGCCACATCAGTGTTTATAGCTGCACAATTCACAATAGCTAAATTGTGGAACCAACCTGGATGCTCTTCAGTAGATGAATGGATAATGAAACTGTGAGATTATATATATATATATATATTTTAATGGAATATTACTCAACATTAAAAGAGAATAAAAATCATGGCATTGGATAATATTATGCTAAGTGAGGTAAGCCAATCCCCAAAAACCAAATGCTGAATGTTTTCTCTGATATGAGGATGCTGATCCATAATGGGGGTTGGTGGGGAGCATGGGAGGAATGGAGGAACTTTAGATAGGGCAAAGGGAAGGGAGAGGAAGGGAGCGGGCAGGTGGTAGGAAAGATGGTGGAATGAGAATGGATATCATTACCGCAAGTGCATATATGAAGAAGTGAATGGTGTGACTCCACTTTGTGTATAACCAGAGACATGAAAAATTGTGCTCTATATGTGTCTTATGAATTGAAATGCATTCTGCTATTATATATAACAAATTAGAATAAATAAATAAATTTAAAATAATAATTGTTTGGATTGCATTTATGAAACACAGAGAGTTGTATTTTTCTTATTTGTTGTATGTCTGATCACATAATTGGTGCAGAACAGGGCAAATGGTGAGAACCCAACATTCTCAGGTTGATGGAGGATTTTGGGTTGTTGAAAATGAAAATTGTTCTGGGGAGGTGGGGTGGTCAGGTACCTGGCTTTTGTGAAGGTGGCCTCAAGAGGAGTGAAGGGGGTGGGAAGCTAAGCCAGGAGGGCTTCCCAGCTGGAGACCACTGTTCTGTTGCAGGGGTGCTCTAGGGCCCAGGTTCTCAAAGCATGGTATCCCAGCCAGCAGCACCAGCACCAGAACTTCTTAGAAATGCCCCTTCTTTAGCCCCATTGGAAGACCCACAGAAACAGAAGATCTAGGGTGGAACCCAGCAATCTGTTTCCCAAGCCCTCCAGGTGATTCTAGTTTAAAAAAATACTGTATAAGGTGAGCTGCACATGTAATTAGATTTCTTCTAGCATTCATATTGATAAAATTAACAGCACATTATCTTTAACTTAACATATTCAGATTTTTATTTCAACATGTAAAAATTTACATATGAGGTCTTTTACATTTTTTTTTCAGTGTCAAAGGAAAAGAAATACAGAACTTTAAAGATATGAATTGGTAGCTGGTTGCAGTGGCACACGCCTATAATCCCAGCAGCTTGCGAGGCTGAGGCAGGAGCATCTTGAGCTCAAATCCAGCATCAGCATCTTAGGGCAGCCCTATGTAACTTAGTGAGAACCTGTCTCAAAATAAAACATAAGGATTGGGGTTGTGGCTCACTGGTAAAGCACTTGCCTAGCATGTGTGAGGCACTGGGTTCGATTCTCAGCACCACATAATAAATAAATGAATAAAATAAAGGTCCATCAACATTAAAAAAAAAAAAAAAAAATATATATATATATATATATATA
>NW_025999932.1:10653734-10738545 GCF_001458135.2 Marmota marmota marmota | reverse complement strand
TATATATATATATAAAAACATAAAAAGGGTTGGGATGTAGGTTAGTGGTAAAGTGCCCCTGGGTTAAATCCCCAACACCCCACCCCAAATAAATAAGAATAATAAATAAATACATAAATAAATAAAATAAAAAATAAAGATTTTAATTGGTTTTATTTTCCATTCTAGAACTGGGCAACACTTCATGCCATAAAATTAAAAAAAAGTGTTTGAAGGAACTGAGGAGAGGAAGTTGGTTTTAGAGAAAGAAAAGGGGTGGAGAAAGAACAAGCAGGAATGAAAAAGAAATTGGTCATTTCAAAGTTGTAAGGCATAGATAGGGAGAAAGAACAATGGAAAATGACTAATCAGTTAACATCAGATTACTTCAGGTCCTTTTTTTTTTTTTTGAGAAAGGATTAATTCCAGAGACTTATCATGTCAATTAAAACTGGCCTATTTGTGAAACTCAACTGTTCTCTCTCTAATGCTGATCTCTGTAAAGATCGGATAAACAGCTTAGTTGAGTGCAAACCTTTGGCATGAGTGTCTCTTTTAGTCTGCGCCATGGGGCCTGGTGTAAGAACTTAGTCCAGAACAATGGCCTCTGAGTTTTTTCTTTTCTTCTTTTTGGTATTGGAGATTGACTCCAAGGGGGCTTAACCACTGAGCAACATCCCTGGGCCCCATTTTTTTAAAAATGTTTTTTTAGTTGTAGATGGACACAAAACCTTTATTTAATTTATTTATTTTTATGTGGTGCTGAGGATCGAACCTAGCACTTCCCACGTGTAAGGGGAGCGCTCTGCCACTGAGTCACAACCCCAGCCTTTTTTTTTTTTTTTTTTTGAGACAGAGTTGATTAGGACCTTGCTAAGTTGATGAGACTGGCCTGGAACTTGAGGTCCTCCTGCCTCAGCCTCCTGAATTGCTTGGATTACAGGTATGCACAACCATGTCTGGCTAACCTGTGGTTTTCATTTAACACCTACAAAATCTGGTGTGGCATTTACTCTTATAGCCCATTTGAATTTGGACTATTTGGAATTAGTCCCATTTCAAGTGCTTAGGAGCCACAAGTGGCCAGTGACTGCCAAATTGCAGTTCTAGAGCACAGATTGGGCTCTGGAGTTGGTTCCACCTTGGAGTGAAGGCACTGACCTTTTGAACCCTGTGCTAGTTCTTTGCTGTAGGCTGGGAGAGGGTTTTCAGTCTTGATGGAGAACTCCTATGTAGTAGAGGAAAATGGTCTTAGGGAGCAGTGTGAGCCATTTGTCCTCAGCACAGCAGCAGGGAGATGCCATACTACTGTGTGAGGGGTCTGCATGGGCAGCCACAGTGTCTGCTAGGAGGAGTGGCCAGGCTGGGAGACAGAGCCTGGACAGTCTTGGGATTTGACTGTCCTGAAGGTGGTGTTCCCTATGGCTTTGGCAGCCAGTGAAGACGTCTGTTTAAAAGACAAACTATACTGTAGTGACAACCTCACTCCCTCCTGTGTCTTTAGAGGGCATTACCTTAGAAGGTCCCTTTGGTCTGTTAAAATGCTGAAATCAATATTCAACCGATGGTTCTGAGCATGGAAGCCAGGACCTTCCTTCACCTGGAAGTTTAGAGCTGCAGTGTTAGCTTGTGGTCACCTTGGTAAGGTCATCTTATGGCTCCATTAACTTGCAGTTTTGAGGACAGGTTCCTTCTTGGAATTGACGTGTCCATAGAATTATTTTAGTATCATTCACCTGAAGGCCACTGTGGCTATGTCAAGAGCTATAGTAGTTTGGGTTTTGGCAGAACTAATGCTTCAATTGTTCTTTAAGATAACTGCAAGTGGATTTACCAGTTTTGCCTGTGATATGGCCATGTGTTGAATGTGGGACATCCTGGGCCCAGATGCTGTTTTATCATATCAAAGAATGTTTGTTTCCCTGCTTGCAGTGACTAGAAGACATGGATCCATTTTGTCTAAAAATTGTACCATTTCTCTCATCTTTTGGTTAACAGTTATTGAATGATGACTATAACACACATGCACCTGTGCTAGGCATTTTATACATTCTTATTTAGTCCTCATAATGGCATTATGACCTAGGTAAGTGCTATTACTATCCCCATTTGCAAATGGGTGAATTTTCCTGTATACCTAAGAAGTGCTAGAATCAAGATTCTAATTTAGATTAGAATTTGAGTCTAGGCCAGAGTTGTTTTTTTTTTTAATTTTAATTTTTTAGTTGTAGGTGGATACACAATATCTTTATTTCATTTCTATGTGGTGCTGAGGATAGAACCCAGTGCCTCACACATGCTAGGCGAGCATTCTACCACTGAGCCACCACCCAGTCCTAGGCCAGAGTTCTTGATGACTCCTTTCTGCTAATGGTAACTCACCAATGGCTGTGATATAATTTTAAGAAAGAAGGGGAAGGCTGACTACTCCTGTTTGGTTTTTGTGTATATCTTACCTTCCTACACTACCCTCCCCCACTTTGTTTGTAAAAAAACTCATTTGATCCTCTTAACAACCTTTCTTGTGAAACAGGTGGAGGCTGGGGCCCAGAGGAGTGATTTGCTGCTTGTCCCTCAGCTATGAAGCTGTGGAACTGAGTCAGCCCAGGTCTTGAGATGGGGGTCTTGCCACTTTCATTGCCATCATGTTAGCAGGCCTTTCTCTACTAAGTGTGGAAAATACAGGAAGTTGTCCAAGGCAGGAATCCTTGGCAGTATGTTTTTGGGAGAACAGTTTCCACACCTTGGCATTTCTCCTCTATGACAGGCTTACAGGTTGTTATAAATAGAGTTGATTTAAGTTTTTTTCTCAGAACTTTGTTGCTAGAAATTAAATGAATTTTGGACTGGGCTTGTAACCAGTTTCTTACATACTTAACAAAAACAACAAATGTTTAAAATTCTGTGTAGAGGTCCAGATCAACAGATTTTTACTAACTTGTTCCTTGCATTTTAAAAATAAAATTTTATGTTCTGGTTTTACCAGAATTATCTAATTTTTGACCCATCATCTTTTTCTTCTCCTTCCCTTTCACTGGAGATTGAACCCATGGGCTTTCTACCTCCCAGCTACATCCCTAGACAGCTATTTATTTATTTATTTATTTAGGGTCTTGCTAAGTTGCTGAGGCTGGCCTCAAACTTGTATCGATTCTCCTTTTTAATCTTCCATTAAGATCAGCCTGGAGTAAACAAAAGAAAGAGCGTTTATGGGGCTGACTCTACGTAGTTCTGACTCTGGTGAGGGCTCAAACTCTTGCTAATCAGAAGCATCCATTCCTTTTAAAACTTTGGGCCACATAATTGCAAATTCACGTGTACATGGGCTATATACTTCCTTTTTTGATAATGGCAGCAAAATGTGTTGTGTATTAGATCTTCAGAATCAAATATTTTCAAATAATAATAAAAAGATTCCAAAAACATTTTTGCTCAATTAGGGATACTGGTACATCGCCTTCTGTGTTTTGGCCAGGTATGACTTGGAATAGATTTGATTGCATTTTAAGAACTGTGTGGTATAGAAACTTTTCAGTCTAGTTTTATATTATTGACACTTTTCTATAAGTAAATATATTTAGATTCAGCTGATCCAAATATTCCTCAGAATTTGGTTACTTAAAAATTCTGAATTGTTTTGGGTTAGAAACTCTTCTGTGGCCAAGGTTTAATTTAATTTAGTTCATTCTTCATGAACTAAAGAGCCTATACAACCTGAGGTGTTTCTTCTGCAAGTTATCTGGAAACTGAATGTGAAATTCATACTTATCAAAATTAATGATATTAGCTCTATTTCTGCATTTTTTTTCTTTCATATTTCCGAATAGTTCAGCAGTGAGATCAGTGTTACAATTATCTTGGCCCCCAGTAAGTCCTCCAGTGCTCTTGTACAGGTGTGCTAAGGTCTTGGTTTTTGAATAAAAGTGGTTTAAGTCCATAAGGGACCTTGGAGAAAAGCCATTTGAGCTTTTACTTAGCAGAGAGCAGAGAGTTCCAAGTGGGTTGCTTGCTCAAGTCACAGGGGTAGTGAGGTTGAACCTGGTGAGTGTGATTCCTCTCTGGAGTTCTTTCTCACATGGCGATCTGCTTTCCTGGTTGTTCCTTCACCCAAGCAAAGGCATCACTGTTTATTTTCATTTTCCAAAGAGAATTAGAATACTGAAAATGTCCAGATTGTATTTTCTCTCTTGAAGACTCACATTTGGTTTCTGCCATCAGGAATCAGTTATACCCTTTGTTAGTGATTAAACACACATGAGTTTGCTTTTTGTAAAAGAATATGTTGACATGTTACTGAATAGACCATTTTGTGGCTACAATATTAGGGTGAATTAGTGAGAGTGCAAAACTCTTGCTGTCCCATTTTACAAAACTGATAGAAAGCTGGCGAGTTATTAACTTGTGAAACTTTCCTAGTGCTGCTTTATAGCAGCACAAGTGTTGAAAAATTCCCAGGTAGTTTTTGCTTCTCATTATTCCTAGGGTTTGTTTTTGGCATTGGTTGAGGCTATAAACACATAATTTTTTTGGGGGGGAAAGACTGTTATCTTTATGTTATTAAGTTTGCTGTAACAGTCAAGTTTCTAAATTATGCCTATTCTGTAGTGGGCAGAAGATTGAATTTTTAGTTGAAAATACAGAGAGTGGTGAGGCCCTTTTGATGGTCAATTTTATAAAACTCCATATCTTCCAGTAGACCTTAATGTCAGTGTGGGAGGTGCCATTATTTTTATTATCATGTAAGAGAAAATACTTCCAGAAGCTTTTAACAAATCACGTTAAATCTTGTAACCATTAAAGCCCATCCCTGTGATCTTTGAAAAATTGAAATGTTTGGGATTCAATTTCCTCATGAAATTGGGGATAACACTCATTTAACTCATGGGCATGCTTGAAGGAATATATGAGACAATCTTGGTCTTTAATAGGAACCAATTAACAATGAACAGTTAATTTTCTTCCCATTCTAAGTTCATTATTATTCCTTTTTACTTGGTAGTGTAAAGGCTTTATTTTATGCACTGTATCTTTCATGTCTATTACCTTTACTTTTGTATAGAGATTATATTTTGCAAAAAATGAAAAATAAAATGAAAAGAAAAAAAGAAGAGATTATATTGTACAACTTGAGTCTTAATATTCTTTAAAAATAATTGTATATATCTTTGGAGTTCATTTAAAAATGTTACTATAAGAACATTTTGTTTCTTATTTGAGTGATTTCCCTTGTAGAAAGTTGTAAGAGGTAATACTTGTTGGCTTTTCCTGATTTTTTTTTTTTTAAATTTCCAATAGCAGGGATTGAACCCAGCTCATGCTAAGCAAGTGCTCTGCCACTGAGCTACACATCTGGTCCTCTTTATTTTGAGACAGAGTCTTGCTAAGTTGGCCAGGCTGGCCTAAAACTTGAGATTGTCCTGCCTCAGCCTTCTGAGTAGCTGAGATTACAGACATGCACCAACATGCCTGGCTTTTTTTTTTTTTCATTTTGGGGTCTGGCTTTCAAAGTGATTACTGGCTAATCAATTTTTTTAAACCTTGATTACAATTTTTTTTTGGGGGTACAGGGGATTGAACTCAGGTGCACTCGATCACTGAGCCACATTTTGTATTTTACTTAGAGACAGGGTCTCACTGAGTTGCTTAGTGCCTCACTTTTGGTGAGGCTGGCTTTGAACTGGTGATCCTCCTGCCTCAGCCTCCCAAGCCCCTGGGATCACAGGCATGTGCCACTGCCCCCAGTCCTTGATTACAATTTTTATTAGTCATTTTTTAAGGCTGAAAGCGTTAAGATATGCTTTCTCCGCAAACAATAAATTAGAAGTAAACCTGATTATTAGTATTACTTTTATATTTTTATCAATAAAATCACTTTTGTGTAAGAAAAAACAAAATAAGAAGTCATGCTGAAGACATTGGCATATTAAAAACATTTTATTACTTTCTGGTCACTGATGAACGTGAAGCTCCTTGAAGCCAAGACTGGTATTTTGTAAAGTTCTTTATGGTATGTGACATTTCTCACCTTGCTCTGTGAGTCCATGTTTGGAAAGACCTTTCTTCAGATTTGCTTAGTTCATTGGCTTATATACTTCTTTGGAGGTTTTTTTTTTTTTTTTTTTTAATACTAGGGATTGACCACAGAGGTGTTTTACCACTAAGCCGCATCTCCAGCCCTTTTTGTTTTTTATTTATTATATTTTATTTTATTTTTTTGTGGTGTTGGGGATTGAATCCAGGGCCTTGTGTATGCAAGGCAAGCATTCTACCAACGGAGCTATATCCCCAGCCCCTGTTTTTTATTTTGAGACAGAGTCTCACTGAGTTGTTTAGGGCCTCACTAAGTTGCTGAGACTGGCCTCAAACTTGTTATCCTCCTGCCTCAACCTCCTGAGTCACTGGGCTTACACATGTACAGCACCATGCTTAAATTTTGATGCCTTTGGTTTCATTTGTGTAAAGGGGATGATTCTGTAGTTACAATTTCCCTTCTATAATTATGGTGTACTGCTAATAATTACATATAGTGGCTGATAAAACATTGTAGCTAGAAGCAAACTGAAAGAAGTACTCTGAAAGAAATATTTCAAAACCCATTTAAGCATCTAATTTATTTCATTTTCTTTCTTTTTTCAATAGCATGCTCCACACTATTCAGAACGGTGCTTACTAGTGTCCCGTTGTCTCAGTTCAGTGGGATATGATCCTAATGAAAAAGTAAGTATTTAAAAAATAATGTTAACAGCTAAGTTTTTCTATGTTCAGTGGGGCAGATTAAACTTTATTAATACTGTACAATTATTTATTGCTTTATCATCATAAGTTTTACAGATTCTCAATCTGTGTTCTTCTTTTCATTGTGGGCCACAGCCTGAGTCCTTTAATTTTGTCTTTGAATCTATACCAAAACTTGAATACATTGGTAATATATTTCCTTTGTTTTTAGGAGAATAAGTAGATATCATTCTTTGTTAAAGACTGGGCACTTGCAAGATTTTGTTCAAATTATTGAAGTTTTTGTTTCAATTATTAATATTTATGACTCCTTTGGATTGAGGGCAATTAGGCATATTGAAAATTTTGGGACAGGGTAATTCCAACTAAAATCTTGGTATATGACAATGTTTGAGCCTTGTAATAGGAGAGAGAAAGAGATTAGAAGTGGTGATGGGAAATAAAACATGTTTTAGTCGTGATGTAGTCTTCAAAGAGGGCAGAAAATTTTGGTCAAGAAGAGATTTTTCAAGGTAAATGTCATTGAATTGTAACTGCTGTGAATGATTAATTAAGAGTACCACATTACTGAACTGCACAGAACTACTTTGCAGATTCTTTTGAATCTGAAGATTTGAAAGAAGAGGAGTCTACATTTTTGCCATTCAATAGAAATATAATGCAGGGGTGGGGTGGAGTGTGGTGTGTAGCTCAGTGGTAGAGTGTTTGCCTTGGGTTGTATGCACAAGGTCCCGGGTTCAATCCCCAATGCCACAAAACTGACAAAAAAGAAATAGAATTTGAGGTACAATGGCAGGAAAAATATAAATTCAAATTTTCTGTTTGCTATATTATGAAAATAAATAGGTAAAATTAATTTTAATATATTTATTTAACACCTAAAATGTTATCTCCACATATAACCAATATAAAAAGAATTAATGAACTGGGTATGCACGCCTGTGATCCCAGCAACTTGATCCCAGGCTGAGGCAGGAGGATGGCAAGTTTGAGGCCAGACTTGGCAACTTAGCAAGACCCTGTCTCAAAAAATAAAAAGGGCTGGAGATGTAGCTCAGTGTTAAAGAATCCCTAGATTCAATCCCAATTAACGCTCCCCCCCCCCAGTAAACTAAAAAAACACTTTAGATTTTGTTTTTGAATGAAATCTTCTAAATCTAGTGAATCTTTTTGTACTTTTCTGGAACATCTCAGTTTGGCAACATTTAAAGATCTCTAGTTCATGTGGACAGTACAGGTTTTCATAGATTAGCTATGAGTGAAATTTTGCTGTTATGAAATCTATAGTTTGATTTAAAAACTTTACCACAGACAATTTGCTTTGGAGTTCATGTGTACATATGTTTGTGCACACAGTGGACCACCTCCTCCAGCCACTCCCTGTCTGCCTATAGTTTTCCCATTTGTAAAATGGGGATATTATCAAAACTGACTTCATAGACTTTTTTTTTTTTATCTTCTAGATTAATGAATTACTTTTTTTCATACAATATAAAGAGAATAAATAACCATTATCTGATAAGTGAAATAATTCACAGAAGGGTTTGCCACAGTGGCTGCTTTATAGAAAGCACACGGCCTAAATGTTGCTGCTTAATATTACCCTTAACAATTCAGTTTTGCACATTTGAATTCTGAGGCTCCAAACCCCTTGATAGGAATCGAAAACTGGTGCATTCTCAAGCCTCTCTTTCCCAGAGCTGATGGGCTTGCCCATTGCGCTGTGGCCTTTCTCAGAAGTATTCAGCAAGTGACTCGGGGTCTGGAGTTCTGCTGTCACTCCTTCCCCAAGTACCCAATGGAGCAGGCCAGCTCAGTCCTTCTCCAGATTTCTGGATGAAGTGCCAGCTGTGCATTTAGACCCCAGCAATGAGGATCTAAGTACAGGGAAGGAAGAAAAAGAAGTGCGGGTGGGTACAGAGACACTGCATGAAAAAGATCTCAAGAAATCTCAGGAGACTTTGCACCACAGACTGCATCATTTGTACTGTGAAGAGCAGCTGCTGTGGGTTCCCCTGCATCTCTTCCTATACCCAGAAGCCCCTCTGTCTTTAGGGATTTAAACTTCTGGTTTATATTTGTGGTTTTCATTTTCTTTTTTCTCAGAATGTCTTTGGGGTGTCTTCATGTAACTCCACATGTAGAATGAAGCCCTGGCTTTTAAGTGGAATTTTTGTCCATCATCTGCCTTTTTGTCCCCCAGGTTTATCTGGACAGTTCCCCATACATGTTGTGTTTTGAGCTGTAGAAAAATGCCTTGTAGTTATTTGTTGTCGTCCTCTTCCTTCGGTGTCACTTTCTTCACACATCCTGCCCATGCTCTCCCTTCTCTGTACCCAGCATCCTGGGCACAGCTTCAGTGTAGCACTTAACATGATTTGTTGTGATTGTGTCATATTGTCCACTGAAGTCATCAAGCATAGTTGATATTTACTTGTAACTGACGCGGAGGGGGAGTTTTAAAGTTGATTTAACTTGATCGGCATGTATGTCCTTGGATATGCGTGGTCTATCTGGAAGAATATACAGGAGACTAGTAAGAGCAGGAAACTGGAGTGCTTTTAAAATTCTGAACCATATGTTTCTTGATTTATTTAAAAGAAAATTTTTATGTAGAGAAGATTAATATGTGTTTGAGTTTGTACACTAATTGGTAATATATTAATAGCCTTGAGTAGAGATGATGTGTCAGGTGCAAACACATATTTTTGTTACTGGGAATTGAACTCAGTGGCACTTTACTACTTACCCAGTTCTTTTTATTTTTTATTTTGAGACAGGGTCTTGCTAAGTTACTTGCTAAGTCTCACAGGCTGGCCTTGAACTGTGATCTTTCTGTTTCAGCCTCCTGAGTTGCTGGGATTACAAATGTGTACCTCCATGCCCAGCCAAATATTTGCTTTGATACAATTTTTCCTGATTAGTCAGGGGCATACTCCTAGATTCCTAACAGTCTGGCATGTGGTTCCGTGCAGTAGAATAACAATACCTGTAGCTAATACTTGTTGAGTATATATTATGTGCTAGGCACTGTCCTGGGTACTTTCTGGGTGTTAATTCGTATAATTCTCATGACCTCTTATGGCAGATACTCTTATCCTCATTGGTATATCAAATGAGGGACAAGAAGTAGATAACTTGCCCACGGAAGAACATTCAAGAAGAACACGTGGGAGTTCTGGGGTTTTTCAGCCTGGATAATTTGGCTCCGACTGACTCCTAACCACTAGTTCTGCCTTCTGAACAGAAAGCAGAATGGGATTCTTCCTTAATCCTTGTAATTGGTCATACATATTTGCTTTAATGCCTCAGAATTCAAATGTGCTTAACGTGAAATTTACAGGAATGCTGTCTGCAGTGCTCTTATCAGATGTAGTTGTTTAATGCTTCATAAAATTTCACAGTTTTAAATGCGGTTCGAGGAAGTGTAAGCATTGTTTTCTAGGACTGTGCCTCCTGTTTAACAGGGATTTACTGTGACCGTTTGGATAGGAAGTTTTACAGAAGTCTCAGGCCTGAGGTGAAAGCAGGTTATTTTAAGGGTCTCTATGGTTCCGGGTTCTGTCACATCGAGAGCTTGCTAGTTTACAACAGCAGCTAGTCTCAGGTTGGTGAAATGAACCATGTATGAGGTGAAGGTCAGACCAAGAGTTTGAAAGCCTTTTCCATTCTGAGATTCCAGACTTTCCCTGTGGGTTAACATGGTGCTTTAAGTTATAGAAGAGTAATATTTTAGAAGATCACGTAGAACTTTAACTCTTCTTTTAGAAATATAAAACATTTTTATGGTTCTCTCTACTAAACTTAAAACATTTCACTGACCCATGAATAATTGTGTACATATGTGCATTGCATCCATATTACTCCTAATTGTGTGTTTTCTTCCCTTCTTCCTTCCTTCCTTCCGTTTTTTTTCTCTATGTTAAGGATTGGGGATGGAATCCAGGCCTTGCTCATGGTAGGCAAGTGCTCTACCATTGAGCTATATTCCTTGCCAATTGTGTGTTTTCTAAAAAAGAGATTAGTCAGCACAATTTTAGAGTTGGAAGAAAGCCTTATGGGATACTTATTCATTAGTGTACTATCAGTTTATGTATATGGAAGTTAAGAAATTGCTTAAGCCAAGGTCATCAGTAGCAAAGCTGGGCTTGAGACTTAGGTCTCCAGATACACACCAGAAGCATTTTTCTTATCATTTGATTTTAGCTGCTTCAAAATGTGATGATTATTCAGACTTAACACTGAATTCAAATGGTATGACCTAGTTGGTCTGGGCATCTTTGGATATAAGCACAAAACAACTCAGGATGCTTAGGACTTCCCAGACTTTATAAAATAAAATTTAAAATAGAAATTTTAAGCATTTTTGAGTTAAAAGTTTTTTAGTTTTTTAAAGTATCATTTGAAGATTTACTTTTGTTAAGAAAGTTTATTTCCACTTAAAAATAAAGTAACCTAGTCAAGTCATGCTATAACAAAGTAATTAAGGTCAGATGATTTTAGTTATTTCTTGGTTTTAAGTGCACATATTATCCTAGAAAGTCAATGTTTCCTAGAATAATGTCCATTGTTGATTATGGAAAAAACTTGATGTTTTCTGGTCTCAAACAATTTTACCTTTTTTTCCTTCTTTTTCAGACTTTTGATAAAATACTTATTGCTAATAGAGGAGAAATTGCATGTAGGGTGAGTAGAATTTGAATTCTCTTTTCCATTTTACTCAATGAAATTTATTATTGTTAAATCCCTTTAAATATGAATTACTATAAATTAGATAACATTCATGTATTTTAAATAGGTTATTAAAACTTGTAAGAAGATGGGCATTAAGACGGTTGCCATCCACAGTGATGTTGATGCTAGTTCTGTAAGTATATTTTAGTTTAAATCTGAACTTAATTTTGAGTTACATACAACAAAAATGAAAGCTATTCTATTTTTTCTTGGCCTCAAAAATGCATATTTTAAAACTCAATTGTTCACTGTTATATTAAGTAAAATGGAAGTGTCATAATGTCATCTCTATGTGTCCTAATTCTTTGTTTTTAAAGCTTAAAAACCAAGAATAGACTAAAAAATTGCAAAGCTATTGCTGGTCAGCAAGTAGATTTAAGCAAAGCATGAGAAAGTTAGATGGAAGATTAATGAACTGTTTACACAATGCTCCCTTATGAAAGCACGTTTCCCCAGCATAACTCCAGTGTCACTAAGGGAATGCTGTGGTTGTTTAACCTTTCCTAAATGGCTGATGTGTTCAGCTGAAAGTTGATAAATGAGAGATAGGCTGATGCTAATTGGACATGAACAAAAGAAGGTATAGCATAAAGCAATGAATGATATATAATTTTATCTGGCATTTTTAACACAGCAGGCATTTTTTAGCTGTAATGAACTATGAATGAATAGAAAAAAAATCCCATGGGAAAAGAATGTAAATTATTGGAACTTTATGGAATGAAATATAAGTAGTTGTACTTTAATGTGAGTTGCTATTTTTCAAAAGTGTGCTTTTGATAACCAGACCTTTTGTTAATGTTAGCTTTTATAATATAGTAATTTAATACAGTTTTCAAGTTTTGTGATCTTTAAATTTTTGTTTTATCCAGAATTATGTTGTTGATTTTTGTCTTATTGTAATTCTTCTCCTTTTTAAGAAATAAAATGGAAATAACTACAAACTAATTTACCGAAAATAAATGCTAAGTATATAATTTATTTGGCACCTGCATTTAAAATATCTATCTTTTAATGAAAAGTAATGGAACATTTTGCATATGTATTGTTTGATATTCTTTTTTTTTTTAACATTTGATTGTGGCTTCTTTGCAAAAAATCGTTTAAACTATGATGGCTTTAATGGTAATTTACGTTCCTCAGATATTCATCAAATAATGAGAAAACTGTTACTTTTATTAATCTGTTTCTTGATTGGTAAATTAAGGTATTTATTAACAGCAAATTCCTATAGGGAAAAATTTTGTTAAAGTCAACATCAAGCTAGTAATAGATTTAAAATTCATATTTCTCTTCTTATGTTTATTATCAGTGTATTAGCTTATGGGATATTTTCATCTATGGATAAATTGAGAGAAAAAAATGTTTGAATTGTAGGCACTATTTTATTTCAAGACTAACAGGGACCTTTTGTTTATTACTTTTCCATATTAAAATGTAGTTAATTCTCTATGCTATGTTCTCTTGGAAGTGACTATTATATGGATAGTTAAAAATCATTGACATTTTTTTTTTTCTTTCACACTTACATTTCAGTGTTGGTGCTGTAGAATAATCTGTAATCTGTAGCATCTTCTGCAAAGTGTTGTCCCAAATAGCATTGCCAACTTTCCCATTCTTACATTTCTAGCTTTAGACAAATTCTTACATTCTGATTTAGACAAATTATTTTTCAGATTCTGTAAAAGCTAGTTTCAAAAGAGTTACTGTAAGTTTTTTTATCTTTCTTATGCATGCCTTTCCCAAAGCAGATGTGGGAATTTTCTATTTTAAAGAAATTTGAGGCTGAAACTAATAGTAGATACATCAAGAATTATAATATATGATTTAGAATATGATTTCCCAGGCTCCATAGTAGAAGTACTGCATTCTCCGTCAAAACTCAACAGTATGGTCAAATCAGAGAAAGGCATTTGGTTTCTGCTTCAGTGGCAAGAAGGCAGAAAAGGTGAATTTCTTTAATAATATTTTTCCTTCTTCAACACTTGATCACGGAGGTTTCCATCATATCTAATCAGCTTTACAAGATCAGTAATATGAACAAGCCATGCTGTTCAAATGTTATCGTTAGGATGTTTGTCATTAAGAAGTGGGAATTTATGGAACCAACCTAGATGCCCTTCAATAGACGAATGGATAAAAAAAATGTGGCATTTATACACAATGGAGTATTACTCTGCATTAAAAAATGACAAAATCATAGAATTTGCAGGGAAATGGATGGCATTAGAGCAGATTATGCTAAGTGAAGCTAGCCAATCCCTAAAAAACAAATGCCAAATGTCTTCTTTGATATAAGGAGAGTCTAAGAACAGAGTAGGGACGAAGAGCATGAGAAGAAGATTAACATTAAACAGGGATGAGAGGTGGGAGGGAAAGGGAGAGAGAAGGGAAATTGCATGGAAGTGGAAGGAGACCCTCAGGGTTATACAAAAGTACATACAAGAGGAAGTGAGGGGAAAGGGAAAAATAATACAAGAGGGAGAAATGAATGACAGTAGAGGGGGTAGAGAGAGAAGAGGGGAGGGGAGGGGAGGGGAGCGGGGATAGTAGAGGATAGGAAAGGCAGCAGAACACAACAGACACTAGTATGGCAATATGTAAATCAATGGATGTGTAACTGATGTGATTCTGCAATCTGTATACGGGGTAAAAATGGGAGTTCATAACCCACTTGAATCAAAGTGTGAAATATGATATATCAAGAACTATGTAATGTTTTGAACAACTAACAATAAAAAAAATAAATGTAACTTGGAGTTAAAAAGTTACATACTTTATATGTTGACTTCATAAATTGAAATGTAATTATTTATTGTAGTAGGGAAATACTACAAAACTTGACTGTGAAAGTTATTAATTTTTTGTTAAAGCAACTAATTTTTAGTTAACCAGGGAAAAATGTTAAGCTACTACTCAAGTAATACATCATACAAACAGGTAAAGCCAGTTGCAGAAATTGATGTTTAATGGAAAAGTCATCTTGAAAATGATTGTGTAGTTCTTCTGTCAGACCCTCCCTTCAGTGGATTCTTCAAAATTGTCTTTAGGATTCTTGGCTCTTTGTTCTTCCATATGATTTTAGAATGAGCTCCCAGAGTTATCCCATCCCAACTGAATTTTTAGTGTCTTTTTTTAAATTTATTTTTTAAATTTTAATTTGTTATACATGACAGCAGAATGCATTACAATTCATATTACATACATAGAGCACAATTTTTCATATCTAGTTGTATACAAAGTAAAGTCACAGCATTTGTGTCTTTATACATGTACTTTGGGTAGTGATATCCATCTCATTCCACCATCTTTCCTACTCCCATGCCCCATTCCTTCTCCTCCCCTCCCCTCTGCCCTATCTGGAGTTCATGTAATCCTCCCTTGCCCCACTCCCCAACCCCATTATGAATCAGTATCCTTAAATCAGAGAAAATATTTGGAATTCCGAATTTTTAGTTTCTATGAACAGAATTTCTATAAATGTACAAATCTTTTTGTGAAAATAGACTTTTATTTTTCTTGGTTAAATACTAGGAGAGGGGGCTGGGACTTGTAACTCAGTGGTAGAGCACTTGCCTAGCATCTATGAGGCCCTGGGTTTGAGTCCCAGCCCTGCAAACAAAAACAAAACTAAAACACCTAGGAAGGAATTTCTGGGTCATTCAGTAGATGAGGGGTTGGCAGCTTTTTTTTTTTTTCCTTTCTTTCTTTTGTTTGGATGGTAAATATATTTGTTTGGAGAATAAATATATTTTAGACTTTGAGGGTGTCCATTGCTGCTGCTGCTGCTGCTGCTGCTGCTTCTCCTCCTCCTTCTCCCCTGACCCTCCATTTTTTTGTGATATCTTTGGTATCAGAATGATCCTGGCCTCATGAGTTGGAAAGTTTTCTCATCTATTTTTTTGGCAAGAGTTTGTGAAGAATTGGTATTAATTCCTCTTTAAATGTTTACCAGTGAAGCCATCTAGGATGTATATTTCCAAGATGTAGTTTTTTCTTAAATACTAATTCTTTTGTTATAGATTTATTCATATTTTCTTTAGAGAGTAATTGTAGTTTGGTTCTTTCTAGGAATTCATCATTTCCATCTAATTTATCTAGTTTATTGGTATAAAGTTGTTTATAGTATTTCCTTATTATTTTTATTTCTATAAAGTTGTAGTATTGTCTCCCTTTTCATTCCTGGTTTTAGACATGTGAGTCTTCTTCCTTTTTTTTTTTCCCCTTGGTCATTATCTTTGTCTGTTCAGGTTGTTATAACAGAACATCACAGACTGGGTGGCCTATACCCAGTAGAAATTTATTTCTTACAGTTCTGGAGGCTGGGAAGTCAAGATCAGGCAACAGCAGATTTGGTTTCCAGTGAGGGCCCCCTTCCTGGAACACAGATGAAGCTATCTAGCTGTGTTTTCCCATGGTGGAAGGGCCAAGATCTTTCTGGCATCTTCTGTGAGATCATCAATCTCACTCATGAGTTCTCCACTACTATTTAACAGTATTCTTAGACGTAATAGCACTTAGTCAAGAGCTATAAAATGGTGGACAGCAGGGCAAAATTAAGAAGGTATTACTGAGTTCCGACTTGTACAGTTAACTGAATGACTCACTAGAAACAGAAAAATCTTATGGGAACTGGTTAAAGAATAATAAAGAAGCTGGACGAAGCTGGACATGGTGGTGCATGATGTGGTGGTGCATGAATAGCTGAATCACAGCTATTCAGGTGGCTGAGGCAAGAGGATCGAAAGTTTGCAGCCAGCCATCAGTATGGACAATTTAGCAAGAATCTGTCTCAAAATTAAGTAAAGGAAGGGCTGGGGTTGTGGCTCAGTGGCAGAGCACTGGTTTAGCATGCACGAAGCCCTGGATTTAATCCCCAAAAGAAGGAAGAAAGAAATCTCTATCTTTAACTCATATATGAAAAAAATGTATATAATTTAAAACTAAAAAAATATCTAAATGAGATAAGAAATAGAACTTTAAAAAATAAAACTGGCTGGCCATAGTGTCATATGCCTGTAATCCCAATGATTTGAAAGGCAGATGCAGGAGGATTGTGAGTTCAAAGCTAGCCTCAACAACTCAGCAAGGCCCACAGCAACTTAGTGAAACCCTGTCTCAAAAAATGAAAATAAATAAATAAAGGGCTTGGGATATGGCTCAGTTAAGTGCCTCTAGTTCAATCCCTAATACTAGTATGGAAACAATGCATACTTAAGACACAATTTTTAGAACATACATGAAGACTTCTACTTTTATATAGGAAGACCATGTATTTTAAATGCTAGTTATTACTGAATTAATCTATACATTTAAAAAAATATTTATTTTTTAGTTATAGGTGGACACAATATCCTTTTTTTTGAGGGGGGGTTGTTGAAGTCTGTTTATTTGTGTTAATGTAAAGCCTAGCAGCAATTAGAGTATAACCAAGAAAAATAGTTCAGACACTGTGATTTGTCTGGAGAAGGCAGCACGGTGTTATTATTTTAACTTAAAAATCTAGCAGTATTTCAAATGTTCTTTTATAAGCAAAGATGCCATTCTACCTCCTTAAAGTACTATAACTGATTCTTTCCCATAAAAGTAATTTACATAGTTTTAGCAGTTTTTGCATGAAATTATACTGTGTGATGAGCAGATAAACTTACTGATGGTCACATTATCTTTGTTTTGTTTTTATGTGGTGCTGAGGATCGAACCTGGTGCCTCACGCATGGTAGGCAAGCACTCTGGCTTTGAGCCACAACCCCAGCCCCCACATTATTTATTTATTTATTTAAAAAATATTTTTAGTTGTTGATGGACACAATACCTTTATTTTATTTTTTATTTTTATGTGGTGCTGAGAATCAAGCCCAGTGCCTCACACATACTAGGCAAGTGCTTTGTCACTGAGCTACAACCCCAGCCCCTGTACCTTTTCTTAAGTCTGAATAAATACAACAAAAGTTTTCTTTGGAAATTGACAGAAGATTAAATATGCAAGAATGTATTTTCCCCTTAGTTTATTCTGAGAAAAATTGGCAAGGAGAATAGCATAACATATTAAAATATATTATAAAGTGGGAACATTCATAAAATGTTGGAGTGAGGAGACACACAATGTGTCAAAATGCATTCTACTATCGTGTATAACTAATTGGAACAAATTAAAAATACAAAAAAAAGAAAAGAGGGAGACACCGATCTATGGAATAAATTTATTGAATTTTAGGCAGAGAGCTAATGTGGGAGATTTCTTGATTGCTAAAGGGCTGTATCAGAAGGCAGAGGAGTGGCATCCTAGGGCTGCTTGCCTCTGATTTTGGGTAGTTCCATAGAAGAAAAGAAACATAAGGAATGAGAGCTGTTTAATGACTAGAAGTTTCTTGTGCAGGTAGGTACTACAACATTAATTTGATGAGTAGTGAGAGCAAAGAATTTGAGAATTTAGATTTATTAAACTTGTACTCTTCAAAGTGCACCTAGATAACATTCATATTTTAAGTAAAAAGACCAGAACATTTCTCCATTAAAAAGTAGCAAAATATTACATATACAAACTGTTAGAATTAGGGTTTCAATTTTTTTTTAATTTAAAATGACATTTCATTAGGTTAAGTGAAAAGTGTCCAGAGTATTTCAAATGAGAAAAATGATTCTGTACTTTAACCTTTGACCATGTTTTCTGTCTGTACTCCTAAATTGAACTTATCAATATTTGGTCGCTTTGTGTATAATCATGTTGAATTTAAATGTGAAATATCTGATATTTACCATGTTGAAACAAGAACCTAAAATCAGAGAAGTATTCACTGTGACTCACTTCTTATGCGGGCAGCCTGCTGTTTAAAGTGTGATTCCTGGTGTGTTCTGGAGTCTCAGCCTTAGGATTCCATAATGAGATTGAGTGGGGTTTCCTGTGAGCACTCTGGGATGATTGACAGTAAGGTGAGGGCAATCATCACTTTTCATGCCTACCCTTGATAATATTTCCCTGCTGTCTGGGGAGGGACTGAGAACAAATAGGACTTCGTGATGTCTAAGTAATTAGTGTATGTTGGTTCCAGCTGAACAAACTGGAGGGTAATGATCAGGTAAATGGAAATGGAATACATTAATGTAGGCTAAGGTATAAGAGACCTTAGGGGAAAACTTATCAAAATTTTATGGGATTGTTGGGATATCTTTATTTTATATCTTTTGATATATATATATCTTTATATATACATATCTATCTATCTGTCTTTATTAGCATATCTTTGCATTTATTATAGATGCACACAGAGATTAAATCAATTTAAATGTAAAAACCTCAAACATTTATTTATTTTTTTCTTTGGTTTCAGGACATTTTTCAACCTTTTAAAATTTCACAAATTTGTTAGTGGACATTATTTGTAGCTGATGCTGTCACTGATCCTCAGTTATGAGTAAATGACTAGGGTCAAGCTTGTAAAACTTTTGGGGGTTGTTAACTGAAAATATCTAGTGACCTTTTGTGTGTGTGTGTGTGTGTGTGTGTGGTGTATTTAGTGATATTCTTAAATTGCTTGTACTAGTTAAAGAAGATGTTAAGGTGGCCATCATGATCCATACTTCCTAGTTAGTCTTAATTAGGTCAGAAATATTTCCAGATGTTTAGTTTGCAATACAAAATTTATAGGCTCTTAATCATTGCAAAATATTTATAAATTGTCATCCTTCAATATTACATTTTCTTATCAGTAACATGAAGTCCCGTGGCAAAACCTCTGCATGGTGACTATAGTATAGCATTTAACAGGAAGGAAGGAATTGGTTTCATTGATGTGGTTTCGGATCTTAGAGTTCTGATAATTAGGTAATCAAACGGTTATAAAATGGCGTTCTTGCTTTAAAACTTAACTATTGCTCGCTGTTCTCATAAGACTTGGCCTTCAATAACCTTTTTAGATTAAGAACACAGTGTATCTATGCAAATTTGAAACACTGGACTTCTCAGAGAAGCACTAAGTGTAATCAGGAGAGGAAAGCATTTAAGATGTTTAGACATTTTCTTTTCTTTTTTGCAAGTATTGTTTTTGGAAAAACATTTTGCAGAAACACTGTGCCCTATCAATTTTAAATGTTTTGATTATCTTTAGCTTGGCTAAATTACTTTCTCTGCATTTTGGGTAAAATGGAATAGGATAAGATTACTGGTAGGAATTTGTTCACATTAATATGGCTCATCAGGGACATTATATTTAATTGGAGATCCTGCAGAATAGTAGCAGGAGGCTGAAGAGAATTATTTAGCATTAGCAATGGCTCGTCTGGGAGTTGTGCACTAATCAAGGCGCTGGAGTGTTAGCGGTGGGGATGATGGGAATTATGACGATTATGACATGTAAGCATGTCTGCGTGCAAACTGGACAGGCAATGAGTTAATCAAGAAGTATATTAAATGGCTCCCATGCTGATTCATTATTATCTACCATAGTGCTTGTCAGGTTGTGTATTTAAAAAATACTATTATTGTTTAGTTCAATGTGTATGTGAGCTGAATTCAGCCATCATTCTTTGCTTTTCAATAAAGCAATCTTAAATTGCCTTATACATATAAAAGTAGAAAATTGTGTCCGTTGTGGTTTGTGTTTTAAAGTGTAGTATCTTTTTTATCACTTTAGAGTCAACCTCTAATTTTGGACTCATTTAAAAATTTGTTTGCTTTGTCCTTTTTTGCATTCATTGTAAATACTCTTTGCTTATTTCTTACTGCATAAAGGATTTGGATTCAGAAATAAAATATATGTACCTTTATTTTTCAAGTTGAAAATAATTCTAGTATTTCAGAGAGAAATTAATGTTTAACACATGAAGCTATGGAAAAATCAAAGCTTCAATGTTTCCACCATCAAAATGCTCCAAAATCGGGAGTGGGGGGTGGAAATCTCCTTTGCTGTAGTGGGTGGTCTCTTTGTGCCAGGTAGACCCATTCTGTGCCCAGCATGGTTAGAGCCATCTGTCATGAAACTATCAGTTAGAAATGCTAGAAACGTACATATTTTGGAGAAATGGAACTAATAAATTGAATTCCTTTTAGAAAATAAATTGAAATGCAGCATAAATTCATGAGCAAACTAGATTATATCTGTAGACAAATTTATAGAGTTGCTATACAGATGAACAATTTTTTTTATTACTGTAGGCGCTGCCAAATTTAATAAAACTTTCTACCAAACTGACCTTCATGTATTAACTTAATTAAAGCAATATTATGGATAATGCTCAAAGTGTTAACCTGTGGGTGGTTGTTATTGAAATCCATTATCTGTGGAGTCAGTATTAGTGGTCAGCAACATCAGAAGTAAAACTTGCAACCAAGAGCGTCCCTTGGGAGCTGTGAGCCCAGCAGGTTAAATCGTCAAAACCCAGCAAAGCTTCTTAAAAGACTGATAGTTTAAGCCCCCTGGAGTGAAAGGTAAACCAGTCATTCCAGTCAGGAAAGGACCATGACTTTATTTAGCAGTCAAGCAAAAATTACATTTGGACAGGAAAAAGGGATTTATATCAGTATCTTCATGTGTGAGTTATTTTATTCGTATATATGTTCATGTACTTTAGCTTTAATAAAAACATTCCAACTTCTTGTTTTGGTGCTGGGAGTTGAATCAGGGCCTCTTGCGTGCTAGGCTAGCACTCCACCAATGAGCTACATAGACCCTCATACCCAACTTTTTAATATGCTGAGAGTGACTTGTGAAAAATTTGCTTTATAAAATGAAAAGATGTGTCCCAAGGCCTTCCACGTTTTTTGTTAATAATAAGAACTTTATCCTTTTTCTTACACTAAAATTCAGTTTAGAAAAAATTTGACTTAAAAAAACTGTACATATTAATGGGGTACCGTGTAATATCTCCATAGATCTATACATTGCTTACAGTTTGAATTAGGTTAAAAATATGTATTTCCTCAAACGTTTATCATTTCAAAGTATGGAAAGCTTTACAGATTTGCGTGTTGTCCTTGCACAGGGGCCATGCTGGTCTCTGTATTATTCCAACCTAATTTTTCTGTGCTGCTGGTGATCAAATCCAGGGCCTTGTGCACACTAGACAAGCACTGTACCATTGAGCTGCACTCCACCCCTGTATGGTTCCAGTTTTAGTACATATACTAAAATTTTAAGACTAAAACTGAAACTTTATGAATACATCTTTTTGGTTTTGTTTATTTAAAAAATTCTGGTGAATTTAAATGAAAGTTTTAAATGGAACTTATGTATTTTAGTGTTTTTAGTACCTGGTGGTATGGAAAAGTACCCAATTATACATATATTCTTCTGTAAAAATCTAAAGAATGATTGGAGATACTATCTTACTGAAAAAGCATATATTTAATGACTATTTGAAAATACAGCTTGACTTTATTCCATTGTTTCAGTGTTTACAAGGCCATAAATCAACTTGTATATATTACAGCCTCTTTAAGACCTCTTAATGGAAGAATGCTGGGAGCCATTAGCCAAGTAGGTATGACAATTTCCTTGCCAGCGTACCCCATGTTGCAGTGACATTGAATGTAGGTGACCTTGCTCAAGGACCAGGGCGGATTAGGGTGTTCCCGGTTTAGGATAATTGGGTTTAGGGCGTTCCAGTTTAGGGCGTTCCAGGTTTAAGATTATTCCTGCTAGGAATAGGGCGTATCCTGCTGCCTGAGTTCCCCTTGAGTTCTCACGGGATTCAGACAGTATTTTTTGGGAGATAGAAGCCCAGTGGATGTGGATTTTGGGCAGAGAACGAGGATTTCCCCAGAACGTGATTGTAGACGGCTGGTGTGAGTTCGGGAATAAAGAGTTGCTGTTTGAATCTACAAGCTGTGTGGTGGCTCGTGATTGTGTGCCCAGCCAGACTGCGGCAGAAGAAGTCGTGATCATTCTAAATAGTACCATATTTATCCCTTATTGAGTATCTGTGGCATAGTAGAAACACATAATTATATAAGGGGATTAGTATTGTCACTATTTTAAATTGAGAAAATTGGAGCTTCCAGATATAAAAAAGAGTGCCAATAATCTTTTATCTAGTAAATGGTGGAGCTACTTCATGTAGCTAGAGTTGTATTCCTTCTGTTGTAGCACATTGTTTTCCCTACTAAGTATAAGGAAAAATGCCCATTCTCCTTAAAAGGGTGTTTGAAACTGGATTTTATTAGTGGCTGGGTATTAGGTTAGGCACTGGAGGTAGAGAATATGATTTCTGCTCTTATGGCACTCAGCATCCAGTGGTAGAGACAGATATAGAATAGGAAAAGATGTGAAAGTTATAGATTGTGGTGTTATGAGGGAAACAAGTTGTTGATGGAGAATCATGGGGGCCTCCTTATTAATAAAGTGGTGAAGTAAATCCTCTCTGAGGGATAAAATATGACCTGAGACCAATGGGTGGGGGTCGGTCCATCCTCAGCTAGACAGGCAGAATAGCATGCACAGAGGTCCTGAGCCACCACTCTACTAAAGGAGTTTTATTAAGATTACCAGTAACTGTCTCAGGCTAAATCCAATGGGTTTTTTCAGTCTTCTCCTATGTGACTTCTCAACAGTGTCTGACACTGTCAGTTACCCTTCTGCCAACATTCTCTTGTCTTGGCTTTAGTGACATCTTAATCTCCTGGTTACCTTTCTGCTTCTGTGATTCTCTATGTTGTCTGTGTAGAAATGATTCTGGCATCATTGGGAGGCTGGCATACTCTCTCTTTCCCTTGTTCTGGAAACATTTTATTCTTCCCATTTTTCTGTGGTTTTGATCAGCTGTAGACTCCTAATTTTCTTTCTTGCTTTTTAAAAATATTTTTATAATAAGTTCTTTTTAAGTATACATGACAGTAAAGTGTATTTTGACATATTATGCATACATGGAGTATAACTTATTCTAATTAGGGTCCCCTTCTTGCATTTGTGCATGATGTGGAGTTTTACTGGTTGTTCACATATGAACATAGGAAAGTCATATCCAATTAGTTCTATTGTCTTTCCTAATCCCATCCTTCCTCCCTTCCCTTCATTCCCCTTTGTCTAACCCAATAAACTTCTATTCTCCCCTTCCCCTCTCTTACGTTTTAGCATTGTCATATCAGAGAGAACATTTGGCTTTTGGTTTTTTGGGTTTCTGGGACTGGCTTATTTCACTTAGCATGATGTACACTCCTAATTCTGTCCACACCCTGCCAACATCTCTACTTGGATACATCAAAACTACCTCAAACTTAACATGACCCAAACTTAACCTTTCATGTAGGTTTCATGTAGCTAAGTCCTCTTGCAGAAGCAAAAAATAAAGGAATTTGTCTTCACCACTACTTTATCTTTGACTTTTCAAATTCTAATCCATGAATAAATCCTTATTCAAAATAATTTGTAATCTAGTCTTGTTCCTTCCTTAATGAGGTCTTTTTTAGCCTATTTTACTAGTGAATCTTTTCTATTTGATCCTAATAAAATTTCTTCAAGGATGGAAGGTATGGCAGCTGAATAAGGGCCTCCTGGAAATGTCTAATTCCTCATCTCTGAGGCCTGTGAATATTACCTATTACCCCCAAAGCGACTTTGCAGGAGTGGTCGAGTTAGGGATCTTTATATGGAGAAATTATTTTGAATTTTCTGACAGCCCGATGTAATCACAGGGTCCTTATTAGAAGGAGGTAGATTAGGGTAGAGTAGGAAGGATGAAGACAGCAAGAAGTTGGAGGGATGTGAGGAGGCAGCTGAAAGAGAGGGGAAGATGGATTCTCCCCTTACAGCCTCCAGAAGGAACCAGCCTGCTGACATCTTGATGTTAGTGCCATAAGACTCTTCTCTGACTTCTGTCTAGAATTATAAAATAATAAGTTTGTGTTATTTCAAGTCACCAACTGTGTGATAATTTGTTGTAGCATCAGTAGGAAATGATCATAGAAGCACTGGTTAGATTTCAGAAATTCTATCAACGTTTTAACCATATATCCATAGACCTAGAAAAATCTCAATATACACTTTTGTTCTTGAAGAAAACCTAATTTATTGTGAATTCCTTGTCAGACTGATAATTTCATCTGTAATGTTTTGTCTGGCGTGAACTATTTTTTCACCAGTGAAATTTTTGGTGGCTTTCTTAGCATTAGATTTCTTAATGTGTTTTGGAATTTTGGTGTGTAGTCTCTTTTTAGATGAAAGTTTGAAATGTTCATTCCTCTACCTGTTCCTCCCTCTCCTTCATCCTTCCCTCACCCCTTGCTTCCTGTCTTTCCCCTTCCTCTGTCTTTCCTGGTTTTTCTCTCACCCCTACCATCCCCAACCAAAACAAAACAAAAACCCACCATTTCTCCCTGACCAGCAGCTTTGTGGTTGCCTCACAGGCGTTTAAGTTTAGGATGCCTAGTCCATCTAGGCCTTATAACCATGATGTGGGCACATGGCAGGTCAGTCACAGAAGCAGGTTCAGATTTCCACCCTGAAGCTGTAGCAGCTCAGATGGTATTTAGTGGCTTTCTCTTTAGGACTAGGGAAGCTCCTCCTTAGCCTGATTTTAGCTGGTGACTCTGGCTGTCTTCCAGCTTCTGTACAACATCCTTAATGGTCTGATTTTTGCATCTGGCACTTCCTGCTTCTGAAAGAACCAGTATAGTTTGCCTTGTTCCTTGTTAGGCATTTTTCTTCTGTTTTGAGTTCATGAAATGTTTACTACCTATTTCTGGTTTCTTTTTCTCATGGTTTTCTTATGTAGATTTAATTGTGATTGCTGGACATTTTTAGCAGAAGGAAGTTTTGAAGCATGAACTCACTATGCCAGCCTTTTTTCAAAAAATATTTATTTTTTAGTTGTAGTTGGACACAATATGTTTAATTAATTAATTAATTAATATGTGGTGCTGAGGATCAAACCCAGGACCTCGCCTGTGCTAGGTGAGTGCTCTACCGCTGAGCCATAACCCCAGCCCCTATGCCACGCCAGCCTTTTTTGTGCTAAATTTGACTTACATTTACAAAGACCACAGAAAAATGCCAGTCTCAAAATTGTGTTTTTGCTCAATTTCAAGCACTAGCATCTAAGTTCTGCATTTGATGTCTGACTCGTTGGTTATGCAATTAGCTACAGCATGCTAGTGTGTCTGGGCGTTGTCTTGCCAGTTCTGGGTTTCTGGCCATAGCAGTCATTTGCCTAATCTGGGGTAGATCCCTTGGCTGTGTGTTCTTGCTACTGGAAGTGGCCAAAGTGGCAGCCACCAGGTTGGAGTAGCCAAAAAGGGAGAATTTCATTAGGCATCTTTAGGGAGATTAAAGGCTGTCTGAGGATGACCAAGGCAGACTTGTGTCTGATTTGTGCATGTGAATTCGAGCCTGGAGTTAGAACAAGAGAGCCTCTAACTCAGGTGAATAAATCAGATGACAATCCACTGTGGACATCTCCAGTCATTTATTTATTCAATAATGCACTGGGTATAGGTGTGGTGTATCCAGTGGAAAGTTTGTATGCTTTCTGAGGGCAGGAACTTGTCTGTGTGCATGGGAAAGCGTTAAGTTCAGGTAAAACTGCTTATGAATAGTATTCGAAGATGTCTTGTTTTGTAAACATCTGAGTGTTTAGTTGTTTCCAAGTCTTCCTGTGAATCAATCATAAATTAATCCCCAAATCTACACTGTGCTTCCCAAATGGATATTACACATTTTAGTAAAGGGCCCTATATAATTAAATCTTGTAAAGTATCTTCAGTGAACTATTCTAATTAAGTGTTATAGATCCTGAGGTTGCTCCATTACAGCTCAGCTGGGATGCTCTCAGATGCAATATGGGAGTTCAGTTTCAAAGTTCAGTACACAAAGCTATTTGTGAAGGTTTTATATACAGATGTTTCAATTTGTAAATTTTGACTTTATAGTGCAGCGAAAATGATACATGTTCAGTAGAACTGTACTTGGAATTTTGGGTTGTTTCCCAGGCTAGCAAAGTGCAACTTGGTCTCTTGAGGTGTCAGTCAGTGGCAGGAGCAAAGCTCCCAGACAGCCACTTGAGGGTCTGGAAACAGACGACACTCTGTGTATACCTTGTTGATAAGCTAGGGTGGTCTGTAGGTTAGGTATTGCTAGAGTTTAGATCTTAAATGTGCCCCAAAGGCCCATGTGTGAAAAACTTAGTCCTCAGCTTGGGACTATTGGGAGGTGGTGGACACTTGAAGAGGGGGGGTTGTCATGTGATGTGTTCTTGTCATTGGGAATATGCTCTCAAAGGAAAGAGTGACCCTAGCCCCTTTTCTTCTTTTTTCTCTTTAATCCTGGCCATGAATTGAACAGTTTGCTGCACTACATGCTCTCTGACATGAGTTACTGTGCCACCATGGGCTCAAAGCCATGGAGCCAATCTGGTCATAGACTGAAACCTCCAAAACTGTGAGGCCAAACAAACCTTTTCTTCTTATAAAGTGACTATTTTAGGTACTTGTTACACCAGTGGAAAATCCACTAGCACAAATGTATTCAGTGCATTTTCAACTTAATATTTTGAATTTATGGTGAGTTTATTGGGACATAGCCCCATTGTAAGTGGAGTATCTGTGATTTTTCCTTTCAATAAAAAATGTTTCCATGTGTTAGTTTTTTACATTTAAAAATTAATTTATTTTCAACTGTGGTAGAAACACGTATAACCTAAAGTTTTCATTTAAAAAAATTTTTTTTTTAGTTGACACTGGACCTTTATTTTTTCATTTATATGTGGTGCTGAGAATTGAACCCATTGCCTCATACATGCTAAGCAAGTGCTTTACCACTGAGCCACAACCCCAGCTAAGGTTTACCATTTTTAACCATTCTTGAATGTAGTATTCTTTGACATTAAGTATATTCACAGTGTTTTGCAAGATGAAAAAATTTAGGGAGGTGGATGGTGGTGATGGTTCAACATACCAATTTTAAAATAATATGCTTTATTGTTTTTTAGTGTTTTAAAGCATTTGTAAAGATTTGTCTGTCCTTATGGTATTTTATTAACTTGCATTGTGTAGGTTCTAGGGAGTGACGGATATTCAGTCTTTAACAAATATCAGTTGAGTGCCTGTCATGTGCAGGTGTGCCGTGTTTTCTGAACTAGGCAGACATGCCCTCATGTGGCTTCCAATTCAGGAGGAGGAGCAGGCTTTTTAAATGACATATGGTTGTGATATATAGTTAATGGAAATTGTAGGGTGTTTTGTAAATATGGGACAAGAGGATCTGAGCCCATGGCAGGGTGTGTGTGTGTGTGTGTGTGTGTGTGTGTGTTTGTGTTTGTAGGGGCAGCTTTCTTGAGGAAATAACATTTAGAGTCCTAAAGAAGAGCTGGGCTGTAGCTCAGTGGTAGAACACTTGCTTAGCATGTGTCAGGCACTGGGTTTGATCCTTAGCACCACATAAACATAAATAAAATAAAGGTACTGTGTCTATCCACAACTGGGGGGGGAAAAGACAGGAATTAGGGCTGGGGCTGGGAGGAGAAAAGGGCCGAGGTGAATGGAGCTTGGTAATTTTGAGAAAATCAGGTAGGTCAATGTACCTTTATTTTATTTATTTTTTTTTAAGAGAGAGTGTGAGAGAGAGAATTCTTTAATATCTATTTTTAAGTTTTCGGCGGACACAACATCTTTGTTGGTATGTGGTGCTGAGGATCGAACCCGGGCCGCACGCATGCCAGGCGAGCGAGCTACCGCTTAAGCCACATCCCCAGCCCCTCAATGTACCTTTAAATAAGAGAACCATGGTATTGTTTTTAGTATTCATCTATATCTAAATATAATCGACTTTTTTCTTTTGTGTACTTCTGTGATTTTTTTTTTCTTTTCAGGGCTGGGGTTTGAACTAGCCAATAGCACACTGGGGATAAAGAGCAGTTCCTTCACCCTGCAAAGCCCCTCGTGCATCCCTTTACAGTCACATCTTCTGCACCCTCCCTCTGGCAACTACAAGTGCACTGTTGTCATTCCTATATAGTGTGTGACTCTTTGAGTTGGTTACTTTCATTCGGCGGAAGCTTTTTAATTAATCCAAACTGTTGTGTGCCATTAGTTTGTTCCTTTTTATTACTGAGTAGTATTGCATCGTGTGTGTGTGTGTGTGTGTGTGTATTGTTGTTGTTGTTGTTTTTTTCATTTATCCAGTGAAAAACATTTGGGTTGTTTCCAGCTTTTGACAATTATGAATAGAGCTATTTTAAACATTTGTTTACAGATTTTTATGTGAATATGTTTCTTTAGGATAAATGAGGTGGGGTTGCTGGTCATATGGTAAGTATATGTTTAACTGAATAAGAAACTGCCAGACTTTTGCAGAGTAACTGCATTTCTACCAGAATGCATGAGTTGTGTATTGCATTCTCTCCAGCACATAGTATTGTCAGGATTCTAAATTTTGACCATTTTTGTAGGTCAAAATTGGTATTTCATTGTGGGTTTTTTTTGTACTGGGATTGAACTCAGGGGCACTCAACCACTGAGCCACATCCCCAGCCCTATTTTGTATTTTATTTATTTAGAGACAGGATCTCACTGAGTTGCTAAGCACCTAGCCATTGCTGAGACTGGCTTTGAACTCATAATCCTCCTGATTTGCATTTCCCTAGTGGCTAATGGTATAGAACATCTCATGTGTTTATTTGCCTTCATTTTTAGTAAAGTCACTGTTCAAGTTTTGCCCATTAGATTTTTTTTCCCCTGTTATTGAGTTTAGAGAGTTCTTTATATATTCTGGATACAAGTTCTTTGTTGATAGATGATTTGCAAATAGTTTATTCCTAGCAGTAGCATGTTCTTTTGTTCCCTTGACAGTGTCTGCTGCTGCAGATCAAAAGTCTTTCCTTTTTTTTTTTTTTGAGATGGATATTACTTTGTTACCTGGGTTGGTTTCAAACTCTGGAACCAGGTGATACTCTCACCTTACCATCCTGGGTAGCTGGGACTATATGTGTGTGCTCTCACTCTCAGCTAAAAGTCTTTAATTTTGATAAAGTCAGTTTTCACAATTTTTACTTTTCTCCTCTGTTAAGTGTACTTTTAGTAGCATATCTTAGAACTCTTGGCCTTGTTCCAGGCCATGAAGATTTTTTTCTAAGAGCATCAAAATTTTATATTTAGGTATGTGATCCTTTTCAAGTTTTTTTTTTATATAAAGTTTAAGTGTTTTTTTAAAAAACATTTATATTTTGTTGTAGGTGGACACAATACCTTTATTTTATTTTTATGTGGTGCTGAGGATCGAACCCAGTGCCTCACACATGCTAGGCAAGCGCTCTTTCTCTGAGCCACAACCCCAGCCCCTTAAGTTTTAGTTGAGTTTGTGTGTGTATGTAGATGTTGGATTGTTTCTATGCCATATGTTGAAAATGATCACCATTTATTGAAAATGATATTTTTCTATTGTATTGCTTTTGAACTGTGTAAAAAGTTAAATGGTATGGTATTTATATGGATCTATTTTGGGACTTTTCCCTCTTTGATCTATATATATGTCTATCTTTTTGACAATGCTACATTGTCTTGATTATTGCAGCTTTATAGTCAGTCCTGGAATTGTTTTCTTTATTAACAAAACAAAACCAAACAATGTTTAGGTATTACGTGTAATAAAAAAACAAAAGATGCCTTTACTTCACTTGTATTAAATCTAATAATAGTCAAAAGAAGGGCTGGGGTTGTGGCTCAGTGGTAGAGTGTTTAGTTAGCATGTGTGAGGCACTGGGTTTGATCCTAAGCACCACATATAAACAAATAAATGAATAAATAAAGGTTCATCAGTAACTTAAAAAATTAAAGAAATAGTCAAAAGAAGACATATAAATAGCTAAAGCAAATTAAAAAATCATTTTCCCTAGGGGAGGGGAGCGGGGATAGTAGAGGATAGGAAAGGCAGCAGAATACAACAGACCCTAGTATGGCAATACGTAAATCAATGGATGTGTAACTGATGTGACTCTGCAATCTGTATACAGGGTAAAATTGGGAGTTCATAACCCACTTGAATCAAAGTGTGAAATATGATATATCAAGAACTATGTAATGTTTTGAACAACCAACAATAAAAATTAAAAAAAAAATCATTTTCCCCATTAGATTTGTTGAGAGCCACAGCCGAAGGGGCCCCAGCAAACTTCCAGCTGCCAGCAAACTTCCAGCTGCCAGCTGATGATTGGCTCACAGCGGCCCCAGCAAACTTCTAGCTGCCAACTGATTGGCTCCTCTGTGGTGATGCTCATTGGGCTGTTTCCCCGCCCTTTCAGACCACAGAGCTGCTCATTGGGGGACTTTTTTTGGCTCTGCCCGCGACCCAGCCAATCTGCCTCAAGAGCAGGAGGAGTGGGGGAGGTTGAGAGGCTTGTGGGAAGCCGGTGGTGGCAGTTGGGCTCTGAGGGTTTTTCCTGAGGAGCTGTGTGGTGTGGTGTGTGTGTTCTAAAAATAAAGTTCGTTTCTTTTGACAAGTGGCTCCTGAATTGTGTCCAGCCAGACTGCGGCAATATTAATAAAATTAGACCTACTATGTTCACTGATGGTGTGATGTGGGAAATTCATCTCTAATAGGGTGTAAGTTGATAGAAGATCTGAAGCATGTCATTTGCAGTATTTATATTTTCACATATTTTTCTTTTTTTTTTAAATAATTTTTTAAATATTCTTTTTTGGTTGTCAGTGGACCTTTATTGTTTATTTGTATGCGGTGCTGAGAATCGAACACAGTGCCTCACACATGCTAGGCAAGTGCTCTACCACTGAGCCACAACCCCAGCCCCTCACATATTTTTCTTATAGAAAGATATATAGAGATTGGCATGTTTAGGGATTCTTATTACAGCTTATAGTAGCTGCAAATTAGAAACCATGCCTAATACTAGTAGAATGGTTAAATAAGTTATGGTTCATCCATATTACTGGGGAAATTGGTATTAGTTAAAAATTGTGAGGTAGAACAAAACTGTTGTGATAGAACGAGTTCCAAAATAATATGTGGTATGAGAAGTTTTATGCCCAAGAAAATCTAAAATGCAAAATAAAATGATTCCCTGTTATGTCTCTATATATGAATTAAAATGCTTAGGTAAGTCTAGAAGGATACAGCAAAACTGATAACAGTTGAGTAATAGAAAGTGGGACTGGGAGGCCTTTAAGGGGATGGGAATAATGGTTATATGTTACTTGAATTGCTCAATATATTCTTTTAAAATCAAACTAGTGTGTACATATATTATTTTGATAAATAAAATTTAAAAATTGAGAAAATCTGGATAACTCTGATGCATATAGCACATCATAGCTGCTGGGGGTGCTTTGAGATTTCATGACTGTGGTGGCTACTCATGTTTTATTGGAACTGATATTTAGCTATTTGTATGGTTTGCTGAAACACTTTTTAAAAATTAAAATGGAGTGTTTCTTTTATTTGTTCAAATTAGTTCTACATGACAGTAGAATGCACTTGGACATATCATACATGAATGAGGTATAACTTCTCATTCTTCTGGTTGTACATGATGTAGAATCACAGTGGTTGTGTACTCATATATGCACATAGGGTAATAATATCGGATTCACTCTACTATCCTTCCTAACCCTACACCCCCTCCCCTCCCTTTGGTCTAATACAGAGTACCTCTATTCCCCCCACTCCTCACCCCTGCACTCAGGCCAGCACCAGTAGCAGCCGCACCATCTGCAGTTGGCTCACCTGCTACTGAACCCTAGCAGCAGATCTGATGGCTCCAGATGACAACTGTTGCAGCTGGTGTGGCTGTGGGCCCTGTTGTTGGGCATACACTAGGCCATGTCATCACTGAGGGTGTCAGTGGAGAAAGTAATGCTGAGCCCTCAGGAGCCTCAGGGAACCCTGCTGGCATAGCAGCAGGCTTGATGTCCCTTGCTTTTGTGAAGTAAAACAATTTGTGGAATGTGCCCAGGAAAAGCACTGTGAGGGTTTCAGTGAGGTGCTGAAACAGTGCAGAAATGTAAATGGATTAGACTAATCAAGAAGTGTAAAGGCAAAAAGTAGAAAATCAACTCTGATGACCAAGTTACTTTAGAATAATAATGTAACCAATAGTCAAAATATGAGTTATAAAACCATAAGTTGAACCTCTCTTGCTAATGGCTTCATTGCTTCTGAAGGGCAGTGGAGAGGGTGTTCTAACTGCATAGAAGTTCACTTCACTTAGTTGGTGTGGAATTTTGGGCTGGGCAAATGTTTGTGTGACCTTCTTAAGCCAACTGTTTTCTTTTTTTGAGTACGTGGGATTGAACTCAGGGACACTCAACCACTGAGCCGCATACCCAGTCCTATCTGTTGTATTTTATTTAGAGACAGGGCTCACTGAGTTGCTTAGGGCCTCACCATTGCTGAAGTTGGCTTTGAACTCTTGATCCTCTTTTCTTAGCCTCCTGAGCCTCTGGGATTATAGGCTTGAGCCACTGTGCTTGGCTGATGTTGTTTTTTTTTTTTTTTGGTGAGTTAATTAGAGTATAGTGATCTTCCTCCCACTCCAAATATAAAGCTTTACTGAAACATATCATGCCCACTAGTGGTTACATATTATCTATGACTGTTTTTAAAACTCTTCAAGGGCAAAGTTGAGTAGTTTTTTTTTTCTTTTTAAAAATATTTATATTTCAAATGTAATAAAGATAAATATAAAATATAATAAATGAAGACGCAATATCTTTATTTTTACATTTCTGTGGTGCTGAGGATCGAACCCAGTGCCTCGTGCATGCTTGGCGAGCACTCTACCACTGAGCCACAACCCCAGCCCCTTTCTTTTTCTTTTTCTTTGTCCTAATTAGTTATACACGACAGTAGAATGTACTTTGACACATCACACATCGATGGGATATAACTTCTCATTCTTCTGGTTGTATATGATGTAGAATCAGTAGGTTGTGTAGTCATACATGCACATAGGGTAATAATGTCCAATTCATTTTACTCTCCTTCCTACCCCTAGACCCCCTCCCTTCCCTTCAGTCCCCTCTGCTTAATCCAAAGTAACTCTATTCTTCTCTAGTGCCCCCCACCCCTTGTGAATTAGCATCCTCATAGTCAAAGAAAACATTCTGCCTTTGGTTCTTTGGGACTGGTTTATTTTGCTTAGCATGATATTCTCCCAGCTCCATCCATTTTACCTACAAATGCCATCATTTCATTCTTCTTTAAGGCTGAATAATATTCCATTGTATATATAAAGCACATTTTCTTTATCCATTCATCTGTTGAAGGACACCTAGGTTGGTTCCATAGTTTAGCTATTTTGAGTTGAGCTGCTATAAACATTTATGTTGCTGTATCACTATTGATGGAGAACCAGGGCAGCACTGCTGATACTCTTAAGTATCATAACACTAGAATATTTGCTAGACAGTCCTTTACAGGGAAAGTTTGCTCACCCCTAGTTCTAGTGGAAGTAAAGTAGCTTACAGAATCTCCAGCAGGGCAAAAAGACTTTGGGTAACCTAGTCAGGAAAAATAGATCTGTTCTGGAACAAACTCCACTTCTATTACTGAACACATTTGGCGATGTGATGCTCTGGAGTGGATGCAGAAGTTCTTCAGAGTAGCCCAGATGAACTGAGGGCTTTATATCCATGATTGTTAGGGAGGCAGTCCACCTGCAGGGGTGCCACATTATATTATTGTCCCTTCTTTACCTGAGAATCATTTGGATTTACCAGATGGTGGAGCACTTAGCTCATATAGATGTACTTTATCTAAAAGGGAGTCTGGAAATTGTTCTTTTTTGCTTTATTATCTCAATAGTAGAGGGAATCAAACTATAAGGACTGTTGGAATGGCTATTTAATAAGTCTACCTGCCATGGAAGTTACCATTCACCTTCAAATTCCCTTTCCTTTTAGAGTTCCAAAACATAGGTTTCTCTCTTTTCCTTCTCCGCTCTCCTGCCTATAAATCAAACACAAACAAAATTACTAGGATAGTTTTATGTTAGGGAAGTACCCCACATTGTAGAAGATGATATGTGCCACATATGTGATATGTTCCTGTAGTCCCAGCTAGTGGGCAGTCTGAGGCAGAAGAATTATGTGAGCCTTAGTGATAATAGAGGTCAGCCTGGGTAACAGGGTGAGACCCCCATTTCAAAGAAGCAACAAAAACAACACTGCAACAGCCCCCAGTACATAATGGATGCACCAGTATGGAAACACCAGTCTGCTGCTTCCAGCCCCACAGAGTGACATGGGCCTCTTTAGTGCTACAAATACCAAGGGTTGTGTCACAACTAAGGAACACACAGCTGTCAAGAGTGAGTTTTACTCAACATGTTATAAGTTGCTGTCAGACTCATGGATCCTGGTGTAAGTTTTAAGACTCTTGAATTAAAGGACAGTTTATTCCTCACAGCCATCACGGTGCTTAGAGTCTGAGCAGTGCTGCCTTGGTCCTTCAGGATGATGCAAGAGTGTCAAGAGGATGCCTGCTGTGCAGTGGGTTACTTTATAGGGAGGAACTCAGAGAGGTTCTTCTCACAGTGTGAACATTTGCCCCAGGGGGAGACACACACTCTCTTCCAAGATTTCTATGCAAATGCAGTTTGTAACAAAGGGGTTTGCTTGCAAGATGTGCAGAAATGTGAAAGACCCATGGAAGATTCTGCCCAACTACCGCTCAGGACTCAGTATCTTTTGTAGCAAGCAGCAAACAACCCAGTTCTCTTCCTCCAGGAATCGAGTAGTCCCACACAGTCATACTGTGGTGGCTTATCTTTACTTGTTCATTTCCCCCCTAAGCTAATAAAAAAGAAAGCAAATAAACCCAAACCATGTATCAGTCATCACTTGGCTCTCCCAGCCTTTACCTCCAACCACATCAACACTCCCCACCCAGACTTCCCTTTTCATTCTCATCTCTGTTTCTTCCCCTGCTGCTGTACCCCACCCTCCAGTTTTGCAGACATATGCCTTTACCAAGGTTTTCCCCAGGACTGGGTGTCTGCATGATCCTCCACCTCCACTCTTCCTCTCTCACTTGATGCTTCAAGGAGTCTGTGTGAGAATATAGTTCTAGTGTTGCTGTTTTTCATTCTTCTGTTGTGCACTGTGTCCTCAAGAATGCACCCCTGCAAGACAAAGGCTTGGCGGGATGGTGGTGATGATGGTAGTGGTAGTGGGGGACAGACCAACTTTGCTTGGTCCCAGGATTAATACAAAATCATTTCTCTTTTGTGATATGAAAATGGAATCGTAGAAAATGTTCCAGGAATTTTGCAACTGGCAAAAGCCTGTTTATTCTCCTTTTTTCCTATAAATTTTAAGTTCCAGTTTTACTACTTTGATAATTATATAAGTTAGAAAAAATGATTAAGTCTTTAATTCTGTTATCTAAAACAATCATGAATAAATATGTCTTAGTGCTACACAAAATGAAATCAAAGTGAATGTAATACTTAGGGCCCTAGGGTAAAAAAATCATTCTTTGTTTACTAGGGATGAAACTGCCTTTCTGGAAAGTGTGCCATAATGCTATAGACTTGAAACTTGTAAAGGTCTCCTTAGATACTTATAAGAAAGAAGAAGAGTTTTGATCTCTCTCTCTCTCTCTCTCAGAAATAGAAGTTTTTATCTGGTTGTTCAAAAATATTTTTTTCATTTCTTCAAATTTAGATTGATGCAGTTAACTTTCTTTAATTTTTTCAGTCTGTATCAGTAATTTCCTTATGTTAGTAATGTTTGGAGGATTCGGTGGCTTCTAGTTCTGGCTGGATCCTGTGAGGCACTGCAGTTTTCAGGTAGGAACCCTTCTAGTTTGTATTACAGCCAGCCTCCTGGTGTTCCTTCCAGACACTGATTAGCATGGAAGGAAATCCAAGGAAACACTGTGGTCATGGTAAATAGTGCCCTGTGGACCCCTGTTGTCGGCAGATCTTGTTGAGTCATAGGCTTCAACATCTCCCAGTGTGAAGGAACATCTTCAGTGCTACATATCTTCCTTATCTTCCTCAACCTGTACTAGTTTAGAAGGCATTGAAAAGCTTTCCCTCAGACAGTTGAGCTTTATGCTAAATATATCATCTGACCTACTATTTTTTAACACTTAAGATGTAATTTTTATCATAAGAATAGGAACTCAGTGGAATCTCTTTTTCAGTATGTATTAGTGACTGACTAATAGGAATTTTTCTATTAACCCAAAGTTTTAAAATCCAGGCATAATTTTAACCTGTTTATATCTACACATTTAAATTTATTTTTGAAAAGTCAGTAGGAAAATGACTTTTCAGTTCTATAAGTTGAAAAACACACATTTTATCTTGCTAGTTCATTGCTTGAAAAACAATAGGCTGGTACAAGGAATTTTCCTCTAAAGAGTAAAAAACATTGAAAATTTAAAACTGTGCATGCATGGAGGAGAAACTAATATGCTTTAAGAAACTCTCAGTTTTCTGAGAATGAAAATGTTCATGAAAACTGACCACTGCTGGATTTAGTATCAGTACTTAAAATGAGTTTTCTTTTTTGTAACATCGGCAAATTCTATTTGATTAATTTGCCTCAGTTTAAACTGTTATATTTGTTTTAGTTTTCTTTTACTATTAAAATATATAAAAAGAACCTGTATGTTTCCAGATGTTGAAATTTTTGAAACATGAATACATCTAATCAGCCCAGGCAATGTTAAATTATTCTTCACAGTTGTATTAGTTCTGTTTGCTTACAGATTGTTCTGCATTAATAGGCAAAAAACAAAAAGAAAAAGAAAGAAAAAATAGTTGCATTTGGTAAAACAATTTCAAAAAAATCAAAACTGACCTTTAAAAAATTTTTAAACTGTTCTTTCCAGGTTAACTCATCATTTTCCCTGAGAACCACAGGGGCAGAGGATTCTAGTGTTTTCTTTCAAGTTGGTTTTACCCAGAATATCTGCTCCAAACCAATCCGGGATTAGAACATAGTTTTGTTGAGATGTGAATATACCCTTCCCCTTGAAGTAAGATTTGTTTCTGAAAAACAAAAAAGAATCAATTCTTCTTTAGAAACAGTTGGTGTTTAGCCCTTTTAATGAAGCCCTTGTGCTATTTTGACCTGCTTTTGATGTATTAACTTATTTGAGTGTTTATTTTTTGCATTAGCTGTGAATGTGTTAGATTCTGAGGTGATTCTTGGTGTGTATACAAGGAATTTGTGATAATATAGGAAAAATATCTATTATGATAGTTTAAAAAACCCAAAGAACCAAAAATTATATATGTAGCATCATTATAAAAGTTTAAGATTGGAATTGAAGCCAAATTACTATTAGTATTCTCAACTCCTTTTCATTTTTGATTCATGATCATTGTATAAATTCTGTAAGTATAAACACACATATACATATTTCTGTCTTTTTAATTCTTTTTTTATGTACAATTGTCCGTTGCAGCATGTGTTGCTAAGATTGAAAAGACTTCATTTAGTTGTAATTAGATTTTTACCTCAAATCAATGGCTTTTACCATTTAATGATGAAAGTTAAGTGCCATCCATATATATCCATGAGTTGATAAGCTTTTAGCACTATGCTAGAGGAGATTAAAAAAGAATTTAAGATAGTCTGTGTCTTTTAGAACTTTATCTGGTGGGGGAGAGTGTGCAAATCATAACACACATTGTTTATAAATCAGTTTAAATGAGGTTGCTGAGTAGAATATGATTAAATGTCAAAATTTGTGCTATGTACTGTTGGAGTTCAAAGTAAAGGAGATTCATCCAAATCTGAAGTATCGGGCAAGACCCAGATGGAACCGGAGCTTTAAGTTCATGTTGGGTAAATAGGTAGTATCCGAGGGAAATAAAATATATAGAAGAGGGTGAATTTAACTTTAAATAATAACTTTATCTTTACCTGGCTAGTGTGTGTGTGTGTGTGTGTGTGTGTGTGTGTGTGTGTGTTTTAGACCTTTATTTTGTTTTGTTTTATTTTTATGTGATGCTGGGGATCGAACCAAGTGCTTCACTCATGCTAGGCAAGCGCTCTACCACTGAGCCACAGCCCAGGCCCCTAATGTGTTCTTTTTAAAGGATCATTAAGAATTCAGTTTCTTATAGGAATAGAAATCAACAAAGCACCATACCCGTAATGACAGCAGCAAAACTGATAGTCACTGGAGCTGAACTGGGTGGGGAATTTTAGTCTGAGGGTCGAAGAGACACTTGAGGTTGGGGAGAAACCAGGCTGAGGTGAACCAGGAGGTTTCTTTAAATATTTAAAAGCGCTTTGCAAACAATGGCTGCCTTTCTTTGCAACTGATGTTATTAAAGGAATTACAGAGTGTATTTTATATTAAGATAATAATCTGTAAATCCCTTGGGCAGGTTATCTTTACCTTGCAGTATACATTTTTTTACATTTATGATTTGATAACAAGAATTCTGAATCTTTCTAAAAAGACTACTTTTTAAAAGATTTCATTTAAAACAGTAGTTTTTAAAAATTCTTTCAGAACTGAAGACTATAACACAGAACACTCAAAATCATTTGCCACAATTGGAAATGGAGTGTGGGGGGTGGGGAGTGGGTCATAAAATGTTTCAGTGTCCATGTTTGTGCTCCAGCTTTATTTATCTGCCTTGTGAAATAACTATCATCTGATTTTGAGTTGCTTAACTGGAAAACCATTAAGAAAAGCCAGTTTAATCCCTTTACTATTTTTAAAGAATAGTTTCCTTTTGAAATTATAAACAGTTTACTGTTTTCAATATTGAATGCCTACCTAAATGAATATTTAAAATATTGTAGCATGAATAATTTTAAAAATAGAGAATACATTCCTAGATTCTGAATAGATTTAGAACTTAATACACATATCGGTTTTTTAGGGATGAATGTAAAATGGACAAGGATCGAATGTGAGAGTATTTAAATGGTTCTCAAGATTTTCTGGTTCATGTGTTGTGATATTGAACTCTTTAGTCTTAGGCTTTAATTTGTGCCTGGTGCTGACCTGATGCTGTGCAGGGACACTCACTGCATCCCTCCATTCAGTCCCTCTAATTATCCCAACTTCCTGGGGAGCTTGCTTAGAAGTGGGCATGAGCGCTTGTTATTAAAATATCAGGTTCCTGGCTACATGCAACAAGGTAGTTTTTGATATCAGATTTATGTATAGATGAACTGAATAGGAAGCTACGGTTGTTTGCTGTGATTTTACTTAAATAGGTAGGGGATATTATGAAAATTATTTGGTTAGACAATGGATTATTAGGCTTTTAATAAATGAAATTGTGGGCAGTGCAGTTCCTGAGCCTTTTTGGTGCTTTGTTGTTTTTTTAGTGCACATTCAAAAAGAAATCCAAGTCTGTAAATGATAGGTGAAATGATCAGATTTGTGGTTTTGTGTATATTTGTGGATGACTGTGATTCTTTTTGCTGGGAGCATCTGTTAATGCAGGGATTTGTCTCTTCAGGTTCACGTGAAAATGGCGGATGAGGCCGTCTGTGTTGGCCCAGCTCCCACCAGTAAAAGCTACCTCAACATGGATGCCATCATGGAAGCCATTAAGAAAACCAGGGCCCAAGCTGTGAGTCTGAATGAGCCCATCTACTGCAGCTGTTTCATATGTAGTGAGCAGAAAACTAGAGTTTGTATTAAAAAAAAAAAATAAGAAAGAATGATTGAAAATGCTGTTGCAGTTAGTTCATGTCACATGAGTTAAATGTGGCCGAATTCGCTACTGGAAATCAAAGGCTTTGTAGCATCTGGCAGTGTTGGTCGCTGATCCTGCAGGTGGCTGCTGGATTCAGCTTTCACACCAGGGAGCAGTTTCAGTTCATTTCCAAATTTGCTAGGAAAAAGAAATCCCAATTAGTTTTGAGTATTAACCCTTTCAGTGTAATAAGAGCATTAAAAAACCCACCAAAACCAAAAAAAGGAAATTACTGTTATAAACAGAATCCAAAAGACCTTGTTTGAGTTTCATTTTAGTCATTTAAGAATTATGTACACATAGTTAAATTTCCAGAAATGTAAAAAGTATATTTAGTAGTTATTTTGGTTTGTTAATGTCAATAAAATGCCCATAACTTACTAATAAATCTATAATTTTCTGCGCCTCAATTTGCCTTGAATGGAGTAGGATCCACAATGAAGTGGATGGTTTCTGACATGAGAAATAGTGGGTTATTTTGTTTTGTTTTTAATATCAGAGAACTAATTACATAAGATGTTAAAAACTATGCAGAGCTATCTCTAAAATTGAGTGGAAGCAGCCAACACTGGCAGTTAGCCTGGAGTGCTTCAATTAGTGCTCACAGTTCTTTGAAAGAAATGTTTTAGTAAGATACACGTTTAAATAAAAAACTGAATTCATGAACCCATATTATAGATTTTCACAGTTTATCAGCACAATTAAAGAAAGTAAAACTCTTTCAATGTTTTTAACTATAGCTTGTCAGAAGACAGCCTTTAGTTGAATGTTTATATAAAATGAAATTGGTGGAAAACTTTTTTCATAAATTTGGAAATGAAGCAAATTTAAACTCCATAATCTAAATTCTTCTGTGTCATGTTAATAAAACTCAGTTCAGTTACTTCTAGGTTATGATATTGGCTTCTTCAGAAATGTGACTTTCCTTTCAGCAGAATTGTTTTACTAGAAATTTGTTCAACACTGCCTGGTACTGCAGTGGCTAAATTTATGTTTGGCCCATGTGATAGAATAAAAACTGACTTGATTAGAGTAGGATTTAGATTGTGGCATATGGGGGAGGGTAGCATAGTGTAGATGTGAATGTCTGAATCTGGGGTGAGGAAGAAAGAAGGAAAAAAAATTCAGAGTACAAAGTAAAAGTTAAAGCAAAGCCTTGATTTTAGTTTAATTTGAGGGAAAAGGCTCATTGGCTAGTGGCTGTGTATCTTATGCCATCAGGAATAAAATGTGTCAGTTGGCTTAGTAGCTGGGTTTTGGAAGATGGCAGTTCCTGCTACTGGAAAGAAGGGGAATTCAGAGTTTTTCATCCATCTTGCTGAAGTTTCCTCTAATGTATTTCTTTGAGGTATCAGCCATGGTGAAATTCTCTAAACATGACCAAAAAATAGAGGGAGTTTATGTTATGTAGACAAAGGGCAGGAAGATTGTAGGTATATGGCTGTGATTAAGGTTGGGACAAAGCAGGGATTTGATTCTCTTCCCAGAAGTGTGTGTTACAGCTGATCAGTGTGTGAGGAGTAACTTCAGTCAAGGACTGTTGAAGAACAAACACATGCATACACCACATCTGCTGCTCATACAGGTTTTGCAATATGCTAAAATTGAAAGAGCTTTTTATTTTCATTTCTAAGGTACATCCAGGTTATGGATTCCTTTCAGAAAACAAAGAATTTGCCAAGTGTTTGGTAAGTTTGTAATGAACCAGAAATTGTTAACCTAGATTTCAGAAAGCAATATCGTGGCATGGCTTTTGTAAATGTGGGTAGTGATAAATTATAGAATTCTAATTCATCCTATCGATTCTTCTTCTTCTTTTTTTTTTTTTGGGTGCCGGGGATCAAAACCAGGGCCTTGTTGCATGCAAGGCAAGCACTCCACCAACTGAACTATATCCCCAGACCTCAAATCTTTAAAAACTGTGAAAAATGAAGAGTTTTTATTCCATACCTCAAGTCTTGATTTGAAAAGTAATTATAAAAGTAGAAAAGCTATAAAATCATATTATATCTAATTTATTGTATATTGAATGGTCTTTAAATTTTAGATTTTAAATGTAAATGTGTCAGGCAATTTAGTGATACATTGGTGATTTAAATATTACACCATAAATATTGAATATTAAATTAGAAGTAAGATTCTAATTTTTCCCCTTTTATTGCAAATCATATGTAAAATCAAATCTTATTGTTTCCTAGTTTAGGATTTTTTTTTTTTTTAAAACGAGCTGAATATTCTCCTAATATCACCATCCTAATTAGATTAATTAACCTGAATTTGCTATTAAACTTGCTTTCCAGGAGTATTTATCAGTAGGTTTTAGGCACAACATATGATTTTGATTAATGTTTGTTAATTTTTTGGTGATTAGAGAAATTATGCCATATGTTACATTGTCTTCATGCTAATATGGTAAGACTTTTTTTCCCCCTTTGGAAATTTGCATTTTGTTGTGTAGATTCAAAATTATTTAAAATCATTTTCTAGATGAAATTTCCATGTAAAAATCTGTAAATTTACCTTGGGAAAGTCCTTAATATCATAGAGTCCTACCTTAGAATTATCTATTTTAACTAGTTTTATGGATTAAAAACTAAGGCCTAAATATATACCTGGAGAGGAAAAGTTTGATGGAAGTATTTAAAGGTCTACATTTACCAGATTTGATCCAGCATATTCCAGTTTTTCTTGTGTAAATCTCTTTTTCTTTTTCTCTTCTTTGGAATTTTGAGTGTTATAAAAATGATTTGAATATAATGCTTATGTTTAAATGTTCATGGATAATATAATACATTAAATTTATTTAGATGAAGTGTTAGCAAACTATAGTTCATGGGACAAATACAGCTGCCCTTTGTAAATAAAATTTATTAAAACACAACTAAGCTCTTTGTAAATAAAATTTATTAAAACACAACTATGTGCATTGTCTGTGGCTGCTTTTGCCCAATAACAACAGAGTTGAGTAATTGTGACAGAGATTGGCTTGACGAGCCTATCTTATAGATCCTTATGAAGTTTAGCCTAGCAGCTTGGGAGGCTGAGGCAAGTGGATCATGAGTTCAAAGCCAGCCTCAGCAAAAGCGAGGCACTAAGCAACTCAGTGAGACTCTGTCTCTAAATAAAATACAAAATAGGGCTGGGGATGTAGCTCAGTGGTCCAGTGCCCCTGAGTTCATCCCCTGGTACCAAAAAAATAAATAAAATAAATAAAAAATGTAGCAACTCCTAGTTTCATTCATATATTTAGTCAATATAAATATAAATATATTCATTATTAATATAATTAATATACAAATAATATATTAATATATAAAATTATATTCATTATTAATATAATTAATATATATTAATATATAATTACATATATTATTAATATGATTAATATATATCAATATATAATATATTAATATAAAACTAAATATATTCATTCATATATTTAGTCAATCATTAAAAATGTTTATTTGGAATTTATGTCTAGGATATTTGATAAGGATATGAAAATAAATCAGATATGAGTTTGCATTCCAGAACTCATGTTGCAGAAAATAAGTCAGCAAGTGATTTCAATTCAGGGAAGAGAAGAGATCAAATTCTCTATAAATGAAGACAAGAAAAATTATTTCTAGCCTGTCATGGTGGCACATGCATGAAATCTCAGCTGCTTGGAAGGCTAAAGCAAGGGCTTTGCGAGTTTGAAACCAGCTGGGCAACTTAGTCTCTCTCTCTCTCTCTCTCTCTCTCTCTCTCTCTCTCTCACACACACACACACACACACACACACACACACAGGNAGGATAGTGAAGAAAAGCATGTGACAGGAAAGACCCAGCCATATTTGGATTGGGACATAAAATCCAAAGATCTTATGTTGTGGTGTAGCTCAGTGGTAGAGCACCCCTGGGATTAACCCCCAGTACTGGAAGGAAAAAAAGTCCTTTAAAAAAAAAATTTTTTTTTTGAAAATTTTTATTTACAGATGGACACAATACCTTTATTTCATTTATTTATGTGGTGCTGAGGATCCAACCCAGTGCCCTATGCATGCGAGGCAAGTGCTCTACCACTGAGCTACACCACAACATAAGATCTTTGGATTTTATGTCCCAATCCAAATATGGCTGGGTCTTTCCTGTCACATGCTTTTCTTCACTATCCTCAGTGGCATGCCTGCCACATTTCCTACTCTCATTCCTTAAAGGCTCAGCTCCTTTGTTACCTTTACTGGGAGAGCTTTCTTCATCCTTCTAGAGAGATGTAATATTTTTCCTATGTCTTCTAGAGCACTTTAAAAAATTTTGGAAATTCATATTTGGTGTACTGCCCTCCATGTTATGTTAAACTTGTTTCTGTTATTTAATCTCTTATTGAAAAAAGAACCTTGATTTCATTAGTCTCCCCCACCCCTCGCCTGTGTCATCTATCCTAAAGATTTCTACAAAGTAAGATCAATAAATGTTTATGGAGGATTAAATAGTATTAATAAAAATTACAAGACATTCAGCCTGTAAGAGAACTTTCTCCTATCATCAAAAAGACTGTTTTGTAACTAGAAGGCAGTATTGCTGTCTGTTTTTATTCCCTATGAAAATATGTGGCTTGTAGTCCCTCTTCTTTCCTCTGTGCAGGAGGGCAGATTCTTGTTTGTGACATAGTTTCCTTAGTGTTAAATATTTTCCCATCAGAGTATACCATTTAAGATATTCCTTTTAAAATACCTGATTCTAGGTGGTAAGTTCCATAAAAATAACAATGAAATAAAATTACTTAAAGATTCTGTCATGCACATAAATGGAATTTGTGTGATTGGTGGCCAAATGTGGTAGTTTTTATTCTAACCAGGGTATATTCTTAGAAATCTGATTATTTTGAGTGCCATAACATGGATTGCCACATTGATGGTAACTTTTAGTAAGGAAGACTTGCAGAAGATTTAAAGTCTTTCTTTTTTAGTTTGGTATTGTGGAATTCCTTTATTGTAAATACATGTCATGCTTGAAATTTAATCAAATGTGGAAATTTTTCATTAGTTTTTGATTTTCTTTATTGTCATACAAATAGTGTGATGATTTTTTTTTGCTTATAGAGAATCTATTTGTGCCTTATCAATCTGATATGTTCCCACTTATTATCTGTAAAAAAATTATTTTTTCTGAATAATTAGCTATATATGTTTGCTTTAAATATGTAACAAACTAAATTCCCCCAAATGTAAACATATACTAAATTTTATAAGACTGATTATTCTTTATGCTTATTTTGCATGAAATGGGATTGGATTACAATGATCCTTCCTGTACATGATTTGAACAAAACCATTTCTTATTGTTTGTTATTGCTTAATTAATTTATTTTAAAAATCTATAAATAGCTCATGAAGAGTAGCAGTTTTCAATAATTTTAATGTGTTGAGCAAACAGATTGCATTTTCAAACTGTTTTCCATTCTGTATTTCTCCTCTGGGCTTTTTAAATTCTGAACAGTAAAAGACCAGCAATAGGAGAATGTAAGGATTGTTAGGATTAAGTTCTTTCAGAGATTACAAAAAAGCTTTGAAAAGTAAAACTACCAGCTTCTGGAAAAAAGGGATGTTGGTTTAAAGGCATTTTGTACTCTTGCAAGTTCTCTTTCTTTCTGGTATGTTTGTGTATATATGTATATTTTAATCATATCATGTCATTTTAGTCCCACATAGCAGTATGTTATAGCATTTAGTCTTACAAGACATTTATATGTTAGATTTAATAATTGTGTATTATGTTTGGGTCTTATCCATGTCCATGACTGTGTGTATAGACAGTTCTCTTCAGGATGCTTATCACTGAAGGCATAGATGGGAAGTAGGGGATGCAGTTGAGGTCTGTGGATTGTATTTTTTCATCTTCTTTCCTTATAGAATTTTTAGCAAAGTAAGGACTGTAGGACTGTAACTGTAACAAAAAATAATGAGATACATTTAAAAAAAAAAATTCATTGGATTAGCCAAAATAATTTTGAAGAGCTTTGACATCTAGTGTAGGCAAGGGTAAAAGAAAGTAGTTTTGTTCTTGGAAGTGTAAATTATTTCAGCCCCTCTCCCCATCCCTGGCATTTGCTAGTATCTATAAAAATCTAAAACATATAAACATGTATTCACATAAAACATATATTATTTGACTCAGCAATTCCAGTCATAAGAATCTCATCTGCAAAGATATAATTGAAAAAAATGTTCGTTGTGAGGTCTTTTGTAATAGCAAAATTTGGAAATAGCTCAAAAATTTTTCATCTGGAAAATGAAGAGAATGACAGCTTCCCTGCAGGGTTGTTGTAAAGATTAGAAGCAACAAATATAAAGAACCTAACATGAAGGCTAGCATTGCCAGGCAAATCACCTTCATCATTACAGATGGGAATAATATTACTTCAGTTGGTGGGGGTGCTACTAAATATTTTTCAGGGGAATGAAACAGTTAAAATTAGTGTTTTTGGGAAATTCATCTGATAGTTTTTATGTGTGTTTTGGAATTTAGGTTTCTTCTTGTTGAGATGAATGATTTGGTACAGCACTACTGCTGTATGCAGAAGCATGGTTCTGTAGTTTAGACATGAATGATCTCATTTAATTCACTCAAACATTGGACACTATTAACTCTAACAAAAAGAAAACAGATTCAGGTGCAGCAACTGGTTAACAATCACACGATGCTGGTTAGCAACAGAAACAGGACATCACTGTAGTCTTAAGTACAGAGCTCAAGAAAAGAAAAATAAAAAAATAAAAATATAACAAACAAACTATACCTACCTGGCTCAGTTGGAAAGAATGAAAGCAGTGAAATAGCCCAAGTGTTAAGACCAAATCACTAAAGAACTTAGTGAAAGCCAGTAGACACCCCTCCCCGCCCTGCACCTCTTTGGATAATAAAGTAGTTAGCACAAGATGGAATTGTAGAAAATGATTGGTGTAGCCAGGTGTGGTGGTGCACTCCTAGCGCCACCAGTGCCTCGGAAGCTGAGGTAGGAGGATCCTGAGTTCAGAGCCAGCCTCAGCATCTTAGCAGGGACAAGGCCAGAAGCAACTCAGTGAGACCCTGTCGCTAAATAAAATATAAAAAAGGGTAGGGAAACTGGGGATGTTGTTCAGTGGTTAAAGCACCCCTGGGTTCAACCTCCAGTACAAAAAGAAAGAAAAGAAAAAAGAAAATGACTGGTGTAGAGGGAAACTTGAAGAATGGCCTTTTGCTGAGTCTTTGGTACTCAGGTGTAAGGCAGTAAGTAATCTGTAGTGTGCTGTAAGGCCTTTGTATCTTTGAAGTTAGCAAGTTTGCCAATAATTTAACAATTTTTTTGGTCTTAAAATAGTTTAGGGTGAATTTAAAGTAATGCATATTACACTCATATTTGGACTCCCCCCCCAGCTTTTTAAAGAAAAATTAGACCTTGGAAACCCAGAGTTGTTTGTAACTTTAATCTATCTAGGCTATACTCTGGGTAGCTCATGGGAGTATGCATTGTGTGTGACCCTTATTATTAAACATGTTACAGCTTATGAAAGGTTGAGAACTGTTACTATATTTTGTAGACATCTAGTTTTAACTACATAATTTTTCTTTTTTTTTTTTTTTTTAATTTTTTTTTTTGAGAGAGAGAGAGAATTTTTTTTAATATTTATTTTTAGTATTTGGCAGACACAACATCTTTGTTTGTATGTGGTGCTGAGGATCGAACCCGGGCCGCACGCATGCCAGGCGAGCGCGCTACCGCTTGAGCCACATCCCCAGCCCCATAATTTTTCTTAACATTATTAGATTTTTAAAAAATTTTGGACATAGACTTTTAAAAAATATTATTTTATACCTTTATTTATTTTTATATAGTACTGAGGATCGAACCCTGTGCTTCACACATGGTAGGCAAGTGCTCAACCACTGAGCCAAATCCCAGCCCTGGATAGACTTTTGATTTTAGTATATTGAAATTTTATTGTTTTGAGAATATAAAATTTAACGAATTTAAATCACATGAATACATTGACCAAGTTCCTTTCCACCTATGAACTTCTGACCCCAGCTACCAGTTTAAATCCCTAGAGGGATTTATTATATAAGATACTCTTATTTGCTGAAATAGGATTTTGTTTATAAGAAAATAACTGGCCCAGAACTTTCCTTGTTTGTACAATAAAAGAGGCCCTCAGGATCTTAAAAATGCCTGGAACACCAATTTGCACCATTCTTATTTAATCTTCATGGCAATATTGATGTGTTATTATTACTTTTCTTCTTTTGATGGAAGAAAACAATTTCAGGTTAAAGAAATGCTTTGCCCAATGTCACATAGCTAGTTAATGAGACTATAGATCCCAGGCTGAATGCATGTCCCAAACCGCCTCTAAAATGAATGGGAACCAGACTGGACTGTTAGTGGTAGTTCGTTAATTTATTAATTAATTAAATTGATGGCTCTAGCTGGCACCTACTTACATTGGTGGAAGCTTCTCTCTTCTGCCTCCTCCCATTGATGTGTCATTGTTGAGATCTAATTGTATGTTGGTACTCCCCTCCCCCCACAATCATGCATGCAAGTGAAAGTAACTCTGCACTTGGATTTGCTGACTTCATAAGTGAAGTAACAGCATGGAACTACTGATTTATGCCCTTAGTATTTTTAGGTAGAACTAATCAAGTTTCTGGATTGGGAGGAAAAAACTCTCTGATTGTTTTCCTTTTGATAATAATTCCCTAATGTATTTCTTTCTTTTTTTTTAGATGCAATTTTAAACTAAATTTATTGAAAATTATGCATAATTTTACACATTTATGGGGTACAGCATGATCTTTCTATATATGTGTGTAACCTGTAATGATCAAATCAGGGCAATTACTTGCAAACTATTGCCTCAAAGATTTATCATTTCATTGTGGTGAGAACATTCAAAATCTTCTCTTCTAGGTCTTTTGAAATATGTGATATATTGTTGTCTTACTATCTTTCTTACGGAGATATATATATTCAAAAGAATTTGTAAGAACTAATGAATGAAACTTTATAAAAACACTTATTATGACAGAATACCTTATGAAATGTTTAAAACATGCTTCTTTTCCTGAATGTTGGATTAAGTTCAGCTTTTAGAATATTTGTTGAAGATTTTAAAGATGGTGTTGAAGACTAGATGCTCTTGAAGTGAATTCCTGAAAGGGGAAAACAAATCTTTCTTTATTTTGGAAATATTTTAAGGATGAGATGAGACAAAATGCTTTTAGGGCTTTGAAGTGTGAGGGAGAGTTTCAATAGGAAGGTTGAAATCTGATTTGGTAAGGCTGAGGTTTTCTTTCCTCTGGTAGTTACCTTCAAGTTGTGTACTCCAGCTTTTCTGCTTCTCTCTCTGCTGCCCCCTTGCATGTAGCAGCACATCCTGGAGTCAGAAACAGTAACATTGCTTATTCTGCCACTTAGTAGCTATGTGATCTTGGACAAGTTGCTTTGTGTTTAATTCTTAAGACCCTGTTTTGTTCTTACTATTTGCCTAAGATGTGTCTCTCCATCTGTGTAGTTGGGTCCTGCTTTGGAAAATCATTTTGATAATCTCTGCTCTTTAATTGTAGTATTTTAGTCTATTACTTTTTTTTTTTGTTGGTTGTTTGCTTATTTTTTAAATAAGAGCTTTATTGAGATTTAATTCACAGACCATAACACTCATCCTTTGAAGTATGTAGTTCAGTGATTTTAGCATATTTATAGTTGTGTAGCCATTATTACATGCAATTTAATTAATCATTTATTAATATTTAATAAACAGGGGCTGAGGATGTGGCTCAAGCGGTAGCGCGCTCGCCTGGCATGTGTGCGGCCCGGGTTCGATCCTCAGCACCACATACAAACAAATATGTTGTGTCCGCCGAAAAGCTAAAAAATAAATATTAAAAAAATTCTCTCTCTCTCTCTCTCTCTCTCTCTCTCTCTCTCTCTCCACTCTCTCTTTAAAAAAATGTTTAATAAACAATTGGTATAGCTAAATTTATGTGTGCCATTTTATTATAGATTTCATCTTTTCCATTTTCCTCCATATTCTTTGAATTGTTTTTAATAATTTTTGAAATTCTGTTTAAATTTATCTATTGGATTCTTTTTTCCCCTTGATTTTTACTTTTTTTTTTTTTAATTCCCCAGAGGTCATAGTGCACATCCTTAGCTTTTCATGTTTTATTTAGAATTAATACTGAACTACTTCAGGTCCAATAATAGAAATTCTGTAGTTGTCTAATCAATTCTCTGTCCCTTCCCATCTCCATCCTGCATGTATAGCTGTCAAATGTATTTTACCTGCATATTATTCCCATGGAATTTATAACTTTTGTTTTTGGACATGTTTGAAAGTTTAGGACATCTCTTTCATGAATGATTATAGTATCATTCAGTTGAAATTAAGATTCATTTTGGTTCATTTTTAAATATTTTACTTTTACTTGTTTTTTTTTTAATTTTTTAATTTTTGATGTTGATGGACCTTTATTTGATTCATTTATTTATATGTGGTGCTGAGAATTGAACCCAGGGCCTCACACATGCTATGCAAGTGCTCTTACCACTGAGCCACAACTCCAGCCCCTACTTGTTTTTTTATTACATATATATATTATATATATATATATATTTATTGTAGGAAAACATATACAGCCTAAACTTTGTCACCTCTCCATTTTTTTAGGTTTGCATATTTAAATTGACAGATAACATTGTGTGTATTATATACCACATGATGTTTTGAAGTATAAATACACTGTAGAATGGTTCAACCTAGCTAATTAATGTATCATTACTTTTTATCTATTACATAGTTATTTTGTGGTGAGAACAGTTAACATCCACTCAGAAGAATTTTCAAGAATATAGCATATTAATTGTGATCATCATGGTGTACACTAGGTCTCTTAAATTTTAATCATCACAATTATTTTTTGGTACTGGGGATTGGACCCAGGAGCATTCTGCCTTTTAGCTGTAGCCCCAGTCCTTTTTATTTTTTATTTTGAAACGAGGTTTCTCTAAGTTGCTCAGGGTGGCCTTGAATTTGTGATCCTTCTACTTTAGCCATCTGAGTATCTGGGATCATAGGTGTGCTGCTGCGCCTAGCTGCAGTTTCATTGTTTTTGAGTGTACAGTTCATTGGTGTTAATTTTATTTGTAATGTTGTATAGACAACATTACAAATAAATAAATCTTATTTAGCATACCACCACCCATCTTTAGAACTTTTTAAAAATCACCCCAGAGTTAAATTCCACATCTTTTAAGTTTCACTTCCTGTCTCCCCATTACCCATTACTTGGTGATCTCTATTACTCAACTTTCTGTCTCTATGAAGTGTTGTTAGTCCTTTTGTGTCTGGCTTAGTTCACTTTGCGTGCTTTCACAATTCATCCAATTATAGCATGTGTCAGAATTTCCATCCTGTTGAAGGCTAAGTAATGGTCTTTTTATTGATACAGTACATTTTGTTTCACCATCACCTGTTGATGAACATATAGGATGTTTCCATCTTTGGATATCATGAATAATGAGGCTGTGAACTTTGGTACACAAAAGTATCAGTTTGAGTCCTTGCGTATATAGCTAGGAGTAGAGTTTTCCATAGTGACTATGCCATTTTTTATTCCCACTTTTTTTTTTTTTGGTGCGGGGGAGGGAGCAAAGCAGGGAGAAGCAAAGTTAGAGGATTTATTTAAGCAACAGAGATGAAGCAGAGATTCTGTAGTAGCAGAGGTGTCCCAAGAGAGGGATGCAACTAGGTGGCTGTTGTCTAGGGCTTTTTAAGACACTTTAAAGAGGAAATTAGTTGATTTCTACAATTACTGGTGCACAGCTCCAGGAAATGAGTCCCCTGGACCCTCATTTTAAGTCACTTGTTGTTCATATGTTCCATGTGTAATCAGGGTACCTCAGGGACTGGCTTAGGTTTCCAGTGCATGTCCTCAGGCCCCAATGGAGTTACTGGTCACACACTGTTTACTTCATTTGCGGTCAGTGATAGAAATGTGGAAGCACCTGGGGAGGGGCCCTTAACCCTAACCCATTTTCTTTCTCTTTCCCTCTCCTATTCTTATTTCCCCTCCTCTGAAGAAGTAACCCTAACTGCCTAAGGATGACTGCTCTGGCTACTTCAGGCTGATAAGGGGCATTGACAGCAGAAAAACTCCCCAGAGGATCTGTCTGACAGGCTCCTATAGGTCAGGTGGCACTTCCATGGCAGCTTGCATTTCCATGACTATCTGAGCTTCATGGAGTCTAATTGAGAGTAAATAAATCTTATTAGCATACTCAAATAAAAGGCTCAAATTATAGGAAAAGCGTGAGGGGTAATAAAAATGGAAGGATCCATATGAGTATGTTGTGTCTCCATCCTGTGAGCAAATTGGAGAACCATGAACCAGTGCTGGTACCTTCCTTGAGCTTTTCAATGATCTATTTAATAACTTTTTAAGTTTTCTTTAACTAAATGGGAGTTATTAATCTAGAAACAAGTCCCCTTAAGAAGCACACATGTTTTGCCCTGTTTAGCTGTGATTGTCTAAGACCCTTTGGTTTTGTAGGACCATTTCTGCCAAGGAGCTGAGGCTCTCTTGTTAGGCTTTGATGGCCCCCCACAGTGGCTTTCCAAGACTCTAAAACCATTAAGGTTAGATTAGTATAGTAGCCTCTAAAAGAGGTATTCCCACAAACCAGTAGTTACCCTGGCTATGATATTTTTGAAATGGGTCTTTTTAAAATGGGATTGTGAGTAATGTGCTATCCATGCTAGCTTGACTAGTTCAGGTCAGAGAGTGAGCGGGCTCTTTATCAATCTCTGTGATTGAGAATTGATTACTTGTTTAGAAATGATCCCAAGTTAAGGATTGCCTTTGAAGTTGCCATTTGGTCCAGGAAGTATACCTCAAGATTGAGGACAGCTATGTACCACTGTGGTACATGGACCTCTGTATTTCCTGGGAATGACTTAGGTTCCACATAGGAATAATAGACCTGTGGGTGTGAGGTGTATTTCAGTGGTATGATGTTGGACTCAGACATTTTTGTAAGATGCTGACCAAAAGATATCTCACGGAGAGATACTGGCATTCCATGGTCTTCAGTTGTCCCAGTCAAGGGGTTTGGTCCAGTGGAAATGTTCAGCTACACAGTAAGGTGAGTATTCTGAGAAGCTTGAATTAGGGTGTGGAAGGGGCTCTAGCACAACAGATTCTTAAAAAGCATAGGGATTAGATAATTTTTTTTTGGAAAGTGCCATTGGTAAGATTCAGGAGAGTTCCTGTCCAACTCCAATTTCCACATGCTCTCATGAGGTTGCTGAACACTATATGGGAATATGGCTGACCTTTGTGTAATAGCCAGTGGAATTGCAAGTACTCCTACCCCTTGTAAGAGTCGCATTCTGGAAATACACACCAAAGTCCTCCTTCTCATTCCATGGTGCCCATTTTAGCTTTGAAATTTAGAACGTAATTACAATAGGTATAGTTTAGAGCTCCAAGTAGAGGTACTGTGCCCTTCTTAGGTCTTCCCATCAGCAAGGGTGTTCCAGCTGTTGACTGGGTTGGAGTGGGTTTTAGATGAACCTGATCCTCTCCTGGATGAAGGCCTCCATTTAGGTTACTGCTGATAGTGGAATTATACAGCATCACTTGACATTCTGAATGTCCATTGTGGTTTTGGTTCATTTTTCAGTAGTTACTGGGAAAGTTAAAAGAAGAATATATCCTGTACATTCTTGTTCTTCCTCTAAACAGTCTCAACATTGTGAAAAATTTGAAAGGGTAGCTAGGTTATTGACTGTTAGAATTACAGGATCTCCAGGGCTTGAGTTAAGTTGGGAAATGGAGCTGTGGAAAGCAATGTGGGAATCTACCAAAATTTGAGATTCCCCATTTCAGAGGACATAGGGATGCCAGTGTCTGTGCAGGAACAGGATTACAATGACTGTTTAAAACCCCAGATACAGCCACACATTTGCTCCAAGAGTCAAGAGCAACATCTGTCAGTCCTTTTTCCAAAAACACGATTACCCCAATTATCAATATCATGTCACAGGTCCCAAGGGATGTTATGATTCATCTCTTTTAAATGTACCATGTCCTGAGGATTTTTGGAAAAGAAGTTTGTAATCCTTCAGTGCTCACAGGAATCCTGGTGGGTTTCTGGGGATTCTCTCTAGGCGTGAGGACTTTTAGGTTCTTCTGTTGAGTTCCAAGGCTAAACAGAGAATGGTGGATCCATGAGTCAATCCTGACTACTGTAACTGCTATTGGAGTGGCTAGGATCCTTTTATGTGGCCCTTCCCAGGTGAGGCCCTCACACCGATCCTTGAGGAGCCCCCAAATATGAATGCCAAGGATGTGTAGGTTCTTTGTTTCAGGAATTTGAAGAATGAGATCCATAGGCACAAAAGGTGAGAGGAAAGTAACAGGATTTATTAAAGCAATAGAACGGAAATGGAGCTTCCACAGAGGGAAGGGTCCCCCAAAAGGGTTTTCCTTATTGTTTTTAATAACCACAAAATCATGCTTATCCTTAATACAAGTGCTGGGTAATGAGCTGACTCACTGGCTACTTAAAATACAACTTTGGTTTCAAGTTTCACAGGTTTAATGTGACCATGTTTTCTAACCAATATGTGTTTTTTATTTTATTTTATTTTTTTTGGTACTGGAGATTGAACTCAGGGGCACTTGACCACTAAGCCACATCCCCAGCCCTATTTTGTATTTTATTTAGAGACAGGGTCTCACTGAGTTGCTTAACACCTCACTTTTGCTGAGGCTGGCTTTGAATTTGTGATTCTCCTGCCTCAGTCTCCTGAGCTGCTGGGATTACAGGTGTTGTGCCACTGTGTCTGGCACCAATACTTTTTTTTTTTTTTTAAATTGATGCTTTATAGTTGTACATATGATGGGATTTGTTATTACATATTCATACATGCACACAGTATGCAATAACAATATAATTTTGTCAGTATCACTTTCCAACATGTTCCTTTTCCCTCTTCACTTCCCACCCCTTGGTCCCTTTCTTCTACTTGTTTCCTTTTTGATTTTTGTGAGAACTGCTCCATCATTTTTTTTTAATTTTTATTTGTTATTTTTAGGTATACATGACAATAGGGTTTATTTTGACATATTATACATACATGGGGTGCAACCCATTCCAATTTTGGTCCCATTCTTGTGGTTGTACATGATGTGGAGTTATACTGGTCTTGTATTCGTATATGAACATAGGAAAGTTATGTCTGATTCATTCCACTGTCTTTCCTATTCCCATCCCTTCCCCCTTCCCTTCATTCCCCTTTGTCTAATCCAGTGAACTTCTATACTTCCCCTCCCTACTCTCCCTTGTTATGGGTTAGCATCCATATATCAGAGAGAACATTTGGCCTTTGGTTTTTTGGGACTGGCTTATTTCACTTAGCATGATATTCTCTAATCCCATCCATTTACTAGCAAATGCCATAATTTCATTCATAACTTCCATCCATTCATCTGATGAAGGGTACCTAGGTTGGTTCCATACCTTGGATGTTGTGAATTGAGCTACTATGAACATTGATATCCACCCTCATCGTTCTTTTCCTTTTCCTCTCTAGCTTCCTTATATGAGTGAAAATATATGACCCTTCAATTTCTGAGTTTGGCTTATTTTGATTAACATAATCGTGTCTAGTTCCTTCCATTTTCCTGCAAATGACAGAATTTCATTTTTTTTTTTCATGGCTGAATAAAACTCCATTGTGTATGTGTACTACATTTTCTTTATATTCATCTGTTGATGAACACCTAGTAGAAACCTAGCCTGGTTCCATAGTTTGGCTATTATGAATTATAAAGCTGTAAACATGGGTATGCATGTATCACTATGTATGATGACTTTAATTCTTCAGGATAAATACTGAGAAGTGGTATATATGGGCCATATGGTGGTTCCATGCCTACCCTTTTCATGAACCTCATACTGATTTCCATAGTGGTTGTACTAATTTACAATCCCACCAACAGTGTAAAATTGTTCCATTTTATCCATATATTCTCCAGCATTTATTATTTGTATTCTTGGGGGAAGATACTGAGGATTGAACTCAGCGGCCCTCGGCCACCTAGCCATATTTTGTATTTTATTTGGAGACAGGGTCTCACTGAGTTGCTTAAGCTTCTTACCTTTGCTGAGGCTGGCTTTGAACTCGCACTCCTCCTGCCTCAGCCTCCTGAGCCACTGGGATTACAGGTATGTGCCACCGCACCAGGCCTTATTATTGTATACTTGATGACTGCTATTCTGATTGGTGTGAGATGAGTTTTGATTTGCATTTCCCTAATTGCTAAAGATGTCAAACATTCTTTTTTTTCTGTATTGTTGACCAGTTGTATTTTTTCTTTTGAGAAGTGTCTATTTCATTTGCCTATTTATTAATGGGTTATTAGATTTTTTGGTGTAAAGTTTTTGAGTTCTTTATATAGTCTTGATTTTAAACCACTGTCAGAAGAGTAGGTACCAAAGATTTTGTCCCATTCTGTAGGTTCTGTCTTCACATTCCTAATTGTTTCTTTTGCTGTGCAGAAGCTCTTTAATTTGATGTGATTCTCATTTATTAACTCTTGGAATTTTTTCCCCAAGCTTTAGGGACTCTATTGAGAAAGTCATTCATTGCCTATGCCTAAAACCTGGATTGTTGACCCTACATTTTCTTCTAGGAGTTGTATAGTTTCTGGTCTAATTCCTAGGTCTTTGATCCATTTTGAGTTGATTTTTGTGCAGGGTGAAATAGGGGTCTAGTTTCATTCTTCTACCACCTATGAATAACCAGTTTTCCCACCACCATTTGTTGGAAAGAATGTCTGGCCAGGCATGGTAGTGCATGCTTGTAATCCCAGTGGCTCAGGAGGCTGAGGCAGGTGGATTGCAAGTTCAAAGCTAACCTAGTTACTTAGCAAGGCCCCAAGCAATTTAGCCAGACCTTGTCTCAAAATAAAATATCAAAAGGGTTGGGAATGTGGCTCAATGATTAAGTAACCCTGGGTTCAATCCCTAGTCCCCCCCCACCCCCCAAAAAAAGACTATCTCTTCTCCAGTGAATATTTTTGGCACCTTTGTCAAGAATCAGATGACTGCAGATGTATGGGTTTGACTCAGTGTCTTCTAATCTGTACCATGCCAATACCATGCAGTTTTTGTTTTAATGGCTCTTTAGTATAATTTGAAGTCAGGTATTGTCATGCCTACAGCATTGCTTTTTTGGCTTAGAATTGCTTTGGCTGTTCTTTTACCCTTCCAAATAAGTTTCAGGACTGTTTTTTCTAGTTCTGTGAAGAATATCATTGGAATTTCAATGGGGATTGCATTGAATCTGTATGTGGCTTTTGGTTATATGGCCATTTAAACAATGTTAATTCTACCTATCCATGAACATTGGAGGAGGGGGGGCTCCATCTTCTTGTGTCTTCTTCAATGTCTTTCTTCAATGTTCTGTAGTTTTCATTGTAGAGGTCTTTCTCCTCTTCAGATTTATTCCTATGTATTTTACTTTTTTGTAGGCTATTGTGAATGGATTGTTTCCCTGATTTCATTCTCATCATATTCATTATTGATATATAGGAAAGCGATTGATTGATTGGTACCAGGGATTGAACCCAGCGGTGTTTAACCCCTGAGCCACATTCTCAGCCCATTAAAAAAAAATCTTTATTTATTTATTTTTATGTGTTGCTGAGGATCGAACCCAGTGCCTCATATGTGTGAGGCAAGCGCTCTACCACTGAGCTACAGCCCCAGCCACATTCTCAGCCCTTTTTAATTTTTGGTTTGAAACAGGGGCTCGCCAAGTTGCTTAGGGCCTTGCTAAGTTGATAAGGCTGACTTTGAACTTGTGATTCTCCTGCCTCAGTCTCTGAGCCAGTGGGATTACAGACATGCACTACCATGCTCAGGTGTATGTTACTTTCTGTAATCTGCTATATTGCTTTTTATAATCTGCTATGTTGTATTTTATAACCTGCTATATTGCAAAATTTGTTTATTAGCTCTAGCAGTCTTTTCTAGGTATAGGCTCATATCATCTACAAACTGATAATTTGAGTTCTTCCTTTCCTATTTTTATCCCTTTTATTTCTATCCATGCCAGTTACTCTGGCTAGAATTTCTACTGCTGTGTCAAATAGAAGTGATGAGAGTGGACATCCTTGTCTTCTCCCAGTTCTTAAAGGTTATTCTTTCAGTTTTTCTCCATTTACTATGAGGTTTGCGGTGGATTTTTCATATGTAGTCTTTATGATGTTGAGATAGGTTCCTCCAACTCCTAGATTTTTTAGTGTTTTTTGTTTTTGTAGTCATGAATAGGTGCTGAATTTTGTCAAAGGCTGTCTCTGCATCTATTGAGATGATTACCTGATTTTTGTCTTTAATTCTATTTATGTGTTGAATTATGTTTATTGATTTGCATAAATTAAACAATCCTTTGGATCTCCGAAATAAAAACCAACTTGTTCATGGTGTATAATCTTCTTAATATGATGTTGAACATGATTTCCTAATATCTTAGTAGGTATTTTTGTATCCTAGTTCATCAGGGATATTGGCCTGTAGTTTTCTTTCCTTGTATCCTTATCTGGTTTGGGTATGAGTGTGATACTGGCTTCATAGAATGAATTTGGTAGTGTTCCATCCCTATTTTTTGAAATAATTCAAAGAGCGTTGGCATTAGTTTTTCTTTAAAGGTTTGGTAGAATTCAGCTGAGAATCCATCTGGTTCTAGGTTTTTCTTTGTTAGGAGGCTTTTTATTGCTACCTCTATCTCATTACTAATTATTTGTCTGTTTAGGTTTTCTACGTCCTCTTGACTCAGTTTTGGCAGATTGTATTTGTGTAGAAATGTATCCATTTCTTCTAGGTTTTCCAATTTATTTGAGTATAAATTTTCAAAATATTTCCTAATGATCCATTGGATTTCTGTCATGTTTGTGGTGATTTCTCCTCTAATTTTATTTATTTGGGTTTCCTTTCTTTTTGTTAGTTTGTCTAAGGGTCTATCAATTTTGTTTATGTTTTCAAAGAACCAACTTTTTGTTTCATTGATTCTTTGTATTTTTTTTTCTTCTCAATTTCATTGATTTCAGCTGTGATCTTAATTATTTCCTTTCTTCTACAGGTTTTGGAGTTGGTTTGTTCTTTTTCAAGGGCCTTGAGATGAATCATTAGATTATTTATTTGACATCTTTTGGATTTACTTACGTAGGCATTCTTAGCTATAAACTTGCATCTTAGAACTGTCTTCATAGTGTCCTAGAGGTTCCAAAATGTTGTATCACTATTCTATTTTGAGTCTAAAAATTTTTGAATTTCTCTCCTGATTTCATCTGTCATCCATTCATCATTCCAAAGTGAATTCTTTAGTCTCCTTGTGTTTATATAGTTTTGTAGGGTTTGTCATGTTGATTTCTAATTTCATACCATTATGATCTGATAAGGTACAAGGACTTATAATTTTTTGAATTTGCTAAGAGTTACATTGCAGCCTAAAACATGGTCTGTTTTGGAGAAGGTTCCATGAACTGCTGAGAAGAAAGTATGTCCAGCTGTGGTTGGATGAACTATTCTATAGATTTCTGTTAAGGTCCATTTAATTTATAATATTTTTCAGGTCCAGAGTCTTTTCCATGTTTATGTCTGGATGACTATCTAATGGTGAGAGAGATGTGTTGAAATTACCCAGTATTATTGTACTAATGTGTATTTGATGCTTCAGTTTGAGTGGTGTCTCTTTTATGTGATTACTTGTACCCACATTTGGGGCACAAGAATTTATTATTGTTATATCTTTTTTTTGGATTGTTCCCTTTAGCAGTATGAAATTACCGTTGTCTTCTCTGATTAATTTTGTATTGTCAGATATGAGAATAGCTACTTCTGCTTGTTTTGGGGTTCCATTTGCATTGTGTATCAATTTCCATCCTTTCACTTTCAGCCTGTGACTGTCTTTGCCTATAAGGTGTGCTTCTTGCAAGCAACATAAAGTTGGGTCTTGTTTTTAAATCCATACTTCCTGCCTATGCTTTTTAATTGGTGATTTGAGACCATTTACATTCAGTATTATTATAGAGAGATGTTTATTAATTTCTGCCATTTTGATTTATTTATAATATTTAATTTGGTCCTGTTTCTCATTTGCTTAGCTTCTGTTTATTTGAGTTTTGTTCATTTGTAAACTCTGTGGTTTGTGTTTGATTTCTTGTGTGTGGAGTATTTCATTAAACATGTTCTGTAGTGCCATTTTAGTTGTCATGATTTCTTATAGTTTCTTCTTATCTTGGAAGGGTTTTTATTTCTCTTAGGTTTTAAATGATAGCTTTGCTGGATATAGTAGTCTTGGTTGACAGATATTTTCTTTCAGGACTCAGAACACATTATTCCAAGTCCTCCTGGCTTTTAGAATTTGTGTTGAGAAATCAGAAGTGATTCTGATAGGCTTGCCTCTATATATGACCTGACATTTTTCTTTTGAAGCTTTTTATAATTCTGTCCTTGTTTTGCAGGTTAGACATTTTAATTATGTGTTGTGGAGAGCTTCTTTTTTGGTCTTGTGTATGTGGACTTCTGAATGCCTCCTGTATTTGTATCTGGATGTCCATGTCATTCTTAAGGTTTGGGAAAATTTCTGTTATTTCCTTGAAGAGGTTATATCCCTTTGCCATATCTCACAGTCCTCCTTAATTCCAATGATTCTTAAATTTGGTCTCAATGTTGTCCCAGAGTTCTTGTATATTCTGATCATGGTTACTTATTTTATTTAATGCTGTCTGAATGTCAAGGTTATCCACTTTGTCTTCCAGCTCTAAGAAGATTCTGTGTTCCACATGTTCTACTCTATTAGAGACTTTCAACTAAACATTTAATTTGATTTATTATGTCTTTCATTTCCAAGATTTCTCTTTGACTCTTTGTCAGTATTTCTATTTTCTTATTGAATTTCTCATTCATATCCTGTACTGACTTCCTTAATTCATTCAGTGGCTTTGTTCTTTTGGAATTCAATAATCATTTTTATAATGATTCTTTCAAATTCTTTATCTGGTATTTCAATCACTTTAATAGCTCTCTGGTCAGTTGCTGATGAATTATGAACTTTACAAAGTGTTGTGCAATCTTGTTTTTTAATACTTGTTGTATTTCTCTGTTGGCTTTTATAAAAGTATTTGGAGATATTTCTCTTCTGTTGCTATGTGTCCTAGAGTGATCTAGATTTTTAAATTCCCTTTGTGTTAATTCTCTGTTTTTCTGTAGCAGTGAATGTCCATAGTTGGGACCTGGGGGAGGTCCACTCATATGTTTTTCTACTTGGGGCCTGGTCATTTGGGTTTTTGTCTTTTCTATTTTTATATTAAAGTATGACTGAATTATCAATTTTTATGTAGAGTAAGGTACATTGTCTTGGTTGTGTTTAGTTCTACAGCAATGTCTCCAACCTATGAACTTGTAGTGTCCCTGTACGTTTTCAGCACCTCACAGAATAGGGCAAAGTAAACAATAGCAACAACTGATGCAAACAATATATAGCATTAAAGTAAATACCCAGTTCCCATCATGACACCTATAATATGATTTACCACAAAAAACAGAAATGGTGGGATCAACAATTGTCAACAGTGGAAACGATAACCATGAACTAGATCTGGTCTTTAAAGCAAGTACAAGTGTAAGCTATTTAATTCATAGCAGTAATAATCTCATCAGCATAAATGGTAGGGTAGAGGTTATATAAATCAATTCTAAAAGATAGTAAAAATTCAGCTAATTAAGAGAAAAGAAAATTATGATAAGAAGATAGAAAAAGAGTTACAATTTCAAAAAGTGAACAGAGAAATTTTTTGTATGTAGCAGGTGATGGTTATATGGAAAAGACAAAATAAGGGGAGAGAGAAAGAGCAATAGAATTTGGCTGTTAGCAGGAGATCAACAAGAAAAACAAACAAATGAAAATAATAAAAAATCAAACCAAAATATATAACCCGACAAATCTTAACTCTCAAAAAGGCAAGGCAAGGAATATAACTGCATTACAAAATTTTAAAAATGATAAGAAACAGATATGTATATATTATGTGTATATTTTCCTGAACCAATCAGTGAATCAAGAACTAACACACTCCTTCTCTCCCTCTCCCCCTTCCCATACATACATGGAAAGAAAGAAAGAAAAAGGGAATAAGATTCTTAATGAAAAGTGACAGAATTGTCTCCACTGATGTGTTCAGAATATTCAACGAGAATGGATGGTCACTGTGCCCAGCTGTCTTTCTTTCCATCTCTTCTTGAGCTGTGAACTGAGAGCAAGAGCAAGTGCTGGGGGTTGTTAACTCCTTTCCTGTTTTTGTATTGCTCTCTGAGCTGTCATTTGGAGTGGCTTAAGCCTGAAGTTGGTTAAACTTATTTTTAGCTTCCCTCTCACTGATATGAGGTAGCATGGAGTAAAATGTACTGTCAGGTGGAGTTTTGTTTATACAGAACAGATAGGTGCACTTCCAGAGTGGACTTGGTATAGATGAGTGAAGTTCTGGTGACTGGGGCATAGGTCTAATCAGACTTTGGGGATTTTTTAGGTGATACCTGCTCTGGAGAGATTAGATCAACACACCCATAGCCTGGCAGTTTTCAGTCTCTATTGGATTGGGGTAGGGAGTGTGGGGGGAGGGCTCGAGGACCTGGATGTCAGGAGCCTCCTAAAAATTTTACTTGTGGGGCAGGGGAGCCAATCCGCCATACACCTTGCTGTCCAGGAAAGCAGACTTCCTAGGCTTAGTCCTTGTGTCTTCACACCTGCCTGTTCTGATTCCTGACCCACTTCTGCTGGTCTCATGAGCCACCAGATTCAAAGGAGAAAAGAGTTGGGCTTCTCTTTGCTTTTCCAACTTGAATCTCCCTGGGTTCAAGCCTCTCGGTGCCTGTTTTGGTCCTGTTCTGCTACAGTCTTGGCCACATGATAGGCACTTGCTGGGGCAGAGTGGCAGTGTTTGCTGTAATCTCCCAGCTCCACAGCAGCAGCTGCAGCACGATTGCTTCAAGATGGCTCTCCGTGGCTAGGTGGGAGATACAGGGTACTTTTCAAGCACCCAGTGCATAATGCAGCCTCTGGAATTGCTCAGTTCTCTGGTCTCAGGTTTTCTCCTACCAACTCTGCGTTTCTCTCTGTGGTGAAGCAGCACTGCTGCAGCGGCCACTGCCACAAACCAGCTTGGCTCCGATGTACTTTTTCTTTGTTCAGTGCACCCAGATTCCTGAGTCTCCAAGACACCTGACTGTCCAATATAAATTTTACTGAAATCCCTTTCTTACCCACCTCATCGAGGAGCAGTGCTCCCACTGCTTGAATCCAAGCCATGGAGTGACTAGCAATGCAGCCTTCCTCTGGCCCTCTATCTTGAATCCTCTTCGTGTCTCCTCTCACCTGTGCTTGTTGGTCTAGTAGTACTGCTTCTGAGATCCATTGCCCAGACATGTGGGAGGTCTGGGGCCGATGACCATGGACATTCATTAATAGTTTTATTAGCAAAACTTACTGTATACTTTATGTATACCCTCATGAACTCATAATCGCAATCAGGATAAAGGGACAACTCCAAAGAGTTCCAGGTGTACCTTTGCTGCTGTTCCTTTGGCCTCTTTCCACACCTTCCTCCTAACTCAGCCAGGGCTGGGTCTGCTGTACTGTAGGTGGTTTGTTCTCACTAGGATTTCACACAGTTGGAATCCCATAGGATGTGCTCATGCTGGATGGACTTTTTTTTTTTTAATATTGTTTAGTTGTAGGTGGACACAATACCTTTATCTTATTTATTTATTTTTATGTGGTGCTGAGGATTGAACCCAGGGCCTCACATGTGCTCTACCACTGAGCTACAACCCCATACCTGCATGGACTTTTTTTTTCACTCAGCAAACGTTCTTGAAAGTGATCCATGTTGTATCACTAGTTTATTCCATTTTATTTCTGAGTAATACTGTTTTCTCTTGTGTGGATACATCATAATTTTATTTATATCCATTCATTTGCTACTAGACATCTGATGGTTTCCACTTTAAAAAAAATTCTCTCTTTTTTTGTAGTTGTAGATGGACAGCATGCCTCTATTTTATTTCCTTATTTTTTTAAAAATATTTTTTAGTTGTTGATAGACCTTTATTTTATTTATTTATACATGGTGCTGAGAATTGAACCCAGTGACTCCCACATGCCAGGTAAGTGCGCTCCCGCTGAGCCCCAGCCCCAGCCCCATATTTCCTTATTTTTGTATGTGGTGCTGAGGATTGAACCCACGCTTCACCCATGCTAGGCAAGCACTCTGCCACTGACCCCCACCCCAGCCCCTAGTTTCCACTTTTGAGCTTTTAAGAAGTAAAGGTGCTCTGAACAAGTAGTTAACCTGGACATATGCTTTCATTTCTCTTTGGTGAATACTTAGGAGTGGAATGGTTGGATCAGATTGTGTTTAGTCTCTGTTGAATCTGCACACTGAGAGGGACAAGTTTACCTGTCTGCTAGTGTCGCGTGGGAGTTCTAGTCGCTCCACATTCTTACCACACTTTCAACTATTCCATTGTGTATTTGGTGGTATTTTATTGTGGTTCTGATTTGTTTTCATCTGATAATTAATGATGGTGAGCTTATTTGCTGTTGTCTATCTTCTTTGCTGATATGTCTGTTAAGTCTTTTGCCCTTTTTTCACTTGTGTCGCTTGTCATCTTATTGAATAAAAAGCATAGGGCTCTTTATATATTCTTGCTAAATCTTTTGTTGATTTATATAAAGATATTGAAATGTAGTAGAATGAACATCTTTCACTGGTGATATGTGTGTGTGTGTGTGTGTGTGTGTGTGTGTGTTTAATTGCCAGGAACAAGCAGGTGAACTGAGTTGAGTTTACCTGCCAAAGGATAAGTATCTATGTGGATTGTGTTTGCTCGTGGTTTCTCCCACCGGGTGTGCACGCAGCAGGCTGTGACCTGCACTGAGTTGCTCTGTGGTGTATAGAACAACAGTTTTCAGGGTGTTCCTAAACCTTTGTTACTCCATTTTGTAAAGTAGTTGTTTGCCACAAACTACTCCACTTCAAGTTTAAGTGCAGCGGTAGAATGACTCCACACCTTGTTTACCAAGGAAATAGCTACTGTATCTGCCTGGTACAACCATAAGGCATAAACTGATAAATTAATTGTGTTAATAAAAATGACCCTCCTTGAACTTATCACATTATCAAGCACATGGATACTTGGGTATATCAAAATCAAACTCTTGTGAGAAAAACCAGGTCCATGAACTTATGGAACAAAACAGATCACCAAATGATGCAGCCCCCTCACTTGAGGCCCATAAGGGAGAGGCATCCTGAGATTGGACATGTGGCACCCTGACCCTGTCTTCTGGTCACTCATCACGAGTCTTCTTTCCAAACCTCTGGATCTGTTTCCTCACACTTTAGCAGAGTGTGAACTCTCCTTCCCATGATGACTGTGCTCCAAGCTGACACCTGAAGCTGGCACTATGAAACTGCTGTCTGGTCCTTCCAGACCTTGGCCTAGCAGTTGTTCTTGTGCTTTGACAGCTCTGCACCCTGAACAGGTTCTTCAGCTGGTTTGTGATCTGAAGAACATCTGCAGTGACTCTTTGCATTCATATCTGCTATCTGTCTTCACTTTCAGTTCAGCCTCTTGAGCCCTGTGACTGCCTTAATCCTCTCTTAGCCTTTCTTTAAGACACACATACACACACACACACACACACACATAAAATTGTGTAAAGTGTGATGTGTGACATAAGGGTTATAGGTACTAGAAATTGAGATTGGAATAAAAGAACTTGTGATTGCCCAACTTATGACTACCAGGTTACTCACAGGTATTCAGGGAACTGCCGCTGATGAAAGTGGTATAGCTAGTGAATTTATTGGTATTCAGTAAATTCTGATATTACTGATTCAAATGTGCTTGGTCTGCGTTAATGACTTAGCACGACAATGTAGTTTCCTTTTAATTTCTAACACTATAGATGCTTTGAATGGAGTCATGTCCTCATAAACCCATTGTAAGTGGAAAATGTGTCAAATACCTCTAACCGGCCAGACATCCTAGGTTAGCAACAAAGGTCAATGTGGGGCGTCAGTTGTCCCCCTCATTGATCTTACGTCTGATGGGAGCTGTGCCATGCTGCTACCACCATGGCAAGAGAGTCCAAAGGCATATCGCTCGCCTGGGAAGAGATCAAATTCAATGTTTGAAGTTCTTACGAACGACTGCTTTATGATAGGCATGTGGGCCAGTGTGATTCATGGCAAGGGAGGGGAGCTTCCAGGGAATGGTTTCATTTCATCGTGTGAGGTAACATTTTTTATTATTTAAGCCATCCTGAGATGAGAGTTCTTGTTAAATATGTTTTATTATTTTATTTTCGGCCACAATCACCAGGCCGAAGATGCATGTTCAATTTCTATTGAATCTTAAAATATAATATGGCTTCTGATTTTTGTGTTAAACTTTATGAAATAATTAGAAACAAAACACTTTATGGACTACATGGCAAATAGGGTATGTTTCAACTCTAAGGGGATTCTTTTAATTTTTCTTAATTCATTTAAGAAATGATCTCTTGTCATTGACTGGAAGATGCAAATAAAATATTTTTGTGTACTTTTCCTTATTTCATTTAAGTGTATAGGTTCAGTGTTTGTCACCTTTTTCCTCTCGTGAGCATTTCTGATTTGCCTTAGATGATGTATGTGAACTTTGTTTGTCACTGATCTGTGTACTAAAAGGCTGCAGTCATGCCTTGTAGCCCTTTGGCTTTACTCAAGAGGCTTTTTTTTTTAATATTTATTTTTTAGTTTAGGTGGACACAATATCTTTATTTTACATGTATGTGGTGCTGAGGATCGAACCCAGTGCCTCATGCATGCTAGGCGAGCCCTCTACCACTGAGCCACAACCCCAGCCCCCAACTCAAGAGACTTTCAACGTGTGCTTGCTAGTGTTCTGTTTGAGAGAAGTTGATGAATTAAAATTTTAAATTTGGAAATAAATGTATAAATATTTTGACATGCATCCCTGTATTTTTATGTTGTAATGCTATTTTTAGCTTAAAATTTATTTTTATTGGTTTATTTGTATGTGATGCCTAAATTTAGAATTCAGTAGAAAACAAGTATTTTTTTTCTTTGTTCTAGTGAAGGTAATAAATCATTGGAGGATTTTGTTGGATAAAATGAAGTAACATTACTTATCACTGTTATATATGGTTAATGATTCTTATTGCCCCAAAATGTGTTCTAAAATTAAACTTTTAAGTGCATGCTTTCTAAAACAGACAAAGAGACAGGAAAATAAAATGATTGCTGGGGCTTTGTTTGACTGGACCTTATCTAAAAATATAGTTGCAGTGTTCCTGAGGCACCCTGTTGACACAGTGTCTGATATGCTAATGTGCCAAGTGGAGCATATTGTTTTTTGTTGTCTGCATTTCTCATCATACTTATAATGTGAGTACCTGTGAGCAGCTTGCATGTGAGCACATGTGTGTATTCCTAGCCTTTTTTAGCTCTTGGTTGTTTGAATACAGATGTTAAGAGAAATAAGAACATATCATGTTAAAAATGACATTTCATTTCTTAACCACAGTATTTTATTTATAGGAGAATGTTTCAATAGCTATCATATAATCAAAGTCTTTATGTATAATGTTGCTCATTAGAAAGCCAGTTTAGAGAAACTATATTGAATGTGAAAAACAACTGGAAATATGTTTACATACTATTTATAAAGGAGGAGTCTATTGCTCTAGTGTAGACTAGGTTAGTTCAGTGTTTGATATTAATTATATGGTGGTATATTTTGAAGGCTAAGTTTGTTATAGTATTGCTGAAATATAAATTTAAAACTAGTTTTAAAATAATTGCTGAATCTGAATGATTAGTACCTAGAGATACTATTTTGTCTACTTTTGATTATGTTTGAAAATCCGTAACAAATCTGTAAAAGGGAATGCGTTAGGCCCAGAAGTATGTTCTCACATCTGATATTGCTCTGGGATGCCAGCCTGTCCCAGGACACACAGGATTCAGCGGTAACTTGATGGCTTTGGAGAACAGGCTGTAGTTCTCTTTTACATACAGCATCAGAGCACTTTAGTGATCGTCTTTGAAATATTCCCCTATAATCAAAGATACCTGCTTTTACTCTTCTTCATTCCTTACAGTTCATATTTTTGTGACCAGGAGAAAGAAAACAACGTTTTATCTTTATTTATTTATTTATTTATTTTATTGCTAACAGAATAGACACTAAATCAAGTCAAGTAAAGTATGTTATTTTAAAAGTTCTTCCAGGTCCTCTTATTTTATCACATCTTAACTCAAGTGTTGTCTCCGTAGTTAGTAAATGATCACCCTTCTCTGCTGGGGTTGTGGCTCAGAGGTAGAGTGCTCACCTAGCACGCCTGAGGCACTGGGTTCGATCCTCAGCACCACATAAAAATAAAATAAAGATATTTTTTTTAAAAAAAGCTCACCTTTCTTAGGTGTATGAACTGCTTATTAGGGTCCAGTGGAAATAGGAAGAGGATACTCTGTCCTGAGTGATGTTAGTTCTGAAAAGAAACAAATCCCCCCAAATACTAAGTTGTTTAAAAAGCTTAATCTAGAGCAGTAAGGGGTAATTTTCATAATCCTAGTATCAAATTAAATATTATTCAGTCTCCGTGTGGTGATGGTAAGTTGCTTCTGCGAAGATTGTCTGTTTATGTCTCAAAGAGCTTTCACTATGGTATGTTGTTAAGTGTGCTTGGATTAAAGTAGACAAAATTATAATTATACTCAGGGCCAATTAGTTGCCATGAAATATAATCACACTTTGATTCATTTGCATTTTATTTAATAGAATTAGCATTTAAGAAATTAAATTCTTATTTTTCATATTATTGTATCAGACTGTTGCTTCCCTGCCCTCACGAATATCCATTAATACTTGACACTATTTGGAAAAAATGATGTTAATGCTTTAGAATGAACAGCTTCCACTGATGGACTGTATGTACACATATTTTAATTGCCAGGAATCAAATGGGTGAACTGATTTGAGTTCATACAGCAAAGTGTAAGAAATCTGCATGGATTGCTTTGATGATTAACAAAAATGAAAAGGAGATCATTATCATGTCATCGTTGTCGTCGTCCTCCTCCTCCTCTTCCTCATCTCCATCATCAGTGATACTAGGGAGCCAAACCAGTGTGTGCTAGGCACATGCTCTACACTGATCTGCCCCACAGCCAAGAGACCATTATTTGATTGATCTAAGAGTTTCAATCACATGCTTTCTGGTGTGAGTGAGTGTGAAATAGAAAAATACCATGCACCAGTTTCAAAGAATAGTAGGGACTCACTGCACTGGAGGACTCTAAACACCCTACCAGGCCTACAGAGTTTCCCAGATCTGGCAGGAGGTTTTGCATAGACCTAGCAGCCTTTAGGGTCTGGGTGTGTCAAATCAGAACCTTTGGACACATCAGGCAAAGCTCACTTACTAGTCACAGATAGGCATGATAAGCGAATGCCTAGGATCCATGGCAAGCTGGTCCTTCAAGACTTGGGAAGGCCGCTCAGGGTGCATGGAGTTCTCTCTGTACATGTCCTGCTTCACGCTACAGCTGAGGGACCCTGGAAACTCTCCACTCTGGCTTTTCTGTCTTGGGGTCCACTTGGTTCCCTGCGCTGAAGGGAACAAAGGTAAGAGATCCTATTCTAGGAGGAGCGAAAACAAAGCCCTGTTCCTTTTTTTCTCAGGCACATTCTCTGCCAGAGAACTATGGGCAAGAGGTAGAAGAACTGGGTTGGCCTAGTACTGGGGGCCAACAATGAAAAAATCAGATGATGATGTGAGCAATGAAGGAAATTAAAGTGGCCTACACTGGAGCATCGGCTCCCCACTCCCTGTTCTGGCCACCTGGGTCCCTTGAGGTCTTTTGAGACTCTGAAGTGAAAACTGTTTTCCATAATACTCTTTTCCCTTCATCCTCTTAGGATTATGCAGTAGAGTTTTTCAGCCAGTCCATAATGTATGTTATCATAACAGATAGAATGCGGAAACCAGAGATGAGAATCCAGCTATCTTCTATTAAGCTAGATGTGAAAGAGATTTGCAAAAATGTAAAACATGTCCACTTTTACTAGTAAATTTGTCATAAAATGTCAAAAAATGTTATTTTTAATTGTTCACATTAAATGGGCTATTCTTTTTAAAGAAAGAAATTTTAAAACTTGTCTTTATTTTAATATGGTAAATATTGGTAGTTATGACACACACGAGCCCAAACTCTGAGATTGTCAGGTTGTACAATTACAAAATATTCTGAGCCCCCAAAGTTGGGTCCACAAGGTGCTGGAAGGTAACTAAGTGACCGCTTCAGATCTCGTAATGAGGGACCTTGCGGAGATCCCATGGGGAGAGCATCCTAGACCAGCTTCCTCTGCCCACTCTTCCCCAGGACACTTTCACATTCTTTTGGGGCCTTATTACCATTAGTTAATTATCATTATTTCTAAGGATCTTGACTTACTTATCTGAATTCCTATTGCTTTATCAATTTATTTATGATTCTTCATCTTATAATGTAATATACTTTCAAACAGGAGAAAAAATTTTTCAGTCTCTTTGCTGTTTACCCCAAACTAATTTAAAATGTATTTTAAAAACTTAAATGTTGATGGGGGCCTGTATTTCCTAATAAATTCATTCCTTTTGCATGAAAAAAATTGTGTATTAGATTTTTGTACACAACTCTAGTTTCTAGGGCATTGTCTTCTGTTCTTATTTGTAGTGGTAAGTTTGCTTTTGTATTCTTCATAAGATTTAATTTGGACCTATATTTATTAATATTTAGGACTTTGGTTTTTATTATCATTCCTGCTAGCTTCATCCTTTATCATACTGTTTTATAAGCAATAGCAACTTTAAAAGTGAATTGTAGAGAAAAACAAAAAGGTAATAACAGATTTCTATAAAACCAGAGTACAAGCAAAACGGAGTTGCCTGTGGCTGTGACAGGAATGGATGAGACTTCTAGCTTCAGCCAGTCATTAACTCTTTTTGAGTACTTTATTCCAGGAACTATTCCAAACACTCATCATGCACCAACTCCTTTGCTCTTCACAACAGCCCTGGTGGTGGGTTCATTGCTTCCCATGACAGGTAGAGCAGCAGAAGATTCACAGGGTCACCTTCTGGTGATCAGTGCCAAATCATGCCTCATGCTCCTAACTAAGACATTGAATCACTTGCTGCAGGGCAGAACAAACCAGACCTTAAAATGTCTTCAGCTCTCTGTCTCTCACCCATCATTACCTTTTCTCTGTAAGACTGTTTCCTTCAGCCTCTTGCTATCTCTAGTTTGTAGGGCAATTCAGGGTCCCACAGGGACTACATAAAGAACTGTCTGTAAAATGGCCACTTTGCTCTCAAAAACCAGAAGTGGGAGAAAGAAACAGAAGAGATAAGATGACAAGTATGTAGAAGGAGGAGAATGGTGATCTGTCATGGGCATGGGTGGTGGCTCTAGGTGGCACCAAGACTGCACATGTTGGAGAACTCGGATTTTAGATGCCTTGGCCAGGGTGGTTTTAGTGATTGGGTGCAGGGGATAGTAGTGACAGTGTTTGATAGATATTGGAAATAAGGGATGATGAGCTGCAGATATTGAAAGATAACAGCAAATGAGATGGGTGATAAAACAGCTTTCTGTGGTGCAAAAAAGTAAGCAGTAATACAAATGTGTATTCTAGAAACAGTAGACAAGTGTTTTTGTCCTCCCAAGAAATTGCCTGGATAGGTATACATTGTCTTCAGGGTTAATGAAAGCCCACATCTTTGAACTTATGATAGGTGAGTATATATCCAAATAAGAAAGGGGAAGGATGAGGACTGAGGAATAATTCTCTCATTTGGGGACTTGTTGACTATTTGGGGAATATTTTACATGTGCTTTAAAAATCTGCATAAAGACATAATGCTGCCATTATATCTATGAGGAGATATATAGCAAAAAAAATATGATTTTCTTAATCATATCCTAGCATGTGATCAACAAACAAAAGACCAAAAGAGGGCTGTGGCTGGGGCTGAGTGATAGCTCACTTTCTTGGCATGTATGAGGCACTGGATTCAATTCTCAGCACCACATATAAATAAATAAAAAGGTCTATCAACAACTTTAAAAAAATTAAAAAAAAAAAAAAAAGACCTAACGAAGAAATAATCTGGGTTTTATTGTTTTCTTGAGCAGTATTTGTTATGCTTACTCTTTTGGGGGTTTAAGAATCTGGCAGGTGCTAAGCATAATGGTGCCTGCCTGTAATTCACAGTTACTCAGAAGGCTGAGGCAGGAGGATGGGAGGTTCAAGGCCAGCCTTGGCAATTTAGCAAGAACTGCTTTTTTTTTTTTTTTTTTTTTTTAAAGAAAGGTCTGTGGATGTGGCTCGGTGGTAGGACAACCTGGGTTTAATCCCCAGTTTTGAGGAAGAACAAACAGAAATCTAGTATGCTTTTTAGGTTAACAGAGAAAGATAACAATGTGCTAATTGATATGCTTCCTTGTATTAATGATATCTTTATCCATTTATTCTCTTGCCTCATTTATTTGAAAATTTTCATTAAAAGTTTTTATTCTGAAAATTATTAAAGGTAATACTAGATGTCTGTTTTCATTTAAGAATTTTCCACTGTAAGTTGCCGATTTTGGTAAATAAAGTATCATCTTATGTGCTCCAATAAACAAGCCCATGATTATCTGAGATATGTTGTTTGTATTAATATCCAATTTATTGGTTTATATAGTTTTTGTTTGTTTGTTTAACAAATTCCTAAACTTTTCAGAACCTCTGCTAAGTCTCTGGTGGGTGTTTCAGTAAGCCCAGAGTTTGTTGACTAAATTAATGAATAAACCAGTAGATTAGCAACTTGTTGATTTCTTTCTTCTTTCTTTCTTTTTTTTTCACAGCCAAAGGTCTGTTTGCACTCTTAGGAAACTGAAATAACAGCAACATTTAGACAAGTTTCACAAATCTTAACCAAAGCTGACCACATGTACAATAGTATTTTACACAGTGTTTTTAGTAAATTAAGTGTAAAAATTGCATATGTGTCTTAGCTTTCCATCTATGAGATATGAAGGGTGGTGACAGCGTTGCTTTGTTACTGTTTTGCAGCTAGCTTTAATTGATGTGGAATTGTGGCTTCCCATGCACAGGGGGTTAAGTAAAAAGATTTCAGGCATCTAGTGAGCATTTTTCCTTTAATGTGCTCATTAGTGGTGGCAAGTCCAGGTTTCAGCACATGTCAGTAATTTACATTTCATTGCAGAGAGGCCGCCCTTGTTCCAGAGTTGCTTCTAAGCCTGATGAATATATATTGGGAATAAACAGAGTAGAAGAATGGAAAGCCAAATACCCTGCTAGGCCTTTCAATTGGTTCTGAAGCTTCCAGTGGATCTCTGATTAGCAATGCATGAAGCAGGAAGAAAATGCAAAGATGGGGCCCACAAAAGTTGCCCAGGTAGACTCTCCCCTTAAATCCTCTTTTTGTGACTACCTTTCCATTTCATCCTCTCCAAATTCTTTTTGTGTGGCAGGCTTTCTGTTAAAGTGTAAAGTCTGTGTTAGATGTAGGAAGCAAATGATACAGCTGTTGAGCCAAGTCTGATTGTTAGGCCTTGGGTCTTTCTGAGCAAAGGGCTTGATAGGCCTTGGATCTCCCAGAGATCAGATGATTGTGATTGGGATCTTTGTCGTAACGCCTTCTGGGATTCATTTCTTCCTTCGCCTGGTTGGTACCAGCTTGTCTGGCTTTCCAAGGTTTGCATAGATCAGTCCATGGAACTGGGGAGGCTCTGGTCAGTGGTGTAGGACACAGGGCTGGGGCTCTTAGTAATGCTGTCTTTCAACTGTGTGTTTGGGAAAATCCAGAAGTTTTCTTTCTGTAGAGAATTTTGATATAAAGAAGCTTTTTTTGAACATGGGATTTTATTACAAGTCATTTCATGCATAGATAAAGTAAAGGTAGCAAACCCTAGCATAGTTATTTGTAGAAGGAATTCCAGATGTGTTATACATTTGGAATTTTTTCACATTAATGTAAAAAATTAGGTTGAGTTTAAGAAAGTAGATTTTACTATTGTCTGTTGTATATGTGTTTATGATCCTTGTGATCTTCTGTATTTATGGTGCTAGCCAAAATATTTAATCTAAGACATTTTTTTCCCCCCAGAATTCATGGTTAGAATCCAAAATGAAGCCAGGTATGGTGGTGCACACCTGTAGTCCCAGCTACTTGGGAGGCTGAAGCAGGGGGATCACAGATTTGAGGCCAGGTTCAGCAACTTGTTCCTGTCTCAAAAAGGATGTCGCTCAGTGATAGAGTATATCCCTGGATTCAATCCCCTGTACCACCTGCCCCCAAAGAATCCAAAATGAATGAATTTATGATTCACAATATAGAAAAATATCTGTATTCAAGTCAGATTATTATTATTTTATGATAAATTCAGTTAGATGATTTGGTAATCATTTAAATATAAAGTCATGCTAAGCAAAGTTTAGTAAGTATATACTTTTATCAGGTAAGGTTTTTAATGGATATGTAATAAGAAGCAATGTGGTGTTTGGAAAATTTTTATGTATGAAGATGAAAATGCAGATCTGGAGAATATTAGTTTAGTAATGTTCTGATCAGGGTTCTGATTGGGGTTTTACAGGCCTCTGTAAAAATGTAACAATAAATTTGACTTCTAGATGACTACTAGAAACTGTTCTTTTTGGATGCTTGCCAGAGAAAAGCCCCATGGAATTGAGTTCTGGAAAATCACTTGCAAAGTTGTGAGGAATATCAGTAACTTTGAATATTTAACTGTCCAAACTGTCATCTGCATGCATTCTATCTCTGCATTGAGTTAAAAAAAAATTAAGTTTCTCAGCCAGTTAGAATTAAAGGTGACATCTGCTTTTAATTGGTGTTTTATTTTCTTCCAAGTCAGTAAAAATTCAGTAAGACATGAATTATCAAATTTTGCAATGCTAAGCAACTTGTCAAGTGACAGTGAGCACTACCTTGAGCGCTTGTACATATGGGGAGTGTTAAAAAGTTGATTAATCTTCCAGAGTCCCGATTATGGCTTGAGAAGGCCAACGCTTAAATAATCGCTGCCAGTTCTCTAGTGTCAGAATAGTGTTTGTTTGTTAATTTTGTAGACTTTGTCCATTACAGCTCCTCTCTTGTGTAGTGGGTATTTAGCCGGTTTTAGTGGTACTTGGTTTGGTAGACTTATGTCACATAAGGCAATGTAGAATTCTCCTGTTTTTCAAGTTCATTATTTATCTAGCAAATACATTGAATTCTTTTTAATAAGAAAAGGGGGAAAAAAGCCTAAAGTGAGCTGTAAGTCATATCCACACACGATCTTCCTGTGTTGAGATGGGAGTATCTGACTCTTGGCGAAGGAAGCCTTCACGGCCCCCTGTTGGAAAAGAAAATTGATTATATCTGTTTTTACCATTTGCAAAACATTTAAGATATGAAGCATAAGGATAAAGAAATTAGTTCCTTCAAGTAGAGCATGTAAAAATAACTTAGGACTTCAGACATTTTCAGAACCATAAATGACGAAAGAAAATATTACTACTGTTTGGATTACATTTTAATTTTCTAGTTACTGAAAATGAGAACATGGCACCAAATAGTCACTCTATACAAAGTTTTTGAAAATTCACCTGTGAAAGAGACACAAAGTTCCCTGCTAATGGTTTATTTGAAAGTGGAGTTTCTCTTTTTCTTAGTCAAATGTTTTGTATATTTGAGGTACATTTCTGTTTTTCATAGTGGTTACGGTTTGTGGTAGTATTTCTGAGATGGCTTTCTCAGTATTGCCAGACTTCAGTTCAATTTAGGTTTTCTTTTTTTTCCGTCCACCTAGGAGTACCTGATAAATGTGTTATGTAGCAATGCATTTTTGCTACCAGAAAATCATTGGGTTATTAATTTGATTTGAGAAATCTGTCCTGTATGGTTACTTGGATGTTGTATGGAATTTTTTTTTAAGCTTAAAAAATAGAAAAGGTGCTTGGGCAAATGAGCTAATAGTCCTACCTACTAAAATACAATTGGTAAGTTGCATCTTTAAAGTAAGGGGTAAGCTTAGAGATTTTATACATTTTTAGAAAATAATTACAAGACAGAAAATTTTGGTCTCTTTGCTAAACTATACAAAACACTTTCATAATCATTTTGATGCCTGATAACTTCAGGGTTCATTGCCCCTGTACATTTTTCAAATTATTTGCTTCTCAATACATACGGCTTTAATTTACCCCCCACTGACAAGCCCCAAATGGGTTTTTAAGAATTTTGAGAGTGAACTTCTATAGTTCTGCTTCAGCTCTGGCTTTAATCGCTGACACAGAATCTTGTAAGAAGCACCAAATTTAGAAGAATGGGGTGGAGGGGGGGGTCCCAGCAGCTTTTCCTATGGCAAGTGCTGAGGTGATTTTCTTGTTTTGTTTTGGATACAGAATTACCATTTTCTCTGATAGAATTTTCCTTTGAATTAAAAAAAATATTTTGTTGTAGTTTATTTATTTATTTATTTATTTTTTATGTGGTGCTGAGGATTGAACCCAGCGCCCCGCCCATGCTAGGCGAGCAATCTACTGCTGAACCACAATCCCAGCCCCCCTTTGAATTTTGTTTTAATGCCTATTTATTTAATAAAAAATTTAGATATCAGATAGCTGTCACTGGGGCCATTTCTTGTTAATTAAAAAAAATTGTGTGCTAAGGATTTTTTATCTTGAATTTTATGGAATAATAACAAAGTTAAATATTTATACCTTTAAGTACCAAATTGTAATAATTATTGTTCTCACAAGAAATTTTGACCTTATGAGTAAATATAATTTATATACAAATGAATAATAACTCAAATGTGCATTCTTTTAAAGGCTCAAAATGACTTTCAAGTCAGTCTCTTATGCTTACTGTGTTCTCAAGGCATGAGACAAACAGATGACACCTGCATTTTACTAGAAAGAAGATGGACACCCACAGCTAGTGCTGGAATTGGGGTAAAAGCCTGTCACGTCTTGGGCCCCAGCTGCTCTCATGACCCTTTAGGAAAGTGAGCCGGGCTTGTTAATCTTTTCTATGTTTTCAGCACGTCTGGTCAGGAATACTTGACTTGCAGCTTATATTCTTGCTTGTATTTGCCTCTTGGCGCAGTTCCTGTTGGTGAATGACCCACCATGCTTTCTTTATCATGGGATCCTGTTACTGTGTTGACAGTTGATTGGATCAGGGATTAATGCTGGACCCAAGGCAGTCATCTGTAGGGGCGTCATTGTGTGTGGGTGAGGGGCTGTGGGGGACAGTGGTGGTGGTGCAGAGAAGCTGACATTGGAACTAACAGCAGAAAGACAAGAGGGAGCAGCCAGCACTTGCAGAGATGGGCAGAGGGAATAGTAGGTGGGGATGATCTGAGTCGGGGATGATCTGAGTCAGGGATGAGGGCAGCGTGCTGGGAGAGAGCAAGGAGCTGGTGTGGCGGGAGAGCCGAGCGAGGGAGCACGGGGAGCACATGGTGAGGTGAGGCTGGAAAGGAGGTGCTTGGAGCAGATCATTGGGGCCATTGCAAGAAGTTGGGATTTCAGTCCAAATGTACCAGGAGCTGCTGGGGGAGTTTCAAGCATGTAGTGACATATTGGCATTCTTGTTTTGGGCCAGGGGTAGTGATGGGGATTGACACCTCATATGATCGAGGCAAGTGCTCTACCACTGAGCTCCAGCTTCAGCCTGACGTGATGCACTCTATTACTACCACAGTAGTGCACATCAGACTGAAGAATTATGTGATCAAAAACCGTTAGGATATAGGAGTAGGAAAAATTATAGCTGTTTACAAAACATGATAAGAAGCAGTGCCCTAGAAGTAATTAAACTCTCATGTGCATCCACCTGTGTGTCCACACTCTGTAACTTTTCATTTACTATTCTCGGGATCAGGATCCCATCTCTCTGTGGAAACAAAGCTATCTTCTAATTTACACTTTGCAGGTCATCAACTTTTCAGTAAACCTCATCCTTGCCTACCAGGATCAATACCAAGATCCAAGATTCTTCTTTCCACAGTGGCTTAGATGACACAGTCTTGAAAAACACCCCAGAAAGACAACTCCTGGAAACCTTTGACTTAGGGGTGGATGTGGAAGCCCGAGGGATCTTGCGGTATCCAGTGTAAGGTAGCTGCTCTGAGTTCTGTCCTCTGGCATCTTTCCCCTGGTTAATTACTAATATGCTTTCTTTTGGGCAGCACTGGGAATGGAGCCCCTGGGTGCTCTCCCTCTTCCCCAACCCTTTTTATCTTAGTAAATTTTGAGACAGGTGTTCGCTGAGTTGCTGGGACTAGACTACGGCCTTAGCCTCCAGAGTCACTGAGATTACAGGTGTGCACCACCATACCTGGCTTCATCTGCTTCTTTAACCTTCTCTGTTGTTAAAGTATAGTACAAATATGCTTGAAGGAATACTTGCATATGACCAGACTTTTATATGGGCTCATGTTTGCACACACACACTGGGCCACCTTCCTGTGGACAGTTTACTTTTCCAACATCCTTTCCACCACAGGTGATTTGTTGAAGCCAGTCATGATCACCTTATCTTCTCTGACATTTAATGATTTGGATTAAGCTAGTTTGGACCAATGAAACATGCTGGAGAAGCTTGTTTGGCATTCCCGGGAAAGGAACTTTCTCATACCTGAGAGAGAGGCATTGGAAGCCAGGTGCTCTTACTCATCCTCCTCCTTCCTGCCTCCTTTTGTGAATGAGAGGGCTTGGTTGCTTCAGGCAGCCTATTGTGGCCACGCAACAAAGCCGACATACAGAATAAGGCAGTTCATTGAGAATGGCAGAGAAGTCTAGAATTGGGAGATCTATTTTTAGAATTTCTGTCTAAAAGTGTTGGTAGGAGCTGGGCACAGTGGCACACGCCTGTAATCCCAGCAGCTCAGGAAGCTGAGGCAGGAGGATTGTGAGTTCAAATCTAGCCTCAGCAAAAGTGAGCACTAAGCAACTCATTGAGACCCTGTTTATAAATAAAATATGAAATAGGGCTGGGGATGTGGCTCAGTGGTTGAGTGTCCCTGAGTTCAATCCCCAGTACCAAAAAAAAAAAAAAAAAAGTGCTGATATTGTATTTAGAGGAAAAGTGGGGGTGTTTCATGACAGCATTTTGTTCTTTATCAGATATGTATTGAACAGTTTCCTAACCCATTGTGATGGACACTGAGGAATTTAGTTAAAAAACAAAATGGGGTACAGAACTTGCCTTTGCAGGAAACATTTTTGTGGGTATTAGATTTTTTTATCCCTATTATAACTCTCACTTTGTACTGGGTTTGGGAGTGAAAGAATACTCGGTTAGTAATATTTAGTTTAAGGTTTTAGAATTTCAGGGCCTAAAAATGTTAACACTTCTTTTTTGTGGACCAATGACAGGACAGTGAGTTGCCTTTAATGATGTTGCTGGGCAAGCAGGACACATGGGTACCTCGAGAATCCAACAGTGACAGCCAGGCTTGAAGAAAGTGCTGGAAACTGAGACTGGCCAGCTCTCCCGACTTACTGGACTGAATTTATGCCTCTCTAGTTTCCTCCTCTGCTCGCTGGCTCTCGGGGCCCTGTGGAGCACGCTGGCTCTGTCGTGCCTAAGCTTCCGTGTTACCCTGAAAGGGGGAAAGTCTCTTTCTCTCTGTCCTCATTCCTCGTTTCTAGCGTTGGGACTCAGTCATTCTAGTTTGGTTCAGCTGCCTTCTGCCATAGTCATCTGTGTCCAGGGAGCAGGGTCCTATCATCCAAAAGGGCTGCAGCAGAGGGGCTTCTGCTGTTGGGTAAACGATAGTGCAGGAACATTGTGAGCTGGTTATCTCTCCCCAGAGTGTCCCTCATACCACATGATTCTGGGACAGCACGGCCACTGCACTAGCACAGTCTAGAGTAGGCATTGCATGAGGGTGTGCGGAATCTACTGCGGGGAGTGGGTACAGCTGAAGAGAAGATTGTCAGACTTCAGATAAGGGCGTGTGTGTGTGTGTGTGTGTGTGTGTGTGTGTGTGGAGGGTCGAGAGAGAGGGAGACAGGGAGAGAGGATTAGTAAGAAAGAGCTGCTTGATTGTATTTGTATAGGTGTTGGTTTCCTTCCTAGGAAATTCTTCTTGTCATAAAGTCCTGGGCTCCCGTGAAGCTAAGTTTAATTGTGGTATCATCAGTTATCAAACACACAGCCTAGGAGGGACTCATGGCTCGTTGAGCAGGAAAGCCCTGAGAACTTGCCGAATTTGTTTGAAGTGGCAGATCCTGGAGAACACACTGGTGAAGCTGGCTCCCTACCCTGAGGAGGTTTACGGGGCAGATGAGACAGTTTAACTGAGGAGAGTCGTAGATGCCGAATGAGGAAGTCTGGTGACATGTCTGTTTTGATGGGGAGATGTTTTTAGAAAAGCTTCGTCCTGAGGTGGCATTTGAACTGGTCATTGGAGATGGGGGGCAGTTGGGTAGAGGGGATGACAGAGTTGAGAAGGGACACACAGAGTGGACAGGATGCTCCAGGAGGGGTGGGCAGTGATGTGGGTGAGGCAGAAGAAACCCTTCCTTTTGCTGTGGAGGAGTGGGTTTTGATGGACTGTCATGTATGATGTAAAGGTAAACTCAGATGGCAAAGGACTGTGGGTGCCGGGCTTGAATTAGTGTATACCTTCAAGCTTTTCTGAAAACTCATGAGCATTGCAAATGCTTCATGGGATCAGTGTGTACAAGCTTGCTGTTCCTGCTGTGTTCCTCAGTTCAGTAAACTGCAAGGAATTTGTCATCACTTTTGCTGATAGGTCACATTTAACTAACCTTGGCTTCACCTTCACGACAAACCTAGAATTGGACCACTGCTTCCCACCTCCAGTCCTACAGTTGATTTCCACCACCTCTTTCACTTGCATCATGGCGTTGGGCTCTCTTTGGTCTCTGTCCTTACCTGCCTCCAGGGTGTTCTCCGATTGCCTGCAAAATGACCTGTCCACATAGAGGTCTGGTATCAGTATGCCTCTGCTGAAAACCAGACAATAAAATGCCTGGAATAGCTTCCTGTTTCATCCAGAGTAAGACCCTAAGTCCTGCAAGGCTTCCCGCACATCCTTTTCCTCCTGTTCACTGTGATTTGACTGTTCCTTGAGGTCAGGCAGGTTTACCACCCCAGGGCCTTTGTGCTTGCTGGATTATGCCTGGTTCACTGTGTCTGCAAGTATATACAGGACTCACTCCCCTCACCTTCTTTAGGCCACAATCCGGTGTCAATTTCTTCAGGGACCTTTTATTGGCCATCTTATTTAAAAGTACAAAGTACTGCTGCCACCTCACATTCTGAGTTCCATTTTCCTAATTTATTTTTCCCTGTAGCAGTTTTTGCTGCTGGATATGTATTTTGTTTACTTTGTCTCCCACTGGAATATGACCTACACAACCTCGAGAGTTTTTCTCTTTTGATCATTATTATTTCCTTAGTGCCCAGAACTCTCTGGCTTCTATGTATTTGCTTAATGAGCAAAAATAAGTCTAAGGGGGTAGATGGTCTCCCTTTATTTTAGACCATTCATGGGACGTATTTAATGCTCTTAAGTAGACAAACACTTTCAAATACAAGTCTCTCCTAAGGTGTCTCTGTGTGCTGGGTATTCAGCCTGAGATGACTGGACTCTTAACCTTCTTATTGCATGAGTCACTGTTTGGCAAGCTTTTAGCCTATAAAGAGCCAGATAGGAAATATTTTAGGTATTGTAGGCCTTATTGTCACACCTATTTAACTCTCTCCTAAAAAATTCATTTCTGCAGTTGTAATTGTGAAAACAGCCCTAGCTATGGTTCAGTGAATCTGTATATCTATGTTCCAATAAAACTCTGTTTATAGACACAAAAGTTGGAATTTTGTGCAACTTTAGCATGAACTATTACTCTCCTTTTGATTTTTTCAACTATGTAAAAATGTCAAAGCCTTTCTTAGCACATAGACTATGTAGACACAGGAGGTGGCTGAAGTTGGCCCAGGAGCTGTGGTTTATGAATACCTGATATAGGCCTTTCTATCTCACCCTTAATGGTTAGAAAATCTTCCCTGTTAACAGGAAACCTATTTAGAATATTTACCTATAGTTACTATGGTGAAATAGAATATGTATACTGAAAAAATACACAAAATATAAGTGTACAGCTTAACAAATTATTGTGAACACCTGCATATTATCTGGGCCAAAAGGACAAATCTCAGCACCCAGAAGTCCTTTGTTCCTTAAAAATAACCTCTGCCCCTGCTCCCATCTCAGGGCAACCACTATCTGACTTTTATGGAGATCATTTCCTTTGTTTCTTTTTCCAATTTTGCAGCCTTAATATGCTTCCTATAACTGTGGTTTAGTTTTGCCTGTTTATTTTTTTAAGGTGGGGTCTCACCGTGTTGGTCAGACTGGTCTGGAACTCCCGGGATCAGAAATCCTTCTGCCTCAGTCTCCCAAAATGGAACTTCAGACATGGGCCACTGTGTCCACTGCTTATTTTTTGAATTTTATTTAGAATCATATGCTTTTTTCCCCCATAGCTTCTTTCACTTAATATTATATTTGTGGGTTTCATTCAAATATTCATCTATTCATCTATTTCTTTATAGTAATATTCTCTTGGGATATACTATAATTAGTTTATCTAGTCCACTCTTGATAGACATTGGGTTGTTTTCTGTTTGTTATAAACTATGCTTCTTCCAACACATTCTCATCTTCACCAATCTCTTGGTGTGCCTCTCTGTTGGATATTTGCCAAAAAAGAGCTGGGCATGTGGCTTAGTGGTTAAGCCCTGGTATGTATGTATGTATGTGTAAACAAACAAACAAATAGAACTAGGGATCTCTAGACAACTACAGCAGAGTGTAAAGCCAACTGAGTGCTGTGTGTAACCTACTGCCCAGGTGGCACATCCCTAAGAAAGTCCAGAGTGGTATCTTGGTATGGTTCTTGGTTTTTGGTACTAGGTGCTGAACGCAGGAGTGCTTCACCACCCAGTTACATCCCAGTCCTTTTTTCATGCACCCCCGTGTCCAGCTCTGTATAGTTTTTTAGCATTTTCCTAATAGCTCCTGCCTTTTTTTCTTTTCTTTTAAGCTCCACCAGGGACGACTGGTCTTGACTGTTTTCTACTGACTTTTCTCTTTTTTCTCCTACATTCTGAAGTTGCTTGGTTGATCCTGTGGTATAGATGTCTTTCCCCACCCTGTGGCCTTCACAGTCTTCATTTCCATGAAGAAATTCTCTTTTCAATGTTCTAAAGTGTATCAGGCTTTTTCTTTTAGGTGAGTGCTTTTTTTGTCTTTTTTTTTTTTTTTTTGTCCTTTGACATTCATCTTATTCCACTTCATTTAATTGAAAATACACCCTGGTCATGATCCATTAGGTTGAGTTTACAATTCACTAATGGGTTGATACCAGTAGTTTGAACACACCACTCTAAGATATATTTGGAAAGCAAATGGTCTCTTAGTTACATTAACAAGCTTTGGTGAGGCAGTTTCTATGCCTTTATCATTGAATTTCACCTCCTTCTGTTTGGATGGTTGAGAAATTATACAGCTTTAACTGATCATTCAAATTCTTGAATTAGAGATGGAGACTCACCCTTTTGTCAACATTTTTCTGCTGACTTGTTTGGGAAATTGTTGGTTTTGTAATTTCACAATGGCAGTTCCTCAGTGGTCACTGTAGTCAGGAGGAACACCATGGGGGGTTGTGGGAGACCACCAAGGTGGCAGCTACCTGACTACTGACTGCAGAGTTACTAAGGTAACCAGGACCTTTGGATTTTGCTAACCTGGGAGCTGTTGCTATTAGTTACACTTTTCCCATGAAGGAAAGCAAGCTGGCTCTGGCAGTGGGCTCATCTCAGTTTTCCTGGAGAATTTACTTTCAGTTGTTTTCCTCTCTCTTTTTTTTTGGTAGTGAGGATTGAACTCAGGGGCACTCAACCACTGAGCCACATCCCCAGCTCTTTTTTGTATTTATTTAGAGACAGGATCTCACTGAATTACTTAGGGCCTAAGTTACTGAGGCTGGCTTTGAACTCTCGATCTTCCTGCCTCAGCCTCCTGAGCTGCTGGGATTACAGGGGTGTGCCACCGCGCCCAGGAGTCATCACTGTTTTTGCCCATGTATTGAAGACCATGTGGAAAGGGAATTCTGTTTGTTAAATGTCCAGAGCATTAGCTTGGCTGACTGTGTCTGTGTAGGACAGGGCCCAGCAAAGAAGAGAAAAAAAATCACAGTGCTAGAGGAGGAAGCCCAGAAGAAACCATGAAAAAAACCCCGGCCTGGGTGGTCTCCATTCTGCTGTCATTAGTGTCCCTGCATGCAACTCCATAACTGTGTGCCTCGCATTTTCTTCAGTCCCACATCTCTTCATGTCATGGAAGTGTAAATTTGCAAACTAGGTCCATTTTTCATTCATAAATATTTTAATAAATTAACCTGGATTCAAAAGGAGATGGAACTCAGGTAGAATTGAGTTACAATTCTGTTCTTGGCTTTTTTTTTTTTTTTTTTTTTTTTT
>NW_025999932.1:10647267-10652298 GCF_001458135.2 Marmota marmota marmota | reverse complement strand
TTTTTTTTTTTTTTTTTTTTTTTTTTAGGTTATGATTTTAGCAGTTTTATTTTTCTTTTGGAGGTGCTGGCTCATTTTTTTTTTCATTTTAAAAAATTTGTTTATTCTAATTTGTTATACATGACAGCAGAATGAATTTCAATTCACATTACACATATAGAGCACAATTTTTCATGTCTCTGGTTGTTAGGTTAGTGCTATGTTATCTTTTAAAAAGTCTTATTGTTTTGGCTTTCACAAGTGGACCTGGGTAGATAGGGTTTTTTTGGGGTGGGGGTGAGGGGTGAGGGGTGTGCTCTTCAGTTAAGGATCAAGTTTCATTCTTTTTCCATATGGACATTCAGTTGTCCCAGAGCTACTTATTTAAAAGATGACTTTTTTTTTTTTTTCACAGCTCTAGCGTGTACTTTAAAAATAGTCCATGTGCCCAAATATGAATGAGTCTATTTTGTGCTCTCTATCCCATTGGTCTATTTGTCTCTATTTCACTATTGCATTGTCAAATTTACTAAGATTTTATAGCAAGTCTCTTTCTCTATTTCAGAATGTTTTGGGAATTCATGGACCATTTTGTTTAGTATCAGCTTATCAACGTTAATGAAGAAAACCTGTTGACATTTTATTTATTTATTTATAAATATATATGTTTTTAATTGTGGATGGACACAATACCTTTATTTTATTCATTTATTTTTATGTGGTGCTAAGGATCGAAACCAGGGTCTCGCACATGTGAGGCAAGCGCTCTACTGCTGAGCCACAACCCCAGCCCAATACCTTTATTTTATATATTTATTTTTATGTGGTGCTGAGAATCAAACCCAGTGCCTCACATGTGCTGGGCAAGTGCTCTACCACTGAGCCATAACCCCAGCCCAACTGATGACATTTTGATTGGAACTTCATTGAAACTATAAGTCAACTAAGGGAGAAATGATATCATTATGTTACTGAGTGTTCCAAACCAAGAACATAGTGTTTCTCCATTGATTTTAGTTTTATTTCTTTCAATAATGTTTATTAGTTTTCTGCTTAGAAGTACTAAACTTTTTCACTATATTTGTTATGTGAGTTTTGATTCTTAAATATTCAGTTTTCTATTCAGTTTCAGTCTTATTTTGTCTAGTTCAGACAGCTTTGAATTAGCATTTTGTGATTCTTTCTCAGCTATTGTGCATCATTAAATTAGGCAATCAATATGTTGGTATAACTTTACCCATTAGTAAAAATGTTCATTAAGGAGACTAAAGGTAGAGTATGACTTTTAGTTGAATATAAACTATTTTGTCCTGATATGATGTTTGAAATAGCTATTTATCTGTACAAATATATTTAGTTTAATAAACATTTTGCCATCCTTGTCATAAGCACATATTTATTTATGATCACTAGAAAGAGACATTGGGTGACCATATGTGTGAGTCACATTTTTGTTGGTGTGATGAAATGCTGATAAGAACACCTTAGAGGTGGAAAAGTGTATTTTGAGCTCACAGTTTCAGAGATTTAATCCATGGCTGGCCGACTCCGTTGCTCTGGCTCCAAGGTAAGGCTGAAGGGCCTGCCAGAGGATTGCTGCTCTGTTCCTGTTGGCCCCAAAGCAGACAGAGAAAGGGCAGGAGCTGCAGGGAAGATGCCCCCTTTGGGGCAGGCCCCCAGTGACCCACCTCCTCCAGCCACTCCCCACCTGCCTACAGTTACCAGCAGCTAGTCCATTCAAATGAGATGGACTGATCAGGTCACAGCTCTTCCAGTCTAGTCATTTTACCTCCAAACATTTCTTCATTAACACAGGAGCTTTTGGGGGATAGCTCATATAAAACCATAAGATTATGTGAACTAAAAAAAAAAACATGGTAAAGCTATTTCTGCTGTCAGATGGGGAGTATGCAATGAAATGGAAAATACAAAATAGTTAGTATGGAGGAAACCTGAGAATGTGTTCTGTAGTTTAAATGTACATAGCCAAATAATTATATTTAATAATATTAGATTTTCATTCTCTTTAGTACATGCCAGTTGAGAATGGAGAAAGTGAACTCAGAAGTGTTTTGAGGAATTATTTTCAGAACTTAAAATTTTCTGAGATAATTGAAAATCACATGATAAAACATGTAAAATCTAGTAGGTTATGTGGACATTAGTATTAGGTTATATTTCTAAAATTTCTGGTTTTCCCAAAGTATTTGAATTATACTTTAGAGGCAAGGATTTCACTCCCCTATCCTAAATATAGCTCTTCTAATGTAAGATTTGGAAGCTGATGATTGCAAAGTTGGTGTAGAAACAAGTTTAAAAACACCTCCTGTAATCCCAGTGGCTCAGGAGGCTGAGGTAGGAGGATTGCAAATTCAAAGCCAGCCTCAGCAAAATCAAGGTACTAAGCAACTCAGTGAGACCCTGTCTCTAAATAAAATATAACATAGGGCTGGAGATGTGCCTCAGTGGTTGAGTGCCCCTGAGTTCAATTCCTGGTACCAAAAAAACAAAACAAAACAAAAACCTATTCTGTGGATGTTTAATAAATTCATATCTGTTTGTTAATTTTTGAGTCTGTGGATTAGATGTTGTTTTCTTTGATTAAAAAAATTAGAGAAAGAGATAAAGCACTGTAAGAAAGAATCAGAATTCTGACCTCACAGGTTGAGATTAACTTGGGAAAAAGGACTTCTCTAAAGCGAAATGAAATGTGGGAAGCACTGGGTTTTCAGGCAGAGGCAGGAAAATAGTGCTATTGTTAGCCCATTCATTTTCATGAGGCTGACCACAAAGTGGGGGTGATATATTGTATGTGGTCTCAGGGTGACCTAGGACATCATTCAGAGTTGTTGCAATAGAGATTTAAATTATTTTAAAGAAAGTTTTTCTATTTTTATTTGTAAATTTATAAATGGTATGCTTAAAGCAATTATTTACAGATATATTTTGGCCATTTAGTTGTGCCAGCAATGATTATAATTTTTTATTGTTTTGTAATTCTGTATCATTTTTATTTTAAATCCATAAATTTTTATCTTTACAGCCTAAGATAAGTTCTGTATTGTCTTTTCACCACAAAGCTAGAGAGCAGTGTACATGTTGTTAATTTGAAACTCTGCGCTCACCAGGACAGCCATGTTGGAAAGGCCTGATTGTTCTGAAGGCTTTGTTATTGGTTAACAGAGAGGAGGAAAAAGTGGGTTTTGTGTGAATTGTCATTTTGTGACGTGTGGACCTGGATTTCTCGGCAGGTCTTAACTAGAATCTAGGCTCCTCTTACAGTAGTTGGAAAGTCCATAGACCGTGTGCATCCTGTGATGGAGCACTGTTGTCCTGTTGGTAAGGGGCGGGCTGAGTGGCATGCCGCCCCCTGCTCATGTTTTCATCCTTGTGACTGTTCATGTATTACGCTGATTTCTTATAGTCCCTGTATTCATCTTCTGGTGTGAACTATAGAAGCCCCAGATCCGACAGGACTTTTCAAGTCTATATGTAACTAAGTAGCATTACAAAAACAGAGTCCGAGCTTTGTCAGGTGCAGTAAATGCACTGTCCAAATGGAGCATTTGAAAGCAAAGCATTCTCAACCGCAGCATGCCTTTTGCACCACTGCCTCGTTCCTCATCTCTTCTCTCTACTCCATTCCCCCTGCGGTTATATTCCTTATGAATTTGTTCTTTTTTTTTTTTTAATTTCCATTTTCTTTCACAGATTTTATTTATTATTATTATTATTTATTTACCCCAATTTGTTATATATGATGGCAGAATGCAATTCATTTCATATTACATATAGAGCACAATTTTTCAAGTCACTGATTGTGCACAAAGTATTTTCACACCATTTTGTCTTCCTAAATGTACTTAGGGTAATGATGTCATTCCTACCCCCTTTCACCATTTTTTCCCCTCCCTCCCCTTTGCGCTATCTAAAGTTCTCCATTCCTACCATGCTTCCCTCCCATCGCCATTATGAGTCATCATCCTCATATCAAAGAAAACATTCAGCCTTTGGTTTTTTGGGATTGGCTTGCTTCACTTAGCATTAGATTTTCCAACTTCATCCATTTACCTACAAATGCCATGATTTTATTCTCTTTCAATGCTGAGTAATGTACCATTGTGTATATATACCACAGTTTCCCTATCCATTCATCTACTGAAGGGCATTTAAGTTGGTTCCAAAATTTAGCTTTTCTGAATTGTACTTCTGTAATCATTGATATGGCTGTAGTATGCTATTTTTAAGTCCTTTGGGTATAAACTGATGAGTAGGATAGCTGGGTCAAATAGTGGTTCTATTCCAAGTTTTCCAAGGAATCTCCATACTGCTTTCCGGATTGGCTGCACCAATTTGCAGCCCACCAGCAATATATGAGTGTGGTCTTTTCCCCCACATCCTCGCCAACACTTATTGTTGTTTGTATTCTTGATAGCTACCATTATGACTGGAGTGAGATGAAATCTTAGAGTAGTTTTGATTTGCATTTCTCTAATTGCTAGAGATGTTGAACATTTTTTCATATGTTTGTTGATTGATTGCATATCCTCTTCCAAGATGTGTCGGTTTAGTTCCCTGGACCATTTATTGATTGGGTTATTTGTTTTTTCTTTTGGGTATTAAGGTTTTTTTTTTTTTTTAAATTTTTATTGTTGGTTGTTCAAAACATTACATAGTTCTTGATATATCATATTTCACACTTTGATTCAAGTGGGTTATGAACTCCCATTTTTACCCCGTATGCAGATTGCAGAATCACATCAGTTACACATCCATTGATTTACATATTGCCATACTAGTGTCTGTTGTGTTCTGCTGCCTTTCCTATCCTCTACTATCCCCCCTCCCCTCCCCTCCCCTCTTCTCTCTCTACCCGCTCTACTGTCATTCATTTCTCCCCCTTGTATGATTTTTCCCTTTCCCCTCACTTCCTCTTGTATGTACTTTTGTATAACCCTGAGGGTCTCCTTCCATTTCCATGCAATTTCCCTTCTCTCTCCCTTTCCCTCCCACCTCTCATCCCTGTTTAATGTTAATCTTCTTCTCATGCTC
>NW_025999932.1:10532637-10645500 GCF_001458135.2 Marmota marmota marmota | reverse complement strand
TGTGTACCACGCCGGCAGGCCGCTGGGCCTGATCCGCCGGTCAGTTGCAGGTCTGCCTACCTTGTAGGCGCAGGCGGCGGCTCTGCTCTGCCCTTCCTCCAATTGGTGTGACGTGTCTACCACACCTGTGGACCGCTGGGCCTGTTCTGCCGGTCGGTCGCAGGTCTGCCTACCTTGCGGGTGTGGGTGGCGGCTCTGCTCTGCCCCTACTCCAATTGGGGTGACGTGACTACCACGCCGGCGGGCCGCTGGGCCTGTTCCGGGCGCGGGCGAAGGCTCTGCTCTGCCCCTCTGGCTTGATGACAAAGTGAGTGAGACTCAGGTGTTTGTGACTCACTTTCTTTACCAGGAGACCCACTGTTTCTGTTGCCGCTGGTATCGATGAAGTTCTCTCCTCCGCCGCTTTCTGATGACATCAGATCTCTGCCATGTTGGTATCCCATGTGAATGGCAGCATTTCGTTCCCTTTACCGGGTGACCAAAGCAATGGGTGAGTCCTGACCGGCCCTCACAAGCCCCGTCTCAATCCTGTTGCCACTGCCTATGAAGGCTCGGTTGGTATTTACCTCCACAGTATTCAGCAGGACCCGGACCGAGAAGCAGTTTCCGCGGGTTCTTTAGCCCTGGGCCAGAGCAGTTCTGGGAGCCGGAATTTGGCCGCTCCGGGCTCGGTGTATGTTCTGATAGGAGCAGGCTCCAAGAAGCAGTTTCCATGGGTTCTTTAGCACCGAGCCTGAGTAATTTGTCTGCGAGCCGCAGGCGAATGGCAGCCTGAAATTACCTGTTCTATGGCTGAATGAGCTGCGATTAGTCGAAAACAGGGATGGTGATGTCAGCTCTCCAAGATGGTGGCCACTGGCTTCCTCTGTGGTGTGACCGGTGTGGAGAACCGAATTGGACCGCTTCCTTCCCCCATCTCAAACCCAGAATTCAGCACTGAGCACAGTGATTGCACAGCTGGCAGAAGCCCGCAGGATCCGCAGCGCTGTATCTTTGCGTTGGTATCTCGTCGTTTCCCAGCGCGCGCCGCAGACTCTAGCCGCGGGTGGTTTGCTAAATAAGCAGCGTGACCCTCCGTGCGGACAGATCTCTCGCGTTTGAGCCCCCGTAGCTGATCCTCGTGCGATGGAAATCCTTCCTCTAGGTTTTGCTGGAAATTCCTAACAAGATAGCTTTTAGCCGTTCTAACTCGTCATTCTCCCGCACAGTGACGCGGTACATGGGGGTGATGCACTCCCTTCGCCGCCATCTTCCCCAGGGTCATGAATTTGTTCTTTACCCGCCTCACCTGGTCCAGTGAGCTCTTCATTTTCGCCTTCCCATGGAGCCACCTGTGGCCAGGTGATCTTTCCTAAGTCTTCAGACTTTCTCAGAGGCTTCCATTGTCTGAGGAGCCTGCATTCTCCAAGCTGGTGTTCATGAAAGCTTGATTTCTGTCTGTTTTCCAGCACCATCTGTGCCTCTTCTCACTGTGATAGGATAAATGGTTGTGTATGATGGTGGACACTTTTAATGTTGACTCTGATTCCTTTTTCCGTCTTCTGAGAACAGTGTCTTGCCTCTGCTTTAGCCACATAGTGAGCACAAGGATGTAGGCAAGCTGAGTTTTGGGTAGAGGAAGGCATAGCCTTTTTCCTTCAGAATGGGCCTGGTTTAGTCATGACTGAAGAGGCAACAGCAGTACCACTCTCAGGCCTTAGACTCCCAGATACTGAAAAAATCTATACTCAGGAAGGTGGGGAGTCCTTACCAGCCAACAGGTGTACAATTGTGACTCCTGAATTCCTTCATACTCAAGTAGTACTGAAGTCCTAATCTTCAGTAACTTCTGTACTAATTATTTCCCATGTTGATTCATGTATTGCTCACAGATAAAGAAATTGAGGCACAGAGTGGTTGTCACTCATCTGTGGCCAACTAGGTCGATATGATAGAACTAAAATTCAGGAGGTGCCACAGTCCCTGCTTTTATCCATTAATCTACTGCCTCTAATTACTGTCTTTTACACATGAGTATAATTTAAAACTCTGCCCAAGAATTTTAAGTCTAGTAGTATGGGAGGTGGTGTGGGGGAGGTGGTCTCAGCCTTCAGAAGGCTGTGTGAGTGGTGGTCATGACATGCACCCAAAGGGCGGCAAAACATTTTAAGACTTTTGTTAAGATTAATGTTTATGCTTCCCGTTAGTTGATTTGGTGCTAATTTTACCCACATCCCTCACAAGGCTTGACTTGAATGAAGGGACATGATTACATTCTCAAGTCTTATTTAACTAGAAGGTTAGGATGTAGGATGGCACTGCTTGGAATTTTTGAGAAGGATGGAAGTCTTAGGTCATCTGACCATGTTGAATTGTAACACTGTGTGTGTGTGTGTGTGTGTGTGTATTTTGCAGGAACCTCTGTTAAGTTTGCTCACAAAGTTTGCAAACCCCTGTTATTCCAGTTACCACTACTAGCTCCCCAAAGTATTCTGAACCCCGCCGCCCCGGGGTGCTTTATTGTGCTTTTATTGCTTGTTCTATTTTGTCTTCCTGGTTACTTTGTTAATTCTCTGTCAGGGAATCCCCAAACTTGGCCCACACAGACCTGAAACTAGCAGGTACTTGGCAGCCATTTGCTGAATGAGCGCATGATGACTTCCAGCACTCAACAGACACCGAAGTAGTATAAAACTGGGGTCTGGTTGTAACAGGACTCAAGGAAAAGGGAAGAGACCCTTGTGGATGAGCACGAGCTGAGTGTGGCCTTGTCATCATTCTCTAATGATCAAAGAACATTTTGAAGTCAGCAAGAGAGCTGCTTTCCTGCATGTCTAACCCCTGCCCCTTTTCAGTCTCTCCTGGTCTCCCCACCCCTACCCCCTAAAGGCTGCCCTTTGTACAAGCCTTCTTTAATTCCCCTCTTGGACTCCTTCACTGTATCTGATTTTTACCTCTGTTGGTGCATTGGCTGACCTCTCCCCCTGTGTGATTTTTATTGTTGGGTGTGCGTGTTGTTTGCTTTTCTAGACTATAAACTCTGTGCAAAACCCAGGTCTGTCCAAACCAGCCCTTTTCTGAGTGAGAAGGGTCACCAATCAATCTGATGTGTGGTTGCTTCCCAGAAATCAACCTGTGGCCTTTGACTTGTTACCTAAGCACTGGCCACCTGAACCTGTCTCCAGGCAGGTGAGATGGTGGAGAAAGTGGCAGAGTTACAGCGGTTTGGGTCATAGTTTTTTGCTGCCGTTTTACCAGTCTGGTGACATGGGCAGTTTACGTCATCTCACAGATCCTCATTTTACTGACATGTTAAGTAGAAATATCATTTATGTTTTACTGGTTTCTTAGACCTCCCCCCATTTTTGAGGAAGAAATGATATAAAAGACACTTTTTTATGGGTATGAAATGTCATGCAGAAGTAAGAGATAATTCTAGAATAAATTGAAGATTTTACAGCTGTGTAAACAAACTAGACTCTGATGTCTGAAATATTAATCTATAGAAAATGGTTTTTAGGGAAAGCCCTAATGTAATTCCTTGTAAGTAATGCTTAGTAAATGAGTATTGTGGTTGTTATTAGCAGTATTATATTCCTTTTTCAAAACTTCCTTTATCGTAAAAACAATGATTCCCATCCACAGATTAATCTTAACTTTTATCATTCCACTATGTCTTTATGTCACTTTGACTTTCTTGTGTCATTGAAAGTGACTACAAAAAGGTATAAAAGTGACAGGATTTAGAGAAGAGTGAGGAACTAGTAAGCATTCACTTAAGGCAATTAGATAGAAATCATGCCATCTCCTATTTTAGTGTTTTGTTCAGTTTTTGAAATAAGCTTCATAATGTAGGCCATACCAGAGCCCCGCAACTTAAGTGTGCTGACAGAATGGGACGTCCCACATGTAGGCAGAGCACTTGCTCCAGTCCTTATTTCCCACCTGCTATCTAGAAATACATGGTATGTAAAATCTCACATTACCTTTAATTGCAAATATACGTCAATCGAAAACCAAGCTGACCTTGATTCAAAGAAAGGAGACACAGTACAGAAAATAGGGAGGAACATTGACTGTAGTAAATGTAAAAGAAATAGAAGAACCACACAATTCAACTTTATTTATTTCCTTTATTTTTTTTGTGCTGGGAATCAAACCCAAGGCCTGTTAGACAAGTACTCTGCCATTGAGCTACAACCCCACATGATTCGGAGAATATCCTAAGTTGTAAAATTCAATTTGATATGTGATCCTAACTAAATAAAAGGTCTCTTGCCTGTCCCTAGCATCCCAGCTTCCCATTCTTTATAAAGAAATTTTATTTTTAGTTGTCAATAGATCTTCTTCTTCTTCTTCTTCTTCTTCTTCTTTTTTTAAATAGATCTTCTTTTAAATTTATTTATATGCAGTGCTTAGGATTGAACCTCACACATGCCAGGCAAGCAGCTCACCACTGAGCCACCAAGCTTCCCATTCTTAAGTGCAGGCAGCTCTGTCTGTTAACAGACAATGAGAAGCCGGACATCTACATCTTCATGCTGTTTGAATTGCTATCAGACCCCCGTTTTTCTCTGCTTTTACTATAAAATTGCTCATATAAATTCATAGTTAGTGCAACATATTTTGCAAAATTAAACTAGAAAGACATTATTTTGTAACCAAAAAGTAAAAATTAATTTCAGTATTCTTGAAGCAACAAAAAGAATTGAAACAGGGAGCTATGAAAACAGCTTATTTTTAATATCCAAACTGTAGGGATATAAAATGAGAGGGTTATATAAGAGGTATAAAAGGAAGAAATTACAACTTCAAAAAACAAGTGATTCCTAAGATCATTTTGTATAAGGAGGTTCTTACCAATACCTGACAAACTTGGCATGAAGCCATCTTCCCTCATCCTCTTAAAAGCCACATCTAAAAGAAAAACTGTCAAATTTGTATTTTTAGTTAAAAAATTATTGTGATTATAAAGCAAACATAAATGTAACTTTCTGATAATGCTAGATAGCAGAATGATATTTAGTAATTTCATTTAAGGAACTTTAGTGTTATTTAACTGATTACAAACTTTCTGCAATGCATTTTTCATAATGTTCTAATATTATCTCTTTAAAAGAGGGAGACAAAAATCATTCCAAAGACTGGTGTTTTTGTTAACTCCCATTTTCTCAGTGTCGCTGCTAAACAAGTTAGTGAGTTTTCTCTGGGTATCTTCTCTATTGCTTTTCTTTAATTCTTGCTAGTGCTACAGTCTAGCTAGCACTTTACATGATAAAGGAGATGTATGGAACTAATCCTAGAAACCTCTTTCTGCTTTCTCACGGAACACCTCCAGGCACTGAGAAGACAGAATACTTCATTTGCATTCTTAAACATTAGGGACTTGGAACCAGTCTTTCAGCTGGAAATGTTATTGCATTTACTGTCCCCAGGAGAAGAAAGGTTAAGGGCCCACTCAGGTTTACGTTAGCTCATCTCTTTTTAGTATCCTGATCTGCACAAAGAGCATAGAATGTTGAAGCATAAATGCCCAGTCCCCTTTCTTCTTTACAATCAATGAGACTAGGGAAGTAGATATCAGTGCGGATTATAGGGAAATAAAAAGAAGAAAATCAGATATGCATAAAAGAAATGGCAAACAACAACAGACTGAAATCTGAGTCTTCTAAGAATTGAACATTTCCAAAATTAATATGAAACATACTAATATGAATTTTAAGAAATATTTTTCCCAAAAGTTTAAAGTTTACCTAAAAAGTACAAAAATATCCAGAGGTTTACACTTTGTTTAAATGGGTTTTCTTTTTTTGTGTTGCGTGGGCTAGAACCCAGAGCCTCTGGCATGTTGGGCCAGTGGCCTATCATTGAGCTACACTTCAGCCTTAGATGGTTTTATTAAAGTAACAAGTACCAAGAACTTCTTTTTTGCCATTTCTCAAGTAGTTTGGAAACTTCAAAACATTTCATAAGAGAAATTCAACATTTTTTTGAGTTAATATTAGCTGAAAAATAGAAATGGAAGTTATTCCATTGCCAAATATTAGAAAGTGTCCTATGCCCTTATGCTCATTTCCCACCTATGTGTGAAAAACAAGGTTTTAGATTTAACTATATTCCTTAAAATTTACCTAACTAGAAAACCTGACTTCTGCCAATAAAGTTGAGAAAGTTCCTACTATTCTCTGTCCTTAACTAAACACTGTACATAGCCGTCATCTGGAAGTAATATTGCAGCCTGAATGCATCGTGCCAAGTAGACATTTAATACAGAATATATACCAGACCAAATGAAATCCAGATCCTAGCAATATTGAAGCAAAGACACAGGTTCCTTTGGTTAAACCAAGTCGCAGAATACACAGTGTACCAGAAATTAAGTACAGTTTGTAGATTTCAGTTGAACTTGTACTTAGCATGCTAAACAACTTAAAATACTGTATTGATTTATATTTTTATCTAGAAGCTTACTATAGACGCTTTGCCCTCTTTTGCTACCTGTGTCTCATAACCATCAGCTTCCTGTATGTTCTTATCCTTTTTGTGGGGACTGGGTGGGGGGGGACTGGGGACTGAACTCAGGGGCACTTGATCACTGAGCCACATTCTCAGCCCTATTTTGTATTTTACTTAGAGACAGGGTCTCACTGAGTTGCTTAGTGCCTCACTTTTGCTGAGGCTGGCTTTGAACTGGTGATCCTCCTGCCTCAGCCTCTGGAGCCACTGAAGTTATAGGCTTACTGAGCACCAGCTGTATGTCCTTATCCTAATGAATCACAATTTTTTCTTCTTCATGGTTCTGGGGATCAAGGCGAATTCTGTGCCAATGAGCTACATCCCTAGGATATAAATTGGGTTCTTAGTTTATCATGAGTTGACCAACAGTAGAATAAGATAGGTTTTGTGCTGGCTGAGGGCACCCTGCTTCAGGTTGCTCTGCTCTTAGAGGGTGCTGCCATTCAGTGTTGGGGAGGATCAACTGGGATTCACACTCTGGCCTTCTCAAACCTGCATTGTCTCAGTACTGGGCTCAGGATACTCTGTAGTAGTGGTGGTGGAGCTCTTCCTTACCCACTGGACTGGTATTTTTTTCATGACCATAAATATTGCAGTAGGAATGTGCCTCCCTTCTCTGTTTAAATGTTCTACCCGCCCCCCCATGATTATTTTTTAAAGTACACTGAGTTTACGTTAAAAACCAACATAGAGGACTGGGGTTGTGGCTCAGTGGTATAGCGCTTGCCTGGCATGTGTGAGTCACTGGGTTTGACCCTTAGCACCCCATATAAATAAATAAAATAAAGGTCCATTACAAAAAAAGAAAGACCAACATAGATTTCAGCATGCATTTCCTAAGCTGGAGGACAAGCCTGCCCTTTCTTACACAGTAACTCTTAGGAGCTCAGGTGTTAATGTGCCTAAAATTCCTTACTGGTGTTAAAATGAATTGTTCATTTGTTTTTCAGTTTTTTAAAGAAAGCACCCAAAGGTTAAGTAATATTACATTGAAGGACCAGTAGTTGCCTTGTTGGAAACAAAAACTATTTACATTTAATAAGAAATCTGTTTGCAGGTTGTGTCTGCCACATTTACAGCACAGTGTAATATGCTGTTACCAAAGGCATAATGAAATACAGCTTGTGGCACTCATGCAGTATAGCATGGTTGACCACCAGCGAATCCACTGGAGGTAGGAAAGGAAAGCAGGACCAGGCCTCCCATTCATCCATTTCTCCTCTGTCACTGCTTGGGCAGCCCTCTGTAGAGCCCGTCGCTATGCTCCTAGCACAGGTGGCCTGAGGTACCTGTTTCGGGTGCTTAGAAAGTCCAGACCCAGCTGTCTGCGATTCCAGCAACCTTATGGCATGGGGCAATTTCTTTCTTGGCAAACACTAGTAGGTCGGAACGCCTGATCTTATGAAGTATTATAGGGCAAATAAGTAAGCGTCCAGTTGTCATCCAGATGTAAACAGTTGATCTGATCCCGGAAGGCCTGCCCATGTGACCCATCCCAGTCTCTTTCTTTCTTTGTTTTCTTTGCAGTGCTGGGGATGGAACCCAGGGCCTCATGCATGCTTGTCAAGTGCTTTACCACTGGGCTACACCCCAGCCCACTCCTCTCAATCTTCACCTCCAACTTCTCTCTATGAATGTCCCCACGACTTTGACTCTTATAGTAATCATTTCCTTTTATTCTAAAACAGCTTTATTGTTTCAAGATGCCTTGGTTTGTTTGTTTCTCTTTTTCATGTTAGTTTATTTGAGTGGTATTTGGAGACCACAGTTGGGGTGCTAGGCATGGTCATTTCTATGGATTGATTGATCATTTCTTCTAGTCCTTTACATTGACAGTGCTGGAAGATAAAGTGTGTATATTCACAGTTTTTTTTTTTTTTTTTTCCATTTGGTGGTGCAGGGGATTGAACTCAAGGCTTTTCGGGTGTGAGGCAGGCACTCTACCAATTGAGCTATAACCCCAGCCCTATTCACAGGTTTTTAACAGGTATGTTTTAACAGAATGTGTATTGTATTAACTTCTGAGGCATGCTTCATCAGTATTCTCTTACCATGATCTCATTCTTCCTTTTATTTATTTATTTTTTTGGTCACAGAATTATGGAAGTTGGGATACTAGGATATTGCTTTCTTATTTTGCTTGAATTGCATGTGAGGGCCAACCTCGGGAGTCCTCCATACATGGATAAGAAGGAGCTAGTTCTTTGGAACCTTTGTTTGAACAATCACCCACCACACTAGTGGCTATTTTTCCTTTGTGTTGGATGGGACAAAGAATAGTCACTAAATACATGATGTGAGCATTTTTCTGGACAATTTTGCATTTTGGGGTGAGCAATTTTCCTCAAATTAGAATACACGAGACAAATCTGGTTAATCAGTGGTCCAGGTCGTCAGGCTCCTGTTAATCAGAAGTTTTACTCTATAATCATAATGTATTTTGGATGTTCTCATTTACATTGTCTCTTCCATCTGTGTGGGTATTCTGATTGCTTGATTACATCTGCCTGGCATAGTGGTTTTTAAAACAGCGTTTATAATGAAGTTTTTCTGTCTTAGCAGGTAAAATGAGAATTTGGAAAGACAATTGGTGTTGAAGCATGATTGTCCCCTCTTGCCTTCCATAGCATTTAGTGAGTGGCAGGTTTGGGATAAAGAGAAATGAGTATGATTACTGCCCTGGTCCATAATGGATGGCTTATAAAGATGGAGACCTGGTTTGCAGGGAGTGGTGGGTCTGCCAACTCTTCTCAGGTACAACAGCTCCACTTTTCATGTGTTTTATATTTTTATGATTTTGTATAAGATTTTTTTTTTTATGACAATAGGTTCTGCTAAAACTAGATTCAAACATTTGATGGAGAGGTACTTTATGAGCATCTTTTGTGGCTAAAGAAGTTTCTTACCCCAAATTTGCCATTTGGAATACTAATGATTGTAGGTATTTGGGTTCCTACAGTCTATATTGGAGTTCTTCGGACCGAACTGTCTTATTCTAGTGTTCGCTGTCTGTTGGGACTTCTGGGTAGTGGAGAAAACCTAATAGTTGTCAGTGAAGCTCCATATCCTGTACAACCACAAGACTGGGATCTTGATTAGAATCAGTTATATCCATGTATGTATAATATATCGAAATACACTCTACTGCCATGTTTATCTATAAAGAACAACAAAAAAATTCTGTTCCAGAAAAAACAAACACCTAATAGTTGTGGTATACAGCTTGGTGCTTCACTTTATAATTGATGGGCCTCAGGCAGTTACCCCAAAATATGGCCTCTAGGCGTATTGAATATTGTGAGCTGAAGGAGTTGGAGAAAATACCAAAAGCAGAACCCTTTTCCATCATTCTTCTGTCAAGCACACGATATAACCTAGGGATTTTTTTGATGTATCTCTTAAACAGGTTGTAAGGCCTTTCCTGGTCCTGGAGGAAAGGGTGGAGGGACACAGAGCATGCCCGAGTAAGTGAGCAGGCCTTGAGAGGTTCCCCAGTTTACTGCGATTGCCCTGTCATTTCCCATGACTGACCACACTTTATCAAGTCTGTATAAGAAATGCTCAAGTTTAACTCTCTCTTTGGGTCTTCATTTTCTTATGAGGGCTTGTGGGTCAGGTAAAACTTACAGTACATAAACCCATGTGCTTCTGTTCTGTTAATCTGTCACTAGTAGTGGATGACTCAGCCATAAACTTGGAAGGGTAGAGTGAAGAGGTGTTTTTCCTCCCTTATGTTATTTTATTTAATCCTTCAGTCAAGCATGGAAGACTGCTGGTCACCCAAAGAAACAGACTCAGAATCTAAAATTTCCCTTTCCCCATCTTGCTTTTGGGCAGCAAGGAAATATACAGTAGAGGCAGTGGCTTTTTGACACGTTTGTTCTGAATGAGTTCAGTTGCCATTTTTAATTTCCTCCTATACTCCGTAACCTTTTATGATCCATATCTCAGCCTGGACTTGCCTTATTGGCCTTCCAGACAGGGTTACTTGACTGTCCCTTGGGCATCTCAGCTCAACATGTGCAGAGTTGAAGTCATCATCTCTTCTCCCGAATATGTATCTTCTCACATATTCTTTTTGTTGATTCCGGTTCTGTTTTTACCTCCTGCTCTGGGTGGGTTTACTCCTCTTCAGCCACTGTGGCTGGGAGGCTTGTCCAAGCAGCAAGCTGTGAGGGCTGTGGTTACCAGGAGAATGGCGCTCCTTTCCCTTGCCAGGATCTTCACAAGCAGCCACCCCAACAGGTAGAGCAGGTGATGTAACATGATATACAAGCAGTGTGACTTATGGTCACCCCAACCCTGACCATGGGTCCTAGAAGAACCAGTAGTTAGGCATCTTGCCTGGGGATGCCCAGAATGCACATCAGCTTTTTCCTTTTTTATATTTAACTTTCTTTGCTTAATGACGTCATCCTTTATGTCAGAGAACATCTGCCTTGCCTCTAACTATATTGTATTCCATTGTGTCCCTACTTACTATTTTCAATCTACCATTTTGCTTATTATGACATAAACACACAAAGGTAGACCCGTTGTCAGAGAGCTGTTGTAACTTACACAGAGCAATTCGCTTATTTATTTATTTATTGGAAACCATAACTCTCTTGTTGAGTTCTCACTGTATTCCTGACTCACCTTTTGTAGTCACAGGTTGTAAAACAATTCTGCTCCTTATTTCTGGGTTATTGGTCATCTGCTCATGTTTCCTTGGATTTGCTAATATCCTGTAGTCTTCATCCATGTTATCCCCTGACATGTAGCTCAAAACCTGGCACAGAGTTGGCATTCAGTATGTGTGGGTGTTTTGTATGAAGTTCTGGGCTGCAGGATATTGAGGATACAAAGGTTTACAAGGCAATTTAAAGGTGAACTTACTGTTTTGATTGGGTGCAGGGTATTGTATAAAAATATCTTGTCATAGAGGTTGCTTTTCCAAAGAATACTGTTGCTGTCGAGTTGCTGCATTATTTTCAGATCTTCTATGACCTGAATTTGTTCAATATGTCTATGTACACACGTACTATAAGCAATACAGCATTGTATATTTTAATGTGTTGGCGCAGAGGTTTACTTTTCAGTTTGATATATAAATATAATAATTATAGTTATTAATATGTAATTATACAAACATGTATGGTTTTAAAAAAATAAAATTATGACTCCTTATCATGCTATGTGATGTTTTTGTTATAAATTTCAACTTGTTTTTCTCCGCAGGCAGCAGAAGATGTTATTTTCATTGGACCTGACACACATGCTATTCAAGCCATGGGTGACAAGATTGAAAGCAAATTATTAGCCAAGAAAGCAAAGGTTAACACAATCCCTGGCTTTGATGGGGTAGTAAAGGTGAGAAACTGTATTTCTGTTATCTTTATAGTACCCGTCCTCCAACCAAACATTTTGTGACAGTTCTAGGATGAAATGTAATTATCATTTTTTTGGATATACATGAGATAAAAAAAAAAATCAGTGTTGTTTACACTTGGATTATTTTCAGTGTAAAGAGAAGTGCCTTAAGCATTGTATTTAATGAATCAGTATTGACTTAGCCTTTCATGAGAGAAAAACTTGGTGATTGAAAATGGTGCTGTCAGATCTATGGATTTCATGTAAGTTTTGAACATTGTGATGTTGTCTTTACCAATATAAATTATAACCCTGTTTCTGGTGAGGCAGTGGTAGAGCCCTGGGTGACTAGATTCCCAAACATTCCGCACATGACTTGCAGCTGAAAGCTGCTAAGGGGGAAATGCAGAAACTGGATGTGTGAGTCCCCCTATCCCAGGAAAAGTCATTTATTTTTTCTGGTGAGAAGAGAGACTTTCCATCTTGTGATCTGAGTGAATCTGCAAAACTCTTAATCTCCGTGTTTCTTTTGTTGTGTTTGGCATTTCCTGCTGGACAGTTTTCTGTTGTGCAGGTCATTCACGGATCACAGGGCAGGAGGCTGATGTAGAGTGTAGGGAGGGATGTGCTTGGCAACATGCCAGCACCACCCCATGGCACAGAAGGGACCTGAGCATCCTCAGATCCTGGTATTGTGGTGGGGAGAGTGTGGAACAGTCCTCCGTGGTACTGAGGGACACCTGTAGTTACCTTAGTCTTTTTTCATTCACGTCATACCTTCTCTCTCATCATAAGGAGGAGGGCTTCTGCAGCTTGTATAGAGTTGGCTCCTCCCGCACCCCAGACTCACCGTCTCAGCCTTTACAAGCTAGTTTTTACAGATTAGTTCTTCTGTTTTCTATCTTAACACTCATCTTTTTTTTTTCCATTGTATTTCCATTAGTGTTAGAAATGCTCAGTCTGCAGCAGTATTGATCACTTGGCTGCACGAGAAGGGTGTGGCGATGAACAGAACACACAGGATTAGTGGAAAGGCACAGATGGTTCTCCATTCCTAAAGCACGATGCCCTTCCTGTTAGACCTGCCTTACAGCTTTCCTGACCACACCTTTCAGTCCTCTTCCTTCTGCCGCAATCTGGCTTCCCTGCTCACTGCCACTGGAGTCTCTTGCCAAGGCTCCCAGCACTCCCTCCCTTTTGCTCAGTACAACACATAATTTTAATCCTGACCTTATCTAAATCTCTTCTGAGCATTTGCATCTCCTGGTCATCTTTCCTTCTTGAAATAACTTCTGCTGCCACATTATTCAGTTCTGGTTTTTAGTGAGTGTTTTTGACTTGCTAGGATGCTCCTTCATAGTTCTTTTGCAAATCCTCCCTCTTGTTTTCACTCCTATGTGTTGGTTTTCTTTCGGATTCTCAGGAGGATATTTTCTTGTGTTGTATTTCATGACTTCATTTATCATCTTTTCTGCCAAATTTCAAATAAATAAACAAACAAACAAATACTCCAGATATATCTTCTGAGCTTCAGAATTCATATCTAATGTCTTCTTAGGCAGTTGTCAATACTCAATGTCCCTTAAGGCACCTTGAAAGTTACAAGTCAAAAACTGAACTCATCATCTTTATCTCTAAACCAAGGATTGTTGCTAGAGCCCTATGCTTGCTTGTTTTCATTAAAGTTTTACTGGACCACAGTTATGCTTGTTTCTTTACATATCATCTATGGTTTCTTCTCTGCTACAGTGGTAGGGCTGGGTAGTTATGACAGAGACCATATAGTCCCCAAATTTTGCTGATGCCTATTCTAAACTTCTTATCCTTCATTCTTTTTTACCTAAGAAAGTGGTGGCATTTTTGATGCCTTTTTCTCAAACTAGAAACTTGGAAAACTTGGAATCATTCTTTATCTATACCACTGCAGAAAACTCACTTTAGTAGCTTTCTAATCCATTCAGTTCTTTCTCTTGCCAAGCTAACACCAAGTTCAGTTGCCATCATCTAATCTGGATTACTTCATCAGCTTTCTAACTGGTCTCCATTGTGGTTCCAATCCAGTGAATTCTCAACATCTCAGCTTTAGTGATCTTTCTGAAATCCACGCTGGTTCATATGCAAGTCTTCAGGAACTACTGAGTATCTAATCATTCAAATCTTTCAAATAGCTGGTTCATGGTTTCAGAGGTTTCTCTCCATGGTCACTTGTTTCTGGGCCTGCGATGAGGCAGAACATTATGGCAGGGAGCATAATATGCTCACCTGTGGCAGCTCCAAAGCAGAGAGGGACAGAGAGCAGAAGGTCCTACAAGGACTCACCCTCAGTGGTTTACTTCCTCCAACTAGGCCCTAACTCTTAAAGGCTGTACAACCTCCCAATAGCACTCCCAATGAAGGCTGGGGACCAAGCCTTCAACACATGAGCCTTGGGAGGATGTTCCAGATACAAACTACAACAGAGGTTAATTGTTATTATCTAAGAGCCAGCAAAAAAGCTGAGGCCCTCAGTCATACAGTCACAAGGAGACAAATGTTACTGTCCAACCTCAATGAGGTTGGCAGCAGATTTGTCCCCTCTTGAGCCTTCAGTGAGAATGCAGCTTGCTCACTCCCTGATCGCAGCCTTGGGAGACCCTGAGCAGACTATGATGAATCTTTGCTTTCTCAGGCCTTCAGTTGTTGGGCATTAGTCCAGCTTTGCCATCTCATTTTAGATTTGGGCAGATTTGGGTAGGGATTTGGATTAGTTGTTATGAATCTTGATCTAGTCAGTCTGTATGCTTCTGCCATTATATTTTTGATTTTTTTTTTTTTCTGATATTGAATCAGGCCTTTTTAGATTTTCAATTTGGGCTTAATTTAGTCCCAAGTGTACTGATGACGCAGTTCAGATAAATTCTGATTTGATGGTGAATATGGAGTCCTTGGGGGCGGCGCTCAAGGAGGGGTGGCCAGGAGGGCATTCAATCTGCACTTCTGTTTGCACAGTGGACTTTTTCTTATGAAGTTAGTGGGTGTTGTTCCTCGTTGGAAAAGGGGACTATCTATTGATTAAAGGTCCAAAGGTGACAGTTGTGGGTAGGGACACGGGAAATGTGAGGGATACTCTTGATAACCATGAACCAGTAGTTTGTTGACTGTGAGGGAGTGCTTTCGTAATCATGGCAGGAATTAAGGTCAATCTTGTATCACCTGAATTGATGAAAATTACACATTTAGTTTTATGTGTAAAGCCTCCAGCTTTTTCTGGGTCTTATTTGACTTTTGTGTTTAAGCTCTTGGAAAATATACAATATAGAGTTGAAAAGCTGACTATGTGGTTCTTCCCAGTCCGTTTTTGCTCATTTATAAATGTTCTGTTTCTGGCTTGAGGCTCCTTGTAGATGGTGAGGAGGGAGCTGGAGTCACAGCCACTTCCAGGGCTACTCCTGAGTGCTGGTGACACGTGGTGAAGAACTGTCCTGCAAATTTGGAGGAGCCTGTTCCTTCCTTGCTGGCGCATCTAGACTGGAGTTACCAAGAGGTCTCCAAGAGGCCTTGTCCAACATTCACCGTGTTTCCTAAGCTTCTCCGGTTTTTCTCCCTTCTCATCCAGTATTTTCTATCTGAGGTTCTTACTAGCAGTGTGAACTAATGATATAAATCAGGAGACCCTGAATGTTCTGGTAGGTTCTGAAAGTCTTTGCCAGTGCTCAGTTCATGGAGAAGCCTGGGCTTTCATTCAGTCCTAGGGGCTTGCCCTGGCAGTGGCTTCATTTCAAGAGATAGTGTTGCTTTGGGGGTTTGTGACCAGGAAGAAGGAAAGGGGAGCAGCTTAGAGAAAGAAAGCACAGGGCAGAGAAATGGGGATTGCCATAGAGGAAGAGAAAAAGCAGGATGAAGACTATCAGGTTCAAGAGAGTTTTCAGCTTTTCACACGTTCATTTGTCTTTTCTGCTTCTGTATGAACTTTGTCGTCTCCATAAATTTTGTAGGAAAATAATTTTGGAATCTGAATTCCTTTTGGAAGCTTCCTTATATGAATGAAAAAATGCACCACACTGGATGTCTGAGATTTTGCTTCCTTTTTTACCTTATGGCTCTCTTACACAACTCATTCATACTAAAAGTTTCCAAAACAGTCAGCTGTGATTCTGAAATACGCTTAGTGAAATGGTAACGTGTAAGAAGATGCGAACGTGGGTTTGAGTGAAAGATTGAATGTGGTTGAGGAACAGGAGGCTGATTCAAAGAGAGCTCAGACTTGGCCTAAGAAACCCCGAGAGTCTCACAGTAGAATATTGAGTCTTGGGCTGCCAACCTAGGGGTTGGCCCTCTCTAATTACACGCCTGCCAGTATCTGCCATGCCTCAGTGGCCTAATATTTGGAGGCCTCTCTCCCAGGCCCAGGCTTGAGTGAACACAACAGGTTGTGACAGGAAAGTGCTCAAGGTTCTCAGGTAAGTTTCCTTCTCTTTGGGTGTTGGGCTCCCGAAACATTCTGAACCCACTGTCTGCTGGAGCCGGCATGATGATGGACTCATAGACCCGCCTGTCTTCCTCCATGTGAACTTTGACTTATGACTTTGAACAAAAAGAAAGTTGATATTTTGTCAGTAATAAGGAAAGTTTTTTCCTCCAGTAATAAACTTTTTCAAATCCGGTCAGATAACCCAATCGTTTCTCATTCTCAGGGTTCTTGAAAAGGAGGTCAGAGCTCTACCAACTGTGAGGCTCATCTCACCTTGTGTTGGGGAGACTTCCAGTGGGGCAGCAGCAGCGGGCATCAGAGGAGAATGCAGATGCCAAATTTAAGATCTGAAACTGTGACTGGGGACCAAGCCCAGGGCCCTGTGCATCGCAGGCATGTGCTCTGCTACCGAGCCACACCCCTGACTTCAAATTGAGCTTTCTTGATGCGAATAAATTTCTTGTGGTTTTAGCAACTGTGTTCACAATAGTTTGCATTGTGCTAATTTTAGTATAGATAATTCTTTTTAAAATTCTATAGCGTTCTTTAAAATTAGCCTATAACATTTTGAAGACTAAGCTTTTTTTTTTTGACTAAATTGTATTCTACTTTTTTCCCTGAGTAATTGTCATCATCAACTTGAGTAAATTAGCTAGGTTTCAATTTGCTCTATTTTCCCCTTCTTATTTGATTATTTAGGAGATGGTTTTTCCGCACTTTAAAAAAAAAAAAAAATTGCGAAGTAGTACTTAAGTGGTCATCTGGCACTGTTTTCTTTATGGCTTGTTATTCACTCTTGAATCATTTTTTTTATTAGAGAGAAACTAAGGTTTTAAAATGTAATTCTCGAGTGGTCCTCTAGTATCAAATATTTGCCTTTAACAAATTTGGTTGTATTCAACATCTTATTACCTTGATCTCAGGAGCAAGTGTGGACAGCAGAGAGTGCTTGTGACAATGTTGGAAAACAGGAATTAGAATACTAACTCATTTGCTTATCCATAGTTACATGCCATAGCTCTGACTTCAGAGTTTAAAGGGAGGTCTACCAGTCCCAATGCATTTTAACAAGCCCAGGGTGCATGGAGCCCACATAGGAGTGGCATAGAACCTAGTTTAGGAGATCATGTCAGGGTTTCCAGTGGAAATTCAGCCAAGTGACTCCTGAAGTTTGAGTAGTAGTGAGTTAGCTCAAAAGCGAGAGAGATGGGGAGACATAGCTCTGTTGCTGGTGAAAACATTTTATTGCATCATGATGCAGCAAAATAGATAATATTGACAATGATGGTGGAATTTGGCAGGATTATATGGTCTATTTAATGTCAAGTGTGAGGCAGAGTCATGAATCTCTGATGACTAGATTGCCTCATTTGGTTTTAACACCTATCATTGTACTGTGCTTTTAAATTTTTTTGTATTTGGGATTGAACCCAGGGGCACTTTATCACTGAGCCATACCCCAGCCCTTTTTATTTATTTATTTTTACAATTTTGAGACAGGGTCTCCCTACTGAGGGCCTTGCTAAGCTGTTGAGGCTGGCTTTGAATTTGCAATTCTCCTGCCTCAGTCCTCCAGCTGCTGGGATCATGGATGTATGCCACTGCACCCTGCAGCACAGTTTTTTTTGGGAAATTTATTTAATGTCTCTGAGTTCTTATATCCTTAAGAGGGAGCAGTAATACCCATTTATACCACAGAGCAGAGTATGGTAATGTGTGTGCATGGCTTTTGTAATCTATAGTGTAGATTTGAAGTAGTAATTGTTTTTGCCACCTAATTAGTCAGTATGATTTTAAAAACCATACTCTTGCTTTAACAGAAAGAAGCAAATAAGCCCAAAAAAAAAAAAAAAAAAAAGCTAGTGTGAAAGAAGTCATTAAAAAGCAAAAAAAGAAAGAAAGAAAAATGGCAGCAAGCTCTTCCCTTCTTCCCTAGGAGTTAGAATTCTACTATTAGACATCAGTGTATTTTTCCCTGCTAAACCAAGAATAACTGATTTTTCCAATGATGCCTAAAAGTTTTTTTTAAAAGATTCAATTATGTTTATTGTGCTGCTTTTTTAATTATAGAAAATTGTACTAAGTTTTCAAAAAATTTGAAAGTATAGTTAGTTGATCCTGAGTACCTCTGGGTGAAGTATCTCTAGAATTAACCAACCTGGGTTTGAAAATATTAGGAAAAAATTGTACTGAACGTATACATACCTTTTTGTCTTGCCATCCCCTAAGCAATAATAGTCTGACAACTGTTTGTGCAGTGTTTAGAGTGTGTTAGGCATTATAAGTAATGTAGAGATGACAGAGTGTATGAGAAGATGTGTGTGGGTTATATACAAATGGTATGACATTTCTTACATGAGACCTGAGCATTTGTACATTTGGTATCTTCAGGTGGTCCTGGAACCACCCCATGGATTCTGTGGGACAATTGCATATTAAAATAGAAGGGTTCTGTTGCTTGTCTTTGATGAACTGGAAAATCCAATCAGCTGGAAGCCATTTGTGAGCCCAGGATTGTTAAGAAATTTTATTTAACTTTATATATTTATGCAGAATAGTTTGAGAATTACTTTTTGTGTACAGATTAGCTCTTACTCCTGGTTCATTATGTCTTAATAAAACAGTGATTATTTATTTATTTATTTGGTCCTGGGGATTTAACCCAGGGGTACTTAACCAATGAGCCACATCACCAGCCCTTTTTATTTATTTTGAGACAGGGTCTCACCAAGTTGTTCAGAGCCTTGGTAAGTTGCTGAGGCTGGCTTTGAACTTGATCTTCCTGCCTCATCTTCCAAGATGCTGGGATTATAGGCAGGTGCCACCTCGCCTAGCTGATTTATATATTTTTTTGTTTAACTCTTTAAGTTGTAGATGGACACAGTACCTTTATTTTATTTATTTATTTTTATGTGGTACTGAGGATCAAATCCAGTGCCTCACACATGGTAGGCAAGTGCTCTACCACTGAGATACAGCCCTAGACCTTTGTGGAACAATTGTTCTAGAACCAACCGAGAAAAGTGAACTCCTGTGTAGCAGGATTCCCTGGATCTTGGATGGTATGGTCAGGATTCAACACTAATGTCACTGTAAAAATATATTGTGTGTTTAGCATCTGGGGAGAGTGACTGAGTTTGCTTGTCTTTGTTGTAGTTTTTCTTGCCCTTCCTGCCTTTTTCCATGCTCATCAGCAATAACGAGTTCACAGGTCATCTGAGTCGATTCCTGTGATCAAGAGATGAAACACCCACTTTGTGCAGTAGTGTAGTGCCAGTGTTAGTTCTGTGCCATGCAGATTCAGAGATGGGTAATCACACAGGAGGCAACAATTAAGGCTGGGCAGAGAGGGAACACACTTGTAGTTTGGGGTGTGGGCTGCCCATTTTAATGACCACAGATTGCTAACCTTCATCGAGTTTCTGCTGTGGGCCAGGTCCTGTTCTAGGGAGTTTCATCCTTAACCAATATCACCTTCTCCATGACCCCACGACAGAGATTCTCTTACTATGTTCATTTTCCAGGTGAGGAAACTGCATTCCAGAGAGGCATACTAGTCCCAGAGCCCACGCCTTTCGCCCCTGTGCCTGTGCTCTTAACTGCTACTCCTGTCGGCCCCCAGGTGGATGCTCTAGGGGCCTAACAAACAGACTTACAGAGAAGGCAACTGATTTTTGGCAGATCTTTTGTGTATTTTTGTGATCTCCTTAATTGATTCTTGCAGCACCCCCTGCCCCAGCCTGCTCAGAGTCACGCAGCAGTTTTCACCATTACTCCTGGATTGGAAGGTGTGAGTTGTGCCATTGTAGAGGAGTCAAGGGGCTGAGCACTGGTCCCTAGCTGCTTTCCTCTTTCTCCATTTCTTGAATTGTCGCTTTGGAGTTACGTTCTTTTCTGTACCCCTTTCCTCATCAGAAATTCAGTTGCTTCAGAGCCTGAGCGTGGCTGCTCTGAGGACCTGCTGGGATGAAGAAACAATGGATGGAGGGATTTTTGTTGCTTAGAAGAAGAGAGTAAAATACGGCTGTGGACTATTCCTTTTTTTAACTTCCTGATTTGAACCATTAGAATATGTGTTTGCTGACATATTTGTATTTATTTTTGTTTTTTTCTCTGCTTATTACTTGTTTTATGAAAATAAAAATATTCTGAGCACTCAGTTGAAAATAGTGTAAGTGAATGAATAGATCAGATTTGTTCTTTCAGCTGAAATTTTTATATTTTACTTTTCTTCCATTTGGGGGGATTATTACCCATTCTGTTAGAAATTTTATTTTAATAAATTTTAGAATATTGCTGTGTTGAAGAATATTTTTAGTAGAATCTACTGTCTTGAGCCTATGAGTATTTTCACCTGTTGTACTGGGTATCATATCATTATCCGGTCTGAGTGCTGTCTTAAGAATATTCTAAGGCTAACACTGTTGAACTGAATCAGCTTTGCCCTTTCAAATAATGCCAGATTGGATTTGCAAAGTGGTAGTAATGTTTTGCTTATAAGAGATTTATATAAATAAAGAGCAAAGTGGGTTTGATAAAGTACGGGTTAATGATTATTTTATATTATTAGAAAGTTTGATTTTTATTTTACTTAATTAAATATTTAACTTAGAAATTACAAATAGGGTCTGGTATGGTGGCCACATGCCTGTAATCCCAGGGACTTGGGAGGCTGAGGCAGGAAGAATGCAAGTTTGAGGCCAGCCTCAGCAACTTAGTGAGACTCTGACTCAAATTAAAAAATTAAAAGGGCTAGGAACATGGCTCAGTGGTTAAGCAATCCTGTATTTTACCCATGGAACCAAAAAAAAGGAAAGAAAAATATTTCAAATAGGGCTAGGACTGTAGCTCAACAGAACATTTGTTTAGGATGCTTGTGGCCCTGGGTTCAATTCCCAGCATCTCCACCCCAAATTACCAATAGGGCAGTACTCTATTGTTTGTAAGAAAAGGTTTTTGAAAGATAAATTTCAACTTTTGAAGTTGCATGATGTAGTGAAAAAAATGTGCTAGGCTAAGAATTCAGAGATAAGAGTAAATATTGAACTGGGCGTTTGCCAGGTATTCCACTGAGTGTTCTTTGTTTTGAACCGAAACTGTACTGAAACTGAAGCCTGTCTGACTCCCCATGCCCTGCTCTGAATCCTTCCTCGCTGTCTGTCACTCAGGTGAATTTGAACAGGCCACCACATCTCTTTGGAAATCAATTTACTTGTTTACAAAACTGATGCTCTAGAGATGAGTAGTTCTTTTGCATTTATGAGATTGTGCCTTATCTTCGCAATCTTTTTTTTTTAGTCAGGGTCTTGCTAAGTTGTAAGGCTGGTTTCAAATTCATGATCCTCCCACCTCAGCCTCTCAGTCAGCTGGGATTACAGTCCATGTTACTGTGCCCAGTTCTAACACACCTATTACTTTTAAATTATGCTTATATTTCATGCATTATATTTATACGTAATACTTGGGTTCATTTTGACAAAACTCTACATGCATGGAATTCAATTTATTCCATTCCTGTCTTTGTGCGCCCCCCACTTTCCCTCTTCCTGTTCTTTTCCCTCTATACCACCAGTTTTCCTCACACTCATTATTTATTTACTTTTAATTGGTGCTTTATAGACGTACATAAAGGTGGAATTCGCTGTGGTATATTTATACATGCACATAGCATGATTTTGTCAAATTAATTAATTTCCTTCCCTTTCAATCTCCTACTTCTAGTCCACTGATCTTCCCTATATCTCTGTGATGTCTGATTCCCCCCCCCCCCCACCACACACACACCTTTTCCCCCCCTAACATTTCTCTAGTTTCAGAAAACACTTGACCCTTGACTTGCTGAATCTGGTTTGTTTCACTTAGCATGGTGTTCTCCAGTTCCATCCATTTGCTAGCAAATGCCATACTTTGATTCTTTTTTGTTGCTAAGTAAAACTCCATTGTGTATGTACACCACATTTTCTTTATCCATTTGTCTATTGACCAGCACCTGGGCTGGTTCCATAACTTGGTTATTGTGAATTATGCTGCTATAAACATTGATGTTCCTGTATTGGTATAGTATGCCAATTTTAGCTCTTTTGGATAAATACCAAGTAGTGGTATAGCTAGGTCATAATTTTTTTTTTTTTTTTTTTTGAGGAATCTCCATGCTAGTGAATTTTGGAGGAATCTTCATACTGCTTTCCAGAGTGGTTGCACTAATTTGCAGTCCCACCAACAATGTATGAGTGCGCCTTTTCCCCACAGCCTTGTCAGCATTTATTACTACTACTACTACTACCACCACCACTACCACCACCACCATCACCACTAGTACTAGGAATTTAACTTAGGGGCACTCAACGACTGAGCCACATCCCCAGCCCTATTTTGTATTTTATTTAGAGACAGGGTCTCACTGAGTTGCTTAGTGCCTTGCAGTTGCTGAGGCTGGCTTTGAACTCTGATCCTCCTGTCTCAGTCTCCAGAGTCACTGGGATTACAGGCATGTGCCACCGCACCTGGCTAGCATTTATTATTATTTATTTATGTTCTTGATCATTGACATTCTGAATGGAGTGAGATGAAATCTCAGTTTACTTTTGATTTGCATTTCTCTGATTGCTAGAGATGCCGAACATTTTTTCATATATTTGTTGGCCATTTGTGTGTCTTCCTTTAAGAAATGTCTGTTTACTTCTTTTGCCCATTTATTGATTAGGTCATTTTTATTTTTGGTGTTGAACTTTTTGATTTCTTTATATATTCTGGGCATTAATCCCCTGTCAGAAGAGCAGGTGGCAAAGATCTCATTCTCTACCCTCTGTCTTTGCACTCTTGTTTCCTTGGCTGTGCAGAAGCTTTTTAATTTGATTCTGTCCCATTTATTGATTCTTGGTTTTATTTCTTGAGCTTTAGTGGTCTTGCTAAGGAAGTCGGTGGCTGCGTCAGTGTTGGAGCATTGACCCTACATTTTCTTCTAACACCAGCAGATTTATTTTTATGGAAGCTGATGAGAGTTGTTTATTCATTGAACAAATAATGTTGGATGGGAGGCCTGGAAAGGCATCCCAGAGAGAGTAGCATTTAGGTGAAAACAGAAGCATGCCACAGACGAATTCTAGAGAAGATGCTGGTTTTTCTTTCACCCAAACTGCTGCTACCCCACTCTCTTAGGACCCTGCTCTTCTCCCAGTGTCGCCTTCCTGTGCTCTTGTGTCCCCCCACCTTCATTCCTTCATTCAACAGCTGTCTGTTGAATAGCTGTTTTGTGCACTGCTCCAGGCATTTGAGATACTCAAGGACCAACTAGACAGGAGAAGGGAGATGGAGATTCAAGGATATACACACGATAAATAGGTAAAGTTCATGCCACACTTCTTCTAAATGCAGTCAGAGTGAGGCCTTGCATTCCGCCCTTGGACTGAAGCTCTGTCTTTCAGTGTGGCTCCTTGAGGCTCCAGCCACTGTTTTCCACCATGCTTTTATTTGTCAGGTCCTTTTTTTTTTTTTTTTTTTAATTTTTTAGTTATAGATGGACACAATACATTTATTTATTTTATTTTTATGTGGTGCTGACGATGGAACCCAGTACTTCACGCATGGAAGACAAGTGCTCTACCACTGAGCTACAACCCCAGCCCCTGTCAGGCCTTTTTAAAAAGTCACTCTGCCTGAGAAGATTTCTAGGAATCTGTTTTTGAGTTAGAGATGCTGTGTTGTCACAGGTCCTCCTTACCACTTGTATGTAACATGGGTGACAAGTGACATTTCTTAGCTTCTATGTAATCACATTTAAGATCTGTTTTTTCCATTAGCTTGTAAGTTACTGGATGGCTAGATGGTGCCTTTCCTGTTCCCTCCTGGGTCAGAACGTGGCCCTTCTTCCACACAAAGACCAGGAAGGGGCTGGACTTCAGCTCACTGCTCCAGAAATATTCAGAGATTGGGAGGAAAATAGGTTTATTCAAAGCCTCCTTTGAAGGAAGATAGATAAAACAATAAGTGCAATCTCTAAAGGTGAGCAGGGTTTTTAAGGGACGGGAGGCCTAGGGGAAGAGACTGGGGCTGAGACAGACAAAAGGCAGGAAATGCACATATGCAAACTGGTTATCCTGAATTCCAGGCCTGCTGAGGGGGCTGAGTCCGCTCTCAGCTTCTTTGGCACCTGTTGTGAGGGTTGGGGGCTGTGGTCCTTCAGCCTCCCCTCAGTAGGAGGAATTTGCATGTGTGGGGGGAGGGATGAGTTGTCTCAGGAATTTTCACCCAATTCCATGTGGGGGGAGGAGGGACAATTCAGTCCACCCCTTGCTTTCACTACCCCTTCCTTTCCCCCAACAAGTTAGGGTAGGTGTGACTTGCACATATTTAGCACTTAAGAGTTAAGGTCCCAAAGCTTCACCATCCCAGCCACTGGAGCCTGGGCCTTAGGATTCGGTGCCTCACCGCCCAACCCCCTTCCTTAGTGCATTTCAGCTTCAGCCTTGTGGACTTTCTGTTTCTAGAACATATTAAATTCCTTCCTAATTAGGGTTTTTCACCTGTTGTTTCTGTCCGGGATCCTTTCTTCCTGATCTTCTGAAGGCAGTGAGCCGTTTTTGTCCTCAGGTTCCAAATTTTACTTCAGAAGGGCCTTTTCAGAGTAATCTATCAAAAACAGGTTCCTTTTCTTATTTTCTAGAACTCTTTGTGCAGTGTAACATTTATTTTGACTCTCAATTGATTTCTTTACTCCAGTTTCTGTTTCCCATATTAGGCTTTGACAGGCTCCATGAGGGCAGAAAATGTATTTCATGCACTGTTGCTGAGTAAACATTTATTGAACTAGTATATAAATGGATGAGTAAGAACATACGGACCACCCTCATTCTTTTTAAAGGCCGAGTAATATTCTGTTTCTTATAAATGTACCATTTGTGTTCTAGTCTTCAGAAGGCCTGTCAAATTGGTTTTCAGAGTTTTTCCTTTCAGAACAATAACACACTGAAAATAACACATTTCTTTTATAGGTTGGTCTCTGTATGAATGTGTATGAGGATATCTATAGGATAATTTCCCAAGAGTAAAATTGATGGGTCAAAGATACATGTCTTTGTACTGATGGATACTAACAGTTTATTTTTAAAAAGATTATATTTCCTGCAGCACTGATAGTGTGAGAAGTGCTCTTCTACCTGAGTCACCGTCAGGTCACTCCTGGCCATTATCGACTTCAGTATCTAGATGAGAAGTGGGATCTCCTTGCTTTAATCAGCCTTTCCATGATTAGGACTGAGGCTGGACATATTTCATATGTATTCTTGTGGATTTTTTTTTTTCCTTTTCTTTCTTTTTTTCTGTTTGGCTGTATTGGGGATGGAACCCAGGGTCTGGCAAGTTCTCTGCCAGAGCCATGTCCCCAGACCCTTTTACTTACTATTTTGAGGCAGTCTCACTATGTTGCCCAGATGGGCTTCAAGCTTTCGATCCTCCTGCCTCAGCCTTCCACGTAATGGATTTCTTTCTATTTGAACCTCTTATTTAATCACTTTCACATTTTTTTTTTTTCTGATGGTTGTTGGTCTTTTCATAGGTGTTTCAAAGTTTTATTAAATTTTTTTTTTCTTTCTATAACCTGATAGGGAGGTTTTACAATGTCATGTGTCAGTGCTGTTGACTTTGGAGCCAAATGAGCCTTTTTATCTTTTTAAAAGTAGTTTTATATATTTCAGTAATAAAACTGCATGCTGAAAGACCATGTGGGAACTGAGTGTACTTGACAGTTTATTTTTTGAAACTGATAATAAAGTTTTCTAATGTCTAGTACATAATTTTTTGGGGAGGGGGGATGAATGGGCAACAAGTATAAAGTTAATTTTTAAGGCAGTTTGATTTTATTTGAAAGTTTGTTTAGTAGGATTTTAATTTTCACAGTAAGAAAATGTAAGCATACCAGTTAAAAGATAATTTTTGCGGCAGCTTACAGAAGTGATTGGTAGCAGTTAAAGAAATTTTAGAAGCTTTTCTGTGTTTATATATTATTCTTTTTATATACACACACACACATCTCTAGTGTTTGTGTGTGTGTGTGTGTGTGTGTGTGTAAATGATAAAATATTGCTAATGAATTATCCTTTAAAAATTTCCTATTAGTTCTCTACAGGTAACTTTCTGGATAGCAGTTTAATTTCTCTCAGATTATCATTGGTAAATATACTCTTAGGCATCTGAAAGAAATGTTAAAAGTTTCCTTCTGGGCTTATTATAATCCAGTCTTCATCAGCCATCACTCTTCCTGTATTTTGTTGGAGAGGCACTAATTGTTCGCATTTGGCAGGTTTAACACTTCCTGACAGAGAGGCCATTAAAGGCAAGTATTCTCCAATAACTGTCACTGGCTGGAACAAAGAACCTTCCAACTCAATGTGTGGAAACCACTAACGTTCTTAAATGACCCTTTTCATGGATTTTTATCCTTTTAAGCTAAAATTTGGAGAATGTGAAGTCAGTGAATACAGCAAGGTGTAATAAAGCAGTAAACCTTGATTTTGGGGGGCGTGGGGTGGGAGGTTATAGATTTATCTCTGACTTGAAAACAATTGTTATTTGGAAATCTCATTAGCAGATGTGACTGCTTTGAGTAAAAAAAAAAAAAGACTTAAAACTGATGTCGCTTTCAGGACTGCTTTGAACTTAACAAGCACCTATTTGTGGAGCAGACTGGCTAATGAAAGGAAATTAAATTTTTCTGACAACTTCCCCTGCCAACCTCCTTATTCGGGGGATGTTATTAGGTACTGAAGACTTTCAAGGAAGATTTTTTTTTATTAGACATAAACGAACCAGTTATAAACATCCCCCACTGCCTTTTGGGGGGAGGATTCTGACATGGTCACTCTACATTTTAAATAAATTAGCTTTAAAAATACCAGACTTTAGTATTTTGAAGTTGTTTTCTAAAACTTCAGTCATTTTAGCTTGTGTCACTGAACTACAAAAAATAATAAAACCAAGGAGGAAACTTGGAGTTCAGAATTTTAGCCGTCTTTCTATAGGAACCTGTCCTGAGGGTCCTGTTGGGTGTGTTGGGTGGGGGTTAATGGGTGATATAGATGCAGGAAACTTGTTGCCTTTCAGCTAGTGAGAGGTACAGTGGCCTTGGTTGATGTTTAGCAGTGACTAATCCTTATATCAATAAACTCTTCCCTTGTGGTGTTTAGGAAGGCATTTGTATTTGGCTTTTTGTAGTTTTTTTTTTTTTTTAAACCATACTAGTTTAGTGGATTGAATTTAAAGTTTTGCTTTGTGTAACAGACTGCAACCTTAAAGATAAAATATGCACCTGAAAAAAAGGTGAAATAAAATAGAAAACATCAAGGAGATCACTAAAGGGATTTCTTTGAATAATTGGTAAGTCCTATAGATCCTGGAAATTTACCTTTTGACTTCTGGAAAATCGATCAAGCTCCTCCCAAACAATAGAGAATCAACTCCCCCTGCTGACAGAATCCAGGAAAACATGACACCCAAGTATCCGACACAGAAACAAGCGGGCTGCAGACAAGCTTTAATGATCTGATTTATGATTCGGTATTGATTGTAAACATCTAAATTCTGCCATTAAATTCCGGCAACTGCACCAAGTCATTGGCAATTCTGGTAGTGCTTCCTGCCAGCTCATTTCAAACTGCTTTGAGTTTCTTAATATAATAATGATGAGGTAGAATTTACATTCCACTTATGGTATTAATTTTACATTTCTCTGAATGAAAAGGGTTAGAAGGTTGTAAAATTGAGCATTAAATGAATCAGAGGAGACAGTAGTGCAATATACGACTGCCCTAAGGACATTGCGCAGTGCCTCATGGGATTAATGTTGAGTCTCATTTCCTGCTTTTACAGGATGCAGATGAAGCTGTCAGAATTGCAAGGGAAATTGGTAAGTTCTTAAATTAACTTTGGTAGGGTTTCTATGTCTTTGAGCAGATACGGTTGAGTAAACGTGTAATAAGTAATTCCCTTAGAGCAAATAATATTTTAATAGTTTTAGGTTTCTGATTACTTGTCCCTCTGAAAGAATTTATCAGTTGAATTATCATATTCTGTTATTAAACTGGACTTTAAAGAGTAATTTGACCTTAGCTATAGCTCTTTTGTAAGATGAAATCACTCACTAATTAAAGGAAGGAATTGTCAAGAATCCTCAAGATTGGATGTAATATAAATTTGTATGTAAGCAGCTGAATGCAGTTTCTAAAGTTAAGGAATGTATATGATTAACGTGAACATAATATGTTGGACAAAATTCTCAAAATTTTTGCCTTTCCCTAAGATGTTAAATGTTGACTTAATGATCTTGCCAGGAAAGATAAAATAGAATGTGGGAAATTAGGACAGAGTATTCTAAATTGGAGTAAAAGGTAAACTGGAAGACAGGTCAGCAGTGGCTATTGTACTTTTTAGTTTCAAATATATTCCTACTACTCATGAGCATGATTGTATTTTCAGTTTCTGCTGAGAAAATGTATAAGGGCATACTGTTATCATGGGTTAGCAAAGCTATTAAAAATTGTACCTTTTATTAATCAAATCAGCAGTCATATTGGTTTGACAGAGATTTGTAGACAGATGAGAGAGATAAGGCCTGGTAGGGACTCACAGCAGCTTAAGCATTCCTACAACTCCTGTACCCCACTAGCAGTTCTATAGTCGTGTTTTCTCATTAAGGTGATCATTTAGAAATGAGGTCCGCAGGTGGAAAGCATTTGACTTGGCAAAGTGTGTATAGTTGTGATATGTAGAAACATTGGTCTGAAAGTGATCTCACAGCCCTCAGTAAGCGCCTGCAGTTGGGACAGGCTTGGGCCTTGGTGATTTGAAAGTTGTTTTGCTTGATGTATCCCTGTTTCTAGTTGGATCTGGTTAAATTATTTTTGTTTTGCTCATTATTAATTCTGTTTTGTTGTTCATTTGTTTTGCAAAAATGCCCTGGATTTGAGACCAGGCCATAGAGAAATCTTATTTTATCTGTCTATAACATCTCTTCATTAATCATTTTTTCAGAATTGTCAACATTTTCTAAAAGCATCTCATTACTTGACAGTGAGGTCTGCTGGATAAATCAAAAGTTGCTGTCTGTGATTTGAAATCATTGGGAGTCCTCATTTGCCTACAACTCACAGAACATACCTATTGGCTTTTGAAGAGACTTTCCTAATGTAGTTTAGTTTTATTCTAGCATATACTTTTAAACTTAAAGATCCTCTTTCTCATTCTGATTGGTATGTTATTATCTCCTACTTAATAGGACAGAATAATAACATTATCATAATAGTATCTACATAAAAACAATATTTGGAGGAATTTAGGGAAATAATAGAGGATTAGAAGGAAAATCTAGAATTCTGTTGCTGTGCCACACTTAGAATTATGAATCACTAACCTGTGAGCATTTCCTTGGTGCAGATGGCAAACTGCAGATGGCTTTGCTTGCGTTTTATGTTTTTCTTCTACCTTTTTAATAACCTGTGCTTCTGATTCTCAATACTTTGTTTTCTTCCTTCAACATTTGAATGTTGTGCTTTACCTTCTTTTCAGTCTTTTTTCTTCTGAGCTCCCCTAAATTCAGTCTAAGTCTCTTTTCTTTATACTTGGGCACATCCTTTGTGATTTCTTCTTCTTCCCTATTTTTACTTCTGATTCTGCCTCTATTATCCCTTCTCATTTGTGAAATAAATGATCACAATCTTGGTTGTTAACTGTGCAAGTGTTTTGCTTACAATGAAAGAAAGGGAAGCCATAAAATTTGAGGTGAAATAAAACATGATAAAGAACCAGGGTCATCAGTTTCTATAAGTGTTTGGAATTCCCCTGAGAACGTCTCTGAGTCACCACAGAAGTCCCCCATAAAACCTTTCCTTCAAGGGCTAGCTGCTAACATAAGTCAAATTGCATATTAAAGCCTCTTGGTTTCCCCCTGTTACTTTTATTGAGATATATCACATTTTAACTATTATTATTGCCATGGGCCATTTTGAGTTTATCTAAGAGGTGAACTAAACATTGATTCCACAGGAAATGATACATTCCTTGTTCTAAACAACTGAATAAAATCTTCCAACCTGTCCATTTGTAAGTTTCTGATTTCCTATCTATCAGACCTATTCATAGATTTCTTTTGTTTCTTTCTTTGATACATGCTGAAAAAAAAAATCCATCCTGTTTTGTGTGGTTCCTCCTCATAAGAGTCTTCTCTTCTGCAAATAGGAATCTATGCTGCTGAAGTTGGAAACTGAGCATTAGGCGCCTTGTTATAGCACATTTTCCTATGTGCCAGGTACTTTGGAAATGTTATTTTTAAAAAAATATTTATTTTTTTAGTTGTAGTTGGACACATACCTTTGTTTTACTTACTTATTTATTTATTTATTTATTAATGTGGTGCTGAGGATTGAACCCAGGGCCTCTCACGTGCTAGGTGAGCGCTCTACCACTGAGCCACAACCCAGCCCCTGGAAATGTTATTTTTAATGCTAATTCTTGGGTTTAATTATTTTCATTTTCATTTATAGGAAATTAAGGAGTAGAAGTAGTAATTAATTTGCTCAAGGCCACCAAGCTACTGGTTTAAATTTAGATTTCTTTGATTCCAAAGACCATGGTTTTTTCATTATACTTTGGCTAAACTAATGAGATTTCAGGATGGATGCTAAAATTTGAGTCACTGTTTAGCATAAAACGTCATAAGGTACTTATGTGTGTGGGACTGAAATAGACAGCAGCTGCCCATGGGTGGGATGATAGACGCTTAAGAATTAAAATGTTCCCTCTGTGTATTAGTTTTGTGGACTACCTTGCCTCCTACATTCAACTCCTGATTTTTTCCTTTGACCCCTAAGTGTAGAGATAGAGAGCTATTGATCCCCAGTTTACCTTTAACCCCAAAGGTAGATATCAGTAATCAGTGAGCTTGACTTCCATTAAAGTAATCTTTTTACTGGACCAAAGGTCCTTAGTACAATTAAGTCAAATTGATTATTGAAAGGAAAAGAAATTGTAAGTCTAAACCTGCCTTTTGACAGTTTCTTGTTTATTCTGATTCTTTTCTTTTGCCTATGTTTCTCACGATCACAAATTATGCTCAATTTAAATTAAAATGTTTTTTTCTTTTATCCTGAAGTCCAACATCCTACAAACCCAGTCTCCCAAGATTTCCACATCCCAGTAAGTGTTACCTGATTCCTCGAGGCCAGGACCTGGGATGTGTCCTGGGCGCCTCTTTCCCTGTTGTCCTGTAGGATGGAAGTCCCTGTGCAGGTGCTGCCATCCTCTCTGCACACACCCCATAGTCACTGCCTGCTGTGTGTGTCACCCCCTCTCTCCTCTATACTACCCTTGTCATAGCAAGGACTATGGCAATAGTTTTTGTACCCCTTATTTAGCACCATTCTTCATAGAACGTCATGCAATGTTGCCACAGTCTGGCTGGGCACAAAATCACGAGCCACCACACAGCTTGTAGATTCAAACAGCAACTCTTTATTCCCGAACTCACACCAGCCGTATACAAACACGTTCTGGGGAAATCCACGTTCTCTGCCCAAATCCACTTCCACTGGGCTTCTATCTCCAAAATATATTGTGTGAATCCCGTGAGAACTCAAGGGGAACTCAGGCAGCAGGATACGCCCTATTCCCAGCAGGAATAATCTTAAACCTTAAACCTGGAACCTAAACTGGGAACGCCCTAAACCCGATTATGTTAAACCGGGAACACCCTAATCCGCCCTGGTCCTTGACAAGGTCAACTACATTCAATGTCACTGCAAAATGTCAGCAACATGGGGTACGCTGGCAAGGAAATTGTCATACCTACTTGGCTAATGGCTCCCAGCACAATGTTTTAAAACTTTAATGATCAGGGCACATCTCATCCCCTCCCGTCCCACCCGTCCCTGCTTTGCACCCGCTAATGACATAACATTGCCCTTGGATGAATTCACAGTACCCTGCTGATATGGATGCCATGTGATTCGCGCCTGTCTTTGTCTCCAGTTTTCTGCTACCTCCCTCCTTGTCCCATTGGCTCACTTGAACACACCAACTTTCAGAGCCTTAGGATTAAGGTCTTCTGGGGGAGGGGTATAGAGGAGACCTGGAAGACTCATGCTGATATCCTCACATAGATGACTTCATGTAGTCTTCATATCTGGGCTTAAATATCATGTCTTCCAGGGAAGATGCCCCGATGTTGCCACCCAGATACGTGTCTGATGACCATATTCTAAGTTTCTGCATGGTACTTGTGACTTGCCAGTAATTTAGTTGTTCATTAATTTCCTCACCAATATTCTGTTTTGAAAAATTTCAATCAAACATCATTTTCAAAGAACTTTATAGTATACTGTTTTTTCAACACCAAGATTATATATCCATATATAATATATTGTATTGTATGTATACAAAGACATGTTATATACTCAATACCACTGTTATCTAACCATATCATTAACCCATCTTGTTTTTTGTTGTATTTTAAAGTAAACTGCACATATTGGTACGTGTCCTACCAAATACTTCAGCATAGGGCTGGATGCTCACAATGCCTAGCGTTCCATCCCCAGTACTGCTCCCACCCCCTCACCAAGAAAAAGAAAGAAGAACTTCCATATACATGTCATAAACTGAATTCAGTATTTATATATAGTTTTGGTGCAAATTTGCATATTATGTGTAAATGTGAGTAAATGTTGCCTATATTTGCCGATTTTGATTTTAATATATGCATATATCTGTGTAACTGTGGACCCTACCAAGATAGTGAACATTTCTGTCACCCCGGAAAGTTCTTTCATGCTCTTTCTAAATTAGTTTTTACCCCTTATTCCTGGAGGCAACCTGCTTTAAATTTTTTACACCGAAGATAAGATGTTAAAAATTTGAGATAAAATTTAAATACTATAACATTCAGCCTTGCAAGGTACATAATTCAGTGGGGTTTTTTTTTTTTTTTTTTTTTGAGAGAGAGAGAGAGCGAGAGAGAGAGCAAGAGAGAATTTCAATATTTATTTTCAGTTTTCGGCAGATACAACATCTTTGTTTGTATGTGGTGCTGAGGATCGAACCCAGGCCGCACGCATGCCAGGCGAGCGCGCTACCGCTTGAGCCACATTCCCAGCCCAATTCAGTGGTTTTTAACATATTCATAAGATTTTATAGCCATCACAATCTTCTGATATCAGAATATCTTCATTACTCCCCCTAGGAACTCTACCCATTGGTATTTACTTCCTATTTTTCCCCCACCTACCCCCAAATAACCATTAATTAACTATTGCCTTTATGGGTTGACCCAATCCAGATATTTTATATAAACGGAAGCATATAATATATGAAATTATGTACCTAGTTTCTTTCAATTAGAAGTGTTTTTCAGCTGTGGTCTACCATGTGTCAAAATTTTATTCCTTCATATGATTGAATAATCTTCCATTGTGTGTGAATATATATTTTGCTTATCTGTTAATAGACAAATGGGTTGTTTCTGCCTTTTAATTATTATAAATAGTGTGGCTGTGAACATGGGTGTGCATGTGCTAGTTCAAGTACATGTTTTCAGTTAGAGCTACATGCATAGGAGCAGAATTGCTGGGTTACATGGTAACTTTTTGAGGAACTACCAGACTCTTTTCCATGGGGGCTGTACCTTTTCAGATTTCTACCAGAAATGTGTGGTTTTTCAGTTTCCTGCCAAGAGTTGTTATTTTCTGGTTTTTAAAAAAATTTTATTTTATTTTAATTATTGCCATCCTAGTGTTCATGAAGTAGTATTTCTCGGTGGCAGAGTTGTATTTTACTTAGAGACAGGGTCTCACTGAGTTGCTTAGTGCTTTGCTTTTGCTGAGGCTGGCTTTGAACTCCTCCTGCTTCAGCCTCCCGAGCTACTGGGATTACAGGTGTGTGCTACTGCACTCGGCCCATCATTCATTCTTGCAGACTGATCCTTGTTTATTAGGCTGGACTCATGGAAGTGTATTTTTTTAAATACCTTTATTTTGTTCATTTAGTTTTTTTATGTTTGAACCCACAGCACCACATAAAAAATCTAGTGCTAGGCAAGCGCTCTGCCCCTGAGCCACAACCCCAGCCCTTGTGGAAGTTTTTAGTAATGTCAGATTCCAGTGTACTAGAACATCTTACTAGTCTGCGCTAACCTGGGACTTCTTTTTTTGGAAGCCGCGCTCTCCCGTTTCCCACTCTTTCATTAGTCTTCTGATGGCCTCTGCCTCCGCCTGTTTCCGATTAGTGCGAGGACCCTGGTGGCCTTTCCTCCCTGCTCTGGCTGCTTTCCTCCACCATGCTTCCCACCTTGCTTTCGGTATGATATGGCTTGTTTTGTTTCTAAGGTTGCTTTTTAAAAGTTGGTTGTATAGAAGAACAAATTGTTCATATTTAAGAGGGAAAAAATACTACTCCTGAAATCTCAATTTCATGCTGCTTAGAATATTTTTAAATGGTGTTTATGACTCTTGGTTAAAGCTTTCTTGAAGACACTTTGAGAAGATATTAAAATGTACCTTTTCCACAATCTTAGGTACTGTTAATTTATTTGCTAATTTGGTCTTCAGGAGAAGATAGGTTTAGTATCCAGGGAGGTGTAATAAAAAATGCCTAAGGAAAAGTTATGTTTAAGAAAAACGGTGCAGGGGTGTTGAACTATACTTCATGAAATCCATTCTAGGTGGAGAAGTTTGGGGCTGGAGGTGTGGCTCCATGGTAGAGTGTGCATGTAGCAAGCACAAGGTCCTGGGTTCAATTCCCAACATCCGAAGAACAAAAAGATTCTTGTGAAGTAGTGTGGTCATTTGAGGTTGAAATGATACTCCCCTGGAGACGGGAATGCATGTTCTCTTTTTGTTTCCCACCATCTTTTGGTGCTTGTATTTCTTTTCCCACATACACATTTAGCCATAAGCATGATTCCATACTTTCCCTTTGTTTCCTGTGGAGTTTACTGTGCTGCCTCTGTCTGTGTTTCAGTCCTTCATCTTCTTCCTCTTGCGTTGTTGGTGTTCATTCTTGCATGTTTTCCTTTTTCTATTACTCTGTTGCAAAAGACTGCAAAACATTCAGGCGTGATGTGGAAACACATTGTAATGGGAAAAAAATGTTGGTTTTTGTTTGGAAACTTCTTGTCTGTGAACACCTTCTGCTCTAATCTGCACAATGAAGTGCACTGATTTCTGATCCCTGGAGCAGAGTAGGGGATCTATTGTTTTTTATTTATCCAAGCCAAGAAAAATAGGCCATTATAATCAGGTTTTCAATAAAGTATAGTTGTGGTTCTCCACCAAATCAATAGTTTATTTTAACTTATCTAGCATACCATGATGGTGTCTGTGTGTGTGCAGTATTGATTCATTCTTATTTAATTATTTAAATGAATATATCATGTTTGATACTCAATGTATGGTTTGGATCTGAGTGTCTCCCAAAAGCTCGTGCGTTGAAAGCTTTGCCTCCCAAGGCAGCAGTGTTTGTTTGGAGGTGTGGCTTTTGAAAGGCCACATAATTGTGTTTCAGTCCTTCATCTTCTTTCTCTTGCTTGTTGGTATTCATTCATGAGGGCTCTCACCTCATCAACGGATTACTCCAATGACGGTTTCATAATTTAATGGACTATGGAAGGTGCTGGAAACTTAGGAGGTGGGGCCTAGTAGGAGGGATGGGTTTTGGGGGTGTGTCCTTAAAGGCTACATCTTGTCCTGGCCTTTCTTCCCTTACTTGCCCTGTCTCTGCTTCCTGGCCCCCTAAGGTGAGAGCTTTGCTCCACCTCAGCCTCCCACCATGAGTGCTGCCTCACGAGAGGACCAGAAACAGGGACCCAGGCCACCGTGGACGGAAACTTCCCAAACCATGAGCCCAGGTCTCTCCTCCTTTAAGTTGTTTTAGTCAGGTTATTTTGTCACAGTGACAGAAAGCGACTGACTAGCAGCACACTTATTATTAATACATTTTAAATACATAAATTAAAAATAAGTATATTAAAATTTACATTGGATGCATTTTAGACAATATGTAATATACTAATAGAATATATTTATAAATATATGATTCAGTAATAAATTATTATATCTAATAAATACAACTCATAAACAGTTGTTTATGTATTTATGTATGTGTATGGACAACTGAGGAAAGGCAAGATATTCTGTGGTCACTTCATACCTTTTCTTTTTCCAACAGGAAAAACTGAGAATTAGCCATCTTTAGAGATAGTAGCAGTATGAATGTGGATAATTCATAGTTGAACTGCCAGAAATAGTAAATATATATATTTACTATGTTTCCTTTTTATTGGATATTATAGATCCCAAGTAGTATTGATGCAAATGTGTATCACCTCAGTCTAAAGTGTGGCAAATCAAATGGCATGATTAACCTAGGTCCATAGGGAGATTAAATGTAACTAATTTTTAATTAAGAGAACAATAAAATCAATGGAAAATTATGATACAATACACACAAAATGAATGATGCATTGAAAATGGAATTCATTTCCCTAATTTGTTTGAAGTTAAATTACTTCTTTGATTGTATTCACAACAGGCACTTTTCAGTGTACCACCCTGGTACTTAGTGGCCAAATTCCCCAGTAGATTCTGAATTAGATTTTTTGGACAATTCTAGCAGTGTACCAACTTTTCTCTGATTCTGTGCAGTTTTCTTAAGTTCATCAGAGCTCAGTGCACCACATTTTTATTGTCCCTCCCCTTATTTTTTTTCTGTATTACACATGGTCTCTGCCTATTTGTCAGGTTGTAGGATGGGAAGGAAGAGTTGGTGTAGGCTGTACTTAGGCAGCTAGACTGATGGAGAATTTGTCATCTGCAGCGTTAGGTGTTATGGAGGCAGGAAGTAGAGGTCACAATTTTGATGATTAGTTGTGAAGCCTTCTCCATGATTTGGTATTCCACTGTTGTATCTCATGTGGTTTTTCAGTTTGTTTAAGAGATCATCATCATTATCTTCTCCTAAATATTTCTTGAACTCATCCACTTGTCTTTAATTTCTACTACTCCTTTCTTTAAGTTAGTGTCATCTCTTGCTCACAACACTGTAATAGCTTTTCAGATGGCACCTGTATTACAATTGGAATCTTTGGAGGCAGACAGACCCTGGAAGTGTATTGGAAAAATACCCTTAAACACCTGTGGGAGAGTAAAGGAAACTAGACTAAGGGAGAAATTGAACTGAGTTGACATCATGTGTTAACAAAGGCCTCAGAGTTCTAAATGTGGGTTAATGTTTCACAGTTGTCAAGTTGAGGCAAAAGCTAACCGCTGGGGTGTAGGTTCCCCCTAGGATGAGACAAGACTAGGCAGAAAATTGAGGAAAAGTCAGCTGTAGTTGCCAATACTTCCAGTAGTTGGGAGAAACTACCAAACTAGGGATCTTGGCAATTAACCCTATTTTATAATTTTGATATGTATTTTTAATAATTATTCGTTCTAAGTGTTTTCAAATTTGCATTATGATTTTTGACATGTTATTTGATAAAATAATTTAGAATAATTGAAAAAATACAAAATTTTGTTTTGTTATTTCTAACTTAATTGCTTTATGATCAATGAATATATGATTTTTTTTTTTTAATTAAGAATTTTCTATATTTGAGAACATTGTTTTTGGCCAGTCACTCTAAATATATATTCCATGTGTAAAAACGAATGCATAGTCTCAAAATATTATTTGTGTTATACAGATGACCCATAGGTCAAGTCTACCTGTTAAGATATTTAAGTCTTCTAATGATGTTTTTGGATATTTAATCTGATCATTTATTTAAAAAGTGGATTTCCAAATTTTATTTTTTGCTTGCCAGATTTTACCTGTGTTAAATTAATAGGTAACATGTATCTTTTTGGTTAATTTTACTTTTTATCAAAAATTTGTGACTAATTTGTTATTTTTTTAGTCAGATTTTATGTGATATTAATATGTCTAAACAAGCTTAACTTGGCCTTGTTCTTTTACCTTTTCCCATCTTTCATCTGCCAGTGAATTATTATTTTTTACATCCCTCTTGTAGGTATTTGAACTGATTTTTACTTTTTTTCTGTTCAGACTAGCAGTTCCTGTCTTTTAACTGGAGAGTTGAGTCCATTTATACTTGTTGTGTTTACTACTATATTTTGGTTTATTTAAGTAATCTGCTTTTTAATTTTTGTTTGTTCTATTGTTTATATTCTCTTTTCTCTCTGTTCTTCGCTTCTTTTTGATGCTGATGATTTAAAAAAAAATCTTGTTCTTTTCCTTTCTCACCCCTTGTACTGTGATAGAAATTTTGTTCTCTATTTTTATTCTTTCAGTATTTGCTGTAGAAATTTAGACTTCAAGGTATCATTTAGCCGTCCTTCATCCTTGATAATATTTAGTTTTGTCAGGGTTTTGAATTTTAGCTATTCCAGTAGGCATGTGGTAATATATTACTGTGTTGTTTTAATTTGCAATTCTCTGCTGACATATGTGCACATTTTTTCATATTCTTATTTACATTCTATATATCTTATTTATTGAGCTGTTTTTTTTTTCACATCATTTGCCCAGTTTTAAGTTGTTTTCTTATTGTTGAGTTTCAAGAGTTTCAAGTGTATTTTGAATGCAATTTTTTTGTTTTCTTTTTTATATATATATAATTCAGGTATGTGTTTTATAACTATTTTCTCCCAATCTGTGACTTGTATTTTAATTCTCTTAAGCATGTCTTTTGTATAGAAGTTTTAAATTTTAGTAAAGGTTGATTTATCAGTGTTGTTTTTCCTTTCTCTGATTCTGCTAGAGATTATATAGTTTTACATCATAAGATTCATTTTGAGTTCCTTTTTGTTGAAACATAAAAACTGTCTAGAGGGCTGGGGATGTGGCTCAAGTGATAGCGCGCTCACCTGGCATGCGTGAGGCACTGGGTTCGATTCTTAGCACCACATACAAATAAAATGAAGATATTGTGTCCATCTAAAACTAAAAAATAAATATTAAGAAATATATTTAAAAAAAAAGTCAGCTTTGTCACATGTCTTTAAAAAAAAAAAAAAACTGTCTAGATGCCTTCTCTTTCTCTCCCCCTCCCCGCCTCTGGTTCGAATATCTAATTATTCAATATCACTTGTTGGAAAGAAGTCTTTTACTTCTTGGTCAAGGTTTAGTTGAGTATACTTGTGTGCACTATTTCTGGGTTCTCTTCTGTTGCTTTAATTAACTCATTGAGTCCTTCACTAGTATCCTGGTGTCTTGGTTGCTGTAGCTTCATAATGAATCTTTAAGTTGTAGAGTATCTGTCTTTTGAATTTGTCCTTATCTTTTAAAATTATGTTAGTCATTGTGTGTTTTTGGCCTTCCCATATAAACTTTAGAATCAGTTTGTTGATATCCACAAAACCCACAGATAACTTGCTGGGATTTTGATTTATGTTCAGCCTATATGTTAAGTTGCAGATAATTGATCTTAACAGTACCAAATCTTCCTATCCATAAATGTGGAGTATCTCTCCATTGAAGTCTTCTTGATAACCTTAATCAGAGTTTTATAGCTTTCCTCATAGACATTCTATATAAATTTTGCTAGATTTACATCTATCTCAATTTTTGAGTGCTAATATAAATGATATCATGTCTTAAATTTCATATTTCAATTATTCGTAGATTGTATACAGGAATGCTATCAATTTTAAAGAACTACTTTTACTTGTAGGTGGACATAGTATCTTTATTTTGTTTATTTACTTTTTTTTTTTTATTGATGCTGATCAAACCCAGTGCCTCCCATGTATTAGGCAAGTGCTCTACCCCTGAGCTACAACCCTAGCCCTCCAGCCTGTTTAAAGTCTTTTAACATGTCTAGAATAGTCCTTTCTGGTGTATGAAAGCTACCTCTCTCTACTTCCACACATACCTGTCCTTGGGGTTCATGATTTGTACTTCAATGTACCTCTGTGGTTTTTTCTTAGTCTTATGTAAGCTCATCACAATGTCTGGCAGGAGGTACGGTTTTTCCTATATGGCTTAAAAGTTCCACTGACCTCGAGTGTGGCAGAGGCAGTGGTAGGGAGTTCTAATAGGAGGCCATGGTAGGAGTCCTAGCAAGGGATGGTTAGTTTGTACAATTATGATCGTAATTACAAAGAAAAGTGAATAAGTTTGATTTCTTAAGGAATCGATAAGAGTTGCACACCATCCAATAGCTGTACTCCCAGAACTGTATTCCAAGCACTTAGGCAGGGTTCTAGACAGCAAGTACACAGATATTCATGGGAGCATTCTATGTGTAAAAACAAGTGGATAACATCCGAGCCTTCATAGGATAATGCTATAACATATTCATGAGGTAAAATATATTACAGCAGTAAAATTAAATGATGTGGAGCTATTTAAATGGTTAGCTATTTAAATGGTTAGCTATTCATGTAGTAACTATGATTTTGCACATTATTGGCTAAGCCCTGTTTTAGTCAGTGGAGAAGCAACAATGAAGACAGGCAAAGATCTTTGTCTTCATTTTTAAAAAGCTCATTTGTCAGTGAATAATGTAGAAATTGATTAAAGTAAAAATCATTAATATTCATTATTACCAGTGGGTGAGATATTGTTTGCATATAAGACATTCATGGTTTCGAAGTGTCAGTCCAGTGACGGTTTGCTGGTTACAGAAGGAAAATGGCATGTTTTCTGTGAGGGAATTTAATATACACCACCCTAAGTACTCAAACCTAACTTTATGGGTAATGAGACTAGTGGAGTCTTTTTTTTTTTCCTTGTGTGATACAAAAATCAAGATAGAATATCAGTTATATAGAATGTAAAAATTGCTTGTTAGAAATTTTTTGTTGTTAATCTGAATTAATTGAGTAAATTATCAAATACATTCAGATTGTGGAATATTTTGTAAAATGACCATACTAGATTCTTCAAAAAATGTCACTGTCATGAACGATATCCCCCCCCAAAAAGCAAAAAAACACACCCCCCGAGTTCAGTGAACTGCTTTACATTAATTGAGTTTGAGGAAGTCTGAGGACCCCAGTGCACACCCTTGACTCCCTTATCCGATACCCAGCCTTCACCTGGGGGTCCTTCCTCTCTGAGGAAGTCTGAGGACCCCAGTGCACACCCTTGACTCCCTGATTTGATACCCAGCCTTCACCTGGGGGTCCTTCCTCTCTGAGGAAGTCTGAGGACCCCAGTGCACACCCTTAACTCCCTGATCCGATACCCAGCCTTTACCTGGGGGTCCTTCCTCTCTGTCATGGACCTTTTCTTCGGGGCCCTTTATTTCTTCTTTGAGGCCCATCATGGGGCCTGTCCTATCCATGGAGAGGACAGCGCCTACTCCCGGGCTACCTTTTATTTTCTTTTTACTTTGAACCTTTCTTTTAGGAAACAAAAGCCTTGCAATTAATTCTAGATTTCCCAAATGTTTCCAAAAGAAGACACCCCTCCACCACCAAGAGTCACACCTTCCCTTTGATCCACTAAAGATTTCTGATGGGCATCACTAAATTTGGAATAGGGCCTTTCTCCCAAAATATCATTTCCTCTTCCTTTTTGCTTTTCTTTTCCATTAGTTATTATTTCCTATGAAATTTTAGTTCAAGAGACTGTAGGTAAAAAGTTGAAATAAAATTCTTTATTCTGTGAGTTATGAGTATTGGATCAAGTTTTTTTTTTTTTTTCTTTTTTCTTTTGTATTTGGGATTGAACCCAGGGACACTTAACCACTGAGCCTCATCCCCAGCCCTATTTTGTATTTCATTTAGAGACAGGGTCTCACTGAGTTGCTTAGCGCCTCGCTTTTTGCTGAGGCTGACTTTGAACTCATGATTCTCCTGTCTCAACCTCCCTAGCCACTGGGATTTCAGGTGTGTGCCACCATGCCTGGCCTCAAGATGTTGTTTTATCAGCTTCCCAGTTACCAGGTTATGCCCTGTGTGTGAGGCGGCATTTGCTTGAAGAGTAAATCAACGTGTCTTCCGTAGGTGAACAAAACACTGTCAGTCCTACAGAAGATTCTTCTTTTTGACTCGGAATCTATAGCTACACAGGAAAGCGCCTAAGTCCCTGGAGTCTGCCTTCATTTGCTTATCTTCCATGTCCAAACTATCACTGACTCAGATTCTAAAACAAACTTCAAGTCTTGTCTTTCTCTCTTGGATTAGCCAAATCTGAATCACAGCTGTCTGTCACCTGGAATGCTTACTGCAAAAGCTTCCTAATCAGTCTCCCAGGTCCCACAATTCATTCATTGCATGCAGCCAAAATGATCATAAATACTCTATCAGGTTACTTCCCTGTCCTGTCTGACACTTTGTAACTTGCCCTTTTGTCAGGAATATTCCTTCTTTGTTGATTTTTGTGAGGGCTAGCCTCTATTTATCATTCAGGTTCAGTCTAAATGTTCCCTCAGAGAACCCTTTTCAAGGAAAAGTTACCCTAATCACATTTCTGTGTGTTGTTTCTATGGTAGCTCTTACCCACTCTTACATTTGTGTGTGTTTGTGTGTGTGTGTGTGTGTTTGCGCGCACATGTGTATAGTATACATATATGTAAAAGTATATATGAGCGTGGTAATGTGTATTTGGGTGGATGCCTATTTGTATGAGGTGTATGCATATTCATGTGGCATTTTCTAGGGGTAGTAGGCTGTGTGAGATCAGGAATCTTTCTGAATTGTTCATCCTCCTATTCCCCAGAACCAGACCCATGTTTGGCAAATCATATGTATTCAGTAAACATTTTGAGCTAATGAATGAAAATCTGGTGGTAGAGGTAGAAATAAGGCTGCTGGCTCTGTGGTGGACAGTATGCCATGCTTTTTGTTGGGAGCCAAGAGAAGCAGAGAAGGTGTCTTGTCCCATAGTCAAACGTCACTTTGAAAGTGGAATCCAGAAAAGTAGGAATAGAAATCATTTAAGTGTAGCATTTGATACATTCATTGTTCAAGTGTAGCATTTGATACATTCAAGTGTAGCATTTGATACATTCATTTTTGGAAGTGTTCATTTCTCTTGTTGTGTAGGAGGGAAGTGAGGAATGGAGGTCCCCTCTATGTTGGATTCAGAATGTCAGCAGGCAGGTTGCATCTGTCTCTGGGTCTGGGGTATAGGGAAGGCAGTGGCAATAGGTAACCATGAGAGGACCATAAAGGTGAGAAAACAAATAACACTGGGCCTTGAGTTCTGCTTTTTATTTTTTAAAAGTAATCTTCAGGGCTGGGGTTGTGGCTTAGCAGTAGAGCGCTCGCCTAGCACTTGCGAGGCCCTGGGTTCAATCCTCAGCACCACATAAAAATAGATAAACAAAATAAAGATATTGTGTCTAACTACAACTAAATAATAAATATTAAAAAAGTAATCTTCATAACAGGAGATTTGAACACATTAACCCAGGAGACAGGACTCCCTGGTCAAAACCTAAGAACCAGATATAACAGGGTCAGGAGGAAGAGAGGGAGAAACTGGCAGAATGACACTAACTCTTAGTCTCAATTTTTGAGGTGTCTTCTGAAAACTTGTAGGAATTGTATGTAGTTGTGCTAAGGAAACATGTCAGTTGAAGAATATAAAATTAAATAAATGAATTGTAGACAAAAACCAAACAGAAGAGCGAGGGCTCCATTGGAAAAGAGAATGCAGGAGAAGATTAGCTGGCATTTCATGTCCATTTGAGGTAGGAGGGTAGCAGCAATCATCAACTTGTTGATCATTTCTGATTTTTCTGGGAAAAATTAACTTTCACTAAATCTTTTTTCCCTTCTTCTTCTCTATCCCTATACCTTGTGGCTTACCTAGAGTGGTGGAGAGACAGCAAGAGAGTAGGGATGAGGGACTGAGCTATTTGATATTATTTAACATCAGCTGTGTGGAATATTCTTCTTTGGTTGTGGTTGGCTTGTTTCTTCATGGCATGGTGACAGCACAGAAATAGGTAATCCCAGAATCACTTTCATTCATTGAGTTATTTTGCATAAGAACTTGAGTAGAAAAGTTTACCTTTATATTAATTTCGAAGATATCTCAAAAAGTTAGACTAACTGTCACTCTGCCAGTTTCTCCCCCTCTTCCTCCTGACCCTGTTATATCTGGTTTCTTAGGCTTTGATCAGAGAGTCCTGCCTCCTGGGTTAATGTGTTCACAGGCCTGATACCTCATTGTCTCTTTTTTGGGAGCCCAAATTGTCTTATCATGTCTTGCCCTATTTTCTAATCACTTCTCCCCTTTTCTGAACATGGAATAATTTCTTATTGCCAAATTTTATGGTTTCTTTTCCCAGTTAGACTCCCCCCACCCCCTTTTTTAAACCATCTGATTTTGAAACTCACAAATCACTGCTTGGTCCAGGTCCCATCTTAAATGACTAAGATGAGATTAATACTAGAATGAAAAAAAAAATGCCATATTTCCTAATCCTTAGAGGGATCTGAAAATGGTAGACACGTGGGACATAGACATCCCATCTCTTGTGGTTTCCTGTTGCAGAGATAGATAATATGTGGTGGTGAATTGATAACACAGTTTTAGAGGGGTATGGATCCATTTGTCTAAAAAAGACCTTAAATTTTTGTAAATGGAATTTTGTAGGCAAAAAGTTCAACAAGGTTTGAATTGTTGGGGGGGCGGGCGGCGGCGTTACTTTACTCCTAAAAAGCAGGCTGATTGTTCCTTACTGATTGCAAACTAATTCCTATATATGACTTTCATTGTGAGGCCACAGCATTGACTGTCCCTCAGGATCAAACCTCATGCAAGATTTCATGCAGCTTCAAGAATGAAAGCAGGTGAAATCTTTCATATGCTGCCCAGTCTGTGTATTTACTTCTTTTCTTATGCTAACCCAAAGGTAGTCTGTACTCAACAGGAGTGTTTCACTCTCTTCTTAAACTCATCTCATGAGTACCTCTATTTTGTCTGAAATGTTCCAATCTTTCTCCTCCTCTGGAGCCTCATTTAAATGACACTTCCTATGTTGTATTTTTCTTACCCTTTTCTCTCCACCTTCCTGTGATCCTCTGCTCTTTGAGTCCCCACTGATAAGTTATTTGGGTGCTTTGCCTGTTTTCCTGAATTATAAGGCCCTTCATACAAGAACAATGTGTTATTTGTCTTTTTCTCACCAATTTAGCTTTTTAAAAAATGCTATCCCACATAAGCAACAAACAAAACATTTTAAATTGAATTGACTATAAAATATTCAGGAAGCAAGTGTCATTTTAACTAAGCTGAAGTTAAGGTGATGTTTTGTGGTGGAGGGGTCAAAGGTCTGTGACTTCTGGCCTTTCTTTCTTTTCCCTCAGGATCCTTTAGCTAGAGTTTAATGCTGCTACAGAATCACAGGCCAGGGAGGGTCCTTTAAGGGATCACTGACTGCTTCTTTCTTTGGGAAAGATCATAAACAAATGGTCTTATACATATGAGCATTTCCACAATGTTTCCAGCAAACCTCCAGAGAAGGGGATGTTATAGCTTTTCTTAATGTATTGTCAGGGTGACTCTTGCTCTTTTAACAACAATTTTATGATTTCCTTTTCTTTTATAAACATTAGCTGGAGATGCCCTTAGTTTTGGGCCTCACTTTGTACCTTCATGATGCTGTGGAGTGGTGCTTCTCACTTAGATCTTTTCTGCAGCCATGTGTGATTTTTCTCAATACCATCAGTTTTTTTTTTTTTTTAATTAGTTGTTCAAAACATCACATAGCTCTTGACATATCATTTTTCATATATTTGATTCAAGTGGGTTATGAACTCCCATTTTTACCCCGTATACAGATTACAGATCCTGCAATCTGTATTCCATCAGGTTTTGCTGATAAAGCTGTAGGCATTCCCTGTGACTTTTTAGATGAAAATACTTATAGTACCTGGTAATCACAACTTTTGAAAAAAGGGAATTCAATTTGTTAAACATGCAAACAGATGAAGGGAATTTGTGTGTTTGTGTTTCTTAGTCTTACATAAGTTGCTTCTTTTATCTTTGGCTAGTTAATACTCATCTATTTCTGATTTTGGAATTCACTGTCAAATTATTTATTTAGTTTAGCTCTTATTTTATTACCAGAGAAAATGTTATGTTTATTGATACAAGTAACCTTTTTTTTCTTTTAAAATGGCCACACTCTCATTTTAAAAATGTATATTTGATCATCACACTGGTGTTATTTTTTTGACTCTGAAGAAAGGAACTTTTAAATAAATTAGTTATTGTCTTCTGCGTTATTGAACATGTGGTCAGTTGTCATGTTCATACATCCAGATGATCAAAGTCTGAACTTCTGTCCAATTCCTCCCTGCGGCTAGGCTACCCGGTCATGATCAAGGCCTCAGCAGGCGGTGGCGGGAAAGGCATGCGCGTCGCTTGGAATGATGAGGAGACCAGGTGAGCCTCTGTCCAAAATGTACTTTTGATGAAAATTGCAGTTGCCAGAGTTTTATTAAGCTGGCAAGTAAACAGATACTAACAGCATAATGGAGTAATTACAATAACCACTTATTGAATGGGAAAAAATAGAAATTATGGAAAAGCCTTCATTTTTTATATTTTGAGATGAATATCCTATTATAGAGAGGCTTTTATAAGGGTATTTTAAAACATTAACAAGGGACTTTTTGTTTTTACAGTATATTTTTAAACAATTATAGTTATTCTGTTTTTTAGGCAGAAGTTACTAACATTTGACTCTAATTTGGAAGGTAATCTGAAAATTTGAACCAAATATATTTAAGAGTAGACATAATTTCATTGAGTGTTTATGTCAGGGCTGTGGGTATAGCTCAGTGGTAGAGTGCTTGCTCAGCATGCACAAGAACCCTGTGTTCCATACCCAGTACTGCAAAACCAAACCAAAACAAAACAAAAAAACAACCCCTCCCCACAAAAACACAACAATGATAAAAAGAATTTATGTCTTACCTCATTATGTACTTGTTTTACTTTGCTAGTCCACAAAAGTAGTGAACTATTTTGATATTTTATAGTGTGAAACGTATTCTTTTCTGAGTTTGAAATTGCTGCATGTCTTTTATATACAATGCACTTGTTGTAAATTTAGGTCACTTTCTTTTTACTAGTTTCAGAAATCAAAAGTAACTTCCAAGAGACAAAATTTTAAAAATCAAACATATTGGTGACATTATAGTGATTAGAAAGGAATAGTTCAAGAAACTGCCCAGTAGAAGCAGGTTTAAGGAACTCTGTTCATATTTATTTTCCTTATTTTCAGAATTGACAGCAGGAGAGTTGTTATTTTGGGAGATGATGGGATGAGAAATCACAAATTTTTTTTTTTTTTTATTGTTATGTTGTCTTTCCTGCCTTTTCTCCACCCAGAAGTCATCTGGCCTTTCAGATGCTTAATTGTGCTATTTCCTCCTTTGCTCATTTCTTTCCCCATTCACTTCCCTCATAAAGCTCCTAAAGACAGGAATTTGGATTTATTAGTGTGAAAGTCATCCAGTACAGTGGGACCAAACCTTACTAAAAACAGGAGGTTCTGAAGAGAGCAATTACCTTGAAAATCTCCTGGCTACTCTGCATTCTCCTTTAAGGCCTTATGGGAAGGCACTGTGTCTGGGACTTATGGAGTGTCAGCTCTACAGGACAACTGACTCACAACACCACTGTTTCTTTGGTTGACACCAAGGACGTGCTCGCTTGTTTTGTGAGGATGACAGTCTGTAAATTCCAACCTCACTCTCACAGTGGCTCTGCACCAGGAAATGACCAAGATCACAGAGATGCTCCTCTTCCCTCTTCTGCTAACCCAACAAGAAGAAATGCAATATTTGTTGAGAGCCTGCTGTTGACAGGTGCTGTTTTAGTAAGGCTTCAGGGACATAGCAATGAATAAAATCAGAAAATAATCCATTCCTTCACATATTTTATGTACTAGATCAGGGGTTCTTGGTAAGGGGAGGTTCGTGAATGTGGATGAATGAAAACCACAGATTTCTCTTACCAGCCTCTGCCTGGGATGCATGTTTCCTCCTGGGTAACAAGCCAAGGGAATAGTAGTATCTGTAGAACTTTTTACTGCTAGAAAGTCACATGTGTTATCTCATTATGTTTTTGCAGATAAGTTACGCTGATCATTAGACCCATCGTTGGTGCTCATTATTTAACAAGGAACCACTTGTATTATATTCTAAATGTGTAAAAATTTTCAATATCTGTATTGCAATATTATTTTGTTTCCTCTGCAATCCTACGTATTTTTAATTTTTAAATTATTAATTGATATTATTTTTGCTGTTATTTGCAGTGCTGGGGATAGAACCCAGGGCCCTGCTCATGCTATAAGCTGTTATAATTATTACTTTTTTTTTTTTTTTTTTAAAGAGACAGGGTCTTGCTGTTTTGCCCAGTCTGGCCCTGCACTTCTGGGCCTAGGTCATCTTACTGAGTAGCCGGGACAACAGGTCTGTCCTATCATGCCTGGTGACCCCATGCGTTTTATAACACTTTAAGCCTTATTTTGACAAAATGTTTCTGTGCTGTATCATCTTGTGAAAGGGATCCATGGCATAAACAAGGTTGGGAAATTCTGTAGGTGGTAGTAGGAGTCAAACAAAATCACTGTGGAAGGTGAGAATAGCATAAGAAACATAAAAATGGGCGGAGACTTGAGGAGTCCTGGAGGTAATTCCCCTCAGACCACCTCTAGGCCTGTCCTTGAGGAGCCAGCGCTGGAGCCAGGAGGTGAGGATCCAGGCAAGGGAACGGCAAGGGCAGCCCTCCTCTTGCAGGAGAACCAAGACCGGGTGGCATGGGAGGGAAGGCAGAAGGAGGCAGCTCAGAGTGCCTTTGTGGGGTCAGGGGAGATCTGCTGGCTCTCAGTCAGATGCGAAGCTGCTGGAGTGATTTGAGTAGAAAAGACCATCATGGAACTTCAAATTCCCGACATTTGAAAGAGGATAGAGAAGAATTCAATGAACTTCTGGGTGTATTATCAGATTAACCAGTTGTGGAGATTTTGTGACTGAGGTCTTACTAGGGCCACTCTGGTTGCTATTTGGTGGTGGACTTGAGGGGGGCAGAATCATGATCTTGAAATCAGAGAAACCAGTTAGGAGGCTGCTGTGATCATCTGTGCAAGAAAAATGGTGTGATTGGTGGCGGTGTCAAAAAAGAGTGTGATTTTGAACGTAGAGACAGGAGTGCTGTGGGACTGAGGCAGAGTGAGAGTGCTCATGGATGACGCGTGGACTCTCCCCTACTTTCTATTTGTCTTAGTGTTGAATTTATATGAATTGAATGTATATGACACAACTTTGTTTCACTTGAAAATTTCTTGGGACATGCTGAGAGATGAAGGTCAAAGTGAGGGCTTCAGTCTTCCAAGTTGAAGAATGCTGCATTGCTTTGGTTTTTAGCCTCTCTCTGGAACTCTCTCGGCCTGGCTTAGCACCTTTTCATAGAGCATGAATTAACTATGGGTGTGTGGAGTTGGGCTGACTGGATATTGTGTGGGGACAGAAGCACGCAGAAGCAGGGAGGCTGCTTAGTCCCATTTGACCTCACAGTCCATCCTATTTGACATTTATCTATCAAAGTTCAGGTTTAATGTCTCAAAGATTTTTTTCCTGTTTGTTGTTCACAATTTTAAATAGAACCCTTTGAACCACAGGACCCTTCCATGAGTGGCTTGATCTTCCTCACAGTCTGGTGGTTTGGGACTTCTACAAGGTGACCCGGAGTTACAAGATCAGTTGTTTCAAATCCACATGGAAGCTGTATTACCTTTTTTTTTTTTTAAGTAGAGTATATTTTTTCATATTATATATGGCCCATTCTTAGAAATCACCCTGTTTCCCCTCCACCACCTTCTGGTGATTGCCAGGGAGTACTAGGTTCTGACCAAATCCAATGTGACGCCACTTCTTCACCTGGAGTGGCAGGAGTCACAGCACCTGGATGGGAGACACTGCCATTGTCATCCTTGGGAAGACCGTTGCTACATACAGCCTCTTCATAGGAAAGAATGGCATAAGAAAGATGCTGGAAACCATTTACAGGTTTTGTGAGAGGTGTATATTCAGTGAACATTACTTTTTTTCCTCATTGTTTTCCTCTTTTGCGTGATATTATATAGCAATTTCACTGAAAGCCCAACACTTATTTTTTATTGCTCCTCTTTAGTTCTCAGATTTCTTTTTTAAAAAATATTTATTTATTTATGTATCTTTAGTTCTTAGGTGGATACAATAGTTTGTTTTTATGTGGTGCCGAGGATCGAACCCAGTGCTTCATGCATGCTAGGCGAGCACTCTACCGCTGAGCCACCACCCCAGCCCCTAGTTCTCAGATTTCTTATCAGACCTGCTCCAGGCTATTGTAGGGAACCGGCTGTCTTATGGGAGTGGGACTTGTTGGCAGTGGGACTTGTTGTGCTGTTGTTGATCCTGAATTTTAACTTAGAGTTTAGTGTTTTCACGAAAGAAGTTATTATAGCCATTCGTATGGCATCTTTTATTAAATAATTTAACCCTTACTTGGCAAGTAAAAGGCACATTGATTCAAATTATATTTATATAGTTTGTAAATATAGATCATTTTCTACTGAAAAATATGACTCTGTGCAACTTGGTAAACAAGCCATCTCTTTTGTTTAGATCAACAAAAGTGTAGCTCTGTTGGCTTTAATAATACATTATATGCTTTTTGCTTTTAAAAGTTGCTCTATGTCCTTTGTTCATTTGAAAACCCCCAAATTCCAGAATAAACGAGAGAAAGGTCTAATGAACACCCAGGTATTTAACTTCTGTAATAACTCATTGTGGATATTATGCCACAACTAATTCGTTCTTTCTTTTCCTCTCTCCCACTCTTGAAGAACTTTCTTTGTGTGTAAGCCACAACATTTTAGTATTCTTTGGAAGCAGTATAAAATTTAGTGACCATTATTTGTTTTTATATTTTATCCTAAGAGGTGTCTATGACTTGTCGAAGAATCGTTAGGACATTGGAAAGATTTTTATAAAAATGTTTGATATTATACAATAAATTGGGAAGAGAATAATGAAGGTGTTGAACACAGACTTAGATATTTTCATAATTATCTCTGGCTTTCTTTTCCCTATCCAAATTTAGGTGAGATGTATGACATGAATATAAGTGATTGTCCCACCCATTTGAATGTCCCCACTAGACTTTAGGCTCTTTGAGGGTGCTTTCTGTTTTATTTTTGTCATCCCAGGACCTACATAGTTTGGTGACTAGTAGTTACTTATTGGGAGAATGTTATGATTGAATACCACAAAAATTTTTTGTTTTTGTTTTTGTGCTGGGATCAAACCTAGGTCCTTATGCATGGTAAGCATGTGTTCTACTGCTGAGCTACACCTCCAGCCCCAAAGATATTCTTAATACAAATTTCCTTCAGTTTGAAATTTATCTGTGATACTTTCAAACTTCATACTGACCTTGGTGACTTTGGTTTTTTTACTCTTGGAATTCTTGGTTTAAAAGCAAAATGAAACTTCTCAATCATTATAGCAGAGACAAATTGCAAAGCGCTGTGTTTTCTCTTTGTGAATTATAATATCCCATCTAATAAAAGTTGGTTATGTGGTATTAAAAACAATGATTCATTGTACTTCTGGTTTCTTTGAAGTTTGCAGTCTCCTGAGATCTGAACTCCATATCCCTAAATCAAAGATGTAATCGAAGACTAAGAAAACTCAATGCCTTTTATCTGAGAGCAGAGAGTTTTGCCACATTTGGAAATTTGTCTTCTAGTCATTGTTTACCTGCAATGTTATATGTTTCATGCACAAAAATAAACACATCAGGTAGTTATTTTTAATATCACCAGATGGACTGTTTGGAAATTAAAGGATTAAAAGAACTTGGTTTTAATGTTTTATGTTAAATACAAATGTTTAACTGTTTATTAAAAGTAAAAGGAATTAAGTTTTATATTCTGAATATATCAATGAGCATACAATACAATTCTCAATCAGTTTTAGTAAGTTTGTTTTTAATGGACTGGCCAAATATGCTGATTTTATATGCATTTTAGTAAGCATATTTTAATAATAATGACTTAAATTATTTTAGTTTGGGGTCAACATAGAGGAAAATAATTAAATTCATGTTATTTTCACAAATTCTTTTTCTTTTAATTATTGATTTTCAACAATTTAAAAAAATAAAAGGGCCTGTGTGGTGGATGGGAGATAATGGAGAACATTGTATGCATTTAGAATACGAGGAAGTGTTCTTGAGAATCTTCATACTGCATGTCTGGTCTCCTGGGTACGTTTGCTGTGGTTCTGGGGTAGTTGTGCCGTTTGCCAGGCCCTTTCTTGTTCTGTTTGCATTTTCTATCTTCTGAGACGAGTGGATGTACATTTTAATTGGGGGGCGGTGGTGAGTGCAGTGAAGATAGATTAAGGTTGAAGAAATGAGATTAATTTTAAATGCTTGGTTTAGTTGATTAAAATCTCTTACTTAACATTTGGTGAAATAAGGCCTGGTGTCAATAGAAAGTTTATGATCAGTTAAGTTAAATAACCCACTGAAGATCATAGAGCTAGTAATTGGAGGGGTTCCAGTTCAAGCAGAGTTAATTTAATTATCTGTATATTGATTAAGTTTTTTTCTGCTTTGTTCTGAAATATGCCAAAATAAATACTTAATTCTTTTTGTTTTCTTTATAATGAAGGTTGTATTTGTTTTGTTAGTCTGATTACTTTTCTGTTTTTCCCCCTCACAAACCTGAGAGGCCTATGAGCCTGCACAGCACATCTTTATGGCAGGCCCACAAGTAGCAAATTTTCTTTATTCTAGGCNTATTTGTTTTGTTAGTCTGATTACTTTTTTTTTTTTTTTTTTTTTTTTTTTTTTTACAGGGAGGGGTTTAGATTTTCATCTCAAGAAGCTGCTTCTAGCTTTGGTGATGATCGACTACTAATAGAAAAATTTATTGATAACCCTCGTCATATAGAAATCCAGGTTGGTGCATTTTAAGGTGCTTTCTAATTATGTCTTTTAAACAGTATCATTTGAAGTTATTGGAAACACATCCCTTCTTCCATTTAGAATGATTGTGAATTGTTTCGGTACGTTTGAATAAGTCCAAAATAAACTGACCACCTGTTTTTGGAATCTTGTATAATTCTGGTCGAAGTGCTAGGATGTTGGTTGGGATGGAAGCAATATAGAACCCACCTCCCAAAAGAAACAGTACTAAGATGTCTACCAGACTGAATGTATTCCACCTGCAGAATCATTCAGTCCCCTTCCAAGATTGGGCCATCTTGGACCATTTTTAAAAGGAAAGGAGTCCTGATCTGTACTTTGTATCATTTTAGTTCACCAAATGTCTGTGCTTCACTGTGGCAGGAGTTCTGGTGGGAGCTGCTTGCATGGAGATGAGCAAATCACGTCTTCTGTTTGGATTAAGATTCAATCCAGTTGTTAAAGTTGTGGATGTGGATGTCAGCAAAAAGAACACATAGAAGACAGGAACTCTGCTGAAGTTTTCATTAGTCAGAAAAGCCTTCATGCTAACTTTACACATTATGACTAAGAATTGGCAGGTCACACTTAAATTGATAAAGTATGAATATTAAATTAGAAACCACTGAATTTAAAACTCAGTGATCACTTTACATAGATACTATTTATGGGCAGAAAATCTTATAAATCTTCAAATTTTCTAGAGTAGAAAAAATGTGGAAGCATATCATCAGTGGTAGTTCTGAAATATGGAGCTCAGCTGTTTCTTTCCCAGGCTAGCCAGATCTGTTTTTGTTTGTTGGGTTTTGGTTTTAGATATTCTTAATTGAGATATCATATGTATACAGCGAAGTCCATAAATCCTAACTGTACAACTCAATAAAATTTTTATATAGTATAAATATATAACCAACAAGATCTAGATATGAAAATTTCTATTAAATCAAAAGATTCAAAAATTTAAAAAAATATTAAAAAAAATAAAAAGAAGGAAACAGACAAAAAAAAATATATTCTTTCACACCACTTCCCAGTTGGTCTCTCTCCTTGGCTAGTGCACATATCTGACTGCTGTTTTGACAGCTAGCATCATAGATTAGGAGGTTTCTTTCTTTCTTTTTTTTTTCTTCTGTGCTTAGGGTCAAGTGCAGAGCCTTGCCATGCTTGGCAAGCACTCTACCTCTAAGCCCCACAGGTAAACTTCAGGCATCGCTGAGGATGCAGGGATAGAGCTGAGTGATAAAGCCCATGCTTAGCATACCTGAGGCCCCAGCTTCCCTCTCCACCATCACAAAAACAAGCTTCTTCTGAATGGAATCATACAATTTATAATTGTTTGTTCCTTTTTTTCCCATATGATGTCATATTTTTGAGATCTATGTCTTTTGGTTATTTTTTGTTGAGTAAAATACTACCTCAGAATGCAGTGAAATAAATTCATTGTGCTGGAATACCACTTGTTATTCAGGCTTTAGATACCTGAGTTTGCTGATCGACCATGGGGTCCTTGAGGGCACAGACTAGGTCTTAGTTCTTTGCTCTTCCTAGCAACCACATTGATGGCACTCAAATAAATGTTTGTTGGTCTGTGTTAACTAATTAAGTAACTGCTTCAGCCTTTTAGCTTATTTTATTGTATTTTAATTAGCCATTGCCCATAACCTGCAAGATATTTTTAAACATAGGTGAAAATGTCTCCCAGTAGCTTAAGTGGGCAACACAGTGGTTCCCATATCTGATCTCTACTCAAAAGTTTTTTTTTTTTAATATATTTTTAGTAGTTGATGGACACAACGCCTTTACTTTATTTATTTATTTTTATGTGATGCAGAGGATCAAACTCAGTGCCTCACAAATGCTAGCTAAGCGCTCTACACTGAGCTATAACCCCCATCCATACTTGGAAGGTTTTTGAATAATTGTTTTTATGTCGTTTTCATCTAATTATTTATATTAGATAACTTGTGCACATGATAAAGGGTATTCAGCAAAAGCAAGTCTCTCTTCCCATTTCCAGGCCCCCTGGTTTCTGTTCCTATGTGCATGCACTACTGTTATTTCTTGAATGTCCACCCACATCCAGACTGTGACATATATGCGTGTGTATTGCCTGTGGTTCTTTACGTGAACAACAGTGCATCTTCTGCAATACTGAAGCTATGCCCTGGCATGCAAATGTCACCTCTGTGTTTTTACATTACGTCCAGTGATTTCTGAAGGAGGGAAAGAGGCATTCCCCAGGCCCAGCTCAGGGATACCGAATGGCTTGGGTTACTGGGAGCTCTCTGTTATCATGCAGCTTTGTATCAGGAAGTAGAGTAGCTTAGAGATTTTTCCACAATCAGTGCATGTGTATCTATAAAGAGCTATATTTAAAGTTAAAACAGCTCAGGGTACCTGTAAGGATTAACTTCTCTTATAAGCACTTTTCATTTAATTGTTTCCCAAAAAATCATCTTCAAATCATTTTTGTTCAATGGTTGGTTGCTGGGAGCCATTAGCCAAGTAGGTATGACAATTTCCTTGCCAGCGTACCCCATGTTGCAGTGACATTGAATGTAGGTGACCTTGTTCAAGGACCAAGGCGGATTAGGGCGTTCCCGGTTTAGGTTCCAGGTTTAAGGTTTAAGATTATTCCTGCTGGGAATAGGGCGTATCCTGCTGCCTGAGTTCCCCTTGAGTTCTCACGGGATTCAGAGTATTTTTTGGGAGATAGAAGCCCAGTGGAGGAGGATTTGGGCAGAGAACGTGGATTTCCCCAGAACGTGTTTGTAAAGTGCTGGTGACAGTTTGAGAATAAAGAGTTGCTGTTTGAATCTACAAGCTATGTGGTGGCTCGTGATTGTGTGCCCAGCCAGACTGCGGCATTTGTGCCCAGCCAGACTGTGGCAGTTGGTAAATACCCAAAACTTTAAAAAATGAACTGGAGACTATAAATGAATCTAATATTTTGCAGTTGGAAATATTCCTGAGAACTACTGGTTATTTTGGATTGCTTTATTTTTTAAGTCTACTTTCACTTCCTTGTCAACTAGAATAAAAAAGGACATTTAGAGTTATTTTAATGATTTAAAATATTTTTAGCTCTACCTCTGAGTCTTAGAAATAAAATGCCAAGTTCTTGGCATTTTATTATTGTAATGTTTTCTTTCGTTACTTGGAATGATTATTGAGTCTTAAATAGACTTTATTCCTAAAAATTAATGTTGCAGTCATATAGTAGCTATTCATTTTATAGCTTACTATACCTGTTACAACTGTAATATTTTTTAATTTGATATTTCAGAAGCCATATAAAATATTAAGATGATATTATCAATGGTTTATAATTTATGAAGAAACAAAATAACTTGCCCCAGGAGGTCTGATAATTGAAATAAAATTAATGCCTCTGTGAACCTAAAATATGCATTCAGGAATGTACAAATGGCTGTCCAGACAATTCCACTTTTACCTCACAACCCCAGCTTATTTCCAATTATTACAAATGTGAAAAGTCGTAATCTTTTCACCAGTTTCCTATAATAAAAACAAATCACAGTAAAGATATCCACATATAAATATTGCATGCAAATGCAGAAAGTATCACTTCCTGATGAACAAACATTGAATAAGGTGAACAACAAACAGATATCTCTGGTGGCTCTCCTAAGCACCACAGACAACCAAAGTGTGTGACCCCTCCATCGACACTTGAGTCCTTCACAGGACACAGTGGATTCTAATGCTTTTTATATCTTATGTGAAATGTAACATGAGACTCTTTTCCTCAAAAAAAAAAAAAAAATACACACACACACACACACTATGATTACAGGAATGCGTCACCATGCCTGGCTTCCTTAAATATTTTTGGTAAAAATGTTTCATTGAATTTTGTTGAAATATAAAGGTTTTCTTTATAACTCTCTATAAAGAGTGCTTCAAGAGGCATGTATGTTAAAAATCAGGAGCTGTTGTATGGTGGGGAAGATGTTAGCTGGACTCATTATCCATGGGTGTGGCTATGTGTTTTCAAATGACGATGACACTCTTTTTTTTTGGTATCAGGGGTTGAACCCAGGGGCACTTAACCACTGAACCACATCCTCAGCCCTATTTTATATTTTATTTAGAGACAGGGTCCCACTGAGTTGCTTAGTGCCTCACTTTTGTTGAGGCTGGCTTTGAACTTGAGATCCTCCCACCTCAGCCTCCCGATCTGCTAGGATTACAGGCAAGCGCCACTGTGCCCAGCTACAAGTGATGCTTTTTGTTCAGGTTTTAGGTGATAAACATGGAAATGCTTTGTGGCTTAATGAAAGAGAGTGCTCAGTTCAGAGAAGAAACCAGAAGGTGGTGGAGGAAGCACCAAGGTAAGAGTCTCTCCCCATGCACTTGCTTCCATATATCTTCCAGATTTCTTCTCCATTTTACTAGCCCAAATTGCTTTAATGTTAGCATAGACTCTAATAGTGCCTATTTTTATAACTCAAAATTTGTTACTTGATCTTCTTCAGTACCATATTGCAAAAAAGTGAGGAGTATTTGAAGAAGAAGTGTTTTTATAAGAAGAGAAATTTGGGTAGATAATCAGCTTTGACTTCTGCTGACTTTAGGTAGTGCAGAACCTGCTGGTATTTCATGGAATTTCAAGGGTATTGTCAATGGTTTTATACGTGGATCCTCAGTTTTTTCCTACCATGAAAGGACTTGTGGGGCTTAGTTCTTGACCATTGCTTGATTTATCAGAGCCACTTTGGGTAAACTCTAGGCTACCTTTCATGTGTTTTGTGTGGTGGTTTCCTGAAGCCTTATTTCTAAGTTGATGTTAGGTTGGTTGATGCATGTGTTCTGATATTTCTTCTTAAAAATTCCCAATTGAATGTACATAGATGTTTTTTTTCTTTAATTACCAGGCACCAAAAAAAAAAAAAAAAATCCCACTTTAGCTTTAATTAGCATAGCCAGCATACCTTGATACAATGAAGAGTGAATGTGAATGAGTTTTTATCCAAGGTAATGGTAAAATTAAACCATCTTTTAGTTGTAATAGTTTGAAAAAATCATATATGGTATAGTAGTTTGAAATGTTTCCCAACTCCTGTGAACTTTTCTCGTGGTGTGATGGGGGAGGGGACTGAGTTGTCTCCACTTGACCAGTGGAATACAGGTCCCGTTTTCTGGCCCAGGCACCCGGAAATTCCCAGCTTCTACTTCTTGTGTCTTCAGATGCATGCTCTTAAAAGCCTGCCACCATACTGTGAAGAATGGCCCACTGCAGCCACGTGGCATGGGGCCCTGTGTCACATGGCCTAGGACGTAAGGGGGGAAGAAGAAAGGACAAGGAGTGTCCTCCCTGGGTCTTTCCCCAGGAAGGGTCCTGGAAGCTGCAGTCCTCTTTGCTTGATATTGACCTTTCAGTTAGGCACCTAGCCAACTGCAGACTCGGAAATGTCTTTTTTCCTTCCATGACCACGTGCTCAGCTGAAATTCTAGCTGTAGGGACCCAGGGGAGAGGACGCTGGCAGAACAGTGATGGGCTCAGATCCAGTTCTTTTGCAACTTCGTGGTTTTTTGCCTGCCTTGTCATCTCCATTTCCACTTTCTGTTTTAAATTTACTCAAGTCTTACCTGGGTTAGAAATCCTTCATAGACTGGGAACCTTGAATCATGATTTTTGTTTGTTTCTTCTGTCTATGAACATCTCATCTATTAATTTAGAGAAAAGAGGGAGATTTCAAGCAGTAGGAATCAAAATAAAAAGCTAGGACTGATCGTTAGTAGTGACTTGCTATGTACCTGTGCATTGTAAAATGTTAAAATAAATGGCCTAGGTAGTTTTCAGATCCTAAAGTGAGAATCTACCACTGTGCTTTGAAGGTAGCGCTAAACTGGCTATTATCTTTGTGTTTCACTGCTTAGGACTTATGGTAAGGGAAAGGATAAGACCAGACAGGGCAAAAATTGAGTTCTTAACTGTACTAAAATTCTCCATTACATTATCTTCCATTGGTTTTCTTCTTTTGTTGCATTAGTTATTCATCAACTCCTATATTCATTAAGTTAATGCAGAACAATATTTTTAATAGGTAAGATTCATAACACCTGAACCCATTGATAATCCTGACATCACCAAAGGGAAACAGTAGAAAGTTTATTTCCCACTTGCGAAGTATTCTTGCCCACCCCCACCATGATCCAAATCAGTCTGTTACAGGCATGAGTTCTAACTAGCAGTTTCTGTGGAATGGAAATACAAAGCTAGTGTAAAAGGACACCTGGGCTGCCTGCAGCCAAACCCAGAAATCAAGGAATGAGATAGGAAGATGACCTGGTCCTTACCTGAAAAAAGGGAAGAGAAGGAGCATTGTAGATTAAAAGAATCTTAAAATACCAAACCAACCAAACGCAATGTCTGCACTGTACTTGGATCCTAATTCAAATAAATTTAGCTGTATAAAGATTTATGACTTAATCAGTGAAATTTGAGTATTGGATATTAATTATATAGAGAGTGTTAAAGAGTGCTTAGTTTTTCAAAATGTGGTTGTGTTATAAAAAGAATGAAGGAATACATATAGAAATGGATATGGGTGTTTTTGTAGATGAAATGATAACTAATTTGGAATTTGCTTTAAAATTAAAAACAGCAAAACAAAATGAATGGGCCTGGGCCTGGTAGAGAAGGGGGCATCGTAACACAGTTAAGCCAAGAGCGACTCTTACTAATCTTGGCATATTGACGAAAGGGATTATGCTAGTTAATAATAACATTTTATAACATGTCATCTAAATTTTATTTGAAAATACTTTAACCCACTAATAGAAAAGGAGTCAATGTTTTGTTCTCAAAGCCTTTATTGCATAAAAGCATAATGTGAAAATGTAGGCTATCTGATGGCATTTTTCTTCAGGGTTTGTTAAGAACATTTTAGCTTTACTTGCTTGCTGGAAGGTGATTTTGAAACAAAGGTGCTGTGGTTTATTAGATGTTAGTGGGCCCTTGTTATCTGTGGCAGCTATGTTCTGTAAAGTGTCATGAACACTGAATTAGCTGACATATTATTCCTAAAGGAAATACAGGGTAGGTCTCTGCAAGCCTCTGGCCATCACATTTTCACACAGTACCTAACAATTTTAGGCAACTAGTTGTTCATAATCTCACTTCCTGTAAGTTTTTGTTGAAGGGCACATTATTCAGCCTTTGTTATTACTTTATTAATGGTGAGCCCACAATTCAGGCCAAAGACCATGACACACCTGCACAGAGCCGATCTTACAATGGGTTTTCTCTGTAAGGCCCTTCACAGCCTCTGTTCTCAAGCACAGTATTCAGGTGCCAGGTAAACAGTGAAGTCAGCCCCACTCCCTAACAAATGAAGAAAGAGAAAATGCACAAAAATGAAAAAAAAAAAAAAACGAAACCCAGAACACGAAATAGGCCTAAGAGGACACTGTTTGGAGGTAGGCACTAAAATGAGGCAGAGTGTCATCTTGTCCAACCTCAGTATAGTAACCATCTCAAAGCTTTCTCCTCTGTGCTTATGTATTTATAAATTACCATGAAGGTATTACAAATATTGATTCTGAGATTACAAAATGATTTTGTCAAGTAGACAAACTTGCAAACATGGAATCCATGTGTAAGGAGGACTGACTTTATACCAGTTTCTCAGAAATTATTTTCTCTTAATTTAGCTTGAAGCAACTCTGAATGTATGTTTATTAAATTTTGCTAATAAGTAGTTGTATATTTTACAAATAGATTGAAGTTATAATGTGAAAAGTTCAGATGTTTTATAAAAGTCTGAGATGGATTTGTTTAAGCATGTTTTACATAAGGCAGTAATATAAAACATACAAGGAATAGAACATTGTGAACTCACAAATTGATAGAGATGATCTATATCTGAGTAACATTTAAGAACAAGATAATTTGACTTTTGTTCAAAATGCACAAGAGTGCTTTCTGTATCCATAGCATTTTTCTGGATCCGGAGACTCGAAGAGCCATGGGAGAACAAGCTGTGGCTCTTGCCAGAGCAGTGAAGTACTCCTCAGCTGGAACCGTGGAGTTCCTGGTGGACTCCAGGAAGAACTTCTACTTCCTAGAAATGAATACGAGACTGCAGGTAACACCTGGTTCTGTTCCTCTCACCACTTCCCCCCCCCCCCTTTTTTTATTATTGTGGTACTGGGGATTTAATTGGGGTGCTTTCCCACTGAACTATATCCCTAGCCCTTTTAATTTTTTTTTTTTTTTTTTTAATTTTGAGATGGTCTCTTACTAAGTTGCTATGGGTCTTGCTGTGTTGCTGAGATTGGCCTTGAACTTGTGATCCTCAGTCTCCTGAGTCGCTGGGATTACAGGCATGTGTTGTCATGTCTGGCTTTTTTTTTTTTTTAATATATGTTAAAAATTAGTTTCATAAACTGTTAAATAAAGATTTCGATTTTATGCTTGTGCTGTCTACCAAGAAGGGACAGGTAAGAATCCTGTGAACCTAACATCAGGGTTTAGGCTTCTGCTTTGTTACTGATAGTATTTGGTGGGTAGAAATTCCACTTTGATTTTTTTCTTGAATTTTTCAGCATGAATTTGTTTGTCAGGGTTCATATGCTGTTCAGGGGCACTACGCTAGGTATTGCAAATAGAAAGGGAGTAAGTGCTTCCAGAATCTTCAAAAGGAAGGGAACCTAGAGTAAACTTTCAGGAATGATAGTCACAGTGCCCAGCCAGGCCTGTCCCTGTTATGAGGATCAGAAACCAGTGGCCGCCCCTGCATCTGTGGACATCATCCGTCAGTTCTAGCCAGGATCTCAGGAAGTTGCCAGTGCTATAATAGGTGGCTTTCCTGGCTTCCTCCTTTCTTTTGTTGTTTTATTCAATTTGAACTATACACACAGAACATAATGCGATGTTGAGCAAAGCAAAACTCCGCGCGTGTTCCACCGTGTCTTCTGTAGCACTTCTTAGCCAGCTTCCTGTTTTCTTCTTTTTCTCAGTTATTCCCCTTCCATTTTCTCTAGCTTCAGCTCCTCTTTTGACTGGATTCTCAGCACTTTCTCATGTTTCCATATAGTTCTTCCTTCGAATTTTGTATACCCAAGTAGCATGGTTAGTTTTTACCTGTTTCTTTTCTTTACAGTTTGTATTAATGGGCTTAATCGTCTACATTGTTTTGGGCTTGACTTCTGACACTGTGTGTTTGAGGTTCTTCCAGGGTGTTTCATGTGACTCCTGTATGGTACTCCTTTGAAGAAAATACCACTATTTATCTAACTATTCAATCTCTATAGAATTTTAGTTTGCTTCCAGTTTTATGGGGTTTTCATTTGTTTGCTAGGGTTACCATAACAAATGATGATAAAGTGTGACTTACATAACAGGAATTTCACATTTCACATTCTTTTGCATTTCAGGAGGCTAAAGCCCGGCCTCAGGGTGCCAGAAGAATTGGTTTCTTCCTTGGGGCCTTGAGAAGGACCTGACCCCTGCCTCTCCCAGCTTCTAGTGGTGGCTAACACTCCTTGTCCTTCCTTGATTTGTGGCAGCACAGCACAGTTGTCTTCTGGACTTCTCCCTGAGCATCTCTGTGCCCAAAGTTCCCTCTTTCTGTATGGACAGTAGTCATATTGGATTTAGGAGTCACCCCACTCCGTGACCTTACCTTAACTTGATTATATTTGCTAAGACCTGTGTACAAATAGGTCACATGCACAGATTCTTGATGGATGTGAATTTTGATGGGATTCTATTCAGTACATCATGCCATTCATAAAACACCTTTGTCCACAGAGGCTGGGATGGTTGGGTGGGGTTACAGGCTGCTGGCCAATAGAACTGGGGGAAAACACACTTGTGCCTTTCCACACCTTATTGGGCTGGGGCTGGGAGGGCTGGCTGTGGTGCTCCCAGAGGAAGCCAAGTCTGCCTTGAGTCTTCTTTTGTTGAGATGATTGTTCTTCAGAAGCCACTGGGAGCCTGAGGGTCTTTCACAGTTCCTCTGAGCCTGTCCTTCTCAGAATGTGTCTGCATACTCAGGCCCTTTCCCCAGAGGTGGACTATTTCTTGTGACTATGCTCCTTGCCTGCTGGTGGTTGCAGGGAAGAGTGTTTTGGGTTCTCTCCATGCCTTGTCTTCATCAGCCCTGTGACCTTGTGTCCTTGAAGTGGGTTTCCTCAGTGGTCCTGTCCTTCCCTCAACAATAGGGAATCTGAGGTCTGAGCCCCAAATGGTTTTCTGCCTCTTTGTTGGTAGTTGCCTTTTTGTGTTCTGTATCTGATTTTATCCTCTTCTACATGACCTCGTCAGCCAGACATTTTTACTTTGTCCCTATAAGCAGTGTATGATTTCCTAGCCAAGTCAACAATCTTTGTCTTATATCTGCCTGGACAGTTTGGTCCATAGAAAGTTAATGTAAACTCTGATATATTTGTGGAATTTAGTTTTTTAATCTGTCTGTCCATCCATCCATCCATCCATGGATGATGGATCCATCCATCCACCTATCCTGGATCTCAGTACGCTGCTCAGGCTGGCCAGGAACTCCTAAGCTCAGTTGATCCTCCTGCCTCAGCCTTCCAAGGAGCTGAGACTACGGGTTCACCAACCACACCTGGCTTGGTCTATTTGGATTTAGAGTCTTTCTTATGTGTTTTATAATTAAGTGTATGTAATTAGATAATTAACTAGAAAATCATGTCTTTTATTAAAGGGTAGATGTTATCGTGTCTTCATGAGAATAACAGCTTTTAACGTGATTCTGATAGAAACCGAAGTGACAAAGCCTTTGTATTTCATTCCACATACAAGAAATACAAGATTGTTTAATTGAGGTACTCATGGGTATTTAAGGAATTGACAACTAATATCTTTTGTTTTTTTAAGTGCAGTTTGTTACCATGGGCTTGTGGTTTTTCCTTTTTGGTTTTTGTTTTGTTTTCAGATGAGACCTTGCTATGTTGCCCAGGCTGGTCTCAAGTTCCTGGGTTCAAGTAGTCCTCCTGGAACTATAGGCATGCAGTACTGTGTCCAGCTGTTATGGTATTATTATTATTATTATTATTTTGGTATTTGTTCCTGGCTCATTTATTTTAGCCTATAAGTTTATTCAAGATTGTTCTACAGTCATTTTAGCATAAGATCTAAAAGTTAATATTTAAATAATTCTGTGCTGCTGGTCAAAACCATCCAGGTACCCATGTTTTGTATCTTGGCTAGCTTGCCAGGACATTGTGTGCTATGCCATCAAGAAAGGTCATAAATAAGTTTGTGGGGCGGGAGACTCCAATTCATAAAGATTGCATCATATCAGATCTGATAGTCCTGATCTGTGCTAATACCACACTTTGGTACATGTGTCTCCCATTTAATGTTTCCTCATCTTTCTTTTCTCTCTTCTATTTATTTGCAGCAACTCTGATCCTGCCAGTCAAAGAAATGCATTTTTGACTTGAATCATTTGTGTGTAGGGATATTTGATGGTAGGATATTAGTGAATGGGCCCATAATCGAGGAGTCTTAGACTTTATGGTATTCGAAAGCCGTTCTTACTACACATGCCAAACATTTCTTTCTAACATTGTTTAAGCAATTGAAATGTGCTTTTAACTGTGGATTTTCTCTTTTAAATTTCTTTACTAACCTTAAATTATAATGTGTAAGGCACATTCACCAAATTCTTTAGCTCCTAAACTGTATCTTATCTCTAATTACTGTTTCAGTTTGAGCCAGGAGGGCTATAATTTTCTTTGTCTTTTTTTTTTTTTTTTTAAACTTGAAATTTCCTGACTGAACTGTCACTTTTTCCAGCTTTAGAACTTGTATGTATTTTCTGGTAACAGAAATGTGAGGAGTGTGTTCATTTTACTAATTTCCTCAAGAGAGAAATTTGAGATAATGAATATGTTTCTCTATAAGGAAATGTGCCTCTGAGAAAGTCACCAAATTTGGCCCATGAACACTTATCCATCTGACTGGGTTTGTTCTCAGTGTGGTCAGAGTTTATGTGTTAGAATTATCTATGTTTTTTAAGCCACTTGCTTCAAGGCTTAAATATAAAATTCCAATGCTTTAGCATCACAGTAAAATTTCCTTCGTGTGGCCCTAATGGGACTCCTGCCCCTTGCTAGGGCCATCTCCCTGTGGGTGAGATGAGGCTCCTTTCTTTTCCCTGAATATCCCTTTTCGCCTATGCATACTTTGGAGTGGTCTCTGCCCACGTCTGTGGTGGACACTCACTTCTCCATCCACCTTCACACTCCACATCCCTTGGCTTATCATTTCTCTTACGCATCTTGCCTTGTCTCCACATTTGATAGATGGAGAGATGGAATAATACTCTATCAAAAAGATGATTTATTAATATGCTATTTTAATGAAGTATATCATGTATAATCTTGCTTAAATTTCCGTTCCTTAGTTTATGGAATGGTAATAGAATTGGTAGTATTCTGTCTAAAAACAAAAAACAAAAAATCCAAACAGATATATAGAAAATTGGAATAGTGACTCTCTATACCATATTGAGCTGTCGTTTTTCTGGTGCTGAGGTTCTAATCCAGCTAAGAACACATTCCACCTCTGAGCTGTACCCCAGCCCTATGACCTGTATCTCTTCCCTCCACTCTATACCACATTTTGTCACAGCTGTTTATTTTCCTCTGTAGAAGTAAACTCTGTTTTACTTAACATGACATCTTCAGGAGTGTGGCATATTTAACTTAAAACATTATAACCTTTATTTTAATGACTTGCAATAGCCTGTCGAATAGATGTCTAGTCATATAATTTCACCAGTTCTGTGTTGATCATTTTTCTAGTAGCTTTCTATTACAAATATTGCAGTTACCAGGAACCCTCTACATCCATTTTGCATATAAGTGTGCAGAATTTCCAGGAAAGCAATATGTACTTTTTTTAAAAAAAAAATATTTTTTGTAGTTGTAGTTGGACACAAAACTTTATTATTTATTTATTTATTTATTATTTTTATGCAGTGCTGAGGATCGAACCCAGGGCCTTGCACATGCAAGACAAGCACTCTACCAATGAGCCACAACCCCAGCCCCACAATATGTACTTTTATTAAGTATTTTCAGGTTGCCTTGAAATTACAGGAGAGCTTGTTTCTTCTCTCCCTGGCCAAAAGTGATCTTTGCCTGTATGAGAGTGAAGAATGGAATATTGTTTTTATTTTTATTCCCTTATTATGAGTGGGTTGAATTTTTCTTCATAGATTCATTCACATTTCCTGTTCTGTGAGTTGACTATTAGATCATTTACCCTTTGAGTTTTCTTATTGAATTGTAGAATGTCCTTTAGTTTATGATAGTAGAATGTTCTATGAATATTTGACATTTCTGTAGGACTGGGGTTTTCTAAGCAAAGACTCCCACAGTCTCCCCACCCCTGACCCCCAGCTCCTAGATGAAGGGATAACAACCCTAAAGATAGAGAGCTATGTAGAAGATGTCTCTGTTTTTTCAGAGCCATTTGTTGACAGTCCAGGTTGGTACATGAACTTGTTCAATGGAGGGGGCTTCCTCTCCTCTTGCCAGAGGGTTTGCTTACATTCCAGAGCAAAGTTTGCATATTCTCTGTCTCTGTCTTCCCAGAGCCGAGGAAGAAAAAATATGCCAATATCTCTTACATAAGCCCTGAGTTCAATGGTTTGGGCATTCCTGTCCCAGATACATGTTTCTCTGTGAGTTTAGGGACGCCAAGCCTGCACCATGTTGTCCTTGGGGGCCTGGGTTATGGGGAATGGTTCTACAGTGCTCTGTGAGCAAGTGATTGTTCCCTTCTCTAATCTAGCAACCGTTCTTTCCTCTGGTAGGATCGACAAATAAATGCAGATATAAAAGCAACAGATAGGATTTGGAGGTATTTTCTCCTCATCTGTTGCCTGTCTTTTTGTCTTGTACAGTATTTTTTTCTTCATATGAAGAAAGTTTTTATTTGTTCATGGTTGACATTTGAATTTATTTTCACAGTTCTGTTGTTGTGGCGTGCTTTGGTTTTTCCTACTCCATGGTAAATCACAGTTTTCTTCTATGTATTCATCTAGTTCTTATTTTTCTTTCATGGTGAAGTCCTCTCTTCATTTAGAAGTTATTTTATTAATTTTTTAAAAATGGCTACCTGATTATTGAGCTGTTATTGCATAGTGAGTCTTTCCATACCAATTAGAAGTGCCTCCTTCATTGCATGCTGAATTCTCCTGTGTATGCGGATCTGTTACTTGACTTTCTTTTTTAATTTTTTTTTTAAAGAGAGAGAGAAAGAGAGAGAGAGAATGAATTTTTTAATATTTATTTTTTAGATTTTTTCGGCGGACACATCATTTTTATTTGTACGTGGTGCTGAGGATCGAACCCAGCGCCATGCTCATGCCAGGCGAGCACAGTAACGCTTGAGCCACATCCCCAGTCTGACTTTCTTTTTTTAATCTTTCTGCTTATTCATGTGCTAGTACCACACTGTTTTAGATATTATATCTGTATATTATGTATTATAATTTGTTATCCAAGAGAACTGTTTCTTTCTCATTACTTTTATTTTTCTGTGGTAAAAATTGCCTCAATGGATAGCTTATTTTATTTATATTTAGCATAAGAAATTAAAGTGATGGAATTGTTAAATGATTAGATAAATGCTTGCAATTTTCTACACATATATTAATTCTTAAAATATGTTCTCAAGAAGAAAAGTGATTATGAAAAACTCATCTGTCCTCATTTTTCTTTATATTCTAATTTGAAATAATATGTTGCTTTCCTTTTTAAAAAATTAATGGAACTGGGTGCATTTGTACATGGCTGTAATTCCAGCCACCTGGGAGGCTGAGGCAGGAGGACTGACTGTAAGTTCGAGACTGGCCTTGGCAACTTGGTGAGACCTTGCTTCAAAATAAAAATAAAAGGAAATTAAAAGGACTGGGATGTAGCTCAGTGGTAACATGCCCTATTACTGGGTTCTATCTCCAGTATTTTTTAAAAAAGAAAGAAATTGGTTCATTTATACCTAATCCTGTTTTGTCCCTAAATTTTCATTTTTGTGATTTTTATTATTACTTTATATCATCATATTTATTTTGTTGTTCACGGGCATGTCTCTCCCAGGGGTTAAACTATGTGTATCTTAACTTGTTTTTTTGGATACCATCAGCCTCTTACCATAGCTTCATGATTAGTGATTTCTTCGTTTTGATTCAGCTTACAGTTAGGTTCTTTTCCTTTTTTTGAAATTGAGAATTTGTTTTGTCCAGGTACCCATAGGTACCATAGTCCCTGAACTATTATATGGGTGAAAAGATCCTCTTCCCCAAGATTTCACTTTTGTAGGGTTTGAAATAAAGCTGAGTTAACATGTTACTGGTTTTTTGAACTAGCATCAGCTGTTGAGTAACCACCACAGTGTAGGGAGGGGAGCCAAGGAGAGATCCTTTAAACAGGAAGGGTCTTTGAAGTGACAAGTGGGTGGATGGGAAGCTGCAGCTCTGGGCAGGAATAACCAGCACCACACACACAGAGGGGAAAGTCTGAGTTTCCTCTGGTATTCTGAGTGCAGGATTCAGGACTGAAATAGTGGTAGTGTCGTGGTGGATGCATGTCATTATGCATTTGTCAACATCCATAGCATGTGAATTGTAGCCTTTAACTAAAAACATTGAAACGGGTTTATCCATTGCAGCAAATTGTTACAATAATACGTGATGTTTACATAGGGGCAGTGGGGAGGGGGTTTAAGAAGGAAAGGTGTGGGAACTCTACTTAAAACTCATTTTTCTTAATGTAAAACTGCTCTAAAAAATAAATCATGTTTATTTTAAAAACTATTTGTGATGAAAAACATTATATATCTGTTTCTGAGTCTAAAATCTGAGTCAGATTTCACTTGTTTCAAAAAATTTTTAGGGCAGAGATGAAACTTTGAAGCAAAAATCCTTGCATCCAAATCTTTCTTGCATTTCTTTACTTATTTCTTCTCTCGCTCCGTGAGTCAGGCTGTTTTTCCTCATGGTGATTTTCAAACATATAAAAGTGTGAGAGTAGCAACGATAAGGCCCCAAGAACCTGAAACCTGGCATTGGATTTGCTTTGCTAGTGTTGTTTCCTGACCGTCCTTTTCTCCCCCGGCTGGACTGTTTTAACCCAAGATTCAGACATTCTGTGATTTCAGTATACAGCTTTAAGTTTTCTTTGCATTCCTAATATTTCCATGTTTATCTATAGTAGAATTTGGCATGTGTAGATTTGTGACATGAATTTTGTACCCTTTATCATTAAATAGTAGCTTTGTCATATTTAAGGGCTTTAATTTTAAAGTTCACTTATATCATATTGTATGTCCACCTTTCTGTTTTTATTTACCTTATCCTTTAAAGTATTCTTTATCATGTATTTTAATTGTTTTCTAAGTTTATAACCAATTTTTAAAACACCCAATCTGACCCTTTTTATTATGTAAAAATGTAGCCTCAATCTAATATACTTATTTTTATCATTTTTATTTGTTTTCAAATTAATGTTTTTTCCCAGTTTTGCTTCTATTTTCTTTTTTCTTCTACTCTTGCTTGAATCAGGTTACTAACTATTCTTCTCACTGATAACTTGGAAGTTCTGTTCTTTAAAATTTTACTCTGTTCATCATCCTATTCAGACAAACATTGTATTTGTGAAGACTGTGTAACCAGCTCCCTGACTTTCTAACACTAAAGATTTGCGAGTTGATTTCATACTTCCAAGCTACTTTTGACTTTGCTTTGTACTTACCTGTTTCTAAAGTTCTTTTTCAGTTTCTCATATTATCTCACTGGAATTATGTTTCATTATTTACTGTATCTTCTTCATTTTTCCCTGATGTTGCGGTTTCTGCTCTAGTTTGTTTGTTTGTTTAGAATTTTTTTCCCTGAACGTTCCTCAGCTGCAACATGTGGACTGTATGTTCTGAAATGTCATATCCTCAAACGTGTTTCTTTAGGCCTGAAGATGGAATGGTATTGGATTGAGTTTGGGATTCTTGGGTTTCAGTTCTTGTCTTTCAGTAGTTCATGAATTCCACTGTGTTCTAATTTCTGATATTAAGTCTGATTTCTTTTCCATTGTAAGTAATGAGTTCTTGCTGTCTGGAAGCTGGCCCGGTTTTCTTTTAATCACTGGAATTCATTGATTCCCAGTCCCCCATACCAGGTTACACCTAGGTGTGGGTTTCTGTCCATCACCCTGACTTGTATTCCAGATCCACTTTTAGTGTGCGGGTTTGATTCCTCATTCTCGGGAAAATTTCTATTATTTATTGTTTTCCTCCATCTACTCATCTTTTCCCTTGTTCTCTAACCTGTTATTGCAGATTAGATATACTGGATCAAGCCTCTGAGGCTTGTAATTTTCCTCAAGACTACTGTCCTTTTTGTATTTATGCTTTGTTTCTTGTTATTATTTCTTTATATTGATCTTCGAGGTTATGAGTTTGTGTTCTGATAGGGACCATCCTCTTATTCCACAATTGGAAAATCATTATTTTGTTTTGGAAGGTCCAGTTGTGTGTTGGGGCATGCATCTCTGTATGTGTACACATCTGCATTGCTAATCTTAAAAGTTTTTAAAATTTATGTATTTATTTACTTGGTACCAGGGGTTGAACCCAGGGGCACTTTACCACTGAACTACATCCCAGCCCTTTTTATTTTTTATCTTGAGACAGGATCTCACTAAGATACTCAGGTTGGCCTCGAACTGATGATCCTCCTTCCTCAACCTCCTGAGTAGCTGGAGTACAGGCATGCACCACTGCAGGGGGCTAATGTTGTCATTATTGTTAATAAAGCCTGTCAGTAGTCATCTGTAAAGTTGGTATACTGAGTCACAATAACTTCATATTCTTTTGTCATTTAGCTATAAAATTACTGTTAAGCAAATGAACATACTCAATATTAACCACTATGAAAGAGTTTTCTTTTAATAAATAGAGCATTTATGTTAAGAATCAGGGATGGGGGTGGAGATGGAAATTTTCTAAAAATGAAACAGAGGGCTGGGGTTGTGGTGGTGGTACAGCACTTGTCTAGAATGTGTGAGGCACTGGGTTTGATTCTCAGCACCACATATAAATAAATAAAATAAAGGTCTATTGAAAACTAAAACATATATATGTGTATACATATACCCACACACATATAAATGCAACTAATAGATAAAAAGTATTTGCTACATTGATAAGCTAGCTCTGCTTACATGTTTGGATATGATTAATATCCAAATTACACCTTTCTAAATTCTAGTTGTGTGTATATGTGTGCAATTATTAATTTTCAAATGTTAGATTATTTTGAGATTTTAGTTTAGATTTTTTTAAAGCCACCTTTAATAGAGTCTCCAAAGATGATAGGAATTAGAGCATGCTACACATAGAGGAGTAAAATCTTTAATGATAAACAACTAAAACCCCAGTGTGATCAGTTGGCTCTTCCTTTATCCTTGAGGACAGAGATATACATTGTCCTGTTTTTGTCAGACCTGAGTCAGTAGCTTATATTGATTGCTACAGTGAAGGAATGGAATCTTGTTTTTTTGGAGAAGAGAAAGCATAATAGAATTGTTGAAAACGTATGAAAGCCAAACACCCTCATATTCCACCAGAGAGAATTCTGTGTCATATAGAAAGTTGATATTCCAGAAGGCTTTAGGAATTCTTTTTTAGTAACTTAATTCTTGCCCTTTTCAGTTTCATTTTTTAAATAATTGGGAATAATTACAGCCCAGGGCTTGGAGTGTAACTCAGTGGTTGAGTGCTTGCTGGGCATGCATCCTGGGTTCAATTCTCCAACACTGGAGAACTATTGCAACCCAAATTTTATTTTCTGACAATTGATTATAATTGGGCAAATACCCCATTCTATGTTCAGAGTAGGTTTTTTTTTTTTTTTTTTTGGCAGGGGGTGTGTGTGTGTGTACCAGGGGTTGAACTCAGGGGCACTCAACCACTGAGCCACATCCCCAGTCCTATTTTGTATTTATTTAGAGACAGGGTCTCACTGATTGCTTAGTATCTCACTTGTGCTGAGGCTGGCTTTGACCTTGAGATCCTCCTGCCTCAGCCTCCCAAGCTGCTAGGATTATAGATAGCACCACTATACCTGGCTAGAGTAGTTTTAAATGTTAAACAAAAAAAAAAATCAAGGACTTTCTAGACTAAAATATTTTAAAAATGGGATTGGAGCATTTGAAAGAATAATTGGTAGAAAGAAAAGAATTTATAGGGAAGTGGATTTTTAATTAATTTGTAAAATTTCCCTCTTGCTAGAGGGAAGTTTTGGATCTGGGGAAAAATGGATCTTTTAAAATTATATTTAGAGAGAGAAGAGGGGAGGGGGGATAGTAGAGGATAGGAAAGGCAGCAGAACACAACAGACACTAGTATGGCAATATGTAAACCAATGGATGTGTAACTGATGTGATTCTGCAATCTGTATACGGGGTAAAAATGGGAGCTCATAACCCACTTGAATCAAAGTGTGAAATATGATATATCAAGAAATTTGTAATGTTTTGAACAACCAACAATAAAAAAATTAAAAAAAAATTATATTTAAAGCAATAGAGGCTAGGGTTGTCAGGATGACTAGAGTCAGCCAGAACTGGGATATTCTGGAACATTTGAAGTCAGTCTGGTAGACTAAGGATAAAAAGTAGGACATATAATGCCTTCATGCTCAGCTTTCTTGTATTGCTTGCTGAGCCTGATGAGAAAGTCGCAGCACAGAAGTTTTGGCACACAGATGTGCATAAGTAAGCATGTCAGGTCCGTACAGTTACTGGGGTTCTTTTTGAATCTTGTGGTAAGTTCTTCTCTGTCTTTGAGATCTGGAGTCCTTCATCTGTATTTTAATCCTTCACAGGGGTTCTTCTAGTTTACTAGGACTCCATCGCCTGGGGTGGCTTCAACAATAAGTTATCTTCTGGAGGCTGGAAGTCCCAGATCAAGGCGTCATTGGGGCTGGTTCTTTTGGAGGGTCCTTTCCTTGGCCTGCAGGTGCCGGTCCCCTGTGCCTTCACATTGGCCTTTCGCAGTGTCTGTGTCCTAATGCCTCTTCTGTAAGGACTTCAGTCGTGAGATTATGGCTCACTCTAATGACTTCATTTAAGCCTAATTATCTTTGGAATACAGACTCAGATGTGGGGGTTAGAACTTCCACATGCGACTTTGAGGGAGGAGGGACACGATTCAGTCCCTACAGTCCCTGATCCTGTTTTCATCTGTTCACTCTTGTTCGGTCGGCCGGGGAGCTCCAGGGTAGAAGCAGTGCTGTTTGCACAGCTCCTGTTGAACACAGCATTATTTTCAAGGTGAGTTTACAGGAATGGTGTGTTGGGACCTATTTCCCAACATGCTTTTTATCTTTGATTCCTATAGATCAAAATCTAATAACTTCAGATCTTTATTTTGAAATCCTATATTCTCAGGAGGTTAAGCTTCAGAATTTTAATAGGTACATGTTAGATTCTGTTCTGGACAAAGAATCTCTCTGAACCAAAAGAGTAGAACCAAAAATAATGGCATCCGCTATCTTTTTCACGAGGGAGTAACAACAAACTAAAAAGGTAGAAGCTAAAAAGGTAGAGACCTATTATGCCAAACACCGTTATGAAACTCAATTTTATGTAAGAGGACAATTTGTCACACCTACACTACTTGCTTGAGTTGAGTCCAACAGATTAAGCTTACAAAAGACGGCATTCACAAACCAACTCTTTGTCATCTGTCCGTTTAGACTGGATGTATTTAATAAAGATGTCACTTAAAATCATATTAATTTAAAATGACATTATTTGGAAATTACACATTCTTTCTAGTCTCTCACCACATGCCCCTTGAATGTGTCTCGCGTTCTTTCTCTGTAAATGATAATGGAGTTTTGAGCAAGGGTGTGCATGTGGACACTAGCTGCTAGACAGTGAAGGCCAAAGACCCCTCTGTTCAGGGACCACCAAGTGCCTCTTCCCACCCTCAGTCATTGCCTGGATCAGCACACCTTTCATCCCTGTGATTCTGTCCACCCCTCTTCTCATTGCCAGTTTTCATTTGAAATTAATATATAAATGTCATTAAACTTTGCCTGAATCTCACTGTTCTTGAGGAAGATTTGCTTGTTATCTGGTTAGGTAAATATCACAGTAAAATATTTAAAAGTTTAGGTCCCAGAAAACATGTTGAATGAATTATCTGCTGTTGGAGAGCTATTTTTATTTGACACAGTGGGAGGATTCTGATTAGAGAGAAAAAAATGTTGATCAATAATCTTTATTTTAATCATGTTTTGTGATATGAAAAATAAAATCTTAAGTGATGTCACTTTGTGATTATTAACTTTTATTTGAAGTGATTTCAGACTTATAGTAAAGTTGCAAAAGTACAGGGGATTTCTGTATTCACCGACATCTACCACCTTCCCTTTCCCTCTTTACACCTACACATATGTATAGGTATAAAGTGTGTATTCATATACATTTTCTTTACCTGAAATATTTTAGAGTAAATTGCAGGCCTGACGCCTCTTTACTATGAAATAAGTCTGTGTTTCTTAAAATAGGACAATTTTTAAAAAATATAACCACAGTATTTGTCAAAATTAGTACTTTAACATTCACATATTATTATCATCCTCTCTACCGATTATATTCAAATTTCATGAGTTGTCTCACTAAGGCTTGTTACTGTAAACGAAAGAAATTCTGGCTCAGAATCACATATTACATTTAGTTGTTGTGTCTCCTTTCTGACTTTTTTTTTTTGGTGCTGGGGATTGAACCCAGGGACTTGCGTATATGAGCAAAGCACTCTGCCAGTTGAGCTATATCCTCAGCCCTTATTGTTTCTCTCTTTTAATCTGAAATAAATCCATCTTAATCTGCACAATTCCAGTCTTTTTTGATCCATATGATCTGGAATTTTCTTTTTTGTACCAGGAATTGAACCCAGAGGCGCTTAACCACTGAGCCATATCCCAAGCCCTTTTAATATTTTATTTAGAGACAGGGTCTCACTAAGTTGCTTAGGACCTCACTAAGTTGCTGAGGCTGGCCTTCAACCCACGATCCTCCTGCCTCAGCCTTTCGAGCTGTTGGGATTGTAAATATGCACCACCTCTCCTCGGGTGCTGGTGTTTTGAAGAGCCCAGTCCGTTTACTTTATGGAGTGCTCCTCCTCCTCTGGGGTTCCTGTGCTTTCTCCTGACTACATTTAGTCTCTGCATTTGGGGGATTCCCCACACTGATGTTTCTGGCATGGAGGTGCCTCTGTGAGACCACGGGTGGCCCAGGATGGTTCCCTGTTGGTGTGATGCTGTGGTTCAGGGCCTGTCTCCACATTTCTCTATTGTATAATTACTTTGTTTCCCTTCGTCATTCAGGAAGTGTCTGATAGGAGGAGACTTCAGGACTCACTAGTTTTCGCATTCTTCCTAGTTTATATTTACTGAGGTGTAAGGCTCAAGGTGACAACTGAAGTGTCAGATTTGCAATTGTGATTCTGAGACTCATGAAGGTGGAGAGCAGCAAAAAGATTTAGTTCCTAAGTTCATCACTATGGAAATTAAGTGCTCAGATGAAGTAAAGCCTAGTTTACCTCAATTTTGTGTTTGATGGGCTTATTTTGCAGGGAAGTCAGTTTGATAGCATCAGATAATTAAGAGGGAGCTGCAGAGAGGTCTAGAAAAACAGCCTGATGGTTACTAACAAGATAAAAATTAATTAAGACATGGTCTCACTATGTTGCCCAGGTTGGCCTTCAACTCTTGGGTTCAAGTGATCCTCCTGCCTCAGCCTCCTGAGTAGCTAGGACTATAGACATGCCACAGTGCCTGGCTTGAACAAAACTCAGTTTAAATAGCAAGAAGATCTATTTTTTTTTTTTTTTTAAGATAGCCATTTGTGAGCATCTGGTGTCGGTATGTAGAACTGTATAAATTCATTCTACTTCCTGCACATGATTATATCCCATGATCTGGCATTTGATGGTACCAACTGATTTATCAACTGCTAATAAACCTTGCAGCATGGCTCTACTGTGATGAATATATTTCAACCAGAAGTTTGTCTTTGATGATTCAAAAATTCTAAGTTGGTAGGGCTTACTCCTTTTTTTGTATGTGTTTTTTTTTTTTTGGGTGGGGGTGTTGGTTAGGGCTTATTCTTGCTGACTAAACTACAAGGTCTATGCATTTAAATCCTAATATGTTAATCTACAATGCAAAATAAGACATAGTGAATCCGTTATTTATGTGTTCTTTGGAACAATAAAATTTTTGTTGGATAGGAAAAACCACAGGAAGCCAGGTTCTCAAAAGTCTGCTTAGTGAGTGTGGAATCACAGTAAGGGAATTGTTCTTTTGAAAGTTGAAAAGTGTGCTCCCTGGGATTCCCATCCATAGAGATGCTTTTGCAAAAGGGGGAAGCACACAAGACCCCTCCTCTTGCAGAGTAGCAAGGCATGTGACCTTCTAATGGCCGAGGTGGTGTCTAAAAAACTTGTGTTAGTCACACCTCCCTCACACAACAGCCCTGGGACAGATGTTTATTAGCATCAGACTTCTGTAGTTAGGTTTTTTTTTTGTCTAGGTGAGACCAGAGGAACATTTGGTTCACCAGACACTAATCTCTAACTCATTTTTTCCTCTTTGTTTCAGTTAACCATTTCTTTCTTCCCTCCCTGTTTCTATCTCTCCCTCCCTTCCTTTCTACTTACTAAAGAGATTTTAAAACCTTCTATTCAGTGGTATTTAGGCCTGGGAGCCATTTTGCTCCAGTGTGTATCTGTGATCTGTCACTGGTTAAGAAGGAACCATTGCTGAGTCGTCAGAAGTGGGGAAAGTGTCCAATGAACAGTGTCACCCTTGGAAGATTCTTGATGCTGCTGCTGATACCACAAGGCCTCAAGGAAATTTTCACATTTTATTGAGTAGCTTTGGAGTTCAATGTCTAGAGAAGGGTTTCTTTCAAAAGTGTTAAGTTTTACTTTAAAGAAGTTATATTTTACCTGAGAAGTTCAGATGTGTGAAACTACTTTGTGGGCTTTGACAATACATGTACCTAAATGAATATTTTTTTTTAAATATTTTTTTTTAGTTGTAGATGGACACAATACCTTTATTTTACTTATTTATTTTTGTGTGGTTCTGAGGATCGAACCCAGGGTTCGACTGAAACATGCTAGTTGAGCGCTCTACCACTGAGCCACAGCCCAGCCCTAAATGAATATTTTTTAAGACAGTTCTGTAAGTAAAGATTTTGTCTTTTTAAGCTTATTTTTTTGGTTTCCTACTTTTAGTTTTGAATTCGTCCAGTCTCTCTAATTGTGAAATGTTATGTTATATTTGTTATACAAGGCCAAGATTGGAACAAAGTGAGTCCATTTTTGGTTTCCATTCAAAGTGAGTTTAATGTACTTACTTTTCTACACAGTTACAGGGATATCTTCTAAGGTAAAATAGTGCCTCAAAATAAATTTGGGTGTTGAAGCCTTCGTAGTGGTATGAACACAACAGCACATGGCTGCACAGACGTTTCTATTTATTCTCTGCTTTTGTGAGCATTTTCTTATGTGAAAGAACAGGCTGGGACAACACCTCTGGAGGGCCACAAGTTGCAGGCCTATCTCTGCAACCTGCTGTGGACATGGCTGGGATTGCTGTTCCTTCATTTATTTATTCATTCCACATGTGTTTACTTGCCTCATGTGTATTACTCAACTTTTCTGGCTGTAATAATAGCAAGAGGAAACTTGACTCCTTCACTTAGCTTTTAAAATTATTTCTCCCCCAGCAAGGATGTGCCCATAGCATCATTTTACATGGCGGTGGGCATGGGTAGATTTCTCCTGTTGACCAGAGGGCTGAGATGCATTCTTCCATGAAATGGGTTCTAACGATAATCGAGACTTCACATTCGTTCTTTCTTTTTATATTTATCATATGGAGTCTTACTCCTCACAAACCATGGTTTACTTTCAAAAAATATATTTTAAACCTTCTAATAATATCTTTATTTAGTGTCACATTTATTTTATAAAGGGTAGATGCTTATTTTAGCAATGATTTGTCATTAAAATTATGTCAAAATGTCTTAAAATGTTGTTGAAACTGTAAACAAACTCATAACACACACAGAGCTAATTATGGATGCCATCTGTTTATTTTTACTGAGCTTTTTTTTCAAAACCATGGCATTGTCTGCTTATGATAAGCTTCAAGATTATTATAATGACTAAGTCCTGTCCTTCAATTAGTGTAGTTGAAGATGGAAAGATAATTTGCTTGTTCACTGACCTTTTCCTGTGCCCATGTATGAAATATGACATGCCATGGCAATGTAACTATTGTGAAGTGCATTTAGGACATACTTAAGTTCTATAAGGAAGAAAATCAGTATCAAAGCAGCAGTTATAGCCAAAGTTTTATTACAATCCTAAAGCTTTTTTAAGATTTTCAAGGATGGGCAGATTATCTTCTGTACCGCCATAATTGGCTTCATTTTATCTCAAGTTTAGGAATTTATAGGCGATCGATCAAGTTATAATGACGTGTATCCCTGTTGGTGCGCCTGCGTTGTCAGTGCATGTTTTTGCACATATGCATCCCATGTGTTAGTGTGGAAGGCCAGGTACTCCCTTGACAGCACCAACCCGAGCAGTTCTCCGCAATTTGCTGAGAGCGCAGAGTGATTCACTAGCTCTGCTTTGCTATTGTGCATGCTAAGCACTGCCCAGGTCAGTCTGAAGGGAGAGCAACCTGCAGGCTCCATCTGCTCCTTTCTGCTGCACTGCATTGATGCAAGACCACGCTAATCTGGCTGCTTGTCAGGACAGGTTAGTGGAAGCATGCAGTGGCTGAGACGCGGCTCGACCAGTGCTTTGGAAAATCATAAGCAGCCCCTACAGATGCCATGTTAAGTGTAGCAGAACAGGCTGACTATCAGCCACAGCGAGACTTGCAGCACAATGAATGTGTGAATGTGTTTTTCAGTTGAGAATCAGTTTCAAGTTAAATTGTTAAATACTGTTGGGCCACAAGTAAATCAAAATTGGGAAAAGTAACACAGATAGTTTACAAATACTTTTTAGATCTGAATTTTTTTGATTATTGTGTTTAGTCTTTCATCTTATTCTCCTGTCTGAGGGTATTTTAGCCAAGTATAACTGATAAGTATAACTGACCTCATTTTACCCAGCACCTTTTGAAAACTCTCTTCTTTAATTCTATTTGCTCACCTTGCTCTTCACCCACTGACGGGCACATCTTGGCCTTGCAGGTTGAGCATCCTGTCACAGAATGCATCACTGGCCTGGACCTAGTCCAAGAAATGATCCGTGTTGCTAAGGGTTACCCGCTCAGGCACAAACAAGCTGATATTCCCATCAATGGCTGGGCCATGGAATGCCGGGTTTACGCTGAGGTAAAGCCAGTGGTGCTGGGAGCAAGGTTGGTGGTGGTGTCCAGAGTCAGGAGACCTGGTGTAGCTAGCCCACGGGTAATGCAGGGTGTTAGGTCCTGTGTCAGGTGTTTGATTATGTAATCCATAATCAAACCAGAAAAATGTTAGATGATTTCCACATAATTCACCATAATTTTAAAGAATTATGTATTTCCAGGTGGGAAATAGCTGCCATTCCAATCAGAGGCAACAAGCATTGGTTGAGCATTTCTGAGCATGAATGGACTATGGTTTTATTTTTATTTTGCTTGCTTTTGTTTTTCAACCCCATTAATAAGAAATAGTCATAACTTTCTGTGGGCTTTTTCAAAAGAGCCTACCCTGGGTACAGGTTATTGTTGATTCCATGTTTACTGAACTTTTTTCCAACAGTTTTTTTTTTTAATGTTTGTCCTTTATGATTACATGGACATTATGATTAAAATTTGAATGAGCTTTTCATAAAGCATGTACTCTTATTTCATAATTTTACTCATCAGTTCTTAGTTCAGTATTTTGATATTACTGTATAATTATATGAATCAGGAAATAGAGCACTCAGTACCTAAAAATGTGTTTTTTTTTCAAAATGATTAAGACAAGAATGCAAGGCAACATTTGCACCTTTACTTTTAGACTGTCTATCTAAAATGTCTGTCCATATAGAAAAAAAAAATCAGTGTGGTATCTGTGTTTAAGACTACTGAATGTTGTGTCAATCTTTTTAAAGTAGCTTGAAATATGTTTTGTCATCGCTGTTACTGCCCCTCCTGCTCTGCATCATGTGTTAAGGGGTATGTCTTTTTTGTGACACTGATCTTACTTATTATTTATTCTGATGATCTAAGATCTTTGTAAATGGAATACATATCTAGCAGCACGTGGAGCGATTCTTTTCAGGTCTTTATTTGAAGAGCCCAGATTCTCAAGTTTTACCATATGTGAGCTGTTTTGAGAAGTAAGAAAAACAAATATCTTTAGTGCAGCACATTTGTTGTTCTGAACTTGAGTATGTTTTGATGTAGAGCCTAGGTTATTTTATTTTTGCCCAAGGCATTCTAAGAAGTTTTATAAAAAGTTGGAATTTTACCAATTACAATAAAGTACGATCAAGGTCAGGCTAAATTCTGCTTGCAGTTCTGTTTGATTTTTAAATACACTTTTGAGTTGTCTAGTGGGTAAGATAGTAGCATTCCGAAATCTGTGATTCGGTAAATACCGTATGTTAAAAATAGAGCTATGAATGCTTCTTCGTTGTAGCTGACCTTACTTGTGCTGATTTATATTTCAAAGACTGTGCTTCCTTTCCTTTGAACTTTCAGGACCCCTACAAGTCTTTTGGTTTACCGTCTATTGGGAGATTGTCTCAGTACCAAGAGCCGATACATCTACCTGGTGTAAGTCATTAAGCTGTAATACCAGCTGAGGGGTTAAAATCTTGATTTATGTCGTACTTTTATGTGAAAGCAAGTCAACACCAAAGGGTGTAAATTGAGGGACAAGTGTAATTCATGGGGAATCAGTGTTTTTGTTTTAAAAAAATTTTTTTTGTACTTTATAGTGTTCAGGAAAGACAGAATTCTTTTGACAAGGGAAGCTCAGAGACATCTGATAACATAAATGATAGTTTAAGAGGTTCCCAGTTCTTTTGAAAATTGTAATGAAAAAGATCATGTAATCCTAAGGAAGAACTGTAAATGATTTTGTGTGTGTGTGTGTGTGTGTTACAGTTTAATCTTTTCAGTAAATAGAATGCAGCTTCCCTAGATAGTCAAATGTCAAGAAACTTAAGCACAAAATCATCCCATTAATTGAACTGGATTAAGAAAAATAGAGTGTGCCTCAGTCTATTAAGTGTCACTGACTTTAAGAATACATATTGTTTATATCAGTTAAGAAAAAGTGACCTGTTTTATTCCAGTCTTTCTATCTTTAATAACTGCTCTTTAAATAGTTTTTGTTGCATGAAAAGAACAAGGACATTCCCTTTCCCTTAATCAAGGTAGTAAGTGCACAGATATGACACCATGTTAGCTGGTGGATGACAGGGCTGCACCATCTGTGAATATGATTATTCAGCTTGATTACTGGCAAGAAGATGGTGAAAGATTACAGGAAGAATTCTAAATTTGAAGATGTTATTGGATATATGATTTATTTCACTTTTTAAATTGTTTTTGTCCATGTGCTTTCTAAAGGGACTTGACCCTTTCTAGGCTGGGAGACTCCATGCTGTGTTCAAAGCCTGAAGGCAGAAAAAAATTGTAAAGATTTAACAGGCATTGTGTGACGTTAAATAGCAGATGAGAAAATAAGTATCATAGGGACATATCTAAACACTTTTTTAATCAAACAAAAAAGTATTAAATAAGAATTGATAATGATTACTCGAGTTGTTAGAAGTTTTCACCACGTTGTAATAGCTAACAGGATGTCAAACATTTTGCCCTCGCAAGTTTTTGTAATTTGCAATTTTCAAACGTGAGACCTGTTGAAAGTACAAGTGATAATGGACAAACTATACCCCCTACAGGCTTTGTCCCACCAAATCTTTCTTCAATTAATGCTGCAGCAGGAGTTTTATGTAATAACATTTGCAGTTGTGAGCCATCCATAGAAAGAAAAAACAATTAAAATGCCTTAAATGTTCTGCTTACTGCTGTTATTTGCTTGTGTGAATGTTGCATGTCAGCTAAATGGACCAAGGAATAGATAAAGTGATTGGGTGCAGGAGAGTGCACACTAAGCTTTGTCTATCATTATTGCTGGGAGCAATCAAATTGATGTCAGCAGGACAGTAGATGCGTTGACAGCTGTAATTATGTATCTCCATGGTGATCACTTTTGGCCTGTCATGGAGGCCCATGAGTCCCCTCCCTTGGAAGCATTTAATCAGATTGGGCTGTCACTTGTCAGGTAGACATGGCGGGCTGGGAGTTGGGCTTCAGGGGAGAGGTAGATTGAGAAGGAAGGGTGGGAGACGTCTGATACTTCCCAGGGCCCACTGTGGTACTGGAGAAAGCAGTTTCAATTATGCTGGGGGTTTCTGAGCAGTGGTTTAGGAATCTCATACAGAGCTGTGTGGGTGTTCTTGTTGTGAGCGTCCTAGGTTTCCTCCTTGCCTTATTAAAACTAGATCAGTCAGTTTAACTTGAGGAACCATGTTTACTCTTACCTTTTTTGGTCACAAGCATACATACTTAAGAGTTGACTTATGGTTTGTACTTTTCACATGCATCTTTAAACCTGAAATTTATCAATAGGGCAAATATGAAGATTTCCTTTCTAATTCTTGATAATCATATTTTATTTTATAATTTATTTTCAGACTACAGTTTTGTTCTGCTCATAAAATTGGTTCAATTTCCATTTGATTTTATTCCTAAAGCACTCACTGCAAATTTTTATGGCCTTTGTTTCCCTGAAGGAATGAGCACTTGATTTGACTCTTAATTGTTAGAAATTAGTTTTTTGGAAAAAACTTTGTAAACAGTAAATTATAGAACAGGGGTTTCATGCTTTGTTACAATTTCAAATTGGAAATGTCAATTTGCCTACATGTGTTGATTACACATATTTTGATTTTACCCCATATGTTTTTAAATTAAAATGGCCTATTTCCCATGATCATGAGTTTAGTAAATACGGGAGACATAGTTGTATGTAGGAGCTCTGAGTCACTTAACTTTTAGGATGGTATTATTCAAGGTAATTAAAATTTTTAAGTTATGAACTATAGGAGGATGTAATAAATATTCTTTATTGCCTGTTATTTCACCAGTGAGTTAAACATCAGAATTTCTCACTAGCTTATAGCTGTTAATGTAGCAATGATAGGAGATGTTGAAAGTCAAAGGTTTTAGAACACAGCCTCATTAGCAAGTATGCTGTGGTTTTACATGTGACGTGATGGTAAAGTTAGTTCTTTAACTTTTTGGCATTAAAACGGAGACAACTAAAGTACACAGTCATCTTTTTGGTTATATAACCTGATCGTCTGTTGCCCTTTGGGGCTACCTGAATGTGGGGAGAGTGTAGACTGATAGCATTGTTTCAAAGCTGCTCTATTTATTTTTTTCTAGTTCTTTTTAAAACTTTTTAAATTAACACCAGGGATTGAATAGAATTTAGTTTATGTTCTGAAATATGTTTTCAGAAAATAGAAGCCCAAGTATGCTTTGTAATATGCTGAGTGGCTTTCACCTAAAGATTTTCATGTATGACTGTGAATAGAAATATCCATATTTTTGTTGGTGTTTGCAAATTTGGAAATAAAAGCCCTCTGGGCATAATGTTCTCTTTTAAAACCTTACAGGGAAAATATATTGGTGTAATTTTTTTTTTTTCTTTTTGAAGAGAGTGAAACCATGGCTTATCTTTTGACGTCACTGTGTAATAAAGCCATCATCTTACCCACATGTGGCTATCTTAGACAGGAGGTTCTACATGCGGTCCCTTGATAATTGCCTAAATTAAAATATTAAAGGCCTAACAGCCGCTGTGTTGACCTTTTCCTGCCTGCTGCAGACAGCTGAGCTGCTGTTTATGAGGCCCACTCTTCCCACAGGTGATGCGCGGGAGCTTCCGCTCTTCCCTGCCCACCCCTGTGCAATGTTGGGCATCAAAGTCCTGCTGTTCCAGCAGCTTCGATTAAATTCCTCCATCCTCAAGACCCCTAGGATATGCCTGACAGGCTCCATATTTTGATTAGTTTTTAAATACTTCAGATTCCAAAACTTGGTCACAATAATTTAATAACTACTCTGTCCTCAGCAACTGCTCATTTTAGAAGTTGTACATGGCTAACCTCCATGCCTTGCTGCTGATATCAAACTGGGAGATGAAAACAAGAATCAGTGATGTACTAACTAACTTGTTGGCTGGTTAACAGCAATCTGGCTCTTCAAAAGGGTATTTTGAACTTTTGCTGTTTTTTTCCCCCCATGAAAATTGCAAAATCAGAACTCTAATTGGGGCTGTGTCCTCACAAAGCAAAGCCATTGGAAAAGCTGTGTAAACACGGAAGCCTCAGGGGACTAACAGTAACAGAAAATAGCGTTTTACAGTTGAGAGGGTGCGGCAGAAAGGAAAGTGTTGCCGACATGAAAGGCCAGAACGGTTCTGGCACTGAGAGGCAGGCAGCCAGGGCTCAGGCTTCCCCGGGCCGCTGAGAGGGATCGGGCAGGGAGTCCCCTGAGAAGGGGCGTCATCCACACAGGCAGAGAGCTGCAGATGCATCCTGGGGCACTGGTGTAGGGTGTATAAAGTCCCCGTTTCATTCCTTAGTTCCTTCATTTAGTAACAGAAGCGTGTCTTGTAGTGCATATTAACAGATCAAGACGGGTTGGTCTCTGTGCATTTTGAGGTTGTTTTTCTAATGTTCAGGAATGGGAATGTCACTTGAGATCGAAACTATCTAGTTTCTCTGTGGAAATTAAATTTGTGGCTTTAAAAAATTCTGCCCAATATGAAGTTCCTTTCATTTTTCTCTCTCCCTCCCAGGTCCGGGTTGACAGTGGCATCCAACCAGGAAGTGATATCAGCATTTATTATGATCCTATGATTTCAAAAGTTAGTTCCATTTCTTAATGGTTTCTTTCAGTGTTCTTTTGAACAATGTACGTATTTAGTTAAAAAGTCTGACACAGAGCCTTTACGTGAATCATGTATTATAATTAAACAAGTAATTATAGACTGATGTAAAATAGAAACTGCAGATTTTTTTCTCTTAAGAAATTTTAAGACCATATTCATTTGTCTGTCCTCCCCTCTCAGATCATCCACCTGCACCACCCCACCAACAAACATCCACTCAGGGGCACCAACCCAGCTCATAGTAGTAAGAAGGCATTAAGTTTTGTTTGCTTTTTGGACAAATTTAGAAAATTGCCTAAGGTAAAAAAGTGTCAGTTGATATCAAGAAGTTGGGCTGATAGGCAGTGTTTGTTGGAATGCTTTTGACCTATTCAGTTTTTCTTTGCAAATTAATAGTCCTTATGTTGTTGATTTGACATAGTTAAGTTTCTAGTTTTTTTCTTTGTTTTCTTCCCTTTGTGGTTCTGGAGGTCAAACCCAAGGCCTCCTGTATGCCAGGCAAGTGCTCTACCCCTGAGCTCCACCCCCAGTCCAATTACATTTTATAGAAGATTATAATTTGTGGTTTGTCCACCTGTCTTTTCCAAGTTTAACTTTCTAGATTGAATAATCAACTTAATTTATTTTAGTATTGAAATCTTAAGACTTTATAATATGTAAAGTATTACAGTAGTTAAAACTATATATTTTATTTGAAAATATTGTGTTCTCAAAAATGTTAAATCTACATTGAGGAATGTTTTTTAAAATTTTTCTTTATTAAACTCTGTTTCATAAGATGGTTTTTCCCCAAGAGTACTTTTTAATGTAATTGTAGTAAACAAACTAGTTATTTATTTATTTTTAACTTTGCTTTTACACTAATATTGTTAAAGTGAACCTTAGCTCTTTTTTTTGTTAGAGAAACCTGATTTAATTTAAAAATAAAAGTACCTAAATTATATAAATGGAGTTTTAAATCGCTAAGATTCCATTTTTAGATGTATACTTTTCTGTTAATGGCTTATGAGTTAATTTTCAAGCTGGTTTAATGTTGAAGACCTTACAGAATTTACCAAAGTTATTGTTGTATACAGGATAACTAATGTCATTAAATCCTTAATGAATAGTTAAATTCTTATTTATTAATTTATAAAAGGTATATTTAAACAGGCACAGAATTCTATAGAGCAGGAAGGCCTTCACGTTACTCTAGTACCAGTGCCCTTTGCTTCTGTGTTCTATTAAGTATGAAACAGAGCAATTCTTAAAATAGACTTTTTAAAACTTTCATCTTTTTATTTAAAAGTTTATGTACTTTTTTGGTGGCTTATCAACATGTTCCCTGTTCAGTGTATCAAAGTTGGAAACAACAGGAAAAAAAGGGAAATAAAAAAGTCTTACCCAGTCCCACATGTTTACATCCTGTCCCCAATCTTCACTTTTGATGTATCTCCTTTTCAACTTTTGGCTTGTTTTTGTGATTTTTGTTTTTTCAAATAGCTCTTTACCTTGATAATGAAATGTATAAGTTTGAAATAGCTAGATTCTAATATTTGTTTACTTGAGAAATCTTAACTGGCACATTTTATATTAAAAACTAAACCACTGTGAAGTTTCAAAAGCTATCTTGGGAAGTCTTTATGAAATACTTCACTTGTTCCTGGATTGAATCATTTATCACGTAGGTAACTATAAACGTCGTTTCTGCCTGTCTGATTTTAGTTAATCACCTATGGCTCTGATAGAACGGAAGCCCTGAAGAGGATGGAGGACGCACTGGATAATTATGTTATTCGAGGTAAAAAGAAAACTTTGTGACCCTGTTACTACATATGGTGTCTAGTTCTAGCAAACAGCTTGAAGTTTTACTAATTAGCGAATTCATGAAGCAGTTGTTTACTATGTATTTAGTAGAAATCAGAAAAGCTTGAATTAATTCAACTGACATACTAGACCCGCTTCCTTTTCGTTAACAGTCCTATATGTTATACGTGCATCTTAAGTTATTTAATAAACTTATGATTAGTAACCATTCCTAAATAAGCATTTTCCATTTTGCAGTTACTATTGTATGTAAAACGAGAATCTATAGCATAAAGAACCATTGGCCAGTGCAGTTTGGTAACAATTTTGCTATATTATTGTCTATGGAGTTTTTTATTTGTTTTTTGAAGTAGGAAACTTGAGAATGTATGGAGATAGAAACATAGTGACTTACCGTTGGATAGATTTGGGGGAAGGGAGAATAGCTCTTTGCTTTAGAGTACAGCCTAGGGGTCGACTGTTTTCTAGGAAGTGAAGCTTTGTTCCCCCTGTTTGGAGCTGGTATTTGTAGTGCCTAACAAGATGAGATCCTATGAGCTATCAGAGGTACAGAAATAGGAGCAGCACTTGCATTTAAAGAATTAACTCCAAATTATACTTATCCCTTTTGGGGGGAGTAAGTCATATTCTAAATTTTATTAGAAATTTTCTATTAGTAGTAAGTAAATTATTTTAGCCCGACATAAATTGTTATCAGCTGTAGAATAATGGATTTTAACACCAAATTGAAAGGGGGAGATCCAAGCTAGCTTTGAATTTTGAACAAGTAGTGAGGGGGTCTTTTTATTTAAAAGTTCATGTACTTTTTTGGTGGCTGGGGGCTTGGTGGGGCTGGGAGGCTCCTTTGGGAGTCCAGGGAAGAGAGTAGCTGTCATGTATGATGCCAGCCTTCCTCAAGGCCAAAGGAAGCACTCTTGCAGATTTCAGAAAATCTTCTTTCAAGTGGACACAGCTTTTGGGTCCTGAGGCTTGGCAAGTAGACTCAGGCTTTGTGTGGAATAGAAAAAATGCTCTGTTCTCAGGGTTCAACGGGAAATCCAGCTTGGCAGCAAGCACGTCGAGCCTTTGCTTTGCCCCCTTGACCGAGTTACTTTGTGCAGTGAACAGTTTGTACAACTGTCCAGTAGCAGCAATTTCATGACCCATTTTTTTCAGCAATCTACTTTCCCAGCTCATTTTTATCTGATGACAATTAACTCATGCAGTCCGCACTTTCCCTCATCCTTTCTCTTCTGATTTTTCCTTTGTTGGATCAGAACAAATTCTTCTTTCTCCTCCCTGTAAGCACTGCCTTCTTCCCTTCACTCGGGTAATCGTGATTTTATCTCGTCTCTTGTGTTAGGGATTCGTCCATGTCAAACAAGGAAAACGGGAAGCTTTCAAGTGTGAAAATCTGCAGATCTAAAATTTGTATCTAAAAATCGATAAAATCCTCTTCATATTCTTTCTAGTTTATTTTCTACTTCCTTTTTTAGCCTTGATTTTAGAGTATTTACTGATTTATAACTTTGCTGTGTTCCTCTATTTTAAGCAGCAAATATTTTTTTTTTATGCATTGGTTTTATAGGCCCATGTGTCTGTATTCCTTCAGAAGTGATTTTTCCCCAAGAGGACATTAGGACACGTTTGGAACATTGTGTGTGTGTGTGTGTGTGTGTGTGTGTGTGAGTGTGCGCTATAACTACTGTGCATACATGGTCATAAATTAGTTGTATGGGAAACTCACTCCTGGAGGACTTTTATGTCTTTGTGTCTTCTGGGAGTGGAGGGTCCCCTGACCTTGATCTTTGAATTTTTTTACTGTGGTTGTTGAATTATTAGATTTTGGTTAATTTAAGTTTTACTGCAACAAGCTCAAATGGTAAAATCTTGAGTTTGAAGTAGACAGTTTGAGTAAGAATATGTTGTTGTCACATGTCCATCCAACTGGTAGAGCACAATATGATGGTGTTTAAGTTAAGTGGCTTAAATACCAAAGTGGCTTCCCTTAGTCTCCTAACTTTACATGGATCACATGTAGAAATGTGTTCTATTGCGCATATAGATTTTTCTAAGCTGAGTCTGAAATTTTTGCCTTGAATCATCGTGATATAGTGGAGTGAACCTGGGAGACTGGGATCCACATCCTCTTGTCATGTCACAGCATGTAGTAATAGTGTGCATACTATTTTTGACTTATTGTCTCTGTGAGTCTCATTTTCCACATTTTGAAATGGAGTGACAGTCTCTGCCCCATCCTTAGTGGTGAGGTTTAGGAGAGATGAGACATGTGAAGGGCCTAGTACTCTCCTGATTCATGTTCTCCATCAGCTTTGGTCCATCTCTTCTCCCTCTCTCACCACAGTTACAAAACTACATTTTTAAATGTCATAAATCGTAGTATTATCAGTGGTGTGAAATTTATCAAGCCATAGATAAATAATAAGACAGCCCATCTATAGTCGTTCCCAGAGCTGTGTGCTGGGGTCATAATGCTCATGGCAACCTGTCCCAACCCTTCTTTGAAGCATTTACTGTCAGCGTAAAGAGACTATTAATTGTGCAATTAATGTCTCACTGTTGGATCATCCCGTAAGAACATTAGGAAAGCGCAGGCACGGTGGTGCTTACCGTGTTTAATTGTGTGTTACTGGTGCTGAGTAGTGCCTGGCACATGGTAGATGATGAATAAGTCTTTGTTGGGCAAGTGAGTGGTGCTGTCCCTGATTTCAGGGCACTTCTAACACCCCTGGTATGAAAAACACATGAACAGAGAAATACAACTGCGTGCTGTGGTCTTTTGGGAAGATAATGTGGTAAGATATTTTAAAATAAAAGTACCAACCTTTTGACTCAGCCACTCAGCTTTTGGGACTCTTTCCCATGGAGTTGATGGTCCCAGCTGTAAGATGATGTTCACAAGGACAGTGATAACAGCATTGACTGTCGTGGCTAAACGGCTGCGCAACTCGGTGTGTACTAGATGCACGCTGCTTGAATGAGCGCGCCGCCCGGCTGACATAAAGCACTGTGTGCTGGTGACTTGAAGCCATGGCCATGTGTGCTGTTAAAGTGGGGGAGGAATTTGCAGAGCCTTATCTAATACGTTCTCACATTAAACTCCCTTCTTAACCTAAAATATTTTTCATTATGTTTGGATGGACACAGAGAAAGGGATGTGCACATATCAGATGGAATTTCATGAAGCTCAAAGTTTTTGTCAAAAGGCGGTTATTCTTGCAGTGCTTTCCCTAGGAGTTTTATTTCAGGTGTTTTTCAACCTAGAGAGAAGTTGAATAAACGGGTGCCACACCACGCTCTTCCCCTGGCTCATCAGACGTCAGACTCTGACATTTGCTCTTTTCCTCTTTTCCCCTCCTTTGCCTTTCCCTCCTTCATCCTCTCTCTTCCTCCCTCGTTCCTCCCTCCTTTCTTTCCTGTTTTCTTTCTGTTCTGTGTGAGAGAAGGTTGTGAACTCCATGACATGGCTCCTAAGTGCTTCACAGGGCAGCTTAAGGGTAGGAGCACGCTCCCACAAACTGCACAGCCACTATCACTGCAGACAAGATCCACAAAAACCCGATGCCATCACTGCCGTCCCATGCAGATCCCAGGCTCAACACTTTTCTCTCAAAGTGTGAGTTTTATTTGCTTTTTAAGCCCATTCATGGTCCAGACTTTGCACAATACCTTTGATTGTGTATTCTTATTCTCTTGCCCTCTTGTGTTTCACTAGCATTTTTAAAAGTTTTTAAGTTTATTTGTTCTAATCAGTTTTACGTGACAACAGAATGCTCTTTGATTCATTGTACACAAATGGAACACAACTTTTCATTTCTCTGGTTGTACCCGAAATAGGGTCACACCATTTGTACAATCATACATGTACCTAGGGTAATGATGTCCATCTCATTCCACCATCTTTCCTATCCCCATACCCGCTCCCGTTTCCTTCCTCCCTTTTGGCCAATCCAAAGTTCCTCCACTCATCCCATACTTCTTGTCCATTATGGATTAGCATCTATTTATCAGAGAAAACATTTGGCCTTTGGTTTTTTGGGATTGGCTTACTTCATTTAGCATGATATTCTCTATCCATTTACCTGCAAATGCCATAATTTTATTCTCTTTTACTGCTCAGTAATATTCCATTGTGTATGTGTACACACACACACACACACACACCACAGTTTCTTTTTCTTTGTCCATTCATCTATTGGAGGACATTTAGGTTGGTTCTATAGTTTGGCTATTGTGAAATGTGCTATAAACATTGACGTGGCTGCATCATTGTAGTATGCTCTTTTAGTCCTTTAGGTATAGACCGAGAAGTGGGATAGCTTCGTCAAATGGTGGTTTCATTCAAGTTTTCTAAGGAATCTTCATACTGCTTTCCATATCGACTGTACCAATTTGCAGTCCCACCAGCAATGTATGAGTGTGCCTTTCTCCCTACATCCTTGGCAACACTTATTGTTGCTTGTATTCATGATCACTGCCATTCTGACTGGAGAGATGAAATCTTAGAGTAGTTTTTTTTTTTTTTATTGGTTGTTCAAAACATTACAAAGCTCTTGACATATTTTATACATTAGATTCAAGTGGGTTATGAACTCCCATTTTTACCCCAAATACAGATTGCAGAATCACATCGGTTACACATCCACATTTTTACATAATGCCATATTAGTCACTGTTGTATTCTGCTACCTTTCCTATCCTCAACTATCCCCCCTCCCCTCCCCTCCCATCTTCTCTCTCTACCTCATCTACTGTAATTCATTTCTCTCCTTGTTTTTTTTCCCATTCCCCTCACAGCCTCTTATATGTAATTTTGTGTAACAATGAGGGTCTCCCTCCATTACCATGCAATTTCCCTTTTCTCTCCCTTTCCCTCCCACCTCATGTCTCTGTTTAATGTTAATCTTTTCCTCCTGCTCTTCCTCCCTGCTCTGTTCTTAGTTGCTCTCATTATATCAAAGAAGACATTTGGCATTTGTTTTTTAGGGATTGGCTAGCTTCACTTAGCATAATCTGCTCTAATGCCATCCATTTCTCTGCAAATTCCATGATTTTGACATTTTTTAGTGCAGAGTAATACTCCATTGTGTATAAATGCCACATTTTTTTTTAATCCATTCATCTATTGAAGGGCATCTGGGTTGGTTCCACAGTCTAGTTATTGTGAATTGTGCTGCATTGAACATTGATATGGCAGTATCCCTGTAGTACGCTCTTTTAAGGTCTTCAGGGAATAGTCCGAGAAGGGCAATAGCTGGGTCAAATGGTGGTTCCATTCCCAGCTTTCCCAGGCATCTCCATACTGCTTTCCAAATTGGCCGCACCAATTTGCAGTCCCACCAGCAATGTACAAGTGTACCCTTTTCCCCACATCCTCGCCAGCACTTGTTGTTGTTTGACTTCATAATGGCTGCCAATCTTACTGGAGTGAGATGGTATCTTAGGGTGGTTTTGATTTGCATTTTTCTGACTGCTAGAGATGGCGAGCATTTTTTCATGTATTTGTTGATTGATTGTATGTCCTCCTCTGAGAAGTGTCTGTTCAGGTCCTTGGCCCATTTGTTGATTGGGTTATTTGTTATCTTTTGATTAGCATTTCTCTAATTACTAGAGATGTTGAACATTTTTCATTTTTGAAGAGTCTGGGGCAGGTGACTTGTATGTAGACTGTCCCCACTCTTGACAGGTGATGTTAGCACTGGTCCAGTGGTGGCACTCAGGAGTGAGCCAGCAGGATGGGGTTGTAGTTAGAACAGTGTGTTCTTTAAGTTGGTAACTTTGAATATGGTGCAGTTATTGAGGGTTTGGAAGTGTTGGGGGATGACTTTGTATAGAGAGTGATGGCCAACATCTCATTGGAGGATTCTTCTTCTTGCCGAGGAGGATGTAAGCCACCCGAGAACTTGAGAACCTGTGTGCCCATCAACTCAATTCACTTCTGACACTGTTGGTTAAGTACTCAGGCCCATGAGAGCGCACACTTCATGTGCCAGTTGAAAGGCCCAGGTTGCCACCTGTAATTGTACTGACTGGCTATAAATTGGGGATTCTCACAACCCCTCCCTCATTTTTGATAGTTTACAATGTGGATTGAGGATGACCCTCAGAAGAAAGTTTTGAATTTTGGAGCATTTGGTTTCAGACCTATAGAAATGTTCAACAAGTAAAGTCTATGCAAGTATTCCAAAATCCGAAGAACCCCCCAAATCTGAAACACTTTTGGATCCAAACATTTCAGATAGGGGCACTCCACCTGCCATGGCTGCAGAACTCTGGGAGGCACTTTGTCTACTGTTACTGGTTTACTATAGAGGGTACACCTTGGGAACAGCCAAGTGGGAGAGGTGCTAGGAAAAGGATGGAGGAGGACCGCAGGACTCCCCTGCTCCCAGGGCCTGCCATACACCCAGCACTTCCTGGGTTCTTCAGCCTGGAAGCTCTCATGATCCTGCCCCGTAGAGTAGGCTTTTTATGGAAGCTTCAGAGACAGGGCGATGGTTCCTATTGGCCACTGGTGATTCAGTCCATCTCCAGCCGTAGGTTTGGGTAGGTAGATGGTCGGGCTAAAGCTTCTAAATCTCTCATTACATGGTTGGTTCGTCTGGCTCCCAGCATAAGCTGTCATCATCAGCATAAGCTCAGATATGGTCAAAAATAGCTTATTATGATAATAAATGATGCTCTTCTCATCCCTATCATTCAGGAAAGTTCAGAGGTTTCATGAGCTCTGTACCAGGACCTGGGACTAAGACCTAAAATCACTTCTGACTTCTAGATCCATGTTAGTATTTCTGAATGAATCAACATTCTTAGGGAGAATTCAAAACAGAATAGAAACCATAATGGGTGGACTATATTTCAGATGAATAATACAATCATGCTGAAGGGGAAAGGAAAGAAAAAAACTAACCCAAACACTTTTAAGAGAATTTTAACTCTGTATATCCTCAGGCCGAGGAGAAAATATGTATAAACAAATATTAAACTCTAGTTAGTAGGTGTTTTTCATAGTTGATGCATTAGCAGTACTGAAAATAATTTGGACATATTCTGGAATTGAGGAAATAAACACATGTATTGTGGATAATAAGAACCAAATTTTTCTCTGTTGGAGAAGGCAGTAGCAGATGTGGGAATGCATAGGGGTGGAATGGCCTCTGTGGTGTTGGGTTGAAATTGGAGGTCGTGTGAACTCCCGGGTTTTCACATAGACTGATACACTGTGTGTGTGTGTGTGTGTGTGTGTGTGTGTGTGTGTGTGCGCGTGCACATGTGCACATTATCTAGCTTGGGGCTTCTCACCTTTGGCAGTACTAACAGTTTGGAGCTGTGGGTGGCTGGCTGTATTGTAGGGTGTTTGTCAATACCCTTGGCCTCCAGCCACTAAATAATTAAATGTAACCAGGGTTCTCTGATACAGTGGCTGATTTCAGCAAGAATATAAGGTGAGCTGGAAACATCTTGTGAAAGAAAGTAAACAAGTGCTCAAAAAATGATGATCTGTCAAAAGGACGTGAGAGCCAGGGCTCCCACTGGCCAAATCTGAGAAAATAAATAGTGCTAAATAGTGCCAGGAAGGGACTGTCACCCATGGAATGGAATGAGGCCCTGAGTTGATGCTAACAGAGAGAGAGAGCGGATATTCTGGGGAAAAGACAGTTCTACCTGTAGGTTTTTAGCTCATGAATAAATGTAGAAAAATCACCATCTGGTAAACACCAGATGTTTAAGTCAGAATCATCAGTGGATGCAAAAATTAATAGTGAAAATATGAGAAATGGGTATTTGCATATTTTCTTGACATCCCTCTGTAAGGTGACTTATTAACCATAAAGGGAAGTTACACTCCTTTGCTGTGTGCTAGCTGCCTAGGCAAGCAATCTCCATTGACCTCACCAGTAATGGATGAATCAGCATCCTATCCTTACGATGCGACGCTGAGCACCACCATTCGTGTGATATTTTTGCCAAAAATGCATAACCCGAACGTGATCCTGAGGAAACATCAGACAAACCCACCTGAAAGACAGTCTGCAAAACAAATGGCTTTTGCTCCTCAAAATGTCAAGGTCACTAAACACAAAGGGAACTGGAGCAGCTTGTCTAGATCAAAGCAAGCAAAAGATGCATGGGGGGAAGGTGGCCCTGGATTAGATTCTGGAACAGCAAAAAATGCTTTTCTTATAGTAAAGGTCATAGTGGGACATTTGGTGGAATTTGAATCAAGCCTATAGATTGGACAATGATATCATTATCAATGTTATACTTCACTGGTCTTGATCACTGTGTGTGGTTATAGAGACTTACTTTCCTTTTAGGAAATATACAGTGACATATTTAGGGTTAAACTGGCATCTTGTCTACAATTTACTTTGAATTGTTTAGAAGGGAAAATTGTGTGGTCTATACATGCAGAGAACATTAATGATACAGCAAATAAATGTGGTTTAAGATGTTCTCAGCTGGAGAACCTGTACTATTTTGCAAATTTTCTAAAATTCCAAGCTTATTCCAGAATAAGAGTTTTAAAACATCACGAGGAGGAGCTTTCCTGCTCCTTTCAGCTCACAGTTCAGGAATAAAAGCAAAGATAACCTTTTGATTTTTATTCATCTGGATAATTCTAAAAGATTGGTGGGTTAGAAAAATTGTTTTGTGGAAGGACAGATGAGGAAGAACAATTTACTATCTTGTTTTGGTAATTGCTTAATTATTCAAATATGATTTCTTTCTCTGAGTGATTGTGAGCTTTTTTTTTTTTTTTTTAAATAGAGAAACTTTAGAGCAAAAATGTAACTTGGTTAAAGTTAATTCCTAAGTCCCCATGAAATGAGCAGTGCCTTTGGCCTCTGTTTGATCCTGGCAGTGTGCACAGCTAATGTCTGGCCAGTGTTTTGGAACCAGCAGGCAGTCAGGAGAAGGCTGCTCTTGGGGCCTCTCGCCATGGCTGGTCATGATTTCCCATACAGATGGGACCTGGTGAACTTTGGCAGAGGTCATCCTCAATTCCCAATCTAAAACTCCCAGTCATAATTTTTATGAGTATGTGATTAATAATATCATTGAGGTTGTAAAGTAACTCCCAAATAATACCTCTACTGTCCACTTACTTTTGCACAAAGAGCTGTTCAAATGGCACTGTCTTTTCTGGTACATGGGAAGAAAGTAAACTAAGTACAAAATGGGAACTTTCAAATATGTAGAATACTGTGTAATAGTTCAGTGACTGCTCTTTTCTGTCTGATGTCTTGAACGTTAAGGTATAAAATGATTTTCTGGCTAATCCCATTTTGACTTTAATTAATTAATTAATGTGCAGTACTGTTGAGAACATTTCTGCCATTAGCCATTATTTTACCACATAATCATTAGGGGAAAAACAGATAATGATTGATTTTTACATAGTAATATATAATACTTTCTTTATAGAATATTATTTATTTAAAATATTTATTATTCAGAGAATATTAAAGAAAAGATGCTTTTGTGTTCTAATTTTCTTCTCACAACATTGTTTAGTGAGATAAAGATATTTTTTCATGTTGTATTTACTATTCAAGTTGAAGGATTTTTAAAAAGTCCTACAGGATAAATGTGTACTTGAATGGCTCCATTCTTTGATATAAAAAATGTAAATTAATATTTGATTATAATTCCTTTGAGACATATTTTCTAAAATCAACACCTCTTTTTCAGATTTGAATGTGGAATGAAATTACAACATATCATTTATCCTGTAAGACTGCATACATTTCAACTTTTTTGGATGTTGCTAGTTACAAATTCATTTACTGGTCATCAGAAAATAATCTCTGTTCAAATTATTAACTATTTCTGAAAGTTGTGTTGTCTTTTACTGAAGGGAGGGTCTGGTTCCAGCTCTTCTGGCATTGGCCACATACAGAGCTAGAAAATTTACACCTGCACAAAGCTGTAAAAGAAAAGCCAGTGAAGTTAAGTACGAAATAGTAAATACATAAGACAGCAGTATTATTTTTATATTGGGAGAGGGAAGAACAAAAATCCTGAGAGTTAAAATGCCTTGCTTATAAGTTCCATTCTGTAAAAAAAGCTTGTAAGTTGAAATACTCTGAATTGTTCATTTTTACCTAAGAACCATCTTTTTTGGGAAATTAAATTGCTCCTGATCCTTGGTATTTCAACTTTCATCCTTCCCAGTCCCTCCTTTGGGGCCCTGTTTTCCTCTAAAACTCCTGGTATTGGGATACATGAAAGGTTTGCATAGTGCTGGCTTCATTCTGCACTGCTCTTCTGGGCAGTGCCTCACATGGACGGCTGTGTGCCTCGAGGGGCCTGCCTTCTGCCTGCGCCTCTGCTCGCTGTCGGACATCAAGTGGTCATCTCACAGGCACTGCAAGTCCATCTTGCCCATGATGAGTGGAGTTGTCTCCTGTCGGCTCAGCCCTTGTCTGCACATGGCATCTTCTGTCCTACTGCCGAACAAACGTTGGGTGTTGTGCTCGGTTCATCTTCCCATTGTCAACCCCAGTGAAGTCACTCTGCCCTGTCTGCCTCCTGTATCTCTCTCTGGTCCTGCTCTTTTTCTTTGTTGGCGCTGTCCACACCCTAGCTGTGGACCACAGCCTGCCCATTCTTCACTGTGTGGCTGAGAGCTGATCCATTTTCCCATCTTCATTCCTGCCCTTTGCAGTCCCTTTTCCATCTCACAGCCTAAGTGGCCCTGGGCTGTATAAACAAGGTCCTCTCCCTCCAGCCTCAGCCATCCTCTTTGCTTAGAAGGGACAGTGACATCTTTGCCTGGTCCTGCCAGACCCTGAGTGCCCCATTGGCCCTGTTAGCCCCTCTGGCTCTCTTCTCTCCTACTCTTGGGCAAGGCTGTCTTTCTTTCGGTTTTCCCCACAGAAATAACTGGTGGTGACCATTTGCTTTTTACAGCAGTGAAAGATCCCTAAAGCACCCAGGTTTCTCCCTGATGGCATCCAGATCTCAACCACCCTAGGTGTCCTTCTGTATCTTTTTGTTTTCTTTCCCAGCCAGAAAAATGTATTAAGTCACAAATGTGTTCCTCCTCTGGAACTCTGCAGCTGTGGTTCCTGTGCATAGGGACCGCTCCGCCAAGTGAGATCCCCTTTCTTCTTCAGAAGTTCTTTGGTTTTGGTCAGTGGATCAATTGCCCTTTGATGGCCTGACATCATTCAAGAATTCTTACCTCCCTAGTTTGTCTTTCTAAGCACACTGCTTCAGCTGAGCTTCATTTTTACTGATGTAAATGCTGAAATGTAACGTTTTTTCAATGATTCTTTAGGTATGTTTGTGTCATCAGAAATTTCCTATATCTTCTAATACATTCATTATAAAAACATTTATTTATGAAAGCTCTTAGAGGAGTCTGATAACGCCCATGTCTCAGGCATGTAATAATTTTTGTGTATCCTTTCCCCATTAACAAGAGGGAAAGTTCTTAGAAATAGTAGCTATTGTGTGTGAGCTGGCATTGCCCACAGAGCAAGGCTGGAGAGCAGTGCATTTCTCCTGGGTGTGTGCTAGGAAAGGTACTTATTAGGACCATCATCTGTGTGTGGTAGTGTCTTACATGGTAGGAGGGCAAGGAAGATGAGGAGAAGGACAGAGAGGAGGAGGAGGAGGAGAACAAAGATGACGTATTTGTATAGCTGAAGGAATACCATTAATATTTGAGTTCTAGAACTTTCTCTAAATGTTTTAGGGTAGTTTGGATAGTTTGGGAATTGGCTTTTATAAAATAAGAACACAGCACATCTTCTGAGCAGGAACAGATGCTCAGAATTTTTCATATAGTTGCTCATATGATCTAATATAAAGAGATGCATAGAAAAATGCCTGTAAGGTTGTAGTAAGCTGCTAATATTGATAAGCTTAAAGATGGGAAGTCGTAGAAAAATATACTCTCTTCTCCCCCATGTACATGCATTAGGGCACCGGGTAATCTGCTGTGATAAAGATTTCTAAATACATTGGTGTAAATTAAGATAGACATGTATTAGCTTTCATGCAATAGTCTTCCAGTCCGAGCTAGTGGGGCGGGTCAGCTTCATGAGGTCTTTCAAAGACACCCCCCACCTTGTGGCTGTGTTTCATTCCCCTTGACAAAGCTGAGTTCCCACCACACGAGGAATCTCACAGGAAGAGGGAATGAGAAGAAGTCTAGCAAGCGCTTTGTTTTATAAGCAAGTACAGCAGGTGAGGAGCGCTCGCTTTAGCTCGTGTTCCCGTGTCTGGGAGTTAGTTTCAGCCTGGCTGCAGCTAGGTGGGGAGATACAGGCTGTGTCTGGGTGTCTTGCTCATGTAAATCTTGATTTCTGTGGGAACAGGAAAAAGGTTTTAGGGGAGCTAGCAGTGTATCTTAACATGCTTCTATATTTTCAAAAACTTCTACACATACTGTTATTATAATTTTAAAAAATCTGTTGCAAAAATCACGATGCAAAATTCAGACGGTGCCAACGATGCAGTGAAGAGGAAGCTGCCCTTCCTACCTCATTCCCCTACCCATATTTCTTCTCCTTGGAGAAAACTAGTGCTACCATTTGTTGCCATTGTAGTTTGTAATTGTTGAACTTTACATTATCCAGCCTCCCAGGACCACAGTTTTCTCACTTTGAGGCACCTCGAGTTTCTTTGTGGTGCTCTCATTCCATAACTGGTTAATGGAAGTTTCCAAATCAGGTGTGCTCTCAGCTTCCTTCCTGTGGGATCTGATTGCCAGGTGAACGATAGGTGAGGAATAAATGCTGACTGAAGATCAACACTGTTAAGACCCAGGAACAGATGTGGGCTTCCTTGGCCGTGGACTGAGGGTTTTAGACTTTGTGAGCTACTTTTAAGGCCCTGTAATCAAGATGACCCAGGCTCTTCTTCATAAACCCTTCTGTGTCATAGGACTCTCCCACGCACCGTTTGTATTTCTCTCGCAGCAGTTACCTAGTTTAACTTTACTTTCAAATAGTCATTATCTGCTAGGCTCAGTTTTTTTCCTGCTGAGCACACATTTGTGGTCTCCCTCTCCACACACTCATTGAAGTACATTTGACATAGAATGAACTTCTAACATGTAAAGTGTTCAGTTTGATGATCACTGACACAGACACGTACAGCCATGAAACCATCATGACTAGATGCTGAACGTTTCTGTCACCTCCAGAGGCTTCCTCAGGGTCTGGGTAATCCATGTCCCCGTTCTGTTGTGACCACATGATCTGCTTCCTGTTGCTATAGTTTGTTTTGCATTTTCTCAAATCTGTTCTTAGTAATTTATACTCTATGCATTATTGTTGGTCTTGCCTCTTGAATTGGGTATAATTATTCTGAAATTCATCCTTGTTATTTTGTATGTTGATGACTCGTCTCTTTTTACTGCTGAATAGAATTCCACTGTTTGGAAAAACCACATTATATTAATCCATTCATTTATTTGTTGATGGACATTTAGATTTTTTCCAAGTTTTGATTATTACAAGTAAAGCTGATATTAACCTTTGTGTATAAGTCTTTGCATGGACATATTTTTATTGAACTTGAAAATATTTAGGAGTGAATTGTCCAAATCATGAGATGAGGATGTGTTTAGCTTTTTCAGAAACTGCCAAACTATTTCAAAATAGGTGGACCATTTTATACTGCCACCTCCAGGTGGGGCCGTCCGGATTGTTCCCTGTCCTCACCAGCAGCCATGGTTTAATTTTTAGCCATGTGAATTGGTGTGTAGTGGCATCTCTTATTTTTGACAGTAATGATGCTGTACATTTTTCTGTGCTTATTGGACATTTTGCAAACTGTCTGTTTAGATCTTTTGCCCGTTTTTTTCTTTTTAAGCTTGGTTTGTTTGTTGTCTTATAAGATATATTGTAAAAATGTTTTTTTTAAAAAAAATATTCCATGTTTCTTGTCTGACATATGGTGTTGTAAATATTTTTTCTCAGTCTGTGATTTGCAGCTCACTTTTTAAACTATCTTTTTTTAATGTTTTATTTTTTAGTTGTAGATGGACACAGTACCTTTATTTTATTTATTTATTATTATTTTTTAATGTGGTACTGAGGATCAAACCCAGTGTCTCACATGTGCTAAACTATCTTTTGAAGAACAGACTTTAAATTTATTTTATTTTTATTTATTTGTTTTTTGGTACTGGGGATTGAACCTGGGACTCTTTACCACTGGACCGCATCCCCAGCCCTTTTTATTTTTTATTTTGAGATAGGGTCTCACTAAGTTGCTAAGGCTGGCTTCAAACTTGTAATCCTCCTGCCACATCCTCCTGAGTTGCTGGGATTACAGGTTTATATCTACATGCCCAGCAGACTTTACATTTAGATGAAATACAATTTGTTGATATTTTTATGGTTCATTTTTTTTGTGCACTATGAATCTGCTTCCTACCCCAAAGTAACAAAAATTTTGTTTCTTTTATAAATCTTAAAATAATTTTTAGACTTTTAAGACACATTTAGGTTTGTGATCCATTTTGAGTTGATTTTTGTCTCTGATGTGAATTGGAGTGAGGTTCAATTTCTTTCCCTCCCCGTCTTCCCGAGAATATCTAGTTGTTCTAGTGCTATTTATTGGAAAGACATTATTTCCCAATTGAATCGATGGTAGCAAGCTGTTGAAGTTTACAGTGGATGTGGGTGTTTTAGTGCTACTTCATGTTCAGGGGTTTGCTGTTATTTGAGAGTCAAAGGGAAAAGTACTCTTGAGTGTTCTCCCTAGGCCATTGGACACTGATGATAAATTTCTTCAAGTTACAAGAATTAGGTTTTTAGCTGACTCATTGTTCCCCAATTTAACCTATGTCATTTTATTTTTAGGTGTTACACATAATATCGCATTACTTCGAGAGGTGATAATCAATTCACGCTTTGTAAAAGGAGACATCAGTACTAAATTTCTGTCGGATGTATATCCTGATGGCTTTAAAGGTTTGTATGATTGAAATATTTTAGTTACTCCAAGTTATTTTGTTACTTAAAGTCATTATTTTCATGCTTTATTGTCACACACAATTTTTCCATTTTGAAATTTTGGCCTTTGACTTATATTATACTTGATTTATTAACATATTTGCAATATCCTAGACTAGTGACATTCATGATTTTAAGTGTTCATGTGTGACTCTTGAATATACGAATCTGCAGTTTTATTGAGTGAAGAATGAAACCATGTGAAATGTTCTGTGAGTTTAGCCTGTGGGCAGAGAATGTTAATAGATCATTGTCCTACCTGACTTTCTGATATAGGTATATATAGGAACCCTTTTTTAGTGACTCTGTATATCCTTATGAAAAACAGCATTGACATTTTCAGAAATCCAGATGCTTGTCCTAGTTGATAAAAATGATGATGTCGGCTGGGCATGGTGGCACCTGCCTATTATCCCAGCAGCTCGGAGGCTTAGTCAGGAGTATTATAGGTTCAAATCCAGCCTCAGCAACTTAGTGAGGCTCTAAGAAACCTAGTGAGACCCTGTCTCAAAATAAAAAATAAAGTGGGCTGGGATGTGGTTCAGTAGTAAAACACCCCTGGGTTCAAACCTTTGTACAAAAAAAAAAAAAAAAAAAAAAAAAAAAAAAAAAAAAAAGACAATGTGTAAGAAGACGATGGTTTTTAGTCTGAAAATGAAGTTTTCAATAAAGAAATGAGTGGAATATGATGTTTAGCACTGGACAGTTGTCAGTGAGTGTTTCCAAGTAATAGAAAAAAATGGTCGATGAGGAGGAAAAAATGAGAAACGGAGGAAACTCTTCTGTGAGTGTTGAAGACGTGGTTAATGTGTTATTAAGAAACTCACAGAATTTACCTGAGACTTCATGGAAAAGAGACAAGGTGAGATCCAGAAGCCTCTACACGAATTTCTGGTGATGGTGGGATGTACAAAGGTTAGGTAGTCTTTCATTTAAAGTGTTCTAGTCTATGAAAGGACTTACATAGTCACGTCAGGAGAGATATGTAGATTCATGTAGTTGATCTGCTAAATGCATTTATAATGTAATTTTTAATTTAAAATTTACAATTTAGAGTTTTCCTAAGAAATAGATTTGAATCTTATTTTAAACATTAGTGCTAGAGTTTTATCATTGGTATCAAGGGGAAGGAGGAAGTTCTTTTATTTGGGTTCTTAAAATCCAAGGATTCAGGGGCTGGGGATGTGGCTCAAGCGGTAGCACGCTCACCTGGCATGCGTGGGGCCCAGGTTCGATCCTCAGCACCACATACAAACAAAGATGTTGTGTCCGCCGAGAACTAAAAAATAAATATTAAAATTCTCTCTCTCTCTCCCTCTCTCTCTCTTAAAAAAAAAAAAAAAAAATCCAAGGATTCAGGGCTGGGGTTGTGGCTCAAGTGGTAAAGTGCTCGCCTAGCACATCTGAGGCACTGGGTTCGATCCTCAGTACCACATAGAAATAAAACATTGTATACACCTAAAACTAAAAAATAAATATTTTTAAAAATCCAAGGATTTATTAGTACTTAAAAACTTACAAATTTGAAAGAGTATAAAAGAAAATGCATATTTAACATGATTGCAGTTTTATTTTTGTGTAATGATTTCATTAATGTCTGTTGGTTTCATGAGGTCAGGAATCACTTAAGTCATTGCTTCTTACTGTGTCCCTAGCAACAAACCATGACAGACATTAAGTAAACAATTGTTGAATTAATTAAAAGAATCTTATTGGTAGTTTTGATGAAGGGATTACTTTGCATATTTTTAATTATCTGTACATGTTTCCAGATAGTCCATTCACTCTGTTTTGATTCTACTGTTTTGGCCTCTTGTGCTTACTGAGATTTTAATTAAAAGTTGAGGTAAGTTGTTAGGTAGACTCAGTATTTTCTTGTGTCTGCCGACCAAATTCATCTGTGAAGGTGATATGATAGGAAATGGTGGGCCGAAGGAGAAAACAGGCAAACACTTCAGAGAACCTTTAGAACAAGCATATGCATGTGTGGGTATTTAAATATACACACACATTCACATGAGTATGCATAAATGGTAAAATATCCCATAGAAAAATTTCTAATTGGAGTTGATGACCGTGTATTGTACATTTAGCAACAATAGGAAATGTTCCACATTCTGTAGATCAGGGAATCCCCTTCAGAAATTCACTAAAAACCTATATATTACAGTTTTCTGTAATATGCCTAATACGTTTTAAATTTCTATTTTTTGTTAGGAATATCAGCAGGACACTGTAATTTTGCCTCTTAGCTTATACAAGAAAGGATTACAGTATTTTTAATTGTTACAAGTGTTAGAAGAACTTTTTGCAGTTATTTAAGCTCAGCCTTCATTTTCCATACAAGGAAACAAAAACTCAAAGCAATTGATGAGGCTAAATGACCAGTAAAATAAGGAAGCCAGGAACAGATCCTAGGATTTTCTTTCTTTTTCTTTTTCTTTCTCCCTGCCTCTCTTCCTCTGTCTCCCCTGCTCCCTCTCCCTTCTCCTCCCTGATTTGTTCATCCTCCAGTGCTGGGTTAACCCAGGGCCTTGAGCTTGCTACCCTCCACCACTGAGCCACATCCCAGCCGAATCCAGCGCGAAGGCTCTTTCCGTGTGCTGGGCTTCAGATTCATAAATCACCAGACGTTTCGGTTGGGCCCACTGCGTGTCGTCTTGCCGCCGAGGACTCGCAGCATGCACACCTGTGTCTGCCGTTCCTAATGCCTCCTGTTTCACTCCCGCCTACGGTTTGTGGTCAGTTTGTTCCTCTCTGAATGGCCACCGTCTCCTAGTGCTCGCTCTTTCCTTCCTATGTTAACCCAGAGCAAGTCTTAGATAAATTGAACTATCGTCTTTGACTGTTTGATACATGTGCCCAAAAGAGACAGCAGGAAGTGGCAACTGAAGTTAGTCCAGGACCCTCTCAACATGCTTGAGGCAGGGTCACTTTGTCCCTTTGGGCTTACCCATCTGCTTCCCATCTGTCCTGCTCTCCTGGGCGCTGCTCATAGACAGTGTCTGTCTTTATGACTGCATTAAAATTTTCTATTATATGAGCTTACCTCCCCAGATCTGTTGTGGACTAAGATAGTTTTACTGAATTTTCTTAAATTTGCACTTGGAAATTATTGTGTCCAAAATTAAAATAAAGCATACACAAGAAACTATTCTGGTCCACTCTTTATATTCTGATGTTTCCATTTGCTCAAATAAATCCCTAAAAAGCAATAAGAGGGGAGAAAACATGAATTCAGTCATTTCCTTTTACTTTGATTCTAAAGATAAGGAAAATGAAGAATAAGATATTTTGGTTCTGAAATCAAGAGGAAATAAAGAAGAAAATATTTTAAGAATCATAATTTCAATTGGAATGTAATAAACTCTTTGAACTTATTTCCCTATTGCCTTGCTGTATTTTGACCTGAAGCCCCATCAAAAGAAATTGTCATAATTTTATATATATATGTGTGTGTGTGTGTGTGTTTTTGTGTGTGAAAAATACAAAAGGAAATTAGCAAATGCTACACATTCGGGCTTTTCTCCTTCCTCCACACCCAGTGGGTTGTTAAAACACTTCCCAGCAAACCACTGCCTAACCCTTTGACATGAGGGCCACTAGCGTGAAGAGGAAGAGGGTCACCCATCTGAGACGGAGACCTCGGCGGGTCCCCGAGGACGAAGCACTGATGCAGATGTCTGCACTCACTGAAAATGGACAGAGCAGAGAGGGGTTAAATTAGAGAAGGCTTGATGAGCCAAGACATTTCAGCAGTCCAAGTGTCTGAAGGTCACTGCTAAGAACCGAGTGACCCAAGGCAATAACTGAACGAAGTGTCCCAAAATATTTAGCAAAAAGGTAAAGAAAATAAAACCATTCAGGCAGTAAGAAATGTGGAGGGAAGATCCACAAGATTTTGCATGTAAATGAATATATATCATGGGAGTTTAATGGAAAGAAAAATGGACAAAACAAGGATGAAATAAGTTGTAGGGGAGTCTTGGTTTCACTCTTCTTTAGAAGCCTTGGGGTTTGGAAAGATCCACCAGATTTCAGATAGGATTAATGAAAAAACTGTGTAAGGCTTCTAGAAAGGAAGAAAGAAAAAATAAAGAATGTGGGCTGGGGATATAGCTCAGTTGGTAGAGTGCTTGCCTCGAATAAGACCCTGGGTTTGATCCCCAGCACCACAAAGAAAAAAAGAAATAAGAAAAAAAGAAAAAAAGATATGCCAAGAATGTTTATTGAGATCTTCTTCAGACTCCATAAACCAGAAGGTGGAGAACCTAAAGGCAAGATCTGTTGCATAGGAAAGAAATTGGTTCCAGAGGACTGTGCTCAATCAAGACAGCCTGCATTTGTCAGTGTTTTATTTTTTTTTATTGGTTGTTCAAAACATTACAAAGCTCATGATATATCATCTTTCATACATTTGTGTCAGTGTTTTAAAAAGGTGTTTTCAAATAAATAGAGAAATGTCTCAGTATGTGTATTTATTTTGAGGAAACTGCTGAAGAAAGTACTCCAACTAATTTTGAAGTAAATGTGATTGCTTAAATATGCCTATGCACTCCCGCTCCAAACCCCACTAAACTGAAGTTTTTGAAGACATGGGCCCTCAAGGGAAAGAGAGTGAATTGCATTTTAGAAAAGGAAAAGGTAAAAGATAATTTTTACTGACTTTGCAATATAGGAAAGTTGAATCCTAAACTGGCAAGGGAGAAAGAGTTGATCATTATCACTTTATGTTCCCACTGTGGAAACGGATGGACGAATCCCAAAGCATCTGAATACGTGAGTGTGTCCCAGGCAGAGTTCTGGGCAGGTAGGACTTGTCAGCAAGCAGAAGCGCTGGCTGCCCTCTGGGGATCTGCCTTCCTGCAGGCTGGCAGGCTGTGTGCATTCTCAGCTCCCCCAGGGCAGCTGTGCAGGCGGCTGTGGATGAGATCCTGTTCAGAAAAGAGAAGGGACCTTTGTCTGGCCTGTCAGCCTGGAGCGAAGAATGGAAACCAGCATTCTGTCACCAGAGGACCAACAGCGGGGAGCATTCAAGGAGAGTCCAGGGTCGAGCCAGGGCAGGGAGGCTGTATGGGTATCAGGCCACAGGGGAACTTGCAGGAGATAAAGCCACTCTGGTTATGAGGAGGAATAGCTTTATGCTAGAACGGCTGGTGGAATGGGTCAGTTATGATCAAGTCCTACACATGGACCTGAATACCTTTCAAAGTGGGCTATCAACAAAAGGGCGGAAGTTGATGTGGAGCATATCATATCAGTTTGTCTGAGATGTGATGAAAGATGGTGCGTTCAGTTTGGGCACTTCCTTTCTCCATATGGCCTGAGTTGGCACACCAGCAGGTGATCAGACCAAGTAAAATAGTAATGAATGTCTTGCCATTAAAGGGGTCCCAGAATGTGTTGCCTTTCCATTCCCGATGATATGTAGGATGCATGCGTGTCTGAAGAAGGGGCTTGTCAAGTCTTCTGTGAACCACTAGAGGAAATGCATTTCTCACACACACACACACACACACACACACACACACATAATTACACATAATTACACACAATTGTCATGAAAAATACTGTGTTCAAAGTGTTTTGATAATTGGTTTTGCTGAGCATGTCTCACTAAATTGGGTTTATGGACTGATTCCTTTTTTCCCTTTGTTCTTTATAGTTATATGTGACAGTAGAATGTATTTTGACATATCATATATTCATGGAGTATAGCTTCCCATTCTTGTGGTTGTACATGATGTGGAGTACACTGTTTGTGTATTCATATATGAACACAGGAAAGTTATGTCCAATTCATTCTACTGTCTTTCCTGTTCCCATCCCCCTCCCTTCCCTTCATTCCCTTTTGTCTATCCGCCCTCCCACCCCTTATTGTGTGTTAGCATCCATATATCAGAGAGAACATTTGACCTTTGGTTTTTTGGGATTGACTTATTTCACTTAGATAATAGTCTCCATTTCCATCCATTTACTGGCAAATGCCATAATTTCATTTTTCTTTATGGCTGAGTAATATTCCATTGTGTGTGTGTACCACATTTTCTTTATCTGTTCATCTGTTGAAGGGCACCTAGGCTGATTTCATGGACTGATTTCTTTATGCAAGTTGATAAATATGACCCAAAGCAGTTCTGTTTGAAGGTATGACATCTCTTGCCCTTAGAGCTTATTATAAATGCAGATTACCCAACCTCTCCCCATGCTTTCTACTGGTCACATGCTGCGGGTGGAATGCAGGAATGGAGGCTCATTTAATCCAAGTGATTCAAATGCCCAGTGACATTTGAGAAGAACTGATCCTCTTTATACTCCAAAAGGCCTTGTGATTTTGCCACATTATAAATTAAAACCGGAGAAATTTAAAAAACTTTACTAATTTATTTTTTAGCTGGGTGTGGTGGTGCATGCCTGTAATCCCAATGAGAGGCCAAGGCAGGAGAATCACAAGTTCAAGGCCAGCCTCAGCAACTTAGCGAGACCCTGTCTCAAAATTTAAAAAATTGGGATGTGGCTCAGTAACAAAATGCCCCTGTGTTTAATCCCTAATACTAGAAAATTTAAAAAGTAAAAATTGTATCAATTCATTTTAAAGTTCATGATAATAAATCCATTTTGCTTTGACATAAGAGCAATGACGTCATCACATGTTGTGTATGTATCCCTCAGAACTAGGAACCTCTGCAGATCGAGGGACTCCTGATAGAATGAGAGATTTTTGTTTGTTTGTTTTGAAAAGGAAAATCAATCTTAGGACTATGAAAAATATTTTAACTTTGCAGGACCCTGAATGGCTCCTACACTGCTCATTTTGAGAAGAGTGGGGACAAATTTCTATAACACTTTCTTATAGGATAATTAATTATGAAGTTACATGGGATGGTTCCATCACTGTTCCAATGTCAGGGGATGACCAGGAACTTTCCAAAACCTGGAAGCTCCCATGGAGGTCTGTGGTTGAATTCCCAGAACCACATTTGTATTAGGGTTACGTAGCTTCCGGGTTTGTCTTTGAAGGGGAATAGATTTCTTGGGCTTTCCTGACCCTTCAATTTCATGAAACACCTTCCCATAGAAAAATGAGCTGCAGATCTTGAAAGTATTTATATTTTAATTTTGGATATTTTTAGTTTCATTTCTATTTAGCGTGATTTTAGACATAATATTCAGATTATTTCTTTCAAATAAATTCAGAATTGTATAAACACATCTTACTGCTGATGGTCCAGCACTCAGGTTGCTCCTGCTGTGCTGTTTAATGCTCTACTATTGCAGACAGTCCTGTGATAAATAGCTTTAGAAGTTCTGTGGTCGAACAGCTCTTGTGGGATGTCTTAGCCTTCAGGCCCTGGAGGGGGAGACTCCCCCCGCCCTTGCACTTCTTGAGGAACTCTGTGCGTGGAGGAGGTTTCCCTGCCGGGCAGCTCTCAGCCACACCAGTGGTCCTCCCCAGGCCTTCCCAGGCTAGACCACTGCCCCTTGGGTCAGCTAACTTATGGTGGGAAGAGAGAGTGAGGGAGAGAGAAATTCACTGATCAATGGGTGGAAGAGGCCCCAGGCCCCGAGTTCACACACACAGGCAAGAGAATCACACCTTTCTTTTCTTTTTTTTTTTTTTTAAATATAGAGTCAAGAGTTGAGGATGAAAGGGTAGAGGGGATGGGGAGGGATGGAAGGAGAGTCCTTCAAATCAGCTGCTGTGGACGTTCTCTCTTTTTTTTTTTTTTTTAAGATAGAGTGAGAGAGGGAGGGAGAGAGAGAGAGAGAATTTTTAATATTTATTTTTTATTTCTCGGCGGACACAACATCTTTGTTTGTATGTGGTGCTGAGGATCGAACCCGGGCCGCACGCATGCCAGGCGCGCGCGCTACCGCTTGAGCCACATCCCCAGCCCCACACCTTTATTTTCTTTGAATCCTTTGCACTAAAAAAACGTGAACCTGCCCTTGTCCTTGACCAGCATCACTCCTCTTCTAGTCTCCATTTCCTTAGAAGTAAAATTGTGGGTGGCAGTGAGAAAGCAGCAGATGCGAGGAGCTTAAGCTTTTCCTGGAGATCTCTGTGGGCATGGCGTATTTACAGTTGTTTTGTTCTGTGAGTCCATTTAAGATCTCCTTTCCCAAATGTGACAGTAAACTTCCAGCAGGGCTTTTTGTCTTACTGAACAATCTTGCACCCTGACTCCTGCACCTTGTACGTTACTAAAACATAATAGATGCCTGATAAAATACTCGTTTGAATGGCTACTAATTCTCTAAGATGGAGGCACAACTGTTAACGTTGTACATGTGGTTGATGGATTGATTGATTGATTTCCCTCAGGACATGTGTTAACAGAGAATGAGACACACCAGCTATTGGCAATTGCATCATCGTTGTTTGTGGCATCCCAGTTACGAGCCCAACATTTTCAAGACCATTCAAGGTACGGTGGATCTTTTACAACTGAATAAATGAGCAGGAAATGTTGCTGATCTGATCTGCATAGGAAATAGCCGATAAAAGATCTGGGTGGTCTCAGTACTAGATCTTCTGATGGTTCTTTTGGGGAAATACAATGAAGACATTGTTTAAATATGATATTTTGTATATTTTGTTCAAACAAGTTTTTTAAATTAAAGGAAAAAAGATCTTGGCCTCTTTGACTTGGATATTAGGAGAGGTGAGATTTCTGACATTTTTTAGAAAATCCATTCAATTTATTATTCTATTTTATTGCTTTGTTGGTGTTTTTAAAAGTTTTGAGAAGTGTTATAGTCTTCAAAATTTGGAATTAATCTGGGCAGTTAAAAGGTGTATTTCAGAAGCTATGAGGTGTAAAAAGGACTCAACACCAGTATGAGGTAGTTTCTTGGCCCCATGCGTACCTTTTAGCTTCCTAGGACCCAGGTGAAAGGATAAGTAAAAACACAGTCCCAGTAACACTGGTGCTTCTGGGTGACTGGACTTTGTATTGTGTGTGTGTATACTTGCTCGAGTAATTCTGTTGAGAAAATTGTGTTACTTCAATTTCTCTTTGTTCCCTTTTGCTTTTCTACAAGGATAAGATCAAAAACAAAAGGACAAAAAGGTGAAAGTTGACCAAAAGCACAAATCAGAAACTCAGAAGTGATTTCTGAGGAAGCAGGTAGAAGAAAAACGAAAATGAGGTTAGGCTGTATTTTAATGGATGATGTGATTTTGCTCAGAAAATCTCACAGTAGCTGGTACTCTTCATTTGCGGTATTTCTCAAGAGCAAGTACAAGAAGCTTGGTGTGCACTTTCTTAACCTTACGCTCTGGTAGATACACAGGGAGAGGAGAAAGGATGTGGGTACCAGCACATCACTGCACCAGAGGAGGGAGCAGGGAAACGCTCAACAGAACCGCGAGTCTGGTGCTGGTGTTTTCCTTCAGTTGTGTTTTCCAGAATACATGACCGCTGGCCACAGATGGCTATTAAAACTGACTTAAAAACCGCTTTTGTAGTCCCGTGAGCCACATGTGGTTAGTGGCTGTGTGTTGGGCTACACCAACTTCCTCTTCGTCATGGCGGTTCTGTTTCCATCAAGTTCTCTTGGACAGAATTCTTCTAGAGGGATGTGTGTGCACAATCTCTCCTGCAGATCCTAGCTTTGGCCTTAAAACCTGAATTGCATACCTCATATTACTTTTTTTGGGGGGGGACACCAAGGATTGAACTCAGGAGCACTCAACCACTGAGCCATATCCCTAGCACTTTTGTGTGTTTTATTTAGAGACAAGGTCTCACTGAGTTGCTTAGCACCTCCCTGTTGCGGAGACTGGCTTTGAACTTGTGATCCTCTTGATTCAGCCTCCCAAGATGCTGGAATTACAGGCTAGTATAACTTTTTATTATTCTTTTGACAAATGCAATATTTATACTGATTCCCTTATCTCCATTTATTATTTGGATCTTTATTATTTCAGAAGTCTTAATGTAGCTAAAAATGAACTGGTTTGATTTTTTTAAGAAACAGATGCAAGTTATTTTTAGAGGGTGTTAACTTCTGGGTGAGAATCCCACAAGGGTTTTAAAAGATAAAAGGCAGCAAAAAGGTAGCTGGGCATGGTAGTATATGCCTATAATTTCAGCCTCTCTGGAGGCTGTGGTTGGAGGATTGCAAGTTTGAAGTCAGTCTCAGCAATTTAGCAAGACCTTGTCTCCAAAAAATTTTTAAAAAGGGTCAGACTGGGGATGTAGCTCAGTAGTGGAGCACTTGCCTAGCATGTACAAGGTCCTGGGTTCAATCCCCAGCACAGCCATATATATATATATATACGCACATACATACACACATACTCATACATATGTACATACACATATCTGAGTGCACATGCTACATGTATGCTTTACATTATTAGATTCATACTGGGAATGTAGTTTTTATTCTGTTTTTTTTTTAAACATGTTGTGAATATTTTCTATTTATTAAGTGGTCTTTGGAAACATTTTAAATCAATTTTTGATTATGGAAGCTCTTAAACAAATACGAAATAAGCAGAATAGTAAAACGAGCCCTGAAGTAATCATTACACAGCTTCAACAACATCAGAAATCTGCCTGCCTTGTTCCAGCTTGACCTCTACCCACTCCTCACTTTTTTACTTGTGTTTTAAGGTAAAATTTACCTACATATAAGTAGAGAGGTCTGACCTGCAGGATCTTAACAAATGGATGCTCCAGCGCAACCCACACCCCTGTATGTAGGTACTAAACATTACCATCACCTCAGGAAGTGCCCGCCCGCCCC
>NW_025999932.1:10460899-10532527 GCF_001458135.2 Marmota marmota marmota | reverse complement strand
CCCCCCAAGCTGTTAGTGCTGCCTTCAATAGATTTAATCCTTAAAGTGATCTTCCTTTGTATTTGTCTTCTGCATAATTTCTGCCTAAAATTATATGTTTGCTAATTGCTACATTAAGAATCTTAAATATCTTATTTTTAAGCTCGTATCTGTAGATATTGAAAAACATTAATTAATAAAGTATGTAGATCAAAAGTTCAGTTATGCAGTTATGTGTACATACATTTCTTATATAATTATTCACTTGGGGGAGTTTAATTTTGGTTGAGCACATCATTTACTCAACAGGCCAGATTATTGTGACATTGTACCACCCATAACAGCAGAGGCCTCTGATATCTAGCAAAATATATTCCTCTTCTGGACAAGGCACAGTCTTGTTTGGCCAAGGTGAAGCTGAGGTTACTTTTGCTTGTTGCTAGAGGTCCCAGGCCCCATGTCCTCAGACCTGAGGTAGGTGCTGAGTCTGTACCCTGGGCTTCTGAGGCGTGTCAGATGACTGGCTCGGAACAGAGGCTGAGTCACCTCCAGGTGTGGCTCCCTGTGTTGTCGTGGGCGTGTTCTTGTCATGTTTTAGCTTCCAAACCAGTAGCCAGCAGCCCTTCCTCTGTGCTGCTTGTTTTGGCTACTGATCTTATTTTCCCAATTTGTCTGTGGGTTTTACTCTTTCATCATTTATGACTTGGAAAAGGACAATAATATGTATCCTTAATATTTAGATAGTAAAATGATAGCAGTATATTTTAGGGAAAAAAAGAAACATCAATGTCAGAAATGGTAGCAATTTTTTATTAAGAAGAGAATAAAATTTGAACATGATTTTTTTTTACATAAATACATGCTGACTTGCTATGGAGTTATATTTCTTCATGATCATTCTTTTTTTTTTTTTTTTTTAAACACTTTTGGGTTGGAGGGTGTCGCTCCGTGCTAGAGTGCTGGCTTAGCATGCGCGAGACCTGGGTTCAATTCCCAGCACCAAAACCAACCAACCTACCACCTACCACTTTCTTTGTCAGAAATAAACCATCAAAAGCTGTATTAAATGACCACTTCACATTAGTTGAAGCCAAATGATTTCGTTGGCACTGAAGTTTGGTGTAATAATTTGTTTCACTGACAATGATTACCTGTATTCTTTTTTCTTCTAATCAACTTTATTTTTGCTTGAAATGCCTGTTCTCCTAGAATCCCAATGTTGCTCCCTTTGCTGAGAATTGGGGTAATTTGCCTGGGTCCTGCCCTTGTCCACCTGGTGAGGATGCCATTCTGCCCTCACCAATGGCTGTACGTCCTTCTTGCTGCATTGTTTTTGTTACTGTGATTCCTTTCTTTTGGTCAGTTTTGTCACTCTGAAAATTATCCTCCATCCTTTCTTATCTGTCACTCAACCTTCCTAGTTCCATGAGTGTCATCTCTCTGCTAAGGTAACTCATCATTGTAGGGATGACCGGTTCTAGTGCTGGGCAGGCCACTTCCCCGTGGCGGAGTAACTGGTGACTAGATCCACCTTTCCTAGACAGGGCATGCTTTGCATGTTTTAAGATTGAGGCGGGGGCCTGGTTCAGTACAAGCCTTTAACTTCCTCTTAAAGATCATGCTGGGGGATGAGCCCTGCTGCAGGGGGCCTGGCGAGTGGTATCTGTTTGCATACATTTCAGGGTGTTTGAGTGCACGTGAGGGTAACTGTCAACTCTGAGGTTTATTAAAGTATTTTGCGGGGTGCAGTGGTTCATGCCTGTAATCCCAGTGGCTTGGGAGTCTGAAGCAGGAGGATCTTGAGTTCAAAGACAGCCTCAGCAACTTAGTGAGGCCTTAAATAACTCAGCAAGACCCTGTCTCTAAAAAAAAAAATATTAAAAAGGGCTGGGATGTGGCTCAGTGGTTAAGTGCCTCTGGGTTCAGTCCCTGGTACAAAAAAAAAAAAAAAAAAAAAAAAAGATTAATTGCAAATATGTAATAAATACATTAGTTTTTTTGGATTCTTTTGGTTTGCTTGCTTTTCTTTCTTTCTTCATTTTTTTCTCCAGCCTCCAGAGGATGTGTTCAGAATCCTAAACGTTTATTTTACAAATGAACAATTAGAAACAATAGCAACTCTTTTAATCTATCTGGAAGTTACGTATGATTAGGAGTACTGATGATATTTACATTTCTTTTTATTGTGGTAGAAAACACATAAAGATTTTTACCATCTTAACCATTTCTAAGTGGACTTCACCATTTCTAAGTTCAGTAGTGTGGACTGGATGCACATTGTTGAGCAATAGCTCTCTAGAACCTTTAGATCTTGAAAAATGAAACTCCATATCCCTTGAAGAACTGCCCCTTCGATGCTGCCCCTGCTAACCGCCATTCTGCTTCCTGTTTCTAGGAGTTTGACTCTTTCAGCATTTGTATTTTCTTTGTAACAGTTATTCCTTTGAATCACTTGAGATGCTTTCAGGCGATTACATCCTCCACTGATGGTGGCTCCGTGTCTTCCTTGCTGTGAGTCATACGGGTTTTCTGCTGGCTTGTGTGTTCATTACTTGTTTTGTTTATTTGAGACAGGGTCTTGCTGTGTTGCCCTGGCTGGTCTGGAACCTCCTGGGCCTAAGCGACACTCCTCCTTGACCCCTGAGGAGTGTGACTCTGGGCAGGGCCAGCATCTCAGTTATCTTGATGTGCACAGACCTCTGTGTCTGAGATGGATTTTTCCATGGTTCTGCCATGAGGAGATAGTAACAGTTTGGACAAAAAAAAAAAAAAAAAAAAGAGGTTTCTGTGAGATATAAACTACTTAACGTAGTGCCCACTAAACTTTAGCTGCCCTTCCCTGGTTTCTTTTTTTCTCTGTAATGACAAAGATCTGTGTCAAGGGCAGTGGCAGTGACACACCCTCATTTTATTCCTAACAGAAAGCCTTGACCGTTGCAGTGGCAACAAGTATATTCTCTGTCAGTTTGAAATATTCTCTTAAATTAAAGGATGGATCTTTTCTTTCCTTATTGAAAAAGAGAATCAAACATAGTCATTAAATGTCATCTGCCTTGGAAAGTGTACATATTGGTCATCATGAGTTCGAATTAGAAAGCTTAAGAGAATTTACCAAGGGACAAAATGATTAGAAGAAAAAAAAAATGAAATTTCCACTCCAAGGAATTTAGGTTGGAGTGGAGGAAAGACAGGAGATCAGGAAGATCTCTAGTGTATCTGGTAAAGATAAATGTCCTGGTTGTATTAAGGAAAAACAAAACAGGGAAGGATGGGGTGGGTGCCCCTTAGGGTAGATGGTGGAAAGTTATGGTTTTAATTTAGACTGCAGGGAATGTTTTGCAGAGAAAATTAACATTAGCACAAAGGAAGGAAAAGAATGAATCTTGTGGATATTAGGGAAGAGCCTTCTGGTGAGAGGAAGCAGTAAATGCATAGGGCCGAGGCTGGAGTATGTATACCTAGCATTTTTGAAAAATAGCAAGGAGATGAGCAGAACTTTCAAGGAGAAAACAAGTAAGTTATACAGTAGTAGAAGGTAGAGTTGTCGGGTCACCTGTGGTGAGGACTGAGGCTTTGTCTCTGAGTGAAACAGGGAGCCGAGCCGTTGCAGGTCTTGAGTGAAAAGACCTTGGTGTGACATATGCATCCACAGGCTTCCTGGCTGCAGCAGTGTCAGTTACTGTAGGTGGTGAGAGTGGAAGTTGGGAGACCATGAGGGGTCGTGGTCCCAAGCCCCAGCCCCAGAATACTGCAGCACTGGTGATCCTGAAGGATGGAGAGGACCCAGCCAAGGGGGCAGAGAAAAACAGCAGGGGGAGGGCAGCACAGTGTGGGTGAGTTCAGGAGCCAAGTGGAGGAAGGGAGCAGAGAGGCTGGGTCCATTGCGCTGTGACCAGTAGGACCAAATGCGACCATTGCCCACAGCACTTAACAATGAGGCGGCCACAGGAGACCACACAAGCGCTGTTTTAGAGGATGGCACTTGCAGAGTGGGGGTTCAGGTCAGAATGATGGGAGCCCAATAGAGTGGGAAGAGAGAAGCTGGAGACTGGTTCTGGCCACTCTTGTCAGGGTTGTCTTGTTTCTAGGCACTTGCATAAAGTCTTATGCCTTCCTTTGATTTTATAGAAAAGGGGCTATTATACTTATACTTTTTTTTTTCCCTAAATACTAGTATTTTGCCAACATTTTGCCATGTTACATACTCTTCAAAAAAGTAGTTTTCAAAAAGTGTACATTAGCACTTTTAAAAAATCAACCCATGGGCTGGGGTTGTGGCTCCGAGGTAGAGCGCTTGCCCAACATGCATGAGGCACTGGGTTTGATCCTCAGCACCACATTAAAAAAAAAAAAAAAAAAGATATTGTGTCCACCTATAACTAAAAAATAAATATTTTTTAAAAAATCAACCTAAGATACAAAATCTTGCTCTGATGAAATTGATAAATCTAGAGACTCAATTTGCTTGAGAACACATTATAGTGCTCGCTGACATTACAGAGTATGATTGTGGCCGCCACATCTGAAAATGCACGCGCTCAACTCTGTACAGCTTGTTTATTTGTGGCATTTCCTCTAGTCTGTTATTCAGGCTGGGAACCTCCAGGGTCAGTCGCCTTTGGTTCATTTGGCCCTGTGGCCTGGCCCTGAACTGTCAGGGTGCTTGGCCCAGTGCCGTGAGTGGAGCCAGCCCTGAATGAGGAGTCAGGAGTTGGCCCCTGGTCCACTGCCATGTATCAAGTGGCACAGCCTCTGGACAAAGTGCTCCAGTTTTTTGGTTTCATTCTCTGAAAAATGGCAGCGCTGGGCCGCTGGCTACTGAAGTTGTCTTCAGCTCTGATATGATTTGAATTGCATGAGGTCACAGGTTTTACTTTATAATTTCTCTCATGATATTTGAGCACAGTTTAAAGACTGGGAAAACGGAACACCCTCCCTGTGGCCTACGATAATATTGATGAAAATAGTTCAGCCTGAAAGGTTAAAATAAAGCATGCACTTTAGTGGAGAATTACCTCAGCCTTATGGAGTCGGTGTATAACAAGCACTTTGTGCTCAGACTTTGGGGAACATATCAGGTGTCTTGACTGGCCCACGGCCCCGTCGCCAGTTAACTCTTTCAAGCACAGTTGATCGGGGAAATTACATTCCAGTGAATTCTCATGTGCTGTTGTGTGTATGTCTGTATTGCATTTTCTTTTCTCATCTGGCTTCCTGATAAAATAGAGGATCAATGTCCTAGTGATTCCAACCTGACAGATGAAATTATCTGAGATTTTTTTCTTGCTATTAAAAAAATGTGGCCTTTTCTGGTTTCAGGTATGTAATTCATTTACCTATGACTACATTTTCAATTGGATGATAAAAATTTCAGGTTTTAAAATGCAGTCTTCATCATTGAAGGCCAGTGGTAAAGGAACACAGAAAAAAGTAGCCATGTGAAAATAATTCCCAAGGAAAAACCAATGTTGTTATATAGTTGTATTTTGGCCTTTTTGTTTAAATGTCTTCTGAATTTAAAAGGAGATGCCATGTTATAACCCATGTACACCATCAATAAAAATAAAACATGGATTTTACATAATACTTGTTTCATGTGTATTTTCCGATAAGCCACATTATTACCACATTGAGGTTGATGTTCTAATAACCAAATGTATAATAAAAATGATACTTTGTATATTTACAAACACACATAGGCAGGCTATGTCTTTGGAAATACTTATTTCCATTTGCTCAAATAAATCCCTAAAAAGCAATAAGAGGGGAGAAAACATGAATTCAGTCATTTCCTTTTACTTTTTATTGTCTCTATTATGATATTTTATTTAATATGGCTATGTCTTGGATGACTTAGAAGACTCAGTGATGTTAAGCACAGAATATTAATTAAGTGGATAAAAATGGCCTATTATATACATATATACGTATTTTCTGCAAAACATTGCATTTTAAATATTTTTCTTAAATTTGATTGTACTATAAGAGCTGAATGGGGGACAGAATAGCCTCATTATTGTAGGAGAATTTCTCTCTTCCCTGCAATGATTCCAAAAGCTCTTGCACACTTCATCAGTATTATTGTAATTCTCTGGCTGCAGGATATTTGGCAGCTGTTGCACCCCACTGGCAAATCCTATTCATGCTTCTGTCCCATTCACCACTGCCATTGGAGAATTGATTTCTCTCTCCTCTACTCTAACCTTTCCCAATTCATTTTGGATTGTTCAATGTGAAACATTTTAATTTCATATCATACCGCTATTCAGCTCACAATCCCTTTTTTAACCTGTCACCAGGGTAACAGCATAGCATGCTTTCTTTAGGCAATCAAGTTTTTATTTCACATGCTTAATGTTGCATTAAATGTTTGCATTTTGTTTAACCCCCCTTAAATACTTTGAACTCTGGATATGTTTTATAGGGTAATGAAATCCTTGATTTTTGAATTGAAACTAAATCAACACCATCAGTGCATTTATAATAAAATGTCAAAAGATTAATTTACATAATACAAAGATTATTATTAAAAATTCAAGTTAGCCGATCTGTGTAAAGCAATTTTCTGTAGGTAATGGAGCAATATTTGTATATATTTGTGTTCAGCCTTGTTCCGAAGAAGGATTTAAATCGCTTTAGAAAGATTTGTCAGTGAGATAAATAAAAAATTTAAAGAGTAATGGAATTGGTACAAATAGAAAAATATGTCTTTTAAAGATATAACTTGATTTTTTTAGCATAATACTTTTTCTCTCTATTTTGCCACAAAGAGTTATATATTTGATGATGGATTAAGTAGAAGATATACTAGAGTAAGATTAAAGGTCTGTTTTAGCTGGATATGGGGGCATGGGCCTGCAATCCCAGTGGCTCTGCTGAGGCAGGAGGATCACAGGTTTGAAGCTAGACTCAGCAAATTAGCAGAGCCCTAAGCAACTTGGGGAGATTCTGTCTCACAATAAAAAATAAATCAACAAGGGCTGGGGATGTGACTCGGTGGTTAAGTGCCTTGGTACCAAGAAAGAAAAAAAAATGGCGGGAAGGTGGGTCTGTTCTAGAAGTGATTTGGGCAGTGTGTTCCTTGACCTCTTGTTTTTCAGTTCCCTTTAGTACTGTCTTTTCTATAAAATAAATAGTTTGTAATAGATTAATAAGATAAAATTACATACTTCATTCTTGATTCTTTTGATTGACTTGACTAGACTTGAATTTCTCTTTATATAACTAGCTTTTCAGATTTTCAGCTTTATCCTAAATAATATTTCAGTGAAATTTGTTCTATGAATAGATTCTGTAAAATTTGGAATATACTAAGACACATAAGTACATGTGTTAGAAAAAGAAGAGCAGAGAATACTAAACTTGTTTGAAAGCATTATTGTTTTGAAAAATATTAGTACAGTGGCTTTAAGTGTGTTATATTTCATTATATAATCACTAAAGATTTCATGTTAATTTCTAGGACAAATTCTGAATTAGGCTTCCATCTTTCTTTTAACTTTTAATTGTGTGTATGTTATAAAATTCTCTTACTCTTGATTTGGTTCCTTTTTGGATGTTCTGGTTACTCAAGCCTATGAGACTGATTTGCTATTTTGAGTTTTCATATGTCACTAATGATCCTGAATTGATCTAGGTGACTAGCATTCTGACCATCTACTTCACAAAGGTCCCCTTCTTTTAGTAAATCCCTCCAAAGTTTCAATTCAAATTCCTCTTTTAGTAAATCCCTCCAAATCTTTGCCTTCAGAATTAGTTCATCCCCCAAACAAGAAAAATGCTCCATGGTGATAAAATGCATGTGCTTAACAGCTACAACAAAACAGTCCCTGTCCTTGAGGCACCTTCAGATCTGATAGACTGATAGACACTCTGTCAGATGCCCCAGGGGAAAAGCAAAGTCCAGGTGGTTGTCCTGTGGAGGAGAGGAAACCTAATTTCCAAGAGTGTCACTTAAAAAAAAAAAAAAAATCTAAAATGTCTAGTTTTCAATGAAGAGTTTTAAGACATGCAAAGAAACATGAGAGTATGACCTACCCATTCATAGACAAAGAAGTCACTAGGAAGTGTCATGGAGGGAGCCTAACTAACTAACTGTTGGGTTTGTTACCCAGTGACTTGAAATAAGCCATTACAAATACATTTAAAGAACTACATGAAATAATTCATTAAATATAAAATATCAATAAACAGATATAAATGGTAAGATAACAATAAAATTGGAAGTAGAAGTATAATGCCTAAATTGAAAAAATACACTACATGGTATCAATGATAGATTTGAGGTGGCAGATCAGTCTTCAATTGAACATATGTCAATTAAGACAGTATTACAAATGTAGTTCCCTGGTATTGCTTTTCATCCTTTTAACTTTCAATTTATTTATGTGTTTGAATTTCTTGCTCTACCTCTGAGTAGAGCACCTATCTTTTTAAAATTTATCCACTCTGTCAATTATCTATGCTTGATTGATAGGTTCAGTCTTTATAGACCTAATATTCATCATATTATTCATCAGATAGAATTTGCATCTGTTGTTTTACTTTTTGTTTTCTGTATGTCATATCAGTTTTCTTTATTCCTCCATTAATTATTGCTTTTCCTTTTAAATAGATATTTTCTAGTGTTCTCTTTTAATTCTCTTGATATTTGTCTTACTATTTTTTAAAGTTATCTTCTTAGTAGTTATACTGGGCATTATAATTAGTAACTTACCTTTAAACAATGTTTGGATTGATGCTAAAGTAATTGCAATAGTATATAGAAAAACTGCTCCAAAAAAGATAGGGGCTAGAGTACAAGTCGGTGTTACAGCAATAAATAAACTAAAAGTAAAAAGGATGAAAAGCAGTTTCAAGGAAATATATTTGTAATACTGATATCAGTATTTTATTACTAATAATGCTGGTACCAAACTATTAGGGTAAAAATTGGTATTAGAGATAAAAAGGGTTATTTTTATCATGATAAAAAGTCAATTAACCAGTAAACCATAACAAGTCTGAATATGTGGACCTAATAACATAGTTCCCAAATATATGAAGCAAAGCTGAGACAAAGCAAGAAATAGACAATTCAATAAAAATATTAATTGAAGACTTTAATGCCCCAATTTCAATAATGGATAGGGCAACTAGACAGATGATCAGGAATGAAGTATAAGTCTTGGACAATACAATTAACCAAGTAGAACTAATAGATGTCTATAGAATAATTCATCCACCAACAGCAGATTATACCCCTTCTCAAGTGCATTGTAATGTTCTCCAGGACAGGCTGTATCTACTGTGCCATATGATACACTAGGCCATCAATAGCCTCCGTAAATTTAGTAGGATTGAAAATCAGACCAAATACATCCCCAAATAACAATTCAGTGAAATTAGAAATCAACGACCAAGGAAATTTGAGAAATTTGTAAATATACAGAATTATGTAACCAATAAGTTAAGAAAAAGTCAAAAGGAAACAAGAATATATTTTAAAAACATTAAAACAAATAGGGCTTTTAAAAACACCACATTTGAAAACTTATAGCAGTACTTAGAGGGAAATAAAGAGCTGAAAACACAAAACGTTGAAAAGAGTAGAAATAAATCAGATGCCTTATCTTTCGTCTTAGGAAACTAGAAAAAGTAGAGCAAACTAATTTCAGTAGGAGCAGAGGGAAGGGAGTGCTAAGGATCAGGGTTGAACCATTTGAAGCACTCCTCAGTCTGTACCTAAAGGACTTAAAAACAGTGTACTACAGTGACACAGCCACTTCAATGTTTATAGCAACACAATTCCCAGTTGCTAAACTGTGGAACCAACCTAGATGCCCTTCAATAGTTGAATGGATAAAGAAACTGTGGTACAAATACATAATGGAATATTACTCAGCATTAAAAACGAATAAAATTATGGCATTTGCAGATAAATGGTGGAGTTGGAGAACATTGTGCTAAGCGAAATAAGCCAATCCCCCCAAAACCAAAGGCTGAATGTTTTCTCTGATAAGTGCATGCTAATCCATAATGGGAGTGGGGCATGGAATAAGTAGAGGAAGTTTGGATGGGGCAAAGGGGAGTGGGGAAGATGAAGGGGGTAGTAAATGTGGTGGAATGAGACAATCATTACCCTAGGTACATGTATGACTGCACGAATGGTGTGACTGCTTCATGCACAATCAGAGAAGCGAAAAATTCAGCTCCATTCGTGTACAATGAATCGAAGAGCTTTCTACTGTCATGTATAATTGATTAAAACTAATAAAAAAGAAATTCCATAAAGTTTTGCTTAAACAAAAAAAGATCAAAGTTGAAATAAAGGAAATAGAGAATAGGAAAAAAAAAAAAAGAGAGAGAAAATCAATAAAAGAAGTATTTTGTTCTTGGGAAGTTTACCAGAATGAAAATCTTTAGCGATTTAGAGGTTGGCCAAGAGAAAAGGAAGACTCAACTTACTAAGGCGGAGCTGTGCACCTACTGACCTTACAATATTATGAACAAGTTCTAATTAATAAGGATTATAAGGGAATACTGTTTGTGTATGCCAAGAAGTTAGATAAAGGGAGACATTCCCAGAAAGACACAGGCTATTACTTACACAAGATGTTGAGTATCTGAACAGACCTATCATAAGTAGAGAGACTGAATGAGTCATCCCAAAACTTCTTAGAAAGAAGAGTCCAGGGCCAGACGACCTCACTGGCAAAGTCACACCAGTCATCCTTCACAAACTCTTCCAAAAACAGAAGAGAAAAAATCCAAACTCACTCTGCAAGGCCAATATTACCATGATACCAAAAGCAGGTAAAGATATTACAAGAAGAAAATGAAAATTCAGTATCCCTCACAAATATTAATGCAAAAATCACTAAAAATATTAGCAAATCAAGGACTGGGAATGGAGTTCAGTGTCAGAGTGCTTGTGTGGCATGCATGAAGCTTTGCACAGAACAAAACAAACAAACAACATCAAAAAGTGGAATCCAAGAATATGTAAAATGGTTCTGCCCATAACCAAATGGGACTTCTCCTAGGAACAGAGTGTTGGCTTACCATCCCCAAATCAAGCAATTTCACATACCAAATTAATGGAATAAAAGACAAATCCCACAAGATTATCTCAAATGCAAGAAAAACATTTAACAGAATCTAGTGTCCTTTCATGATTTAAAAATAAAAAACAACAGGAATAGAAGGCAGCTTTCTCAGACTGGTGAAGGCCACATAGAATAAACCCACAGCAAAAAATAAACGGCATCTAAATTGGCAAGAAGTTAAACTATCTGCAGGTGACATGATCTTGTGTCTAGAAAATCCTGAGGAGTTCACTAAAAAAATCTGTTCGAACTACTGTGACTTGTATAAGGATGCAGGATACAAAAATGAGATGATGCTTTAAAATTGCTTATGGAAGGCAGGTGCCCTACTCTGAGAATATACTGAGGATTGTTGAATTTGGCACTTCAGGTAGGTTAAAATTATGGCATGTGAGTTTTCTCTCAGTAAAGCTAATTGAGCTATTTATAGTTTGCTACTCATTTGGTATTTAAGAATTTGTTTTCCTGAAGTTATGATAGAACTTCAAAATTTAGGAATTAAATGAGACAGCATTATATCTTTCTTCTGGTCTAATGAGTTATCTTAAAGAGTATTTCTTTTCATAACTGTGAAATAAGTTTATATGACTGCTCTCGGTTTACTGAACAGAGTAGCATCTGGCAGAAGAGTCGCCAAGTGTTCCTGGGCTGCCACCTGGAAGGTAGGAGCCTGTATTCTCCCCTTTCTTTTCTCTGCCTCTGAATGTGACATAAAGTTCAAACAGCATAGGAAAGTTCCAGTTCCTCTCATGGCACTGTAGCATATTTCCAAAAAACCCTTCTCACATGTCAATTGCTGATAGAAAAAAAATTACGACCCTTAGAAAGATGTGGATGAACACCTAAATATGACCCTTAAAAGCAAGGTGAGGGGCTGGGGTTGTGGCTCAGCAATAGAGTGCAAGCCTAGCATGTGCGAGGCGCTGGGTTTGATCCTCAGCAACACATAAAAATAAATAAAATAAAGGCATTGTGTCCAACTACAACTAAAAAAAATATTTAAAAAAAAAAAAAGCAAGGTGACCCTCCAGTGGATGCATATTTACCCGACTTTTCCTGAGAGCAGTTGCTGTTCAGCATCCTGGTATGGCTGGAACTCAAAGCCAGTCTTGTTTGTTTGGTTTCTGGTGTCAGATGATGATCTTCAAAGTTGTGATCACTGCTAGAAATTGAGCAGGAATATCAGAACAAAGAGGGAGCGACAGGATGAGGAGTTTCATATCTGAAGTTAGCTTTCCTCCAATTGTTGGTTGACCCTTGAAATATGCATAAAGAAATATGCAGAGGGAGGGACCCAGGAGTTCTGCATAAAGATGACCTGGGGAGTCCAGCATGTAAACACTGTCAGAATGCCCAGAGAACTGAGCGTAAATCTCATATTGCCTACCAAGGAGACAAAAATGCCGGGAATTTTGAGTTTCACCAATTTGAGGACCTTGTTAGCACCCCAGAAGGACCATAACTTGGATAAAATGTTGCTTCTAGAATCAAAAGTTTGGAATTTTTACTTACAAAAAACCCAAATAGGCACATCCTAGCAGAATGTAAAGGCAAGCCTCCATAAATTCAGTTGTAAGTAGTAGTTGAACTGCCTGCTGTAGTGATACTTTCAGGGAAAGGCAGCGTGTTAGAGCACTACATCAGCACCACAAGCCAGTGTTCGAGCAAAATCCACTTGGCAAACAATTCAAGAGCAAAGGTGCCCTATGCTGAAGAGAAAAGTAGTAGTAGAAACCAACTACGAGATTCCTAAGATGTTGGAATCATGGGTAAAGACTTTAAAGAGCTATTAAAATTATTTTCAAGTATTAAAGATCAAAATGAGGGCACAGAGATGTAATATCAGCATAGAAATGAAACTGTAAGGAATTACTAAGTAGAAATTCCCGATGTAAAATGTAGTACGTCTGCCACGGAATGGGAAAGCATGTTGTGCGACAGTAAAGAATGGGCAGTTTTAAAGATGGAAGCACCGAGTTTATATAGTCTGAAAAAGAGAAAATGATGTTTCCAAAACTTGAAGAGAAGCCCAAGGACAGAATACCCTTTGTGGAGATCAGATAGGTTTCTTATCTTGATTGTGGTGATTGATTCATGGGTGTATACATATGTCCAAAAATACTCACAAATTGTATACATTAAACATATGGGGTTTTTTGTATGTTAATTATACCTCCAAAATGCTCTTTTAAAAAGTTGAAGGGAGCCTTAGTGACTTGTGGGATAACATCAGGAAGTGGAATTTACATCTATTAAGAGCCACAAAAGGAAAGGATAGAGAGCAAGGGGGAACAAGTGCTGGAAAAAACAAGGAATGTCATTTTCTTAAGATTGAGAACAAGAACAAATTGTCTGTTTTTATCAGTTCTACCAGTATTATTCTGGAGATTCTAGATGATGGAGCAGGAGAAAGAAAAAGAAACAAGAGGCATCTAAACACAAAGGAAGAAGTAGTCATTTTGATTCATATAGGACATAATCATTTGCATAGAAACCCTTACGAAATCTATAATTGCCTGAGCTAGTTAATTTAACAAGTTTGTAGGATAAAAAGTCAGTCAAAGTAAATTGTATTTCAGTAAACTAGAAGCAATGGGAAAATGAAAATTGAAGTTCTATTTAATGTATGGGCTGGGGCTGGGGCTCAGTGGTAGAGCACTTGCCTAGCATGTGTGAGGCACTGGGTTTGATTCTCAGCACCGCATGAAAACAAATAAAGGTCCATCAACAGCTAAAATACACACACACACACACACACACATTAAAAAGTTCTATTTAGTGCAGCATAAAAGAAAAGAACTTAGGCAAGCATTTGAACAAAATGTATTCTAGATTTACTAGTAAGAATAAGAAGGCATGGGAAAATTATAGCACAAAGGTTGGAAAGAAAGTTTTCTGGGACAACTTAGAGGCTTACTTAAGAAAACTCATTGAGAAGTGTGTCATACAGCTGAAACAAAGGTAGGAATAGATTCAATAAAAAGATCTCAAGATTGCCATACTCTTTGAGAGAAATTCAATATCTAAATAAATAAGAGATATAGCTTACTCTTGGATTGGAGGGGAAAATATTGTCAGGATGTCACTTTTCCTTACATTGAAGTAGAGATTCTGTGCAGGCTCACTCACAGTCCCATTAGGTCTGTGTTTGGGGGAGGAGGTGGATGTCATTGGCATGTTGGTTTGGAAATTTCTGTGGAAATGCAAAAGGGCCTAGAAAATGTAATATAGTTTTATAGGTGGACTGAATTGCAGGACTTGGTCTGCAGATTTGCTTGTAATAGCGCCCATCCCATTTCCTACCACTCAAGGAAATTAGAAATCAGTCCTAGGTCTACACATAAAACCTTCAGAAGACTAGTATCTTCTGAACCTAATACCAAAAGATCTAGTGGTCGTGTTCCTTTGCATTTACCAACATATTGGAAACGAATGCCTGCACTAAATCCTGCATGTGGGTGTTTCTAGCAGTTTTATCCACAATTCCCAATCAGAGAAGTGGCAGCCAGGATGCCCTTCAGTAGGTGAATGATGAATACACTGCATACAAGCAATTGAATACCACTCAGCAATAAAAAGAAATGAGCCATCAAGCCACAAAAAGATGTGGTAAAAACTTAATAATATTGCTGAATGAAAGAAGCCAGTCTGAGAAGGATGCCTTCTGTACAGTTCCAGCTATGACATTCTGGAAGAGGCAGAAATAGGGAGACAATAACCATCAGTGGCTGCCAGGCAATTGGGGGAGGGAGAGATGGGTAAAAAGGTGGATCACAGGCAATATTTAGGGCAGAAAACCTATTCAGAATATACTGTTATGCTGGATACATAGAATTATAAATTTTCAAAACTCATAGAATATATAACACAGAATAAACCCTTAAGTATGAACTTCAGCTCATATCAGTATTTGATCAGTATTGGCTCCTTATTGTAACATGTCACACTAATATAAGGCGTTAGTAACAGGGAAACTGGAGGCTGGAGGGTGTGGGGATGGATATGGGAACTCTACTTCCTGCTCAATTTATTGTAAACTGAAAAAATAAGGCCTATTATTTTTAAAAACTTCTGGCTGAAAGACATTGCAAAAAATAAAATTTAAGAATCAAGTGACAGAGAATGCTTGAAGTACATAAATCTGACAAAGGTCTAATGTCCAAAATAAAGAACTTAATAAAGCCAACAACTAATAAAAATGGACAAAAATTTGAATACAAATGGCCAATAAACACACGAGGAGGTCCTCATCGTTATCAGTCATAGGGCAAATACACATTGAACCTTGATGAGATGAGTTTTCATAGCCACAGGCTCAGAGGGACCAACTGTACCAAATGGTGGCAAGAATACAGAACACCACCATTGCAGTGTTACAATGCTTTGGAAAACAGCTTGGCAGCTTGCAGAAAATTAAGCACGCATTTACCTTTAGCATTTTCTCCTCTAGATTTGCCCCTCAGGAGAAATTAAAACATGTCATAAAGAAAATTTTAAAAGGTCTTGTACAAAGAATATTTACAATAACTTTGTTCATAGTAGCTCTAAAGCGGAAATAATCCAAGTGTCTGTCAACAGAAGAATAAACTAATTTTAGTCTGTTAGTGTAATAGAACACTTCTTGTTAGTAAAAAGAAAGAGTGAACTCTTCAACCACATGGATGAACTTCAGAACATGTTGAGCAAAAATGTGACATACAAGAATCCATATTTTTCTGGGCACAGTGGTGCACACCTGTAATTCCAAAAACTTGGGATTGCAAGTTTGAGACCAGCCTCAGCAACTTAGCGAGGCTCTAAGCAACTTAAGGAGACCCTGTCTCAAAATAAATAAAAAGTGTTTTAATTCAGTAGTTAAGCACCCCTGGGTTCCATTCCCAGTACATCCCCCACCACCAAAAAAAGAATCCTTGTTTTGGGGGTTTCCATGATGCTTTAGAATACGCAGGGTAATTTGTGGTTAACTTATGGAGAAAGGAGGGGTGGATGCACTGAAAAGGCAAATTAAGCCTTTTAAATCTCACTGTATATAAGGAAATTGTTTTCTTATATATGTTGATGGTGTGCGGTTTGCTAATGTAACCCATGTACACAATGTGTGACATCAAATCAGGGTAACTAGCACTTCCAACTCCTTAACATTTCCTGTTCTCTATATTGAGCTTTAGAATCCCTCTCTTCTGCTTCTTTGTAAAAATATAGGAAATTATTGTAAACTGTAGTCGTCCTACTGTGACGTCAAATATAAGAACTTACTCTCCTGTATAACTTGTTCCCCTTTCCTCTTTACCATCCCAAACCCTTGTGACCTCTGTTCTACTCTCTACTTCTATGAAAGCAACTATTATCACTTCAACACAAGTGAGTTCTTGCCAAGTGTTTGTTTTCTGTGTCTAACTTATTTCACGGAGCGTAATTTCCTACATTTCGTCTGTAAATGACAGGATTTCAAGGTTTTTTATGGCTGAATAGTGTTCCTTTGCATACATACACATACATACATGCCATGTGTTCCTTATCTTTCATCTGTTGATGGACACCTTAGTTGATTATGATTGTGAACAGTGCTGCAATGAACATGGCAGTACAGGAATCTCTTTGATGTACTGACTTCAGATTATATATTGATATTTTTTTAAAAAACTTGAGTAGCCTTGTCAAAAGAATAGAGGAAGATTTCAGATATTTCTACACTGAACAAATTATGATAACGGTGGTGGTGGCGGTGATGATGAGAAATCTTATTTAACATTTATGTGCCCAGCACTAGCCTAAGCATTTTATATCTTGTATCTCATTTAACCGCATGTAGGCCAGGTATTCTTGCTATCTCTGTTTTACTGAGGCATGAAGAGGCTAAGTGCTCTGTGGAGGTCATGACAACTGGACTGTGTTCTTTCTTAGCTGATGTGTGGCCCAGATCTATGTTGAGAACCTTAAGTCCTTATCAGTGGAAAGAGGAAATGGTGTATGCATAGCATTAAAACATGTAAGATGGTAAGTCACATGGCTGTTCAATCTAGATTTGATGTCATGCGTGTCATCTGTAATGCTAACATCACCAAACTCAAGGGTGCTCCCTGTTTCTCAGCGTAGCTTTGTGGGGGATTCTTGTGCAGGTCTCCTATGTTTGAACATACATACATTTCAGATTGTGTACAGGCAAAATTGTAATCCTCCTCTGTGCTAATTTCTGGTTTTGAAGGGATTCTCTGAAAGTGCTTTTATCTATCTATTTTCTGCAGTGATGAACTTTAATGCTGAACTGACTGTCCTAACTTCTCACATAATAAGGTGTACATTTTTGTTTGGTTTGGCAGTAGACTTCTGTTTAAAATTCTTTTAATCTGTTCATTCCATGCTTTCCATATTCATTTTGATAGCCGATGGTTCCCTGAACAGTTTTGCATGAGTTTCTTACACTCTTGAAACTTGCATTTGTGACTCTTCCTCAAAACTTGCTAAAAGTCAATTTTCTAGCAAATTGCTAAATTTTTGTCTTCCTTGGATTTGCTTTTTTTCTTTTTTCTTCCTCCTCCACTCTGGGGAAATAAGAAACAATTCATATACCAGATCTAAAGTTTCATTAAAATTGCTTATGCCCTGTCTCAGGCATTTTAAGTGGGCCATCTGTCTAAACATCTTTCTCTTTTTTTTTTCTGATCATTTCCTCGACTTATTCATGAGCCATGGGAGGGCTCCTTTGTAGTCTCCATGTAGCTGGTGTGTCTACCCCCACTGAATACGTCTATGTGCTTGCATAACATAGCTTTTCACCGTGCTGGAAATTCTCTGAACTTGGGTTCAGATGAATGGCCCACTTTCTGAAGGCCTTTTTCTTCCTGCGAAGATTTGTATGCAGGAACTGACCTCAGTGGCTGTGGAATGCAGCATATTATTCTAGATCATTTTACAGACCACCCACTGTGAAAGTTATGATGAAGCATTTCTTAATGATTCTTTGACCATTATCATTGTTTTAACTCAGTATTTCATTCCTGTATAGGTAGTGACACAATCGAAAACTAGTTTTTCTGATATAATGTTTTTTTAAAATAATATGCCTTTGAGATGATCACAGTCCTTGCTAATGGACATACTGTCAGTTTTTAAGTCTATACAGAAATCTACTTTTAAAAGTGACATGTAACAGCAATGTATTTTCATTTGCATAACTTGCACAGTTTTCCACCGTTAAATATATAAAAATTAGATTTTATTGAGCCTTCACTGGGGCTGGCTGGTGATAATCACAAGTGAACAGGCCCGGTTGAGAGCTGTTATTTGATTTGCTTGTGAGTTACTATTTATGTGGGTCCCACTTTTCTAGGGGTTTTGTTTCTTTTGTGAAGTTGTAAATTAACATCAGCTTTGCCGGTTGCAGTTCTTGCACCTCTGAACTCTTGGTGTGGTGGCGGCCTTTTTCTCTAGAAATGGACTCCAGCAGGGGCAACCGTGTTCTGGGTGTCATTACTGTGGCCTGTCCAAGGAAGCTTCCAGACCTTCTCCCTCTTTCATGGAGTTGTTTATAGAAATCTTCCTGTGCACTATGTTGAGTTTTGTGGATATGTGTGATTCTTTTCTAAAATTTAAAATATAATTTTAGGCACTTGTTACCATCATAAGCATGTGTTTGTTAAACTGAAATCAGCATTTCAAAGTAATTACTATTAGTATATTCTCAATGAATTTGCAGAATTCATAGACTTTAAGGTCTATATGTACTATTTTCCTTATTTATACTTTATTATAGCCTGTTGTTACTTCTGAACATATTTATGTTTGCTCATTAACTAGCATATATGTACAGTCCTTCCATTTTCTTTAAAAAACAAAAAAGAAAACAAAACTACTTTCAAACCTATGGAAAGTCAGAGGAATCCTAGTGAATTTTGTTTGTAAGAGTGAATTCGTAGAGAGATTCCCTGCTTTTGACTCTCTTTGGATTCTTAAGGTCTTTTTTCACACCAAAGCCTCTTATACTGCTTAATGTATCACCTTAAAAAAAACTGTTGGAAGAGTTGCACCCCAGATTCAGTGCCTAGAAGCAACAGCTTCCCACCCCCTACCCTGGTCTGTTGGGCCTACTTTACAGGTGTGGGGGTGTTGGTTCCAAAGGGCTGACAGTGGTCTCTCGGGCATGTTTCTAGGGAGAGAAGGGCTGAGACTTAGCCTCAGAAGCCTGTGCTCTGACCAGAAGGTCTCTCCTGGGGCCAGCTACAACATATACGAAACAGATGTGGATCAAAATAAAACAATGGAAAAATAAATAGTAGCTGGGTCCCGAAGAGTGGCAACTGTGTCTCGCCACCATCTGCAAGATCACTTTCTGTGGGAAAATGTGTCTGGGTTGGAACAGGATGTCAGGATCAGCAACTTCCCACCTCCTTGGAGGCAGAGGACACTTGCATCACTGAAAACGGTCTCCTCCGTTTACTTGAAAGAGCTGCCGCCTCAGGCCACTGAATCTCGTCAAAGCATGACAGCAGGCCGTGTAGCACTGGCCCAGTAGAAGGGAGATCACTTAGAATTAAGGAGCGGTTCTTGAGGGAGGAGGTGTCCTCCTGTTGGAGTGCAGGGTGGAAAGGCATCCAAAGTTGTCTTAAAGGAAGAGGTCTAGATTAGGAAGAGGACAGGATAGGCCGAGCCTTGGGGAATCATCATAGTAAAAGTGAGCATTTATACACCCTATTTAATCCTTAGTACATCCCTATTGCTGCAGACATTGTTATTATCTTAATTTTATTTATGTAAGAGAACTAAGACTTAATTTGCTCAGGGACAGAAGTAGTAATGGGCAAGGCCAGGTTTTGTGCATTTTCTCCGAGTTCCAGAGCTTAAGCTTATAGCCACAGCCTTGGTCCTCTGCCTCCTATTTGCTTGGCTTAAGGGTCAGGCCCAGCAGATGTAGAGGTCAGAGAAAATTAGAAATCAAGTGGCATGCAAGGGGGCTCGAGTGGTGGGTAGGTTAAGATTTGACTTGGGGTGAAGGATGGTGGAGTATTGTAGATAACTGAGGAAAGCCATGACTTGAGGAAGCCTGGTTGTAGGGTGATCTCAGCCGTGGGGCTACCTCTGCCACCACAGTGCCCCTGAAAGGTCAGGTGTTTTGCCATTTGAAGGTGAGCAAGTTATGAAGTCTAGAGATGTGATACACAAAGTCCAGGGGCCCCAGGGAGTATCCAGGTATGCGAGGCTCACCTCCACTCTGGGCAGGTCTGCCTCTCCTGCCCAGTTTGGCACAGAGCAGTTGCTTCATGGTCTTCTGCTGACCTCCTGGCACCTTCTCCTCAGCCTGTGGAGGGAGGAGTGGGCTGGGGTGCAGGGCAGCAGAAGAGCACTGGTCCAGTGTGTGCAAGGCTCTGGGCACCATTCCCAGCACTGCAGAGTGAGCTCAGGATGAGCAAATGGAAGAGACGGTCATGTTCTTTTAGTGGTCTCCGGTCAGCCAGGGAGACGAGCACAGGAACTGCAATGTCCTGGGGAATGCCGGGCCCTCTCCTGCTCTGCTCTCTGCCCGCACCTCTCTCCTCTCCTGAGTTGTTCCTGGAGTCCTCCCCTTCCCTTCACTCTCCTTGGGGAAGCTCTTTCCTCTGAAACATTCTTCAGGTTGCCGGAAAAGCACCTTCCAAGCCCTTGCATGCAATGTACAGGGGAAACAAACCATTGATATTTCTTTACTTTCCTTTCATTTTCCCCTGCTCAGTATTTAAAACATTTCCTCATCTTCAGGAAACCGATCAGGCTGTCGGCCAAATACAGATATTCACCTTAATTACTAATCATCACCCACTGGACATTGTGACTAGTGGTGATTTGTTAATGACGGTTTTTATGACTTTGATTTCTTTTTTTACACTGATGACAGAATTTTTTTGAAATTTGGGAGGAAAAAGTGAAAACATAATCTGCAACTTAAAAAACAACAACAACAACAACAAAACTGACTTAAGCTGGAGACCAGATGCCACAAAGTGCTAATGTTTAGTGCCTAATAAATAACATTTCATAAGTATAAGTAATCTAAATACATAATAATTCAGAAATCATTATATTTTGTTAAATATTGTGGGAAACATTTATATTCTAAAAATGGTTTGTTTGTTTTTCATTTTTGCTGGCTGCTTCACCTAGTTTTCCTGGACTGTGAAATACTGATCATACACAGGAAAAAACCCATGTGATCATACACATGAAAAAACTAGCATCGTTAAGAGATATGAAAGTTTGTTTGGATTTTAGGTGTTGGGGAAAACTGGGTTTGCAAAAGGCATACATGGTAAGCTCCCAAGAAGAAACCAATACTTAACTTTGCTTCGGTGCTCCTGAACTCAGCACGGCCACTTAGTATTTAGTTTTGTTTTGATTTTTCCTTGAGGCTATATTCCAGTTCATATACTCAGGTAATTTTTTTTCTAATTCATATCATGAAGGGACATTCTGTATGCATTATGGAATAATGCATAGAAGTTCCTTCTTAATATGCTTTTAATCTCATTGACTACGAGGGGTAAAAATCAAACCAAAACAATTCCCTATGCCAGATCACGCTGGCTCCGTAATTAATCCATTTTATGTCTCTGAACTTTTAAGATGTATGGCAGAGTGGTTTATTATAATTTTTTTTAAAACCGCCTTGAATGAAAACTAAATATTGAAAAAATTAGCATTGATTAATTTGCAAAGGACTGTCACAATTAAACAACTTAAATTCATAAAGTAATAGATGATGGCCCTTAGGAGAAATGAAGGCACCCAGTTTCCCCTGGATGACTGCTGTTGTCTTTGGCTGAACTGGTTTTTAAACCTCTGTAGTTTAAATCTGAACCCTCCACCCCAGGAACCTTTTAGAATAAAATGTTCAGAAATACATTCTTCGGCAGTTTTACTCCACACACTTAGTGTCAAAGGAAATTTTGTTTAATGAGAAAGAATGATATAAAATTATTAATTCTTTTTCTTTTCTTGACTCCAGAATGCCTGTTATTAAGCCAGACGTGGCTAAGTGGGAGCTCTCCGTAAAATTACACAATGAAGATCACACTGTCATAGCATCAAGCAGTGGCTCAGCATTCTCTGTGAGTTTTATTTCTTTCTTTATTTGACAATCTTGAAATTATCTGTGAATATTTAAAACCACATTTGACCTGTGCAGTGATTCTCCTGTTTTGAATTGCTGGCATAGCTACATATTTGTTTCAGCTTTTTCAGGAAGCTGATGTAAATGAGACTGTGTTTTCTTATGCTAATTTGGAAATACATACCTAGATTTAGTTCCTTTCTAAACCTGCTTCCTGATACCTGACTCTTTCCCTTGAGTGTTTAATGAAAAGTAATATTTTGGCATTTGTTATAGAGAAGAACATCTTTACTTATAATTCCAAATGTGTGATGGCTGTGGTGGTAGGTGACCATTCTTTTCATACAGGTAACGTGAAGCCTCATACAACATTGTCTTCAGGCTTCATGTTGTGTGTGACATTCTTGAAGCTAAGTTCACTGTGTGGTGACATTCTTTTTGTTCTGAAAAACTTGGATGGTGTCCCTGATAGAATTGGCACTAGTTTGAGTTCTGGTCTGTAGTGAACAAAGTTCATTACAATTTCAATGTTTGTGCTGAATGATATATTTTAAATCTGTAACTGGGAATTGCCAGATAAATACCTGAAGAGTTGCCGTTTGAACTTTTATGATTTTATATTTTCAACCTGAGCTCAAGAAAGCTGCTATGCAGTTAGTGTGACAAATACTATGTTTACCCTCATTTCTCTTCGCACTCCCAAGTGGCATTGAGAAGTCATTTTGTTTTGGAGAAACAAACGACTTTTTAATCAGAAGAAGGAACAGGATGTGAAACTTAAAATGATAATATTTCGCTTAAAACCTGATGAGGCTTGAGGGGCATGGTGGTTTCTTGGTCTCAGTGACAAAATGTGACAAGCTGGGAATTCAGGAGAATTCATTGTTCCACAAGCACTTATTGCAGGCCTACTGTGTGCCAGAGGAGTGCTGGACTGTGGCCCTGAGAGGCCAACATTTTTGTGTGGGAATCATATCCACAAAAAAGGAGATAATTCATAAATTAAGTCTCCTTGATTTTCTTTAAGTTCTGTGAATCATTCTGCATGCCAAAATGCTAACTAAAGCTTTGCTCACTAAAAGATAATTCACTCAGCTCACTTAAACATGAAAGCTGTAATGATTAAATAATTATTTAACAATAACTTTGGTAATAAATTTTTGTTATTCTTTACATTCCTCTTATCTATATGATTATTTTTTAAAAAAATGTCAGGTTGAGTAGCAGATTATATGAGTTGAGTAGTAAAGAGTATTACTCTTAGAGTGCAGTGTCTCCCCGGGGGAGGTTGACTTTATAAAAATGTGAACTTCAGCCCAGTTTTATGTTCTATATTGAGTCACCACTGAAGCCGCCTTGCAATCCGATAGTGCAGTTCAGTGTTTTTCCTAGCAGCACCCTGCCTTAACCAGAAGGTTGCCCCGTGATGTCTTAGAGCTGTTAGTTCTTTGTGCTTGCTTCAGATTCTATGTTGGAAAACTAGAAACCCTTGATCTGATTGCCCAAGTGCTGTCTTTTGAATTCGTCTTTTAGAATTACCTCCTGCTTCACTTTTTAGCTCATGAGAAAAACACACTGAAATTAGTGCATTAAAACTTTCCCTGAAAAATATCCACATTGATAGATAATATAAAAAACGATTTCCCAATTAAAAAGGAAAAATAGTTAAAAGTTACCTGTTTCCCGTACTCAGGGTCTTCAGAAGCATCTTGTAGCCCGGGAAAAGCCTGTGCTCCTGCTGGGGCCCTGTGTCCTGGGCATATTTGAGTTGAGCTGATTTCATTTGACCTCAGCATTATGAAAGGAGGCAGGTTGAACAGTGCAGGGTAAGTGAAGGCACGTTGTATGAAGATTTCTGCAGAGTGATTATTTTCTTTTAGGTCACAGAACGGAGAACTGTGATTGTTGACTTGTGATTGTTGACTTCCTGTCACATCAAGAAAAAAATGAGCCAAAATGTGACAGTGTAGATCCAAGTTAATGATTCCAGAAATTATATAAGCAAAGTCTTATTTATTTAGCTCTTGGTAAAGCTCAGGTACCACACATTTTCAGAGTCCTTTTAAAAAAAAATTAGGTATTATAAATTATATTTCACATGAGGAAATTACAATAAATGTATAGATCTTCTATATATATCTCCAATTTAAAAAGAAAAATATGTACAAATACAGCAGAGTCTTCTCTTTGTATCATTCCATTCTGCTCTCCTCCTCCTCGTGGCAGCTTCCCTGAAGGTGCTGTGTGTCCTTGTGCATGCCGTCGCATAGGTACAGATCACAATAGCAGTAAAAAGAGTGATGCAAAGATATACATACTACTAAATGATCCCATTTATGCATGTTGTTGCAGTACACAAAGCAAATATAGTTCCATTTTCAATAACTTCAAAAAGAAAAAAAGCAGTTAGGAATAAGGGGCTGGGGTGTAGCTCAGTGGTTGTGCACCTTCGGAGCATGTGTGAAGCCCTGGGTTCAATCCCCGGTTCCAGCTCCCTTCCCCAACACAAAAGTTAGGAAGGAACACAGTTAACCAAGGAGGCAAAAGACTTATACACTGAAAACTATGAATGTTGTTCAGAGAATTTAAAGACACAAATAAATGGAAAGAAGTCTTATGTCAGAGATTAAATGACTTAATGTGGTTAAGATGTCAATGTTGTTTATCAGAGTCTACAGATTCAATGCAATCCCTATCAAAATTCCAATGACATTCCTAACAGAAATAGACAGTTTATCCAAAACTCCTATGAAATCTCAAGGGATCCCAAACACTGAAAATAATCTTGACAGAAGAACAAAATTGAAGGCCTCACACCCGCTCGTCTTAAAACTTATTACAAAGTTAGATTTAGCAAAACAGGAGGATGTTGCATAAAGAGAGATATATAGAACAATGGGCTAGAATAGAGAGCCAGAAGTAACCCCTCAGGTGTGTGATCAAATGGTTTTTGAGAAAATGCCAAGAGCATTAGAAAGGGGAAAGAAAGCCATTTCAATGTATGGTGTGGCCGAAACTGGATATTCACATGTAAAAGAATGAATTTGGGGCCTTGATCCTACTTTATATATGAAATTAACTCAAAATGGGATCAAAGACCTGAACATTAAGTATGCAAACAACAAAACTTTTCAAAGAAAATAAAGAGAAGAGCTTCATGGCATTGGATTTAGCAATGATTTCTTACATGTGTCACCAAGGTCATAGTCCACAAAAGAAAAAATACATTGGACTACATCAAAATTAAATACTACCATGCATCAGAGCACACATTCAGCAGAGTGAAGAAAGGCAACCCACAGAATGGGAGAAACTATTTGCAAGTCAGATATATCTAATATGGAGTTATTATCCAGATATATAAAGAACTCCTACAATTCAATAGCAATTCAGTAGGCAAAGGACTTGGACAGATGCTTTCCAAAGAAGATCTACAGATGTCCAACAAGCACATGAGGAGTTGCTCAGTATCACTTCTCGTAAGGAAATTGTTAATCAAACCCACAGTAAAATACCACCTCTCCCCATTAGGCTATCAAGAAAACAGAAAAGAACAACTATTGACAAGGTATGGAGAAAATGGAACCCTTGTGCACTGCGGGTAGGAATGTCACAGCCACTATGGAACAGTGTGGCGTTTCTCCAGAAATTTAAAATAAGGTTACTGTATGATCTAGTAGTCTCGTTTTTGGATACATAAGTAAGAAATTTGAATGCAAGGCCTCCAAAAGATAGGAGTACATCCATGTTCACAGCAGCATTGGTCACAATAACCCAAAGGTAGCAAAACCTGAGAGTCCATTGATGGATGAATGGATTAGCAAAATGTGGTGTGTGTGTGTATACATGTACACACACAGACACACACACACACACAGGAATGTTATTCATCTTTAATAAGGAAGTAGATTCCAATGTATGCTATGTCACAAATGAATCTTGCGGACGTTACGCCAAGTGAAACAAGCCAGTTCTAAAAGGACAAGTACTGCATGGCTCCACCTACACAAGGAGGCACCTGGAATAGTCAGATTTTATAGAGTCAGAAAATAGAGTGGTGGTTGCCAAGTTTTGGGAGAAGGGTGAATGAGGAATTATTGTTTCAACGGTACAGAATTTCAGGTTCCTGAGATCAGCGTTCTGGAGATAGATGGGGGTGGAAGAACAAAGATGTGAGTGTATTTAACATCGTCCATCTGTATACTCACAAGTGATTAAGATGGCAAATTCTGTGTGTCTTTTCCACAATTAAAAAATACACAAAGCAATTCAGACTAGTATTTATAACAAAAGATTAGGCAGTGGTAAAAGTGAAATTTCTGAGAAATGAAGAATGCATGATTGAAGTCCAGGTGGAATGAAGAAGTAGAAGTGACGTTGTGCCTTAGGTCTTCACTCTGAGAACAGCAGAATTCATGAAAAGGATAAACTGGCTGAACTGAGAGGGCAAATATTATTAAAATATTTTCAGGATGATAAACATGCAACAATTACAAATACTGATTTTTATTTATAATCATTTTCATGATTCCCTTCTGGATCACTACGAGGTTTTCCCATGTCTCTGTTGTGCAGTGTAAAGCAAAACTGGTCAAAACAGCATGAGAAATGAAAAGATTAATGCATTCATTGTCTTAAAGATGATGAGGACTAAATTCACAATAATCAATAATCATTGTAATTTGAACCTAGTGTCATTGGGTTCCGTCCCTGGTACTGCTCAACAAAGAAAATGAATGGATAAATATTAATTTGCCTGACATTTCATGTTAAGTACTAATAAACTAGAAAGCAATTGCATATAATCCTAGATACAGAACATTCTTTGTGAACCAGCAAAGAAAAAAAAAAAAGTTTGTAAAAACTTTATAAACTACTACTAAAAAATAACCAGAATTCTTAGATTGTCAAATTTTGTTATACCACTGTAATCTTTATGCTAATGACTAAAGAAAAATCTAAATGATCAAAAGTAACACAGTATGGTCCTGGCATTTGCAGGTAAATGGATGGAGTTGGAGAATATCATGCTAAGTGAAGTAAACCAATCCCAAAAACCAGAGGCTAAAAGTTCTCTCTGATAAGTGGATCCTGATCCATAATGGGGGGGTGGGGGGACTTTGGGCAAAAGGGGGAGCATGGGGGCAGGAAAGATGGTGGAATGAGATGGACATCATTACCCTAGATATGTGTATGACTGCACATATGGTGTGATGCTACATTGTGTATAACCAGAGAAATGAAAAGTTGTGCTACAGGTTGTGTAGAATGAATCACAATGTATTCTGCTGTCATTTTTACCTAATTTAAATTAATTAATTAATTAATTAAAAGAGTGTGGGGGAAAAAGTAACACAGTATGCTCAATGAAAGTAATTATTTTTTTCAGTGTTTTAAAGACTTTTTAGTTTATTTTACTAAATAGGATTTTTTTTCTTTTATCAGAAGATCAATCTTTTTGATAGGCATGAAACTACTGAAATTTAAATTAGAATCAGAATTCTTTCATTCTCCCAATTTCAAGTAAGTTGTATATTGATAAAATGTGTATTAAAAGTTAAAAGGCAGGGGCTGGGGTTGTGGCTCAGCGGTAGAATGCTTGCCTAGCAGGTGCGAATGCTGGGTTGGATCCTCAGCACCATATAAAAATAAATGAAATAAAGGTATTGTGTCCAACTACAACTAAAAAAAAAAGAAAAGTTAAAAGGCAGTGATCTACTTCTAGAAGAGCAGTCCATGGAAGGGGAAGGCTGGCTCCATTCCTAGGCACTCAGAGTAAGACATCACATCATGGCGGAAAGACGCATAACTCAATTTACAAAAAGGATTAAGGATCCCACTAGACATTTCTCCAAAGAACATGTAGAATGGCCTGTAAGCACATAAAAAGATGATCTGCATCATGAGGCATTAGAGAAATACAAATTCAAACCACAATGAGATAGCCCTTGATATCTGCCTGGATGGTCTGATAAAAACCAGGTGATAGGAAGTGCTGGAGAAGATGTCGAGCACTGGAGCCCTTGAACACTCTTGGTAGGGAGCTGAGATGGTGCAGCCACTTTGCAAAACAACCTGGCATTTTCTGGAAGCTTAACTATCTGGGTTGTCCAGAACCTTGGCTTATCTATCATGAGCATTTAGTGTTACATATTTTTAAAAGTACTTATTTATATCCTTGTGACCATGGTGAGTGTAGTTTACCTTCTAAATAATATCAGGTAATTTTTCCAAATAATAGTTGCTGTGCTAGATGTCCGCAACCCAAAGGTGTCTTAAAGTAGAATATATATATATAAAATAGGGGAATACACACACACACACAGACACACACACACACATACGCAAACACACACATATACGCACACACACACATATGTTCATATCTATATAACTATTTATGTATATATATTCGCTTAGCCTTTCTGCAAGCTAACTTAGTAACAATTCATCAGAGACCTTTACAAACATTCACATTGTTCCATCTACTAATTCCATTTCTAAAACTATATCCCAAGAAAGCAATGAAAAATTACTTAATGTAAACATAATATTTCATTGAATAAAAAGGATGAATTAAAGGCAGTGAGTCTTGGAATACCTGTATAAACAGTCTTTTCTTCTGATGGTAAAGGGAAGGCAGCCATGGAAGCAATTAAAATGGAAGTGATAAACATATTAATAGAGATGCTTTCACCCAGCTAGATCCACAAGAAGGGAAGAAGGAAGCACCCGCCACCTGGGGCAGGTAGAGTTCCACCTGGGAGACAGGATTGATGAGTGACAGCTGTGAACATGCTGCCTATCTGAGCAGAACTCACTTCACACTCATCTTAGAAACAGATGCAGGAAAACATTGGAAGGCAGTAGGGTGGGAGAACAAAGTTTGTTGAAATATTAAAGACATCTTCTGTATATAGTAACTAGTTTCTTACTATGAAAGTATGTGCTTTCTTACTTTTACTCTTTGCCATTAAAAAATGGAACGAGGGTTTCTCTTTCTAGCTGCATGATTATTTGCAATAGTTATCTTTGCCTATTCAAAAGCATTTTGATGAACCAACTGATGACTTTGGTCTACATTTACTATTTCCCTTGTCCCAAGCATATGGTAAGTGCTTCACGTGCATTATCTCATTTAGTCTTTGTAATAAGCCTGGTAAGTAGATATAACTGGCTCCAGTGTACAGATGAGTTTGGAAGTTTAGCTCTGCCATACTGTGCATAAATCATTGTCAATATAAGGAATAATATGCACGCTATTTCTCTTTCAATTAGAGATACTAAATTGGAGCAGCTATTAGTATTTTTAAAATCTAATTACCTCTTGTGGATGTTGATTTATTTTTCAAAATAATTGATAAAATTCAAAATAGTGATTTTTTAGTAATGATTTTTGCATTTTATGCAAGTAAGTATAATTTTTGAGAGCAGTATAAAGTTTGAGATAGATAAGATTTTGTGTCTGAGTTTGTACTTTCATTTTGTTTTCTTAGTAATGTTCTTTTTACTTGATGCAAAATTATCTCATCTTTAGATGCCTGTGGTGGAGGGAGGGAAATGTTTTGTAGTATTCATATCATTGAAATTACCACCCTGTGTTTTTCTCCTCAAAGAAAGGATATGGTGATGAACATAAGAATAAAAAATAATAATTACATATGGATGCATAGTAAGAAATAATTACATACGCATTGTTTGAAGTTTTCTCTCTCTGATATAACTAATTCTTTCTTCTTTGTTCTACTACTGTGTATTTTGTTCTAGATTTCTTAATTAAGAAAACATTCTGCCACATTTTCTTTGGATACTTAAAAAGCACTTTGGAAATTTGATTTTAAGTAGATGTTTAAACATTTTTGTATAACATGTTTGTAAAAAAACAATAGTTGAATGACCTTAGAATATGCCAAGAAACAAACTCATAGACAAAATAAGCTTTCTTTATGTTTTCCTGTATATATAGTGATACTAAATCATGTAGTTACTACAATTTTTATAAGAATATGATAAGACTCATAGTTGAGTCTCAGTTCTTTTAAGTAATTAATTTTCAAATACCTTTCATAGAAAAATTAGGACATTATATTATCTTTTGGCCTCTACTGTCAGTTTTTAGAATAGGTTCTTAATATGTGTGTGTGTGTGTGTGTATTTAAATTTTTATTTTTTTTTAGTTGTACACAATACCTTTATTTTTATTTACTTGTATATATGTGGTGCTGAGAATTGAACCCAGTGCCTTACACATGCTAGGGCAAGCTCTCTATCACTGAGCTACACATCCAGCCCCAAGTTTCTTATTTTTGAATATGAGAAGGATACAAACAAATAAATTCAGTTAACTATTACTTTTATGTCTACTGCAGATTTTTTTTTATTGAAAAAGTTATCCACAATTTAAGTGCACAGTAGGAAGACAGAAGAGAACAGTTCTGTAGTAGCTTTCAAAAAGGAATATTATAGGGCTGGGGTTGTGGCTAAGTGGTAGAGTGCTTGCCTAGCATGTGTGAGGCACTGGGTTCAATTCTCAGCACCACATATAAATAAGTAAAATAAAGTTCCATTGACAAGAAAAAAAAAACTTTAAAAAAGAATATTATTATACCACTAGGAGCTTATGATAAAGGACTATAATCCTCTTTTTAAAATTGACTCAGTACATGATAAGCAGTGGGAAATTCAGGTAAGGTTTAGAAGTTATATGATATATCATACTCAGCACTTTTTCCTTTTACATTTTGATCATGTAAACTACTTCTATAAAAGTATACTAAACAAAGCAGCCAAAAGCTTTTTAAAAAATATTTTCTGTGGATGAATTTTTACAAAGAAAAACATAATATATAAACATTTTAAATTCTTTCACTTTGGTAAGAATTTAGTTTCTTGATAAAATAATTTTTCCATTTGAGAAAAAAATTGCTAGGGAAATAAGGCAATGCTGAAAAAATAAAATAATGTAAAGTTGTTCTTCAAAGAATATAAAATCATCATAGTAAAGCCATCAAACCATAGGAAAAATGGGGAAAGTCCTTTACATATAAAGAACTTCTACAAATCAATATGAAAATGACATTGAACAACAATCCAGATGAAAAATGTTCAAAGATGTTTTATAGCAAAGGAAATATATATGGCTTTTGCAGTATGAGAAAAAGTTCCTAAATCACACTGAGAAATTCAAGTAAAATTATGATGAGATACCATTTTCCATGTACATTTATTTTAGCAAAAATGAAAAATTTGACTATTCCCTGATTTCATAAGCTGTAGAAAGATAAGATCTTGTACGTTATGGGTTGGAATACTAATTGTTACAACCTCCAGAGAAAGCAATTTGAAAAAAATCAATTTATACTTTTGGTTATGTTCACATGTAAGAATTGTGTAAGAAAGTTCATGAAAGTATTGTTTGTAACAGCAGGAGCATGGAAACAACTGAAACGCCAAGCTATCACACTGGGATAGTTCCTTCAATATGATCCCATCCTAATTCTGAGATTCTGTGCAGCATTGAAAAGGTTGTGGGCCTTTCCTATGAACTGCTTTATTAAGGGACAGAAGAAAAGTTCATTCACTGGTGTAAGACAGGACATGTGTATTCAAGCTTCTTAGGTGCAGAGAAGACCTTTGGCAGGAGCCATAAGAAACTGGTCACTGGTTTCCTTTGAGTGGGGAGCTGGATGGCTGTCTACTTCCCAGAACTGAGAAGGGGACTGACATTATACTCCATGTCTCTTTAGTATATTTTTGAAGTTTGAATCTTATGTATATTACCTTTTTATTTAAATTTCAGAATTGTATAGGGAAGGGTCTGGAAGATGTGTGACTGTTGAAATAATTGGGTTCTAATTATCTGCCAAGAAACTAATGCAGTGCTTTGGCCATCAGGGAAGCAATTAGATGAGCAGCTGGCTCCCTGAATAGATCGCAGTGGTCCTACTGTGCGTGTGGTAAGGACGCACAGTAGGACCACTGGAGCTCCTTTGGCCACCACTCTGCACCTGGAGGTGGGGCTGGCTGTCACACTGCGGACTCTGTTTAAGAGACTGACTTAATCTGAATTAAGAAATTGGAAAAAGCAAAGAAAGGACTGAAACATGGGTCAGAGCAAGAAAGCTGAGCCAGAACAGATTTGGATAATTCCTCTGAAGCCTCCAATTTTTCCTTCTTTAGGTGTATAAACTACCCAAAGAGATTACTGTACAGAAGAGTTAGAGTTACAAAGGCTGTGAGCTCACTCCAACATTTTGTTCAGGGTCCCTGAATTCATAGTAACTCCCCTGGTCCTAATTCACTGGGTTGCTTTAGAGGAAGGGGTGATTCTCCCTCTTGCTGGTTTAGGGAAGAAGGTCCAAAAGTGGCTTGCCATACCTGGGCATCTTCTGACCCCAGGCTGAAGAACATCCTTCCACAGCAAATGCTTCCAAACCAGCTTGACATCCAGTGGAAGGGGGTCAGATAAACAAGGCTGTAGAAACATCAGGCCCGAAGGGGAGGCTCGCACAGCTTGAGCTGTTTACTTTTTACTCACAGCCTTTGCAGTGGGTGTCATACTCTACTTTGGAACCACAGGACTAAATTTTCATAAAAATGTGAAGATCCTGCCCATGTAATCTGGAAAATTGCTTGTCTAATTGAGAGCCCGGCTGCACCTGTGCCCTCTTAACTGGCTCCGTCATGTTGTGCTCAAGAGTTAAGTAACTTGTTATGGTGTTCAGTGGAGAACAAAAATAAGTTATAGAACATAGTTGCTTTAGAAATGAAAAACGCTGAAGACCTGTGAGAGTTGGCAAATACTGTAATTAAGACTTCAAGTGGTTTTTAGTAGTATCCCCTGGTTTTTCATCACTCTCTGAAAGATTTTACTTAGAAATAAAATGTCTAATGTTAACACCAGATATTCAGCTTATTTCAGTTCAGTTTTATAATCCTTTATTAAACGAACATAGTGGTTTGGTAGCCTGTGTGGGAAAAATTTCTATAAGAAAATGTTTTTTCAAAGTTACTGTACTAATTTTGATGTGATATTATCGGCCTCTCTTTAAAATATATTTTAAAATAAAATAAATGAAGTGAAGCCACCTGTTAAAATGCCTTCGAGGAGCAACCTGGCCAGTAGATGAATTCTTATGTATCATGGCCATTATGCATTTATCATTTTAGTTGTGCTGTGATTTAATAGCTGTTTATTGAACGTGTCCTGTGGCCCGGGTCCTGGAGAAACAGTGGTAATCGGGAGAGAAGTTGTGTCTGAACTCCTCAGAGACTGTCATCTGTTGGGGGTGACAAAGGCTGTGTTTGTACAGAGAATGGTGACCCGGAGAGCACATTAGGGGAGCCCCAAACCTGCAGTGGAGGAGGTCAGTGAGGTTGTAGGCTGGGAACAGCAGTAAGCTGAGACCTGGAGATGGCAGTGGAGGGGCCGGAGTCCAGAGTTTTGAGGACATACTAAAAAAGATAAAGGGAACCCCAAGTGCATGACGTGTGTGAGGAAATGAGAGGGGTGTGGGTGCTGGGGTCGTGGGAAGCTTGGAGGCAGGGAGCTGGTGGCAGGGAGAAGGGTGAGGAGGGTTGGAGGGTGGGAACCGGCAGAGACCTGGGCCTGTGTCACCAAGGCCGCATGGTCTGGACTGAGCCCGGGGCAGTGGGGAGCCACAGAAGCCTTAGCACAGCTGGAGGGTAAGACTGAGGGAGCCCCTCAGGAGGCCGCAGGAGCAGCGGTGCAAGGGGAGACGTGAGCCTCGACTTGGGGTGTTTTAGCGATGGAGTAAAATGGCCCGACGTGAGAGATTTAAGATGTAGGACCAGCTGGAGCTACAAAAGGATGACAAAACCAGCACTTACTGACCAGTAATAACCCTAATATACCATTTCCTGTGTATTGGGCACTATAAGTGGCCCACACGCAGTATGTCATTTAATAATAATTATATGGTCACTTTAGTCTTTGCACCAAGCCTAGGAAATATAAATACCATCATTATTCGTTTTAAGTGTAGGTAACCGAAGTGCAGAGGGGTTAACTACTTTTCCCAAGGTCACACAGCCAGTGGTAGAGCAGGGCTTCAGACCCGGGGTGCCACTCTGCTTCCTGCGCTGTCTCAGGCACACGCAAGCCGTCTCACCGTCTCACCGCAGCCCTGACCAGGCACAGTGAAGACGGAGAGAAAGGGGAGGTGGGGAAGTGCCGGCTTGACCAGCTGATTGTCGACAGTGCCACCTGCTGAGATGCGGGGTGCACAGGGAGTCGGGAGTAGGAGGTCACTTCGGGGTCTGGAGCTGCTGCTGGCTCATTGCAGAGCAGGTTCTGTGGCCCAGGTGAGGGTGTGGGTAGAGATTTGATCTCCAGTAGTTAAGCGGCAGTTGAAGAGGAGCTGGGCTTTGAGGAAAGGAGAGAGGAGGGCAGGTGTCAGGAAGAAGAGACCCGCAGCTCACTGAGGACGTCAGGATGGGCAGCAGGCACTGCAACGGAGCAGTTGCACAGACCGCTTCAACTCGCGTGTCTCAGGATTTAAAGGAAGACACTCTTTTAAGAAGATGAAGAGGTCAAAGTCAAGGTCAGTGAATGTTGAGAGGTCAGCTGAAAAACAAAAAAAGCAATCTGGACTAAAATGTGTCCACTGGACCTCGCAAAAATATGGGAGAGCAACGTCAGTGACGTCTTGGGGACAGAAATGAAATTGTGAGTTGAGATCCATGGACCAGTGTCATGAATGACGCTTTTAAGAGGTCAAGGAGGTGGGCGTGGTGGTTGGGAGAGGTTTCTTTCCTAAAGCCAGAATAAGGTTGAGCATTCAGTGCTGAGAGCAGGTACCAGAAGGAGGAAGCCCGCAAAGGTCAAGGGCTGAGGGGCAGAAAGGCAGAACTAGGAGAAGGGCCTCCGCTCCATTCTTACCTGGAAGAAGGAAGGAGAAATGGCCATGAGGGGAAGGGGGGCATCTTTCGCCCCGTGGCTGCTGGGCTATGTGTGGGGAGGAGCGAGAGGAGAGTCACACAGGAGAGCAGGTGGTGGCATTAGGAACCCGGGTCGGTGCGTAGACTTGCCTGGCTGCTGTTGATGTCTGAGCGCTGGGACTGGAGAGGAGAGAGCTGCCTGGGCCGCAGATGAGGAATGGCAAGCACACTGACGCGGGTGGTTAGACAGCACCAGGGGCTCCTTGTGCTCCTTGTGCAGAGCCCAGGGAGGACAGTGGGAGTTACCACTGAAGAAGTGATGGTGGCCCATCCCACAAGCCTTCTAGACCATGTTTTTGTTTGTTTGTTTGTTTGTTTGTTTAAATGCTGCAGCTATTTGACATTGTGGCCATCCCCTGTAGGAACAATTTATAAACTATATTCTTGAGATTACTGTTGACCAACAAAAATTTTTCAAAAGTCTCAATTGTGTTTACACTTATATCCTGTGAAAATTAACAGAATACGTGCTTTGCTCACTCTCGTGAAAGGATAAATCCACCATCCTCAGTAAACAGAAATCGAGACCTCGTTACGCTCTCTGGCCTGGCTGTTGTGGCTGTGCACAGGAGGCAACATCAGCTGAGAGGCTCTTCAGTGACCTTTTAGGTACTTGCCCTCATATCACAGTGTTTTTTTCCATGTCCACTTGTTGGATTCCAGTGTCTTCACCCCAAAATATAAGCTGTCAGGGTGAAGCCCTAGTCTTTTTTTTTTGTATCAAGGATTGAATTCAGGGGTGCTTAACCACTGAGCCACACCCTCAGCCCTTTTTTGTTTTGAGACACCTCGATAAGTTGCTAAGGCCAGCCTTAAACTTGTGATCCTCCTGCCTCAGACTTCCAAGGCACTGAGATTATAGGTGTGTGCCACTGTGCCCTGCTGAAATCCTGGTCTTATTCACTGACACCCTTTGTAGTTGTCAGGAAATATTTGTTGAGTTGTTGGTAGTGGTAGGAAGAAAGGAAGAGAGGGAGAGTTAAAAACTATTTCCTAGTAGCTATAAAAAGTCTTAAATTAGAATGTTGCATCCAAAAAACACAAGATTATCTCTATTCACAATTATCCTTCAGGCATGCTTAACAAACTAGTTACATAACAGGGTGCCAAATTCAGGCAATGAGTTTTCCTGCTTAATTTGTTGTGATTAAAGAAAATAATGATTTTTATTCATCACAATTTTAAGCACCTAGGAAATTTAATTCCAAATATCAAATTGTAGGATTTCTTCATTCACTTCAAAATTGAAAAGTTATTCGGAGTGGATTTGCATATGTACATATGAACATAATAAAACTATGTAATCCTTGTATCATTAAAAGGAAAACAATTCTTGCCTTTTATTAATATAACATTATAATACTTAAAACAGAGGTTTTAAATTGCCATCAGATATACTGTTCTGAATATTAGGTCAGAACTATGGAAATGTTCTCTGGCCTTCTATGTGATAAATACCATGGCAAACATGGTTATGTTTGTCTACAAAGGGCACCTGGAGATGGGATGGACCTAGAGTAAGACACTGCCTTTAGGAGGACATGTTGAAGGAATGGTACGGCTTTTACATTTTGCCCTGGTAAAGTGAGTACAAAATGTCTGTGGCTGTACATACGGTCAGGTGAAGTGTGGTCTTGGTTCCACTGGGTGGGGCTGGCTTGGGCTGGGCTTCACTGGGCTGGGCTCCCATCTGCAGGTCAGGGTCAGGTTTCCTCTGCACAGCTCATCATGGGACTCAGGTGAGGATCACAGCCACTCTGTGGAGCAGGATGTTTTTTATAACATAAGGGGGGATAACTGGAATCCAAGCCAAATCATGCAAGCACATTTAAGCCTAATCTCATATCTGCCTGTGTTCCCTTGGCTAAAGCAAAACACAAGGCCAGACCACAGTGGGGCAGACAGGAAAGGGACTCAAGTGATAATCCCATCCACCATGGATGGAATGCCTGTGATGGATGTGGTATCCCCTGAACTCTGGAACTTAAACACAATAAAGAATATTGGGTTGAACTTTTTAAAAATCCAGTTTCTTTCTGTAAATTCTCCTAAATATACTAAATGGAATATATAGGAATCTCTTAAGTTTTTCAAATGTTATTAGCAAAAAAAAAAAAAAAGTAAAAATTTGAAGTCACCCTTCAATCTAATGCTAAAATTAAGAATAATCACTGTATATGGAGAATCCTTGGAAAACTGGGAATGGAACCACTATTTGACCCAGCTATCCCACTCCTTGGTCTATGCTCAAAGGACTTTAAAAGCTGCATACTACAGGGACACAGATACATCAATGTTTATAGCAACACAATTCACAATAGCTAAACTATGGAACCAACCTAGATGCCCTTCAGTGGATGAATAGATAAAGAAATTGTGGTATATGTACACAATGGAATATTATTCAGCATTAAAAGAGAATAAAATCATGGCATTTGCAGGTAAGTGGGTGGAGTTGGAGAATATAATGCTAAGTGAAGTTAGCCAGTCCCAAAAAAACAAATGCCAAGTGTTTTCTCTGATTTAAGGATGCTGATTCATAATGTGGTTTGGGGGGTGGGGCATGGGAGGATTAGATGAACTCTAGATAGGGCAAAGGGGAGGGAGGAGAAGGGAGAGGCATGGGGGTAGGAAAGACGGTGGAATGAGGTGGACATCATTACCCTAAGTACATGTACGAAGACACGAATGGTGTGACTCTCCTTTTTGTACAACCAGAGATATGAAAAATTGTGCTCTATTATGTGTAATATAAATTGTAATGCATTCTGCTATCATATATAACGAATTAAAATACAAAAATTTTAAAAACAATGACCACTGTAGATGTTTTCTAAAAGATCATTTTCTAAAGAATCATTTTGATGTTTCTGACGTGAAAGATTCAAATCAATCTTCATGTAGCATTAGTTTTTTTTTTTTTTTTAACTTTCTTCAGGAAAAAGTATGAGAATTGCATATTTCCCATTATAAGGTTAGTCAAACCTAACTTGATGTATTGGTTAGGATTAGTTAGAATATTCTACAATAATGAAAACATTTTATAGAATATTCTACAAAACCTCCCAAATTGGAATACCATAAAACATCAAAGATTTATTTCTTACACTTGTTGTACGCCTATGTGTACCTGTAGGCCCATCCTTACTAGGAGGTTGAGGCCTGTGACGTCACGAGGTACTGTGACAAAGGAGAAGGAAAGAGTGTGGGGAATTAGGTGCTGGTTCTTAGTACTCTGCCTGCAAGCTGTTCCTTTGAGTCACCTTACATTGGAGAAGTAGGTCACATGACTGTGCCTGCCTGGGGAGGGGGTTCAGTTCTACCACTGTCCACAGGGGATAACAGCCCTCGTCACTACCTGGAAAGACACTTGGGGTTGAAAAACATTTAATTTTTGTTCAAACAAATGAGCTGCTTACTATACGAGATGTGTGCTTTTGAAGAAACAGAATACTTTTATGAGTAGATTACCTGCAGGATAAATGTATCTTGCATATTTCTGTTGAAGATTTTGAAAATCTTTACAAGAAAAAGTACATTTCTTTGAATGTTATATTTCATTAAATTTTAAATAAAATTAGTAAAGTTTAGTTGAGGCTTATATGGTTAACTGTTCTGATAGGTATTGTACTTTATCACAGTGAAATGCATTTTTGCAGAATGTAATTTGATTATTGAGAGACAAATGGAATATGTTTAAATTTGTAAAATATTTACTTGTTGAAATAATTTTAGGTTACCAACAGGGTTGACTAGTATGTTTTTATATTATTTTAGATTTCCTCAGACTCTTAGGAAAGACAAAGTAAAAAAAGTTTTGTTTTTCTCAGTGTTGGGGTTGGAACTTGGGGTCTCACACATGCTAGTCAGATGCTCTGTTGATCTGTACCCCAAATCCTAGAGAGTGTGTATGTGTTTTTTAAAAGCAACAACAAAACTTTAAAAAGCACTTGCCCTCTACCAAGAAGAACATAATTTTAATCTCTTAAAAGGCACATTTGGGGAACATTGTATACAAACGTAGTTTCTGGGCTGTGGGTGCAGTTCAGTGGTAATGTACTTGCCAGCCATGTTCCAGCCCCTGGTGGGTTCTATTCCAGCATCACCAAAACCCAAAACAGAACAGAACTTAATTTCTTCCCACTGCAGAAGACCTTAATAAAATTAGCAGTCCCAGCCATCAGGAGAGGATGGCTTCTGGTTTCTCCTTCCTGCCACCGAATCCTGGGTGAGTCACTCATTCTTTCAATTCTAGTGTGTTTTCTCCTGTCAAATGAGAAGCTGGCATAGTGAAGCCAAATTCCTATAAGCTTTAAAATTCTGTTATCTTTTGCTTCAAATATGAATTCATGCAAACACTAAACAGATTTGTTTCAAATCCAACTTGTCAATTATTCACATGATGCAAACATGCTAAGTGCCCACTGCTTGGACGCCAAGAAAATTTGGGGCGTCGCTTGGCAGTTTAAAAAATTAACTCCAACTCAAGGGGTTTCAGGTCAGAGGAAATTTTATAGAAGACAGGTTCCTGTACACAAATACATACTGCCATATTACTGATGGGGGTGAGTGGGGGAGACACTGTGGTAGAAAGTAAAATAAATTTTTCTGTAAATACTGACATTATCTATTTTAAAATATTGCCTGGATGGTGTTAGTTTTAACTATGTATTTGGGGGGGGGGGAAGGTTGAAATGTTGAATTTCTCCTGTTTAGGGAGCTTGTCGTCCATTGTCATATCTGATAGTTTTCTTAAAAAATGTGATCACTCAATATGATTTTATATGCTCACTGTGACCAATGACAGAAAGTTGTTAAGCCTTAGAATAGACCCTAAGCTTATTCTCTTGGGACATTATTCTAAATTCTGAATGTAACTTTCTTCTCCTACTTCACAACCCAACTAATAGCCATTACATGGCAAATTTTTGTCAAATCAAGTTTTTTAAAAAAATATTTATTTTTTTAATTATAGGTGGACACAATATATTTATTTATTTATTTGTATGTGGTGTTGAGGATCGAACCCAGTGCCTCACACATGCTAGGTGAGCGCTCTACCTCTGAGCCACAACCCCAGCCCACAAATGAAGTTTTTTTTTGTAACTCCTTAGCTTCTTCTGCTGGCTTTTATTAACTACTGAGGAATCTTAACATCAAAATTTTGGTTTTATATATCAGAAAAACAAAGCTGCGTAACCACAGCAAATTCTTTTATCAATTTTTAACCACTTCTTAAATATATGGAACACTTTAAGTATTGTTTTAACCCCTCCCTCCTTTTCTGAGGTCTTGTAGAAGATTTACAAAATTAGAGTGGGGGGGCCAGAGATGATTTCAGGGAGTGATAAGTAAAAATACTCTTCCTACACACTGACTTTCCAGTAATGAAATGGTATAAACTCTTGAGATCTCTTTAATGGAGCTTTGTAGTCCAAAAAATAACACTGTTGCAGCCTCCAAGTGCGTCAGCTGCAACTGGATGTTTTGATGTCTTCGCTAAACGCGGGCGAGCGCTTTCCTTTGAAATGTGTGCGGCAGTTTGCGATGCTGCTTCTCAGATGGATTTAATTAGTCCTTCATAGCACTGGATGTCCGTTTGTTGCAGCTGAATTCTCATTTCATTCACCCATAACTAGAAACACCTCCCTTCAAACGGATTTCTTCAAAGAAAGAGGAGTTTAGGGTTCCGCATCTTACTGCTTTTTGATGTTGGTTTCCCTTTAAGAGAAGACCTTATGTTTAAACAACTGTTATTATTAAGGAAGCATAGCTTGCCCCACCGAGGTCCTTTGTGCTGGTTGTTGGTGGCAGGTCTGTGGAACAGCCCTGCTCCATCAGATGGCCGTAGCAGCTGTATGTTTGTATATTCCACTCCTGAGAGCCGCAAACCAAAATATGGCATGAACTTGTGGAAGAATTTTCTATGCTCAAAATTGGAATGTCCATATAAAGTCAAACCCAGGGACAGAAAATGTTGTTTCAGAGCCTATATTAAGCACAAAAACAAAGTGAGCCAGCCAGTAAGGTTTCCATAACTCCAGTAGTAATTGTGTCGTGATTCACTGCGCCCTAAGTGCGGGGGTCATGGTATGCTTTTCAATAACTATGCAGAAATTATGAAAATATATTCTTCTTAAAAAAATCATGTTTTAAAAAATGTACCCCACTACCAGTATATTTTAATTTTCCACAGGCCTTCACGTTTCACCAGAATGGCCTCTTGAATTTACCCTGAAAGTAATGTTCTTTCTTCTCTTGTCCAGTTAGCGTGTTGGGGCCTGGCATCAGGGCTGCTTTCATCTTCTGTGCCCACAATTCTAATTACATTTCAGGGGTTGTGATCTCCCCAGAAGCCTGCGCGTTCATTGTGTTTAGGACTAAAAGCCTCGGGGACTTGGGGGGGCTGTTCGCTCACAGAACATCTTTAAAAGTTTGCATCTTTAAAGGTTTCTTTGCTCTCATATCTTGATTTGTCTGAAAATCCTAAAAATTACACTTAGAACTTATTACTCACTGCCTTTAAGGAAAGACAACAATAATTTAGTCTGTTCAAGCTTAAAATTGTTCCAAAGCCGCAGCTCAGAAAAAGATACAGTAATAGATCTCACAGTTCTCCTGGTGTCTCCATTCACTGTGTCCTTGAAGAATCTGGAGAGTCTCAAGCTTGTATTCCTGCCTATGTCTCAGCCATAACTAGTCTTTCCCATCATGTTCACTAGTCTTGGCACAGCTTAACTGGCATTTCTAAAACTCAAAGGTCAGAGATATACATACTGCCATTGAAGATGTTAAAAATGATCAACAAAGACTTAAGAATTGTTCTGTAAAAAATATTTTGAGCAATTATAACAGTAAGTCAGAAAGAGATTTCATGGAAGGAGTCAACATACAGTTGGATATTGATCTCTCTGTTCTTGATTATGTATCTTGTGACTTGTGAATGTTTTGTAGAACACCTGGTGTTAGGAAAATCGTGAATGTGGACTGGAATGTTTTATTACATTTATGTATATTTTTAATAATTTTTAAAAATTATAAGTGTGATTTATTTAATGAATTGTTTTAAGGGTTCATCTTTAATATGATATAAATATATCATATATGTTGGTTTTAATGTATGGAAAATGCTCTAAAATTATTGGTAGAAATACCAAATTTCAAAGGACAGAACATGTGAATTCTCACTTTTATCAATCCGCAAGACAACTTGCTGGGGAACCCTATTATAGTAGTTGAAGCTAATAAGTAATATTATAGTGATCACATTTTCTGATATGCAGACTGGGCAGTTTTATAAACAAGAAACATCAATCACATCAGATGTGGACATTGGAACATAAGCGATCAAATTCTTCCTCCGCTATCTTTACTTTATAAAAGTTAACCTGTCTTCTGTGTTCATTTACTAACGAAGTTTATTTTGGGGTTAAAGGGAGTGGTGCAGAAACAATAATGTAACTTTTTATTGAAAACAACAGTCTTTGAAGACAGAGGAACTTCCTTTGTCCCTCGCCAGTTATGTAACCAGTTAGGAAATGTCACTTAACCCTCAGAGCCACTGCTGCAGTGTTGTTTTATATAAGAACTGATATGAAGGAAAACGTAAAGCCCAAGAGTTTAAATGCCAGTCCTGGAGCTGCTGGCTGTGGAGTCCAGCAGGGTCAGCTATCTTTTCCCTCATCTATAAAATAGGAATACTATTCTCCGGGGTGCTTGTAAAAACCAGTATACACAAAGACCAGTGCAGTGGCTGGCATGTAGCAGCACTCAGACTATTTCTTTTCCCTCTTAAGTGTAACATTATATATAAACCTATGACATTTTGCTTTTTAAGAGAATCTAATGGAGCTTTTACTTTGCAAACAATTTTTTTCCACTGTATGAAAAGTTTGTGGAACCTTGAAAAGATGAGCACACAAGCATTGGCCAGACTTGTCAGTGCCCACGAATATTCTAAGATTCCAACATTTTTTGTATTGCTCATTTATTTTGTGAAGCCCTTTCTGAGGCTACAGCAGAATATCTGAAAAGTGGTTGTAGGGATGAGCTTCTTGTCTTGGGGATAGGTTTTGGGGGAAGTTTGTCCACTGAGGCTGGTGAACCTGGCACAAGTGTCTCCTCCTCTCTCTCTCTTCCTGCCCCAGGAGGCTTCTGCAGCTCCTCCTCCTCCCTCTCTCCCTAGAGCTGCAGGCTTGCTCTTGGGGAGATTTGTTTAGAGCCCTTCTCCTCCATGGACACCACTGAGTGCTATTAACTCCAGATGTCTTGGATTTACCAGCAACGATGGTGTCTTTCTGTCAAAATGCCCTTGCCAGCAGATATCTTCATTGGCTGGTGGAGGTGTGAGTGGCTCAGTCTGACTTTTGATATGCTGTTCAGCTGGCTGTGGAACCTTAAGCAGTTGTTTAACTTCTCTGGGCCTCAGATTGGTCACCTGTAAATATAATATATATGTATATATATAGATATACGTGTGTGTGTGTGTGTGTGTGTGTGTGTATAATGGTAACATCTCCAGTGTAGGATTGTTCTGAGAAGTCAATATGTGTTCCTTTGCTTTGGTTTAGATTCATTTCTCTGAATAAGTAACAAAATTTAAATAGCTGGGAATAAAAAGAAAGGACATCCATAATCTGGATATTATCAGTATCAAAATTTCTGTTTTGATTCAGTGCATTTTTTAAAGTATTTTTATTTCTTTGGGGGGAGTTATATAAAATAAAACATGCCATTTTCTAACTTGGTGTTTAAACCTCAATAAAAGTAGACATTGCTTGAAACTAAAATTTAGTACAAACCTGGGCATGGCCATGTGTCTATCTTTGCTCTTGGTCATATTTATCATGGTAACATGGGGATAGACTTAGATCACTATTGCTCTATTTTATCACTGGGTTTTTTATCAATGGTTCTTTACCATTTTATCACTGTTGGTTCTGTTTAGATGTGTGATAGATGGCTGTCAGATGGAGTAGTCAAGGAAACCAGATGGAGATGAGACATAGCACACTCCTCTAATGTAATTAACAATGGACAGATTTTTTGAGGAGCTACCAGATTCACTCAGCTGGACAAAAAGTGCTTCTGTTTTGCTTTGGAAGTCTAGTGACAATGACTTGTGAACTGGCTGAATGGACTTCTTCAATCCTTAGTAGAAGAGTTGTTCTTATTGCTTTTGTGATCAGATCTGAAATAAGGCTTAGAAGAATTTATGATTTCATTTGTAGGCAACTAAAAATAAACACCAAATGAGTGTGAGACTGGTAGTAATTGGTGAGGGTCACAAAAGTGGGTGTTGCTTCAATTAGTTTATTGAAGATAGAATAAAGGTTTTTTGTTCCACCCACTGGCACAGGGGCATTAATTGATGATTTAACCAAAATTTTATCCTAAATCAAGTGTTTTAGTTAAACCTACTCCACTGTGTTTTAATGATCATATAAGCATGCTACTCCACACCCCACACCCCACACCCCACATTGGGAATGTTACCTCAATGGGGAGGTGTTTGGTTGTTGGTTGAGTATAGTATTCAGCTTATAATTAAGCTGTAATACAAGAAATATACTAACTTACAAGAAGGATATTCTTGCTAGCATCTTGTATATATCATTTGCTTATTCAAGCATGTAAAACTTCAACAAGAGGAGGTAATTTTGCTTAGATTTCTTGATTTGAATTGTTCTAGTATTTGGCACTGGGTGGAAAAGGGAAAAATCATATTGAAAGCATTGTTCTGTTAATGAAGTTGCTTGTCCTTTTTTGTGCCAAATTTGGCAGGTAAAATTACCATTTATTCTACTTGCTAGAGCAGGAGAATAGATTGTTGAGGAAAAGTAGCAATTTAAGTAATGACACTAGATAGAATGGGCTACATTATATACATCGCCCATACTTTAGATATTGACATGCAATTTTTATCTCTCTTTAGTGTGTACTTTGTCTTTAACCACTACATTACTTCCAGTAGCTTTCATCAGCTGCAATTTGCTTCAATTGTGAAATTTTTAAAAATACCATTACTATTAATTATAATAAACCAAAGTGAAGCACTTCAGTCCAACAATAAATTAAAGATTGTTGTATTTGTTCTGGATAGTTTGGAAATATTACATGACTTTTAATTGTGAGTAAATGAAAACATTTAAAAAATGAAACATACTTTAATGTGAAGATATATAATAGCAAACTCCAGTTATTCGTGATTTCTTCCACATTAAATATCTCTTCCTATTCATGTGTGCTTTCATTTTGGGTTTGTAAATTATAAAAAAATTTTTAAAAACTCTTTTCTAAAAATGAGCAAACATCTCGAAATATGAATAGATCTTTTTGTTAGCCACATGAAATCTATAAATTAAATTTTGCTAAATTTGAAATATTGCATTTTGATTTATTTATAATACATATTTGTTCGATATTAATTTGAAGTAGATATATAGTCCACTAAGTTTCTTATAGAGATTTTTCTTTGTTCTAAAACTTGGGGTTTGAAACAATTTTACTGTTGTAGTTTACAATGGCTAAACTTGTCCCTCTTCCGTAAGAGAAGAAATAGATAATAATTTTCAAAAGCCGATTGGTGAATTTGTAGATTTGGCAAATGCCAGCTCTGAATGGTAGGGCTGAGTATCGCTGTAACTTGTAACCACCAGTCACTTCTTTCTGCAGGCTACACTAACTGGTGGGCAGGTGCAGATGTTACAAAATCTAACATCGCAATTGACACTAATTGGCATAGTTGTTGGCAGTCTTATCAGAAAGCCGAGGGCTGAATGGTTGAATGGGCTTAGAGAACTTGAATGATAATAAGCATTTTTATATGCATCTTGAATTACTTTTGTGACCCAGACTAACAGGAACACTTTATTCTGACCTCATCCTTCAATGAATAGAAATTGGAGAAAGCATAATATGTGGTGTATGTGATTACTGATTGTTTTTCAGGTAACCTTTTGCAGCTAGCGGCTCTATTGCCCACTTGCCCTCCTCCTGCCTCCATTCCCAGTGCTCGGAGAAGGCCATGTGTGGAATAAAGTGAAGATAGCTGTTATTACTGAATATTAAATTAATTCATTTGATTAATGCCAAAAGCTTGATGCATGCCATAGTATGGGCTATATTTAGAAAGCATTCATCAAGCCAGACGCCGTGGCACACTCCTATATTCCCAGCTTCTTGGGAGGCTGAGGCAGGAAGATTGCAAGTTCAATGCTAACTTTGACGACTTAGCATGAAATTGAATAAAAAGGGATGGGGATGTAGCTCAGTGGTACTGTTCTGGCCTAGCATGTACAAGGCTCTGTGTTCAATCTCCAGTACCACCCTCCCCCCCCAAAAAAAATGTATTCATTGAATTTATGGATGAAAAAAGAAGTCTGGTATTTGCTTTACTTAATCATCTTGGAGTATGTGCCAAATCATTAGGGAGATAGATGAAACAAGCCTGGCTTTTAGTGGATAAATTTTGAACTTGAATGATGGATGTATTGGGGTTTATTAAGCTATTCTTTCTGTTGCTGTATGTTTGCAGTTCTCCAGAACAGAAAGGTGGTTGTTTCCTTTGCATGGTGACCTCACCCCTTGCCACTGGAAGGTTTCTATACTTTCTAGATCCTTCCCAGGACATGCCTTTTCCCCCCAGTTCCTTTTACAAAAGTTACCCATCTAAAGTGAGAGCTCATGCATAAATGAGTTAATTCCTCAGCCATGTGGATCCTCATAGGCACTTTCTAAACACTCTGCCTTAATCAAAATGGATGACTCTTAGGTTGGAAATTTAGTCACTGGGGTAGCTGTGTGTGTCTGTGGACCACCCTGCATCCAACCGCAAGTGTTCACTGATGACTTAGATGTAACCATGGGTCTTTTTCTTCGCTCTGGGGGTCATGATGTATTTTTTTTCAATAGAAATACAATCCAAAAAGAAAGTACTTTTCCTTGGGTGAGTTAGGAGAGATTTAGCTTACATTTGCTTTTGTAGGTATTTCTGTGGTTTTGGCCCCCCACCCCAGCCCCGCAGCGATCCCCAAGCAATTTCCAGTCTCCTGTGCTAGGATGCAGGTGAGCCTTGTTTTCTTCAGTTGGGGGCTCCTGTACGCAAGGCACCCAGGAAAGAGCCTGCTGGAGGCTTCATCTTGGATGTGAAGGACTGAGAGCATTCATAGGGGTGCTGTATTCTCAGCTTAGGTTGATTCAAGTAAATTTTGGTGATTTTTGTTCTTTGATGCTATGTACATGGTAGTAAATGCCTATTTTGTCTCTGCTGTGATGGCAGTCCCCTAGAGATGTACTGAAGTCCTGCAATAGTGAGCTTTTTAGAATGTGTTCAGAATGTCCATCTGCGGCTAATGGGAGGTAGAGAAACCAAAATCATTTTTTTGTGCTCTTGCTTCTTTTTCGGTGATTTTCATCTATCCTGAGAATTAATATAAGTTGACCCTTTTCTTTCTTTTTTCCCCAGTGTTTTCAAAGTACTTATTTATTTTGATAAGTTGATCCTTTTCTTATTTCAAAGTGGCGTTGCTTAAAATAATTTAGATATTTTATAGCTTCCTAAGGAACTAAAATATAAACATGATTTCACCAATCCCCCCGCCCCCACTTTGTATCTCCAGAGGTCTTCGAGAATGAATGTCGTTTGCTCATTAAGGTTTTGTTCTATTCCTAATTGATCTCACTCATTCCTTTCCTTGCAGGCTCTCACTTAGGCTATGGTTCTGTGTATTATTTCTGGTCACTGCTACCAAAACTGATATATATTAGCCACACTCTTTTTCAAGTCTCCTGGAAAAATGCCAGTCTTATTCTCCTTTGAGTTTGAGAATGCAGTTTTACAAATAATAGAGTGGCCTTACTTTGTTCACAGTCATCAGAGTTAGAAGGATTCATCTAACAACTTGAATAGATAATTTTATTTCTGTGGACTTGAAAGTGAAACCCTACAAATGGGATAGAATTTTAAGTAGCATTTTTAATTTGTTTTAAACTTCTTTCTTATTGCCCGCCTTTCTTTAAATGGGCTATATTGAATGTGCTGGGCTGGAGACACAGTTGGGTGGGCTGGTGGGGCAGGAGGTGTTTAGCTCTGTGTGTAGATTTTATATTATAAAAGAGCTTAATGGAGTCCCTTATGTAGTTGGAATAACTGCTATCATAAGCATTTATGGATTTTTGAGTACAATTATTACCAACACTTTATAGGACATTACAACTTAAAATATTTTGACTTAAATTTCTTTGTGAATCTTAGCCAGATCTACTTTGAGAAGTTCCAAAATAGAAGCATATTGTCAGCCATCAGCCATGGAAGGTGGAATGTGCATATTTGAAAAACATGCATTAAAGGGCGTGAAAGTGAATCATCATGCGCATGTCAGTGTCATGTTATATTTTAGTTTAAAAACATAGCTTTTGTAGTATTCCAGTAAGCCTGTAATCATAAAGTTAAAAGTAAGATTTTCTATCTAACTTAATTAATTTTTACTTAATATAATTTTTATCAAAGATCTCTCAGTCTTCAAGATCAGGACACTGGACTGAGCTTTGCATGAGGGACATGAAAAAATAATGCACTAGCTTGCCCCCATGAACTTGCATATTGGTTGGGAGGGACCAAGATTAAGACAGCAGTGATGTGAACGTAAGGCATAGCTTGACGAGTGCATAGATTCGTAATTTACAGCAATTCAAAGCAAGGAAAGGCTCCCTCCAGTTTAGCAGAAGACAAGGGGTGATGTGGGTGAGCTCCAGGGGCATGACACAGGATCAAGGGCAGATGGAGCAGGTGCTGAAGCATGGACGACAGAACCGTTAGGCAGAATGAGCTACTCCAGGTTTGGGAATCAGTAGGAATGAAGTTGTGGAAGTGGTGCCTGCACATGCACGCTGAGTGTAAGAGAAAGGGGAAGAAAACTCAGAATGATAAATCACTAGATTGAGACTGTGGTTCAGGAGACCTAGAGGGCCATGTGCAGAAGTCAGGTTTTGATTTCTGAAGCAACCAGAAGCCAAGAAGAATTTAGAGTTCAGAAAACGCCTGGCGCTACAAACCTGCATTTCCAACTGGTCAGTGGTAGTGAGTAGAGCTGTTGGCAGGGGGATTTGGGAAGATTCTTTAGTTGTGTGTGGGGTCACTCGTAGGAAGAGAAATTGGAAGGAAAGGGGTTTATGTTTGGCTTAGTGGAATAACAGAATTCAGTAGGATAGACCAGAGAGATGTCAGCAATACGGGGAGGGTCAAGAACCAAGCAAGCGACACTTGCTGAAGGGACTGTAGAGTTCATTTTTGTCATTCCTACTTGTGACATGACTCACTAAACCCATTTCTCCCTATGGCCAGGTTGGCTTGCTAATTAATGTATAATCTGGACTGGAGTTCTGTGGTACTTCCCCGTTCATGCCTGTCCAAATAATCACTTTGACCTAATAATCTTTAGCTTTTTACTGTGGAAGTTTTAAAGAATTCACAAAATCGAGAGACTAGAACAATGCGTACCCGTGCTGTTCTCACTTACCTATCCTTGCCCTCAGAATATTTTATTTCAGACGATACAGAGTGTCCAATCAGTTGACCCTCTTTTCATTGGTAAAGCACTGTCAAATTCTTTTTCTATAGTACATACTCCTTTACTTATTTTGGAATACATTTAAGGCTGAAGATATATGTATATATTGGACAAATTGAGAGAGGAAAACATGGCTGCTGTGTTAGTTAACTGGGTAATGGGAAGCCGTTTCTGTCTTTGAAGAGAGTTCAAAACATGAAGGGAGAAGGCTGGAAAAAACCTGGGCACTTGGTTTTTTTTTTTTTTTTCTTTTGGATAGGTATGGATTGAAATAGATTTCAAAGTATTTCCTTAGTGTTTATAATGAACAAACAAACTTGGCAGAAACCGTCTTAATCAGCAGTAGAGTAACCTCGTTGGTAATGGGACAATTGGCAGGCATCATGTGTCTCCTGACTGCTGCTAAAAACAGTACACCATTTCTGTGGCATTCCTGCTAAAATGCATAAATCATAAGGAAATGTTCTCCCAAATTGAGGGACACTCTACAATGTAACTGGTTTGTACTCTTAAAAACTATCAAGGTATTGTAGCTTGGGCTGCTATAACAAATATACCACAGACTGGGTGCCTTAAATAAAATATTTATTTTTCCAGTTCTGTAAGCTGGAAAGTCCAAATTCAAGGTGCTGGCAGATCTAGTGTCTGGTGGAGTTCCACTTCTCAGTTTGCAGGTGACAGTCTTCTTGTTATGTCCTTACATGGGAGGGAAGGAGAGAGAGGGAGGAAGTGAGGGGCTACCAGAGTCAGAAGGAAGGAGAGTTGTGAGAGCTCCAGCCTCACAAAGGTCCTGCCTCCTAACACCATCACCCTGGGCTTGGAGTTCTCAGCACATGAATTTTGAGAGAACACAGACATTCATTCCTTAGCACAAGGTAATAAAAGAAAAGACAAGGCAAAATTAAGAAATGGGGTCAGACTGATGGAAACCAAAGAGACATGAAAACTAAAATGTGTGGGCTGAAATTAGATCCCAGACCTACCTCAAAGGGAATTCTTGGGGTGATAGTGAAATTTGAGTAGGGTTTGTGAACAGATGGTAATATTGGTTGAGATCAGCTTCCTGATCTTGGTGCCTACTAGTATAAGGAGAGCGTCTTGTACTTTGGAACACAAGCTGAGGTGGTTAGGGACAGGCATCAGAAACCTGTTCTCACAGCCTGAGAAATAGCATAAGCTACCATGGGGTAGTGCCATAAGTTCATGTGTATTGGGAATTATTTTATAAAAACATAACCAAATAAAAAGAAATACTTTCCTGGAATATTCATTAGAATGATAAAAGATTATTACACCATTTTCCTCTTCTCTGTTACCAGCAGTAAAGGATTCTGGCAACTCTTTTAACCTTGCTTACCTTATCAGCCTTATCAGGGAGGTTATGCCAGTGGTCTGCAGAGCTGAGAAGCTGCCCAATACTCTGCAAGTGTGTGATTTCTTATGAACCTAATGGGCAGTTCAATTTTTAGCAGCATCTTCCTTAAGACATAATTGATACAGAACAAATGGCTGATTGCTAGCTCACCCACTAGGTGGATATGGTGAGTGGATCTTGGCCACCAATTCCTGCGTCTCACTGTATCTGTCAAAATGGGACAATCCATGATAAAAAATGAAAAAGGAAGACATTTTATTGTTCATGCTTATGAAGCATTCAGTTATTGAACCTGTAATCTATGAGAAATTTTAAGGACATAAATATATTTTAATTCTTTTGGCAGTGAATTTGCTGGTTTAAAATAAAACATAAAACAATCAAATATATGTTATTATAATTATAAAGTCAAAAAATAACAAATATCTTGGTACATATGTCACCAAGAAAAGAATACAAACCTGCTAGCAAATCTTTAGAAGATGGAAGCATAGAAAATGGAGTATCAAACATATTTGTTGTTGGCCAGGAAAAATGGGCTATTAGGGGAAACCGTGAGTGTCTGCTTGACTCTGACGGATAACATAAGGCTTGACTCTGACGGATAACATAAGTCAGCAAGACTGGTAAGAAATAGCACGTTGTAGCTGCAGTGTATGGGAATTTAGGAGGAGGAAAGACTTACACACCCTGGTGACCATCCTTCCCCAGTAATGTGTGTATTCTGGGAACTGAACTATCAGTTTAGGTAGTAGGATTTTTTTTGAGGCGGGTGTTGGTGGGGGCAGGAAGGGAGTCATCTGTGATAGGGAAATGCATATGAAAAGCAAAAAAGATGCTAATAGGAATCAGATGAATTGAAGAGGATAAACAATGGAGGATGTATTGAGGAAGAATAAGGAAAAAATAGAAGAAAAAGCAAAAAGTAGTTTGTTCATTTTGTTTTTGTGGTGCTGGGGATGGAACCCAGGGTCTTGCACATAGTAGGCAAGCGCTATCCCACTGAAAACACCACCAACCCAGGATATGTTTAAAAGAGGGGGGAAATAGCTTGGGAATAATCTCTGTGGGATGATGGAAGAGTACATGGTGCCACTAGAACTACAGTGGCACAACTAGCATTTGTTGAGGGTTATTATGTGGTAGGTGCCGTTCTAATTTCTCGACTTACGCCTCACAACCCTGTGTAAACATGCATTTTACGTATAAGGAAATGAGGGAGCTCATCATTCCTGGATAATGATGATGATGAAGATGATGATGAGGAGGAGGAGGAGGAGGAAGAGGAGGAAGAGGAGGAGGAGGTTTCAGCCGGGGCCTTTTGATGTGGAAATCAACCCTGGGCAGGACACAGGACTCTACCACTACCCGGCAGCAGAGCTTCACCTGCCCCTTCCATTCACTCATCTACCTGGAGTTATTCACTAAGCTGCTGCAATTTACAGTGCGATCTGCGGAGAATGACCTTGTCACACCAATCCAAAAGAAACTCCTTCCATAATTAAACTGTGGGCAAAATAATTCAGGATATTTTCTTAACCCCTAAGACTGAAATTAAAGTTGTTACTGATCAATTAATGAGGCGATAATTAAACAGAAACTAGACAACCTGGCTGATTGTAGATCAGTACCTAAAATTTGTTTTTTTTTTTTCCAATTCACATCATATGAGATGTATTTAATTACATTTATAACACATGCATATTTAATATAATCTTTTGTGACAGATTTACGGGTCTTCACTATCATTGTGTCTGATTCCTTTTGTCATTATTACACGTATTTTTGGGGAGAGACATAGGACTGTTTCCAAGGCAATAGTGATAAGAACAAACTTATGGGAGACAGTTGTCTCTTTTTGTTTTCATAAAATAGTCATCTCATTTCTTTCTAGAAGATCACAAGAGGTATTATAATTATATTTTAGGATAATATTTTACTTTAAAAATTTATTTATTTTTATGTAGTGCTGAGGATTGAACCCCAAATGGTAGGTTTTCTTTACCCTGCTCTTCTATTATTAGGATAATATTTTAATAAATAGAAAAGCAGGATAAAGAAAATCTACCATTTTGTGTTATATTAAGATATAAAATTGTGTTATGTAGTTAATATTGAAATGCTCAGAATCATCCATTATGGTAACAGCATAAAAATGCCATGTTTTTTCATGCTTTCCCTAAGAAATAAATGTCGAGGAGCTGGGGTTGTGGCCCAGTGGTAGAGCACTTTCCTAGCATGTGTGAGGCACTGGGTTTGATTCTCAGCACCACATATAAATAAATGAAAAATAAAGGTTCATCAACAACTAAAAAAAGATTTTAAGAAAAGGGGCTGGGTTGTGGCTCAGTGGTAGAGTGCTCACCTAGCACGTGCTAGGTGCTGGATTTGATCCTCAGCACCACATTACAAATAAATAAATTAATTAAATAAAAAAATGTTGAAGCAAGTAATAGCATAATTAACACATTTATTAAATGATAGGAAAATTATGCATTTCTTATTGTCAGCATCTTAATTTGTGCTTCACAAATCAACTAGCAGTTTATGTACAATTCAGTAAACTAGAAATGTTAGATGGTGTTCATGTCCCAGGTTACTGACTGCATGATGCACATATTTCTTTGTCCGTGGGCCTGAGGATATACCTCATTGAATACCGTCATTTTGTTAGCAGTAGGTGAGATAAGAACCAGTAAACAGCTCTCTCCCTGATAGTCTTTTGGAGTAGGACTCTGCAGTGAGCCTCTCCTACATGCTAACACTGTGTCTTAGGGCTAAGATTACTTTTGATGCTTTGGCTTTAATTTTTTTATGAATTTAAGAGTGTTGTAAGATGGTTGCCCCTGCAAATGGCTCCTACTATGTGGCTCTCTAATTTCTTTCTGTGTAAAGTAGGGGAGGAGAGGATTGAGTTGGAGTATGTTACTTTGAGGACCCTTTCTGGCCTAAGAGTCAAGTTTGGAAGATGCACTTTTTTCCTTTTGTGTGTATGTGTGTAGTACAATCATTTTAAAGATATACTCTGAAAGCCAGTTACAGGGGCAGGGATTAGCTATTCCTTTCTGAAATAGTTACAGCTTGATTCACGAGTCTGTTTTTTATCCTTCATTTTGTTTTCAGAAATGGAAGCAAGATATGTGGTTATGGTGGAATACCTGAATTTTTAATCTAAGATCAAACACTGTGCAATGCTAATCTTCTTAACATTTGATTACAAATAAAAAAAAAAGAATTTAGAATTTGCCTGTTACAAAAAAGAAGGCATGTGGTGAATCAAAACGCTTTTACAGTCCATATCTTCCCAGAGTTTTATTATTTTTGGAAAAAAAATTGGCAAGTACTTTGTTTTGTAAGTTTTATATTCCTAATGTTGAATAAAAATGTTCGATTTTTTAACAGGTGCCCACTGTAATAGAAACTGTAATATTTTTACTGTGTCATGAGGTATCTCTGAGGAAGTGCCTTTTTTGTTGTTGTTTTTTAGGTAAAGGATGTAAGTAATCTCTCTCAAATGTCAAATTAATTTAGGGCGTGTACTTTCTTTTCCCCTTCTGGTGACGTAGATAGGAAAATCAGATGTTCCAAACAACTCATGGAAAATGTTCCACATCAGCATCATCAGTACTAGAAATGCAGTCAGATGCTCTTCGTGGCATGCAGGCTTACAGGGAGATTTTTAAATGTGGAAAAACGCCTTCTTGAAATTGGAAAGAAATCGTGTTTGAATTGTTGTTTTAAATGTCATAAATATTCTTATTTTGATTACCTTTCAACAAAACCTATTTCTGTGATCAGGCTGGGGAACGTTTTCAGAAAATAGAGGGTATAGGGATGAATTCCAGTAATCCCACCCATCCGAGCCTTCTGGTCCATTCACGTTCATAATGTCAGTGCTTTACACGAGCATGACGTCTTAAATGACTGCAGAAAGTAAGCCGCTGGTGTCCTTGTGCTGGGGACTGCTGTTCAAGTCCTGTCTTGGAGTTTGTGCTTCTCAGCAGCAGGCTGCATCCCCTTCTGCTCATTCTCACGTTGGCTTTGGTCCCCTGTATCTTGGGTTTTGTAAATGACCACTCTTGTGCTTATGAGAAATTATCCTGGCTCTCATGATGAGATGGGCAGGATCTCTGCAGGAGACAGGTGTGCAGCAGTGGTCCCATGAGATGATGTGGTCCCCGGGATTGGGCAGAGGTGGTGAGGTGCGATGGAGAGAGGTCTTCAGGGCATTTGAGGGCCTCCCCAGTCCTCTGTTAGTCCCCAAATATATGTCTTCCCTTGCTACTATGCCCTCTGTATTGTCTCCTTTGTGACCTGTAGAGTCCCATGTATCCACCCTTTTCTGGAAGTTCTACTAAATCCTTGCCTTTACCAAAATCTTGTGGTAGTTTCTCTCTCAAACTCTGCACCTCAGAAATGTCCAGTGGATTCAATTGTGACTCCTGGTGTCACTCTAGACCATGGTTCCTGTCTCTCATAAACCTTGTCTTCTTTGAAACTCGTGTCACAACCTCATCATCTCACCTTCTTCTTGGCAACTTTGGGTTCCTGCCCTTGCACCTCTCTTCGTGCAGTTGAAGATTAGCAACCAGTGTGTGGTCAATCTCTCTGCCGCTATGCAACCTGTATTTTCTCTCCATCCCTGGACATCATTCTTATTCCTATCTCCTTTGTCCAGTTTAGATCCCCTGGCCTGTAATTACATCATTCACTTACAAGTGCCCCTGGCTTCCTCAGCCCTTCCCTCTTCCATCAGTTCCCCGTGTAGTTGAGTCAGCCTCACTTTCTCTGTGTCTAAGGCCACGTACCTGGGCATTGCTGGAGGACTTCATATGGCCCGGTGTCCTTCCTTGGCTGGTGATTTTCCTGTTCTCTGGTAAGCTTTCTCTGCTTCCTTCTCCTCGGTGACCTCCATCTTTGTGCTGTTGTCACACTTCCCACTTTCCTTCCAAATGTCCTTCTCCTCCACAGTACCGGTGCTGCACTGAGCACCATCCTTTTTATTTTTGTTTGGTCTAATTCATCTCAAGCTGTAGCCGGAATGACTTTTCAAAGTATCACGTGGAGGGCTGGGGTGCAGCTCAGTGCTAGGGCACTTGTGTGTCCTGGGCATGTACGTGTGTGTTTGCAATGTGGGTGGGTTGTGCTGCAGTTGGAACCTTCAGTCCCCGTTGCTGACCGCTGTCACCTTTGTCTTCTGGGTTCCTGGCACACTGGTGTGTCAAATCAGCTAGTTCTCTTACTCCATGGTTTCTTGTTTCATTTTGCTTCCTCCCCTCCCCGTGACATTCCTTCTGGAATATCCCTACCCATCCGCTACCACTAGCACACTTACCACATTCCTGCCACCTTTTGGTCTTAGCTTAAAGGTCACCTTCTCAGAAAGGCTTTCCTTCTGGCTGAGAAGTGAAGAATACCAAAAATCAAGATGATTGATGGTCTTGTAGAATGTGTGTTTAGTAGCCAAACTGTAGAAGGTTGTGGGGAAGGTATGTAGTAAGAAGGTAGGTGCTGAGCTTGTTCTAGAACCTGTCAGAGAAAAGGAGAGACCTAGGTGGGTAGTTAGGAAGTCCTGTCTAGGTTTCAAAGCAGAGAGGACATAGCCAGTGTAGACCAAAAGTCAGAAATTCATTAAAAGGAACAAATTAAGAGGCAGAAGAGGTGTATGATGTGGGGAAAGACCATGAATGATATACAAGAAAATGAGAGGAGTCACATCTGACTATAATTTCAGTTAAAAAAGAGAAGGTCATCTGATAAGAATGTGGCTCAGTTTTAGTATAATAGTTAATAAAAGTTTGATGCACATAAATGCTAGGCCTGTTTAAGGATGTAACATCTTTAGGTCAGTGTTTCTAGATGGAGGTATTGTGTCTTTTGAGTGTCCTTAAAATATATGGAGTCTTTACACAATTGAGAGTATTCTAGTGTTTTCACAGCGCTGAAACATTTCAGCAATGTCTGCCTTGGAGGGTGGGTGGTTATGTCGTTTGGCACTTCACTTTTGGTCTGTTTTTCTTTTCATCCCTACATTGAATTTGATTTCATTTCTTAGCTTCTATTGTCTTTTAAGTAAAGGATCATAAAATTTCATGCCCAAATGGAGGTGCTTGATCAAAACAAAAATTCCTTTCAATATTGGAAATAGCTCTATCAGGAATAACTGTCAGAAGACATCTGAGACAGAAGGGCTTCGTAACCACAGAAGCACAGAGTTTAGACCCAGCAGAGACCTTGGACACTTTTTCAGAAGAGGAAAAGACATTGTCTGAAACACATTGTAAAATTGGGTGTGGTAGATGAAATTGGTGCATCTACAGGCAGAGAAACTGAAAAGAGCATCACCCAGTTAACCAAAAGGCTGTTTTAAGAAAACTGCCACTTTTATTGCATGCCTACAGTGAAAGGTCTATTATGTACTAAAGAGGACATAGCTAATTCTCACTTTAAAGTGAACTTTAAATATATATAATACTCTCATCCAGGACAAAATTTTAAAGTACCACAGGATTCATAGTGAAAAGCAAGCCTCTCTTCCATCTCTCTTCCTCAGCCACTCTGTTTTGCTTACTCATTTGTTCAGGGATTTTCTATGTATTAAAAAACACACATGCACACAAATGAGCTGCTGGGTACTCCTATAATCCCAATGACTAGGGAGACTGAGACAAGACAATCACAAATTCAAGGCCAGCCTGAGTAACTTAGCAAGACCCTGTCTCAAAATTAAAATATTAAAATGACTGGAGATTTAGAGTAGTGGTAAAGTGCCCTGGGTTCAAGTCCCAGTACCAAAACCAACTATAACCAGCCAAACAACAACAAGCAGACAAAAATCACCACATATACATTGCTATTTTTTTCCTTAACAAATGACGGTATATTGCATATATTATTCTGTATTTATCTTGGGGATAGTTTTGCATCAGTACCTATAGAGATGCCTTATTTTTAAAGAAAAGGTCCTCTGCGTTCTTACATGCCACAGAATGTCTATTTATATCATACAGTTTAAGGAAACCTTGGCTGGGTATAAAATGATGGGACATCATTTCCTCTTGTCGGTGTTTAGACCACATTCTCCATAGTTTTCTGTATCAGTTGCTCTGGGGTAATTAGGCTGACCCGATTTGTTTTTACTTTCTTGTGATTTCTTATTTCTGCCTAAATATATAATTTTTTCTTTAGTCCTAAAATCCACAAATGTCATCAGTCTATAAATTCAGGGTTTTATTTATTTTGAAAGTCTTATCATATTTTTGACTTTTACATTTATTCTTTAAGTACTTTTTTGAAGGAGACGGTTGTATTTTCTCTGTGTCCCCTGTCCTCTTCCTGTGCATCTATTGTCTTTGCTATAAGTTGCCTTTATAATGTTGGTCCTTTCGATTTTTGTCTTATATAATTTTTCAATGTCTTGTACATCTTTTTAGTCACATTCTATTTTTGGTTGCTTCTTAATGTGGCTTTTATCTCTATAATGTTATTTTTCTCTTCGTTTTTTTTTTTTTCTGAGTTCTACCAGCTTGATTTTCATTTCCTTCTGTTGTTGTATAATCTCTTCTTTGAACCTTTGTTTTTCTTCTTGAGCTTTTTTTCCCCTTGTTTTAAAGAGGGGTCACATTTCCTATGGTTGCCTTTGAGACTTTGGAGAATTATTTATCTGATCTCTTCCTGTGTTTCTTTGAGCAACTCTTCTTGTGTTATATGCTTTTTAATTTACCTTTTTTTCCTCATAATTTTTTCCCCAAAATTGTACTCGGAGACCCAGTGTTGGTTGTTTTCTGATTAGGGTTTGTGTTGTGGTGGCGGAGGCTGGCTGAGAACTGGGACAGCCAGGCACGTCACCCTTGTCACCCCTCACCAGCACTACTTACTCATTTCCCACTAGTAGTTGGCATTGGGAAGTCGGGTGGTGTTCTTTAAGGAGCATTTCAGGGCGACCATAATGACATGCCACCTTTACCTCCACCTGCTCTCTTCCGTCACCCTGGCCTAGAGGGCTGGATGTGAACAGGAGGGACGGCTCAGGAATCAGCATTGTCTCCTTCAGTCTGCACCCACCTTCCCATGCTGTCTGACTGTAGTTCAAGCAGGTGGTCTCTGCCTCCGCTCTGCCTTATCCTAGGTCACCCATTTAGTAATAGCACCTGTGCAATCTTTGTATCTCTTGGTTGGATTTATGTGTCTTGGGGATCTGATTCCCAGTAGCTGGAGGCCTGACGAGGCACCTGGCAGCTCTTAGCACATTTCCTTTCCTTGTTAAATTTTCACAGATGTGTTTCATAGTTTATGATTTGGGATTATTTCAGTTATATAGTGAAATTACAGTTTGGACTCATTAATTATTAGGTGTACTAGGAAATGTGGTTTCTGAATATTTCCATCTCCTGCAGCCTTTCTTACACGCCCTCTACTGTTATAGGGGAAGGGGAAGAAAACTCACATACAGACAGACCTGGCCTCCGTGTTTAAACACCGTCTTTCCGGTAACATGATGTTTCAGGCAGGCCTCTTGCTCGTCCCCGGCTTCTGTCAGTGTGGGCCTGGGAGCATGTGAGGGGGCTTTTGGAAATGGTAGGGTGCCTCGTGATGAGGACAGTGGGGAGGAGAGCTCGACTCAGCACTGTTCTTTAGTCCTGCAGAGAGCCTGTTGTAGTGAGGCACGTGCTCCTTGGGCTGTTTGGGCCTGAAGGCATTGAAGGGGCCTTTGCTGCCCTTAGTCGCTGCTCTTGGCCTGCAGTCATGGAGTCACCTCTACCTTGTGGACTTCGTCCTGACCCAGACCTTCAGTGTCTTCTCACTAAGGCCTAGAAACTTCTGAATTCCGGGCCTGACATACTCAGGTGCACAGTCCAGCTACTTCCTCCTCCGTCAGGGCCGTGCCGTCGCCCCCACACGTCTCAGCAGCGCTGTGATACTGAGTGCTGGGCTCCCGGAAGCCTCGGCCTCCCCTAGACTGTGTCCTCAAGCTCGGAAGTTGGTAGGGTTCCTGATACTGGCGAAAATGTTTTCCCTAGTCTTCTTCCCTGCCATCCTCTACCTGTTCCCAAGGGTCCAACAGGAAACAGTGAGGACTCTCATATCTGGTTTTTAAGAGAAGAAATGGGAGGTAGTTTTTAGGGATCATATATCTTGGGTCTGCTCCAGGTTTATTTTGAAACTTGAGCAAACATTAAATATCCCTTTGTTGTCTACGGTAGACTTAAAATAATAATGCTATTTGTTTTTTTGCCTCTCATACTAATGAGTTAGGAAATAGTCATCGGTGAGTGGAAAGAAAAACCTTTTAGTATTTGTTATTTTAAGTTAGCTTTTATTTGTTTCTTTACAATTGCTTTTATGCTATTTATTTGGAAATTAATTTTTTTCTCTTAAGAGTGTCTCTGCTTTGCAAGATTACGAGTCTTTTTCTTTCTTTGCATTGTCATGAATGAAGACTTGATAAAACTAGTCATTTATGATTGATAAAAGTATGATAGAACTTTGCAAAGTTTGAATGATCTTTGGATATTCAACTCCAAAGAATTTTGCCTAATTAAAGTCTGTTTAATTAAGATAACAATGCGTAGTCCTTCATTAAAATTACCACAGAAAAAGTTCTTCCTGGTCCTTGGAGAGGATATTATATGCAAGCCCTGTTGCGTGGGTTGCAGAATGTCACTGGAATTTATATGCATTACTTGTCTAATTGCAGTAAATGTGGCGTGTCCAGATAGGTTTCGAGTTAGATGGCTGTTTGTTACCTACTGGAAATTGCTTGAAGCCTCAGTACCAGAGGCAGCTGTTCGTAGGTCCTTCACCTCTCCCCAGAGATTGCTCGGAAGACTATGTGGTTGGACCCTGTCTTTCATGGCTGGAGCAGTAAACATGACAGGTTGTTGGGGAGCCATCTGTTTAAAATGGCTTCTGCTTTGTATGCAGCAGTGAACTTGAGATCAGTTTTCTGTCTTTCTTCATATAACAGTCTTATTTGGTGTCACAACAGGTGGAAGTTGATGGCTCGAAACTAAATGTGACCAGTACGTGGAACTTGGCTTCGCCCTTATTGTCTGTCAACGTTGATGGCACTCAGAGGACTGTGCAGGTGAGTGTTCTGACGATTTGCTCAGAAGCCTTCCTCACATTCAAGATCCTTGTCGGTACCCGTGTGGCTAGTGCTCACAGACATAGCGAGGAAAGCTGTTTTGTATTCATCTTACACTTTATATGCTTGAAAACATTTTTTTTTATTTTAGAGGCTCTGTAGTTATATCTTATCTTAATCTGAGAAATTAATATTTTTTTCAGGCGATCTCAGAAGGTTAGTGTGTTATATTTTGTTAAATAAAGAATCAGCAGTTTTCTTTGCTGTTGTGGGTTTTTAGTTGTAAAATGTGGCTGACATGCATCATTATCTTCCTTATCTATCCATTGGAATTTTACAGTATAAGATTAAAAGAAAAACGAGCTGTATAGGTTGACATCCTATAGCACATGACTTTCTAACCTTTCTTTCCCCCCAGATATAAAATGTTTGCATTGAGGAGATGCCTTGAAACTTAGAGTTGAAAGAATGCTCTTTGTAATCAGTGACCTCTATTTTAAAGTGGGAAACTATGGAAAGAGATTCTGCCCAAATCCCCCCAAACACATGGAAAATGTGGTTATCATGTGAATCACAAATCCCATAGCGCTGAATGCTGATTCTTTAACTTGATTTTACAGAGAAAACTAATGTTTAAAACTTAGAGAAATGAAGAGCGTTAGAGGTAAAAACTGATTCATATCTACCTCCAGTAAAGACTGCAGGCAGAGGATTCAATTCACAGTAATATATGATGACTGAACTGATTTCCCAGCCAGACTCAGTTGGCGTATTCTCTCTGTGGTTTTAAGAAACCTTCAACTCTCGCTACTGAGCCCTCCCTAGACTCTGACTTGAGTTTTGATGACTTGTCCCTGTGTAACATTTTCTCTCATACTTTCTTCCATATTCTAACTCCCTGTCTTATTTTATTTTCCAACTCCGTGTAAATGTAAATCATGAGATGAAACTCTTTCAGACACTTGAAAGAAATATCGCTACATAATTTCACGTCACTTCAATCCATTTATTATTGTGTCTTCAAAAATATGGTTTGTTGTACTTTTTTGGGTTCAGCAGAATGTTTTCTGCAGCGAATGTTCTGGTTCCAGCGGTCGTGTATTTTGGCACACAGGGGGACCTGTTGGTGGTGAGAGGAAAGAGGCAGAGTCTTTTCCAAGAGATCTGTCCCCTGTTTCTCCTAGCGCTCCCCACCTGGACTTGGCAGACCCTCGACTCCATGGCCCTTTCACATGGAGGATAGACGGCCGGATGTGTGTTCAGAATAATCACCAGAAATATCTCCTGATGATGCTCAGCCAATCTCTCTCCAGTCTTGTCAGTCCTTTGCTGTGGAGAGCATGACCACACCTGAGATGAATGGCCCCTTGAAGGCAGATCCGTTGGCTCTTGGAAGAGGTCATTACATCCAGTCAGTGCACTCTAATTGGAAGGAAATAAACTTGTGCAGAGAAGTAGATGGCGTATTAGAAAAATGTCACTTACCTTAAAAAAAGGTGAGGAAAGATTTTCCATACGGGAGGGAATTTTGTCTACTTTGTGTGGATCTTAGCATTCAGTTCTGACTTTCCAAAATATAACATGGCTCCTGCAAAATTAACGTAGCCATAGTAATCATAAATAAAGCATAATGCTTACGGTGTGTCAGATACAAGCAACGTAAGTAGGTTAACTCCTTTAGTCTTCACGACTGTATGAAGTAGATACTGTTGTTTATATTTTTATCAACGAGGCCACTGAGCATCAGAGAAACTAAGTAACTTGTTCAAGGTCACACAGCTAGTGAGAGATAGAGTCAGGATTTAAACCCCAGCAGTCTTTCTGTGGGGTCCTTGCTAGGGTGAACTAAGTAACTTCCCTATAGACACACAGCTAGGCAGAAGCTGAGCAGAAATTTACCCCTGGCAGGTGACCCCAGAGTATGTGCATTTCATCATTATGCTGTAGCAGTTTTTTATTTTTCCTACTGGAGTTCAAATAATAATTTACCTTGCATTGATGCTGTAAACTAGTAAGCTCAAGCTTTGATGTGCTACAGAATCAACTTGAAGACTCACTGAAACTCAGATGTTGGACCCACCCATAGCATTCACTCTGAGTTAGTAGGTGGTGTGAGCTAACTCTGCATTCTAATAAGCCTCTAGGTGCTGCTGGTCTGGGGACCACAGTTTGAGAACCACTGCTTTCAACCTTTGCAATCAGAATAAAGTGGGAGGCATGAGCTGATGACTTAAGGAGGAGCCAGGTCACACAAGGCCTTCTTTTTAAAAAAAATATTTTTTAGTTGTAGTAGATACGATACCTTTATTTGTTTGTTTGTTTATTTATTTTTATGTGGTATGGGCCTCACATGTGCTGGGCGAGTGCTCTACTGCCGAGCCACAACCCCAGCCCAAGGCCTTCTTAATTCCACAGTTTGGGCTCTGCCTTATCCACAGGCCAAGGGGAAGCCAAGGCAGAGTCTTCAGTAAGGAGGTGATGGTGTAACAGAAGGGTAGCTCACAGGGAGCTCTGGGGGTTGTTGTGTGTGGGAGAGTAGACTGGAGGAGGCTGAGGCTGTGATTGGAGGCAGAGGGGGAGAAGTCAACAGGAATTAGAGAAAGGGAGGTGAGGAATCATTCTCAGCAGCAGTTAAGGGGGACAGCGGGAGGAGCTGGTGGCTTTGCAGGCTCCTTTGTCAGTTTCTCTCTGCCTGCCCGTAGGCATGGGAACGTCTCACAGGGTTAGTCCTGCTTCTCTCTGTCCTGTCTTCCTGAGCTGCGTGGTTCTTAGAGCTCAGCTCAGCACTCACTCACAGAGCGTTCTGAGATGTTACCTGTGTTTGTATTTCTCTCTGCACTTGTTCATGGTATATTCTGAGACCAACAGGATGGATATTCCCGCAGATATTTTTCAAGTGGTTTGACAAAGTTACTGCTGGATATTTGTGCATTCATACAAATTCTTAACTACAAAATTTTTGCATACAAAATTATATGTATTGCATCTATATAAAAGCTAAAGAATAATAGTATGAAAACCCGTTACACACCCTCGATATAAAAAAGCCAATGTTGCTAATGCTCTTGGTAATGTATGGTGCCTCTATGATGAAATACCCTTTCCTTGTGCACTAACAGTAACTGCCATTGTAATTAGGACATTTTCATATGCAGTAAAAGTGTGAACAATGTTTTGTTTAGCTTTTCATGATTTCAGCTCTGCGTGTTTGATCCCTGTCTTTCTTCATTCTTCTGTGGGTTGCCTGACTGTCGGGCACTGTGCTGGTGAGACTGGTCTCTGTTGATACATGTAGCTTTGGTCTATTAATTTCTGTGCTCTGTGTTTGTGATAGTCAGCATTCATCACTGTAACAAAACACCTGAGATAATTAACTTAGAATAAGTTTATTTTGGCTCACAGTTTTGGATGTTCCAGTCCATGATTGGACAGACCCTTTGCTCTGGGCCTCTGAGGGCACACTGGGTGGCATTCCCAGGGAGCACATGGTAATGCAACAGCTAAGCTCATAGCTAAGCCACAGAAGAAGAGGAAGAGAGACCAGGGTCCCACAGTCCCCTTTAGTGACATGCCCCACTGATCTCCCACTAGGCTCCACTTCCAAGTCCTACCCACTCCTAGTAGCACCACCTTGGGGACCAAGCCTTTAACACATGAGCTTCTGGGGATACTCAGTGTCCAAATTATATTAACTTACAATAATCTATTTGTTTATTCCCCTCTAAATAGACATAAGTGTTATTTTCATTATTTCATTGCCACAAATGGTGCTTCTATCAAACATTCCTGTTGAAATAAGGGTTTCTCTAGGGGGTGTGGCGGCAGAACATCTTAATCTCACACACCAGTACTGCATGTGCTTCCCTATGTGGCTGCACCAAAGTAAATGCCCACCAAAATAGTGGTGCTAATGGCACTGATAACACGACTAGCAGCTGGCCTCATTCTGCGCTCACCATGTCGGCCTCTGATTGCTCCAGGTTCTTCATATTTACTAGTTTATTTTATCCCCACAGCGATCTGATAAAGTATGCACTAGTGGAATCCTGTTTGCATTTGGGGAAATAGAGGCTTGTAGGGGTTAACTTGCCTGCCCAAGGCATTCTCCTAGTGAATGGAAGAACCAGAATTTAAATCCAGGAATTTGTACCCTTAATAATTTTACTTTATATTCAAGTGAACTCTTAGTGTTCCCAAACTACTAAGATTTCTCCTGACTGAGGAGAAACTTTAAATTGAGGTATAATTTTTAATTGAGGTATATCAATTTAAAATGCAGAGAGTAATGCTGAACTCCAGGGTCTCGATGTAGACTCTCTGGTCACTGAACACATCCCGGAGAACAAAGCACTGGGGGCGTGCCACCACACTTACAGAGCTTGTGGTCAGACTAACCCACACTTGCGCTCCCCTGCCACAGCGAGAGGGTCCTCACTGACTAGGAACAATGACCAGGAACAATTTGTTCCAGAAGAAGAGGTCACACAGGAGAAAAGATATCCCAGAAGCCACTAAAGAAAAAAAATTTGTGGCACAGGAATAAATTCAGCATAACATAAATATAAATAAAAGTTGTTTTTTTTTAAAGAAGCATATTTAGGAAAAAAATCTTTGTATACATGGGAGTAGAAATACATATTTAAATAAACATAAACATAAAATGCCTGAAGCATAAAGAAAAAGAATGAAATCAACGATATTAAATCTCTGCCTTAAAACTTTACCTGGATAACCAAAGACTTAAAGACCCAAGTCCCACACTGGCAGAAGCGATCTAGAATACATAACTAAACAAAGGATCAGGGTCCACAACACACAAAGAACCTCTACTCATCAATAAGCAAATCATCCAGTTTCAAAAATTGGACAAAAAGTCATGAACAGGCATTTTACAGAAGAAAAAACAGGACTGCTAATAAATATATTTCAAAAACACTCATCATGAAAAACCTGGAAAATATTCTTTGAGGTTACAATGAGATACCATTTAAACTCCTCAGCCAGGAGAAATCTTAGTAGTCTGGGAACACCAAGAGTTCACTTGACTATAAAGCAAAATTATTAAGGGTACAAATTCCTGGACTTAAATTCTTTCAGGGTGAGGTAAAGAGGAACCTGGCAAGGAGAGTTGATTTGAGCAAAGAGTCGCAATCTGGCATTTGTTTTCTGGCAGATGTTGGAAGCTGGGTGGTGGCTCCCAGGGTGCTTTTGTGGATTTGGGGATTCGTTAGAACACTTAGTGCACACCATGTCTCTTCTGATTGCCTTCTGAGCTGAGTGTAGATGTTCTCATTAGTCAGGGTCCCGCTGCATAATCCACATCTGGGCCACAGAAAGTAGTTATGAATCCTTGCTTCCTTAAACTGAGGTCCAGAGTGAAAGTACAAACTTCTGTCATTGCTCTGACACCAACTAGGGATCGATTGATGGTCTTCCTTAGAATCCCTCAGACCACAGGAGACACATGGAAATGAGATTCTCATCAAGTCCCTTTCACTTATGGTGTTCAAACTCACATTCTTAGCTTAACAGTCTGTCTCTTACGTCCTCTGGAGGTACGAGATGGGCAGCTGCTGTTGCCTAGGTAGCTTCGCCTAGCATCTTTCCCAAGGGTGCATGGACGCTTAACACCTATTTCATTTTATTGCTAAATCCCTGTTATTACATGAAAATGGCACTCAATTTTATTAGATGATGAAGTATTTGGGAGGCAGCCTGTGTTTTTGTGACAATTAGCTCCTTATTCATCCAATCAGATTGCACTGTCCATGCACTTTCCTGGTTTTCATTGGTAAATATTACTCATGACTTTCTTTAAAAATAAATTGTATTTTGCCAGTACCATCATTTGGATCATGAGTTTCATAGGTTACTAGCTTCCTTTAGTTGGTCTAAATTAGATATTTCGAGTTGACTTTGAATTCCTACTGCCTTCCTGAGTTCCTGGCATGTATAAAGGCTCAATAATGAATGAATAGGTGGGCAGGTAAATGGACAGTAGCCTGGCATTTTAGAATTTCAGAAATAAATATCTTACCTGGCACATTGGCTCATACCTGTAATCCAAGCAGCTTGGGAGGCTGAGGCAGGAGGATTGAAAGTTCCAAAGATCAAAGTCAGCCTCAGCATTTAGCAAGGCTCTAATCAACTTGTGAGACCCTGTCTCAAAATAAAAAGTAAAAAGGGCTGGGGATGTGGCTCAGTGATTAGGTGCCCTGGGTTCAATCCTGAGCATCAAAACAAACAAACAAGCAAACAAAAAAAGCTTTCTAAAAAGCTGATGTATCAATTTTATTTAATTCTTAATCTTTCTACATTTGCAGAATTCATATTTGTTAGATAGGGAGTTGGTGGTGTCCTGCAGAAGCAGATTCACTGTGGTTTCTGTGAGAAAAAGACTATCAAGAAGGCTCCTGAGGACCCACCCACAGGCGCCTTGCTTATCGAGCAGTCCTTGGCCTACATTTGCTCTGGGTAATCTTGCTGTGATTTTGTACGTTTGGTATCCTGTAAGCCTCCTGTGTTTGGTTTTCCAAACCATTCTTCATGCTTGGGAAATTTTCTGATATTATCTCATTGAAGAGATTGTGCATTCCTTTGGTTTGAAACTCTGTGCCTTCCTCTATCCCAATAACTCTTAGATTTGGTCTTTGGATGCTGTCCCATAATTCTTGGATGCTCTGTTCATGGTTCCTTATTATCTTCACCATGTGATCAAGTTTATTTTCCAGATTGTATACTTTGTCTTCATTATCTGACTTCTTTCTTCCAAGTGATCTAGTCTGTTGCTTATGCCTTCTATTGAGATTTTTATTTGATTTATTGTATCCTTCATTACAAGAATTTCTGTTTTTTTTTTTCAGAGTCTCTCTCTCTCTCTCTCTCTCTCTCTCTTTCTCTCTCTCTCTCTCTCTCTCTCTCTCTGTCTCTGTCTCTCTCAGTAATCTTTTGTTTCCTGTATTTGCTCTCTTATCTCATTGTTGTAGTGAACAATTTTTGCCTGAATTTGCTCATTTAGAACATTCTTTAATTCACAGATCACTTTAATTATGAACCTTCTGAACTCCTTCTCTGACACTTATCAACTTCTCTGTCCATGGGTTCTGTTATTATAGTGTCCTGGTTTGTTTGGGGCACTTTCCTCCCTTGTTTTTTCATGTTGTCTATGTGCCTTCCTGTCTTGCAGTGTGGACCTGAGATATTACAGTTTCTTCCCTATATTCTTGTAGTACCCGTGTAGATTGTCTATACCTCACCTTGTTGTTGGGCTTCCAGACTCTGCTGGTGTCCCTCAATGTGTGTTATTGCATCCTGGACCTGGGTCCTGAGCAAGTTGGTGTGAACAGATCTGAGCCAGGCCTGGACTCCCGCGGTAGTCTGCTGGTCGGAAGGGCTGATCCTGTGCCAGAGGCTAGGCTCTGGCAGGTGTCTGTCCCACAGGTGGAAGGGTTGACTGGGCCTACTGTGAGCCTGGATCGGGCGCGCCCTGCTGTGGGCAGTCTGGGCTGGGTCTCAGCTCCTGTGGTAGTCTGCTGGTCGCAAGATAAAAATGTTTTAAAAGAGGCTGGAGATGTAATGGCCCTGGGTTGAATCTTCAGTACTGCAAAAAAATAAAAAAATAATAATAATAATGATAATTTTACATATATACTTATATTTTGTGTATATAAATAATGTATATACATGGTATGTATATAAATAACATAAGATACATACTATTTTATATATATTATTTACATATTTTGTGTGTGTGTGTGTGTGTTGCTAGTGTTAGAACCCAGGACCTCCCATGTATTAGTCAAGTACTCTACTGCCGCTGAGCTACATATTCAGGCCTACTAATATATTCTATTTAACCCATTATACACAGAATGTTATTTCAACATGAAACAATACAAAATGTCACTAATGTGACACCAGAAACAACCCAACTGTGTGGCATGCCTGCAACACTATCATGTCTTAAACAGTGGAATGATTCAAGTCCTACCAAAATAATGAGTTGTCTTTAACAGAAAAACTCATTATATTGCTTCACTGTTTAAATTAAAATTTAAAAATTATTAAAATTAAATATAATTGAAATTCTTCCATCCCGCCGGTCACATTTCAGGTCGTCAGTAGCCACACTTGGCTACTGATTTGGTATGAGTTTGAACAACTCATAAGCCAAGCTCTTTGTAAATCAGAGTGCTTTAGATGGAAAAGCAGTGATTCCCTCCACCCCCCAGTGTTCCCCCATATGTCAACCACAGTTTTGGTATTTTTCATTTAAAAATAAATTAGAACAATGAACTGAGGAATAATGAATAAATTCATTTTAAACAGAAGGTAAATTTATCATCTTGTTGTCAGATTTTCCTAATTTTAAGTTTAGAACCATAACAAAAGTTAGAGCTATTTTTAAAAAGTGGAATGATTTCCTGCCTGTAGTATATAAGCAAAGTGACCAAAGGAAACAAAATATTTTACATATATACTTATACGTAAAATATGAGTGTATGCTGTGTCCTCTCCGTGTTGAGCTCTCTCTGTTTTCTCCACCACCCTAGAACCTTTGTAGTGAGGAACTTGCTGGATCAGTAGAACTTTTAAAAATTATTACTGTGGTCAAGCTCCAAGATTCCTGTAAAGTCATTTTTTTAAAAAAACATTGAAAGAGACTCTTCAGTTTTACTTTGAGCACTCAAATAGTTCTGCATTTCTCATACAATGTCGTTTGTCTGCTGGGATGGAACATATTGTTTCTGTTGGCATTTTACGGACTGCATTTTCACTGCCTACGCTCACGTTGTTGGAACATTTGCAAGCAGAACCCACTAACTGCTATTGGCCTGTTTCTTTGTGCGGCATGATTTCTTCTATCCACCTGCTCACAGCAGGTTGTCTTCAGGCCCCAAGAGTAGCTAAACACTTTGGAAAATATCTGGAGATCCTGCTAAGGCCTAACAATTTCTGCATTTGTCTGATGTGGAGCTATTCATGGTATACATTTGAAGACTTTTTTCTTTTTTCTTTCTCATATTCTTGCTTAAATGTTTTCAAGAGAAGATAAATTTATTATAAATAACGGTACAGAGCTGAGTGCAGCTCTATGCATTCTATATTGAATAGGTCATTGATATTCAACTAAGTGGAACTAATTTTCCATGTTTAAGCAGACAAATTTGGAATAGTGTCACAGGAATCTCATGCTATTTACTGCAGAATACCAGATTAAATGGATGACTTGTGAATTGATTGGAGTATTAAATAGATTATATAACATGATAACTTAAAATACTTAGTGGGCTACGTAATGTAGAATATAACCAAGCACGTGAGTATGATGGAGAAGATGGCACAGGTCTGCAGACTGTGTACACTCTGGGATGTATTTACAAATGTTTGTCCAAACAGAATCTGAATTGATTTTTGAAATTTAACCTTTTGTTTTGGAGGAAAATAAATTGTTAATTTTTATATCCATTTAGAGTTTAAAATAAGTTATTTTCTTTTCAGTAGTTTAGATTAAAATGAAATATTTCCACAATGTTTAAAGGTAAACTTTAGTTTCAATCCTAGTAAGGATGCTATATTTTTGAAGGGGGTACCAGGGATTGAACTCAGGGGTGCTCTACCACTGAGCTACTTCCTCAGCCCTTTCTATTTTTTATTGTGAGACAGGATCTTGCCAAGTTACAGAGGCTGGCCAGGAACTTGGAATTCTCCTGCCTCAGCCTCCTCAGTAGCTCGGATTACAGGTGTACACCACCCATTCCTGGCTAAAATAATAATGATTATTAGTAGTAGTAAGTGTTTATTATTATTATTGCTGTGGGACTGAACTATACCTCCAACCCTGAAAATTAATATTTTAATTAGAAAACTAAATGAAGGGACTTACCTTTCTGCCTAAACTTTGCCAATCCACAAACATGCTCACACGTGCATGCACGTGCACGCACGCACACACGCACACACACACAAAGTGAATTTGGAATAAGTGTTTTCCATGTTTTAAAGATGTTTCTTCCCACAACCACCACCTCTTAGAAGTAATTAGCTATTATTTTGTACTATATGTATGTGATTACTGTAGAGTCATCAAATGTAACATGAAACCATCTATTTAGGTTGTGTAGGATATATAAATATATAACTTAGAATAAGTAGAGGTTAGTATTTTTTTCTAAAGAAGGAGGAAATGAAAGAGTAATTATTAACCATCTCCTTTTTACAGTCCTGAAAACATCAATTATAGTTACACATCTTAGAAAGCAGCTCGCCAGAAGAGCAGAAATGACCCTTTTCATTCTGCTTAAAAAATGTAATCACAATCTAACAGCTGAGATGTATGTACAGCTGTAGTTTAAAATATTAATTTTGAGGCAGGCCTACCTGCCTTCAGACTATGGTCCTCCGAGCTGAACCGTCACCTTGGTCTTTCCTGGCACATACTTCACGATTGGGAGTTGCTTGTAAAATGTTAACAGAGCGGGGGGGGGGGG
>NW_025999932.1:10411697-10460876 GCF_001458135.2 Marmota marmota marmota | reverse complement strand
GGGGGGGGGATGTCCTTCTGGAAGCCACCCCCCCCCTGCCGCCCACACACACACATGCACCTACTTTTTTCTCCTCTGCTGTTAATAGAAAATTATATTTTAGTGGCTGCTAGAGGAAGAGGATTTTGAATAGAATGAACATTGATTGTAGTAAACATGGAAAATAATACGAGCAGCTGCACTGGGGACTGGTAAGACAAATCCCGTGGTCATGGCCTTTGACGAATATTATCAATTTGGGAATCAGTGGGGGAGGAAGAAAGCGATCCTTTTCTCCCTTTTACTGCTCAGTGACATTACTTTTAAATGTTAAATTTCCTCTGATTTTATTATTGAAGATACTTTTTTGAGCATTTGATTTGTTTTGTGACTGTTTTGACTTTGTTGAGTAAGTTGCTTATATTGTATGAATTTCATTCTAACAAATGTTGAAACCATTTTTTTCTAAAATTTTCTTTTCTTTAAAGAAATAAAAAGCACATTTTGTAAATGTTGGAGCAGACTATCAAAATAAGAAAAGAAGGAAATTTTTATCTGGCTATGAAGTGCCATTTAAAATAGAAAAAGGGGTAGAATATTTGGAGAAAATATTTTAACAAGGGTGGAATCTGTTTTAATAAGGTGGAATAGAAGTCTTAATTTGGACTAATACTTTTGCTCTTGGCTTATCAAGTGGTCAGTTCATGTTTGTTTTGGCATGCATCCAACTCATTTTTGTACATATTGAGTACTTGGTTTTTTTGTGGATTCTAAGAGCTAATTGTCTTAATCCTTCAGTGTGGGAGAAGCAAATGTTCCTTTTAGAAATGTTCCTTTTAGAAAGAGAATTAAATTCCCTTTTCTAGTTAAGTTTCATTCCCTCTCTTCCTTAGTTCCATTTGCCAAGATATGTCAGACTTTGGTACCTCCCTGTCTTCCTTCTCTGCAAGTAGTAGTCATAAGGTAAAAAACAAGACTGTGGTCATTCTATTTGTAATTGTGGCCTGCCTTGAATGGAGTGCAAAGTTAGATGGAACTTACTGGTACTTTATCTGTGGATACACACTTAATGATAAAACTTTTGTTTTTCACATGACAATCTAAATTTTAAAATCTATTTTCATATTAATTATTGTGAACTACTAATGTTTGCCTGGGAATGAGTCCAGCCCTCCTAGGGCAAGGAAAAGCCACGTTGGCATTGTCTTGGTGTGACTCGGGCAGCCTTCTGGGCATTGCAGATAAAGCCGGAGCAAGTGACACAGGAAACCTGTAAGCACAGAAAGTAGGCAATCTTAGTAAGACCCCAGAGGCTGGAGGAAGACCACTAGATAGGATAATGCATAGAAAGTGAGACAGGGCCCAGAGGCAGTCCTCTCTGCATAGCCAACACCGAGCTGAGACCAATGAGGAGAAAGAGAAAACCTTGCCAACGTCTGGTAGATGAAAGGTAGAAAGAATGTGGGGAGGAGAGCAGGGGAGGATGGGCGAGGACCGGGCCGTGAGCTAGGGCCCTTGTGAGCCAGAGTTAGGGTCCTACTCGTTGCCATTATGAAGCTTTTAGAGGGTTGTGCATAGGAGATGGAGAGATTGATAGGACGTGACTCCAGATCACTGCTGAGGAGGACGGGCAGCTAGCTGGGCCTGATGGTGGAGACAGAGATCATCCATTTGTCTGGTGCAGGCCTTGGTGGGAGGCCCCAGGGGCTTAGACCAGAAGAAGACAACTGCCAGCCCACACCACCTGCTTCTGTGGACTCATGAGTTGAGTGGTTATTACATTTTTAAGTGGTTGGGACGGGGAATAATGTTTCATGGCTTATAAAAGTTATGTGAGATTCAACACTCAGATGGTAGCAGTGGAAATTCAACAAAACACAGTTTTGTTGGAGCAGAGCCATGCCGGTTCCTTTGCACGTGTCTGGGCGCTCTTGCAGCAGTTGCTGTGAGTAGAGGTGGAGTGCAGGGTGTGCCCTGCTCACAGCCGTGTAGGGCCTGGCACAGGTGAAGCTACTGTGATCCTTTGAGCTCGACCAAGATGAAAATTTTGCTGAACAAGAAGAACCACCCTCAACCACTGTTACCAAACACTGAATGGCTTTGAAATCGCTTATGCTGCAGTTTAACGAATTCAACCTACACTGCAAGATGAAACTGCTTAGTGTAAAACTTGTACTGACAACAACTAGCACTTGAATCACAATAATAGCAAGCTGCTTTGAAAAAGTCTTTAATGTCTTTATTTTAGTTGACAGGTACTAATTGTTCTTACCTGCGAGGTACGGTGTGACATTTCAGCACATGTCTCCGTTGTGTAGCAATCAACTCAGGATATTTAGGTTATCCATTGTCGCAGACACTCATCATTTCTTTTTGAGAAGCTCAAAAATGATAAGTGTCAGGCTTCTTTTTACACTTCCTGGGCTGTCAAAACATTTAGTACAAGAAGCTAATTACAGTTTCAGCAGCATTTTTCCAAACCTCAATGCAAGGGCAAAGGGGATTTCTGTATTTTAATCCATTTAGCTGAACAGTTGAGGAGCTTCTGCTTGCCCTTCCTTGGAAGTGATTAAACTGCGGTGTAAGATAAGCTGAACGGCACAGATCAGGGAAAATGTCTAACAGTTCTGTAAATGCCTGCCACGCAGTGGATCTGCTCTGGTGGAATCATGTGCTTGTGGATTGAAGTCAGGCTTTGGCAATCCCTCTGTGTGGGAAAAGACATTGTCAAAGATAAAATACATAAACCCCACTGCAGATCAGCAGTTATAGGCAAACGTTTGCATTTGATTTTGATGATAAGGAACATCAAGCCCTATACTGGACAAACCTTTGTCCTGAAAATAAAAGAATTCCATTCTCCTTATTAGTGAACCAGTATTACAGAAAGTTGTGCTCAGCTACATTTTGAATTTTATATTTAAAAAGTTATGGAAATTTGTTTTCTCACATTATAAGTAGCCACATAATATCCACAAATTGTGCATCTGGGCTCATAGAACCTAAAATGTTTACTGTAAGGCCCATCACAGAAAAAGTTTCCTGACCTCTAAATTACATCAAGATGGTAGCAGTGGAGATAGGAAGGGGACTAATGTGACATGTATTTTTGGTGGAGGGCAGAGAAGATTGGCAATGGATTTGCCAATTAGATACTGGGTAAGATACGGGGTAAGAAGGAAGTTAAAGAATGGAGTGTGAGGCTGGGTGTGGTGATGCACACCTGTAATCCCAGCTGCCTAGGAGGCTGAGGCAAGAGGGTCACAAGTTTGAGGCCAGCCTCAAAAACTTAGGGAGTCATTGTCTCAAAGTTTAAAAAAAAAAAAAAGAAAAAGAAAGGGCTGGGGATGTGGCTCAGTGGTTAAGTGCCCCTGGATTCAATGCCCAGTTACCACCCACCTAAAATATGGACTGTGCCCTGTGGCTCTTCTTTCTGACCTAGGCTGCCAAGGACAGAAAATTTAACCACTACTGGGGAAAGTCCGTGGCTGGTAGTAATGGGGTGCTGTCACAGGGTATTTCCTCACTACTCTAAACCCCAGGAATGTGGTGGCAGGCATGTTCATTGATCACCTGTCCACAGTCCAGACCGTTGTGCACTACCCCTTTCCCTGATTTCTTAGCAGCTACACCTGTACTTCTCCCCAGCCAAATGTCTATGTTAGATGATCAAAGGATATATAACTTATTTTTATTTTTCATAGTATGTAAAAACTGAAGAATTTTGGTGAAGATTGCTCTTAGGTTTTTATTTCTACAGCTTTGATGGGGTATTGCCGGCATTGAGGAGAAAGTGTAAGAATTGATCCTTGACCTTCAAAACCTCTCCATCTGGGGCTGGGGCTATAGCTCAGTTGGTAGAGCACTTGCCTCGCACATGTGAGGCACTGGGTTCAATTCTCAGCACCACATAAAAATGAAATGAAGATATTGTGCCCATCTACTATAAAAAAACATTTTTAAAAAACCACTCTCCATCTAATTGACGATCAAGTGTAAGGCACTGTGTAGATACTGCATCCACACAGGCAGAGCAGGGGTGTGAGTCCTGTGCAGCACCAGTGCAGGCAGGTTGCTCTAACCTTCCTGTGTGCTGGGTCCCTCGTCTGTAAAACAAAACCGAGATCATCTTTGGGTTCAGGTGCTCTTCAAGCCCCAACCATCAGAGTTGCTTACCTCCCAGGTTTCCAGCGGTTTTGCTCGGTCTCTGACTCCTCTCTGTCCCCACTCTTCAATCTTGCCATTGTCTTTCTACAACATAGACCTGCCACGCCCCAGCTCTTAAGAATAAGAACTTTGTCAACAATGAGCTGCCCTGGACAAAGACAGACCTGGCTGCTGGCTCGGGCTGAGGCTCAGTGGTAGAGCACTTGCCTAGCATGTGTGAGGCCCTGGGTTCCATCCTCAGGACCACATAAAAAAATTAACAAGTAAAATAAACTTTTTAAAAAGAGAGAGAGAGCGACCTGGCTGTGTATGTCCTTGACTGTTTTCTTTCTTGTCATTTCCATTCCTCAGCCAACCTTCTCTCTGCCTACACTGAGCTCCTCAACTTTCCTTAAATATACTGTACTTGTTTTTAATCTGAAATTGGCATAAATGGTTCCATTAGCACAAAAGTTTCTCTGTTACTTCCTGTTTGAGAATACCTGCTCATTTCAGAAAAATATTTTTTATTGCCAAAAATGTATCTATTTATCACTCAAAAATGTTATATTTAAGAATGTAGACTTTACAGAATAGCTAAATCAAGCTAACTAAGATATATATTACCTCACATACTGATTTTCTTTTTTTTTTGGTCAGAACATTTAAAATTTTTCTTGCTATCTTCAGTAGTATAATACATTGTCACCAACTGTATCTACTGTATCTACCATGTTGTAAAATGGACCTCTTGAACTAACTGAAATTTTATATCCTTTGACCATTAACTCTCCGCCTCTGGTAACCAACCTCTATTTTCTACTACTATTTATTTATTTTCATTTCAGCACTTGAACCCTGGGGGTACTTAACCAATGAGCCACATCACCACCCCTTTTAATTTTTCATTGTTAGGGTCTCACCAAGTTTCTTAGGGCTTTACTAAGTTGCTGAGGCTGGCTTTGAATTTGCGAACCTCTTGCCTCAATCTCCTGAGCTGCTGAGATTATGGGTGTGTACCACACATCTGGGTTTTTTCCTGGCTTAGACCCAGGGCCTCTCCCACGCTAGGCAGCACTTTACCATGAGCCACATCACACTCTCTTCTTCTATGAGTTCAATTGTTTTAGATTTCACATGGAAATGAGATCCTCAGTATTTATCTTATTTCACTTACCATACTGTCTTCCAACATCATCTTTATTGTTACAAAGGACAAGTGATTTTCTTATTTTTTAAGACAAAATAGTATTCTATCGTGTATATTACAGAATTTTTTAATTTATCCATTGGTGATCTTGACTGTTATGAATAATGCTTAAATGAACCATGAGAGTACAAATATCTCTTCAACATACTGATTTCAATTCCTTTGAATATAAAACCAGTAGTAGGATTGCTGGATCATAAGGTAGTCCTATTTTTAATTTTTCAAGAAACTCTATTCTGTGTTCTGAATGGTTGTAATTCTGTTCATTTTTTTAATACCAGCTCTAATATTTATCCACAAATTTTCTTTAACTCTTCAGGCATTTAGTTGGTCTTTTACCCCACAGTACCTTGTACATCTTGTACAGTGGATTCATCATACTGAATTATACTTATTTAAAGTTGTGCTGTCCTTTCCTTAGTCTCCTAGAAGGCTAGCCAGCAGTGCTACACATGGTGGTCCATGGGTTGATGGGCAGTGAGAATGAGGACTATAGAAGAAGCCCCAGTATCAGATCTAGGCTTCCACTCAGGTCTTCATTGAACCTTTCACTGAACACTAAGGAAATAATTTATTTTATTCCATTCTGTGTTCTTTTTGTCACTTTTTGCCTTTATTCACTTATCCATGTCCATTTAAAAGGAAAAACAGGTAAGTGAAAAAGAAAAAGATCAACTAAATTTCCCAGAAATAAATTGTTTTATGTACATTATTTATTCTAGAATTTTCTATAATATATGGAGTTTCTTTATGAGACTTATTCTAACAAACTGATTAGTTCTTTCTTTTTGCACTTTGAAATATACTACAGGTTTAGCATCTCTAATTTGAAATTCAAAACCTTTTTGAGTGCTGTTTTTGGGGATTAGGAGTGTTCAACCAGGATACTCTATGCAAATATTCCAAAGTCCAAAAAAAGCAAAAACCAAAAACCCCCAACTCAGAAACATTTCTGGTCTCAGGCATTTTGGATAAGGGATATTCTACCTGTGTGAACATGTTTTGCATCTTTAAAATTTTTAGATGTCTTTGTGGATATACCGTAATTTATGTCATGACTCCTTTTGCTAGTCCTTGAGATTACCCGACATTTTTCAGTTCTGTGAACTACAGGGAGATACCATATTTGTAGACTTATTTTTGTGCCTATCCATAATTTTTTTTCCTTAGTATTAATTCTTAGAAGTGAACTAAAAGGGCCCAAGTAATAGCATGGATATTGAATTCCCTGTTCTGTAGGATGCTGCCTTCTCTGCCAGCTGAGGATGTTTTATCAAATCACTTGCAATATTTGCAAGTTGGGGAAACATTTTGCATTTAACCATTTTCCTCCTCATTTCTCCAGCCTTCCCCTGTCAAGGAGCAGCGGGCTCAGCTGAACCCTGGAGGGTCCCTCGAGGTCCCATTGCTCTAGTGATCTCAGAGCTTAATGTTAGTAAACTTGCACTTTTGGAAAAGGAGTTTAAGATACATCTGTAATAGTTCATGGCATGCAGTTCAGCGAAGGCCACTCAGTCTCTCCAGGACTTCTGGGAACTTTTAAATCATAGTAGCTCATTTAGAACTGCTTCATATGAAGCTCCTGGGCCATCTCTGATTAGTACAGAAAAAGGAAAAATTTGAGGAACACGTTAGGATTAAATAGAGCACTTTTCCCAAGAGAAAGATCTGAAAAGTCTGATTTACTTTCAATAAACTATGTAGTCAGCCATTTTTAGCAATATTTTGACTTTTAACAAGTTTAAACAAGAAAGATACATGTAAATAGTAATGTATTTGCTTTGATCATATTTGACTTATAGATAAATGTATAGTGTAAAGGTGAAATCTGTTTTTTCACTTTTCTCTGGACACAAATGAATTACATTGTTTTCATGGTTGGTTTAAACAAATGCTAATTTATTTTAACAACTTTATTGAGATACAGTTCACATGCCATCTAATTGTACCCATTTAAAATTACAATTCAGTGGGGTCTGGTCTGTTCAGAGTACATAGTTGTCACCCCCAGTGTTATTAGAACATTTTCACATCCCAAAACAAACCCCATACCAATTAGCAGTTACCCTGTCTCCTCCCAACACTCCTCCCTGAGGCAACCACTAATCCACTTTCTATTCTAGACATTTTGACTAGATGGAGCCATGCATGTTCCTTGGTGACTGCCCGCTGTTTTTGCATGTGCTGTATTTCATTCCTTTTTATTATTTAGTAACATAACACTGTTCCACTGTGTGGACGTGTACTGTGCTGTGTTTCGTCATCATCAGTTGATGGACATGCCGGTGTTTGCCTGTCGTGAACACTCATGTACAAGGTTCTGTGTGGGCGCACATTCATTTTATACTTTTTTTTTTTTAAGTGTCTTTCTCGAGAAGCTGGTGGACACATGAGCATTCAGTTTCTTGGCACAGTGGTAAGTACAGAAGAATAATTATTTGTGTATTCTCTTAATTTAGAGACAAAAATAGTATTTGGCTAATTTTAGCCCATGAGTTTCAACCTGCTTCATTGTGGGTTTAGTTTGCTGGTAAAGTAAGATGTTTGTACAAGAAGCACATGCCTTAATGTGTTAGAGCAGTTTCCATGATAGAATTTTCATAGACACTTCTTACGAGAACATATTTTTTTAAAAATTAACTTATTGAGTATTTTAAGTACTTTTTTCTATTAAAAACTTTCTCTGTGTTTATATAATAAAAATAAGAGTGTATTACATAAAGTTGCTTTTGAAAACAGTGAGCTTGACCTTTATCCCCTTCAGTTTTCTTTAACTTTCTCTATAAGGTCCTTTTAAATCTAACTTTCTAATGAAATTTAATGATAATCCTACTTTTATTAATTTTTGTCTAAATCCTATTGGTTTAGATAATGTTATAAAATAATTATAAGCATCATTTAAATATAGCTATATCTAACATTATGATGGGTATCCTACTTTTATTAATTTTTGTCTAAATCCTATTGTTTTAGATAATGCTATAAAATAATTATAAGCACTATTTAAATATAGCTATATTTAACATTATGATGGGTAGATATGACATTTTATTTATCCCTGAATCTCACTGTTAGGTGTAGGCTACTATACTTTTTTTTTCTTTACAAATGGTATCATGATGAGCACCTTAATGTATTTTACTTCTTTGATGTTTTGAATTATTTTCAAATAAGTATAAGATATTTTAAAAATATATGATACATTTCTTGATGATGGAATGTGATGATCATTATTATCCAAAGTACAGGTATGAAGACACATGTTGGTGTGAATATACTATGTATACAACCAGAGATATGAAAAATTGTGCTCTCCATATATAATAAGAATTGTAATGCATTCTGCTGTCATATATAAATAAAAATAATAAATTAAAAAATATTTGATACATTTCTTCCTAAACATAATCAAAGCCATGAATATTTTTATGGTTCATTATAAATTTTCTAGTTATTTTATATCTTTTTAGAACCCTACCCATTATATATTAGAATACTACTTTGCACTCTCTCACTGGTATTATAGTTTTCTAAATTATTTATCTGCTAAAAAGAGGTTTGCTTGATTAAATATTAAATATATTAAATGTTTTCACATATAATTTATAATTATTAGTAGTAGCATTAAAAATTTCAGAATATTTTTTAGAAAAGCACATTATTGTTTTAATTTTCACTTCTGTATTTATTGCTACTATCTTTGAATATTTTTCACATATCCATTTACTAAGTATTATTTATAATATGAGAAATGTCTACTCATGTCCTTTGGGTACATTGTTCAGGATATATATTCACATAGCAAGTTTCTGGTAGCTGGATGAGTTTATTGAGAATTTCAGAGAGGCCTGTGGCTTGAATAAAAAAAATGCAATGATTTTGCACCCAGTGAGATGGGAATGATATTATAATATATATTCACAGAGCACTTCATCATTTATATATGCACAAAGATGTATGTGTAGTTTACATATACAAAGTATGTGTATATTCAGGCTCTAGCTCATTGATTGTAACCTAAATTTTAGGTATTGAACCTAAGGCTTATGGTTATTCTTATAAAATAATGCAACAAAAACTTTATTATTGAGATGTATTTCAAGAGAAACTATATTAGATTTGAATCCAATGGGTGAGTGTGTGTGCGCGCGCACACATACCCACATGTGTGTAGAAGGAGAAATTGATATTGATTGATTTTAAGGAATTGCTTTGCTCAGTTGTGGATGGATGGCAAGTCCTGGCCTTCAGGGTAGGCCATTCAGATGGAGACAGTGGAAGTGTGCAGTTCAATCCCCCCAAAGGCCATCTTCTGACTGATTGCTCCTTGTTGGTCAATTGTTTTCCATTAAGACTCTCAAATGATTGGATGAAGCCCCCCCACATTATAGAGGATGATCCACCTTACTCCAGGTTCACTGATTTAAATGTGCATCTCATCCAGAAAATACCCTCACAGATGCATGTGAAATGACATTTTATCAAATATCTGGGTACTGTGGTCTCACTAAGTGGACACATAAATTTAACCATCACAGAAGTGAATATCCCATCCCTTAGAGGTGTTTAGTTCTTTACAGTGGCTCTTTATTCAGAGATAGAATCACACTGTGCCCCTGATCCACTGCTGAAGTAGTAGGAAAGTGATTCTGTATAAATGGAGGCTTCTCGGCCTCTTGCTCCTCTTCAGACATGGCCGGCTCCTTCCTCAGGGGCTCTGCACTCGCCCTTCTTCTGTCGTGACTGTTAGGAACATCTGCCTACACGTCTGCTGTTTTCTTGCTATTCTGTGCCAGGGATTGAGCCCAGAGCATCAACTGCTAGGCAGGGGCTCTACCACTCAACTGCTAGGCGGGGCTCTACCATGAGCTACAGCACCAGCCCTTTTCATTTTATTTTGAGACAGGTTCTCACAAAGATGCTCAGACTGCCTCAGACTTGGATCCTCCTGCCTCAGCCTCCTGAGTAGCTGGGATTACAGTTTTGCCTCACCACACCTGGTCTCATTCATAATCTTAATCACCCTTTCTGACATTTTATTTTCCCCCTTCCTGCTTTCTTCTTTTTCTTTAGCAACTGTCACTGTTTGACACAGTATACATGCATTTTTTGATGCATTGATTGTCTTCCCTTGCATGTAGCAAGCTCCATGGGCATAGGCTTTTTGTCATTTGGCGCAATGCTCTGAACAGGACCTTGTGGGTATTCAATAAATATTGGTTCAGTGAATGAGTGCCATTGACTCGTGTGGGATCTAAGTATCAGACTTTTAAAAGAAAAATTTCTAACCAAGCCTTTACTGAGTAACCTTTTTTCTAATAATATATTATGCTTACATTTTTTAATACCTTTATTTTATTTNGGGGGCTGGGGATATAGCTGAGTTGGTAGAGTGCTTGCCTCGTGTGCACAAGGCCCTGGGTTCAATCTCCAGCACCACACACACACACACACACACACACTAAGTGTGAGGGTGTTTGGGACCTTAGAATTGAGCTAATCTGTCTTCCTCAGATAAGGAAAGTTGGCATCAGAAGAGACGGTGTGACCCACACAAGGGCGGTCAGAGCAAAGGAGGGTGCCCAGAGTCCTCCCCTCAGTCCAGCCCTCATTCCATCAGCAAATGCCCTTTCATTTTATTTCCTTTCACTCACATTAGGCACCCAAACAGACTAGAGAGAAAGAAAGAATTAAACACATACACACACACACACACCACACACACACACACACACACACACACACACCCCTCTAATAAACTGCTAACGAATGTCACCTGAAAAAATGAAAATAAGAGTTTCATGTGGCTGATGTTCCCTTCTCCCACTAGAAAGTAAGAGACTGTTTTCTGGGGTATCCAGAGGCTCTGGGTCCACTCTACACAGAGAAGGAATCCAGTCCTAACACAATTCTTCAGCCCAGCAGTTTGGAGACCCAGATAGTTTGTTGCATTGAATTTTTCCCCTGTGTATTATTAGCAGTAGTGGGTTAGTACAGAAGAGGCGAAATGGTGTGCAGTTCATGGACTGTCAGAACAGATGGAGATTGGCTGACACTCTCACGTGCTGCTTCAGTGGAAGGTGTCCAAAGCAGACATAGCGGCAAGGACACAGGTCAGGAGCAGTAGTCGCATGGTAGAGGTGAGGCCCCAAGTATGCATTGTCTTTGTGAGAATCCTTGTAGAATTTTCTATTAAAGTTGGGGTTTTGAGTATTAATAACAATAGCCTTCAATGTTCAAGAAAAGTTTAAATTTAAACTAAGAAAAATACTTCTTTGTATGAGGGAAAGTAGAGATAAGGATAATTAATTTCATTCAATTTCTACTCAGAAATTTTAAAAAATGTGTTGTTTTTATGTCCTGTAAATCTCATGACTTTTTAAAAACTTGGTTTTATTAGATGACATTACATATTACAAAATATTATAAATATATTTTACATAATTGTACGAGTACATTTAAAAGAACATTTTATAAGCTGAGCACAGTGACACATGCCTGTAATACCAGCAATTACTGAAGCTGAGGCAGGAGGATGACAAGTTTGAGGCCAGCTTCAGCCACTGAGGGAAACTCTATCTCAAAATACAACATAAGAAATGGCAGATGATGTGGCTCAGTAGTTGGACACCCCAGGGTTCAATTCTCACTGCCTCCCTAAATAATCATGACAAATAAATAAAAACTTATAATACATTTGTAAGCTTTAAAGAATAATGATTCCCATGTACCCACTATACAATTTATTTTTAGAAATTACCATGACTCTTGAAGATTTCTGGTGTTCTTCCATGATCGTGTCACTCCCTGCCATGGGAAATTTCTTCCTGATTTTGTATTTATCATTCTGTCTTTTCTTTATAATTTTTCCACATATTTGCAACCCCAGATAATACATAGTTCAGCTTTGCTTGCTTTCAGACCTGACACACATAGGGTTATATTCTCTAGTCTCCTGTGACTTGGTTTCCCTGCTGGGCCTTGTTTGTGAGACCCGTTGCATGCAGCTGGAATTCATTGGTACCCACAGCCAAGCAGACTGTTCTTGGGTTGATAAGCTGAGCAGTTTTCAGCTTTTTGCCATAATTCTTAGTGCTGCCATGAGCATTTCTGAACATGGGTACCGTGTCCTAGAGGCACACGTGGGGCGACACTGCATAGTTATATGGATTTAGTCCATTTGTGTGTTGTTTGGATTTTTAATAAGGCAGAAAGAATCAGGTTGGGGAGCATATGACAGATAGAAGCAACTGTCAAGAACTGCGAGCAGTCTGAGATTTCCCTTTCTTGCTAGATGCCAAATTGATCTGCTACAATTTCATGGAGAATGCTGGAAAACATGAGACTCCAGGTCAGAAGTAAAGGACAGTTGATTAGAACAGTAACAGTGGCCAGAGGGTCATTTTTGCTCCATTGCCCTGAAGCTACATTCCCCTGGGGTGATGCAGGGAGAGAGGGAGATGTTGCCTGCACACACTAGGGACTGCACCCGAGCTGGGAAGCCGAGTCTTTTATAATGGGCACTCTTCATACCTTCCCTTTGTTCCAGTCTACAGACATCCCACAGAGCAAGGAACAATTGATGTTTTACTCGTAAGAAGTGGAAAAACGTGAGAGACCCATGGAGACTTGTCTCCTTACAGTGATGAGTGTCACTTCCTGGTCACAGATGCCCAAAAGCCAAATGTGAGCTCTCAAGGCCCCTGTTGTGTTCCCATTGGAAGCTGTAGCACAGATGCGACTCTGTTGTCCTGGTCTGTGGGTGAAGAGTGGGGCTGAGCATTGCCACCCCCAACCTTCAGTTGTGGAAGCTTACCTTACTAATAGAGGAACATAAAGGCCCATCTTCTATCTATAAAACCTCATGTCCACTTTAATAGATTTCAGATGCATGTCAGGGGTATAGATTTGAGATTCAATAAGTGTATTCGGTTGACTGTAAAGGCTTTGCTCAGAACTTTCAATCCAAACCTGAGGTCTCCTTTCTATCATGCTGTTTGAAGTATAGTTAAAATTTAACTTTAGTGTGTATCAACCTCATCACACTCCTACTCCTAAATTATAGTTTGTAGGAGTGTGTGTGTGTGTGTGTGTGCGTGTGTGTGTGTGTATAGTGTATGTATATATGTGTGTGTGTGTATATGGTTTGTAGGAGGTGTCTGGGGCTGCTGCCACACATTATCACCTACCAGAAGGCTGGAAACGGCAGCAGTGTCTTCTCTCACGACTCTGGAGGCAGACATCTAAAGCCCAAGTGTGGGCAGGTTTCCTGAAAGGCTTCAGGGAGAGTGTGTTTCATCCTCTCCTCTCTCCTGGCTTCTATAGTTGCTGGCAGTCCTTGGTGTTCCTTGGCTTCTAGCTGTGTCCTTCCAGTCTCCTCTTGTGTTGTCACATGGTCTTCCCATGTCTCTGTGTGTTCATTCGTGTGACTCCAGGGGCACCAGTTACCAGATGGGGCTCACCCTTATCCAGCAAAGCCTCATCCTGACCATGCACATCTCCAAAGGCTGTTTCCAAGTAAGACTACACTCATGAGGTTCTGGGGACATGATTTTTTTTAGATGGCACTGCCCAGTCCATATACACTTTATATAGACCTGAAAGCTTTTTTGATATATATGAAAAGAGAAAATTTATCTAGAAATACATGTTAGCAGTGGTCCTTCTTAAGTGTATGCTTTACTGAGATCTCAGTTGAGGTCTGCCATTTATTTCCCAAGTATTTTCATGCCTGTTATCTCCCACACAGCTGAAGTTACCTTCCCAGCTCAGACATGCCAGAATACCAACGATGGGTGTGCATTCTTAAGTGTGCAGAAAAAGAAAAATGTAAGCATGATATCCAGCAGCACCATCAAAACCAAAACACTATCATGATAATAGCAACAATAATTAATAACAATGATAATACAAGAAAGTTAAGTAACTATTCTGTTCTATAACTGATAGAATCCGATGCAAAACCAGCTTTTTTGGCTTTGAAGTCCACCAAAGTTCCTTAAGAGTGAGTTGCTCCACTGCCTTCTCCAGAAGGCTGCCAAGCACAGTTGTTCATGTAAGTCATCTCGGGCTGCTGTGACGAATGCGTGGACCAGGGTCGCTGAAACAACAGACATTCATTTCTCATGATTCTGGCAAGTTCAAGAATAACGAGCAGCATGCTCAGTGGCTGGCTTGTGGTTGGCCTTCTTGCTGTGTCTTCATGTGGCAGAGAGTGAGCCAGCTCTTCCTCTTCCTCTTCCGCAGAGTCACTGGTCCCCTCCTGAGTCCCACCCTCAGGGCCTCATCTAGCCTAGTCACTCCCATCTCCAGATATTGTTTCATCAGGGGTTAGAGCCTCAAAATATGAATGTGGGGGTGGGATCACAGGCATTTGGTCCATACACAGTTAGTTGGTGAGCTGCCTGTCCCAGGGTGTTTCTAGGCCTACTCCAGATAGTTTATTGTCTGGTTGTGTGTGTGTGTGTGTGTGGGGGTGTGTGTTTCAGTCTGCTTATTGTTATGGTTTGGATCTGTAGAGTGGAAGGCCTGGTCATCAGTGCACAAACGTTTAGCGGGGGGCATTTTGAGAAATGACTAGTTCACCAGGGCTCTGACCTCATTAGGGGACTGATAATCTATTGATGAGCTCATAGTTGGAATGGGCTGTTGGGAGATGGTGTAACGGTAGGAAGTGGGGCCTGGGTGGAGGACGTGCGTCACGGGGGTGTGTCTTCAGGGGTCATGCTTTGTCCCTGGCCCCCAGCCCCTTTCTTCATCTGCTTCCTCATCGCCGTGAGCTGAGCAGCTTTCCCCTGCTAGCCCTTTCCCATGATGCTTTGCGTCACCTCAGGCCTAGAGTCATGGAGCCAGCCGACAGTGGACCAAAACCTCTGTAAACTGGGAGCCCAAATAAACCTTCTTCCTTCGACTTATTTGTATCAGATATTTTGGTCACAATGATGAAAAACTGACTAACACACATTTTGGTGAAGCTGCGTGTCTGAGTACATCAATAAGAGCTCTCAAAGAACGGAAGAGATGCTGTTTTGCTGAACCAGAATTCTTTACTTGAACTAGGCTAAACAATAAGGGTAGGCTTTTTTAAAAATTACTTTAAGAATGTAAAAATTGCCATTTTATTTAAATTGTTTATTCTAGCCATTGTTTACTTATTATTAAATTTATATTTAATTTTTAAAGCATTGGGATATTAAAGCAAACATATTTCAGAGAGATTGAAATTTTTTTCCTTGCAAAAACAATGCCAATTGCCCAAAAAGAAAGATAAACTTAGACTCAATGAGCAGCCTCTTTATGGCCGTGATATTGGCAGCCACCCAAAGACTCTTGAAGAACTATCAAATTCTATGTCTTTGAAGCTTAGCCAGAGATCTTAATGAAACCAAATGATGCTAAAGTTCTTAAAGCTAATTTAAATCTCAAATTGTACATTTTAAATTAAGTTTTTTATTGATAATAAATATACTTTATTTCTTATTAGTCTTGAGAGCTTGAGTAATAATATCAGTAGAATAAACATGTTTTACAAAGATTTACCATTAAGAATGCTATTAATATGACCCTTGATACACCAACACAATTAGATTTCAAACTAAGCATTTATGAAGTAACAGCGATTAATGACAACCATCGAAAACAATTTTGAACTCCATCAGTTTAACTCAGGAGGGTAAACTTAATATGATAATTCATCTCGTTGAATTGTATCAGCTTAGCAGGAAAGTATGTAAATATGTGACCCTTACCTGGCTTCTAAATGGATGCTGTGCTGATAGATTTATCAGTTCCATTAAAGAACTTTGGGGAACTTTGGAATTTCAGCAATTGTTCCCTTGGAGGCTGAAAACCCAACCTGATCTCATACTGGGACCATTCTGGTCTGCATATTTCCATAATTTGCCTTTGCTACTAATATGACAGCAAGACACAAATAACTGCTTCTAATAATATCCAATGGAGTTGTGGAGGACAGCATTTTAATGTAGTGAAAGACCTCCCCGTGGGGTTGTTATTGCTACTATAGAACAGCAGTTGCAACTGCAGTCTTTTAATTGATTCGTTTAATTAGCAAGAGCTGAAGCTTGGGCTATATCTTGTCATCTACATCACAGGGCCTGAAATCTGCATCATTCATATTTATAGATACATAAACATCAAAAAGTTCTGCTTCTTCTGAAGAATTCACTTATGGATATTGAATTTTAATAGTATAGACTCCATTTGTTTGGAATCCAAATAATTGGAAAATGAAAATACTCTTTGGAGTCGTAATGACATCATGTATTCTTGATTACGTATCTTCGAAAAATATACTTAAACTTTGTCAGACTTCTGTGCTTTATAAGTTATAAGCAGTCCCTCAGCAGACACAGAAGTGGTCCTGCCACAAACCTGGTGAAAAAGAATCTGCCCTACACATCTTATTAGACTTCACAGTTTGATAATGAGCATGAGGCCTAACATTTAATGCTGCGGTGGCACTCAGTCATTATCTTACAGTGATCAATTACCATGTGTCAGACATTGAGTTTGGGCAAATCAAAGGAAAAAAATATTCTTGCCACCAGCTAGCCCACTGGCCCCTGTGGATACAGAAGTGGGAGCAGCTCCTCATGTCTAGTGTAATAGGAACAATAAGAGATGTGTGTGAAGGAGAGGTGTTTCAGGGCTTGGATAAAGGATGTGGAGGAATCATGACCAGCCCTAATGGACCTGGTTAGCTCAGGCCACAACTTTGGGGATGAATCATGTTTGCAAGGGGGAAAAGCATTTCAGAGAATGGGGATCAGCATCTGCAAAAGCCTGAAGAGAGAGGTTCAGAAACGAATGGGAGAGAAAGAGAAGGGTGATAAATGAAGGCACTGAGGCCTGTGGGTGCCCCGGGTGTTTTAGGAAAACAGGCAGTCCAGTGAGGATGGCAGGTAGGGAGCAAAGGTTTGTTTGGGAGGTGGAATAGCAGGGGCTAGGTGATGAAGGACTCTGCCAAGGACACCGGGCTGTATTCTGGTCAGTTTTTTCACTGCTGTGACCAAAAGACCTGACAAGAACAATTTTAAGGAGCAAAATTTATTTGGGGGCTCATGCTTTCAGAGGTCTCGTCCATAGATGGCCAACTCTATTCCTCAGGGCCTGAGGTGAGGCAAACATCTTGTGGTGGAGGGAAGCAAAGAGAGTGTTCTGCTCAGCAAGGACTGAATATTAACCCCAAAGTCACGTCCCCAGACACCTACCTCCTCCAGCCACACTCCACCTGCCTTCAGTTCCCACCCAGTTAACCCCATCATAGGATTAATTCACTGGTTGGGTTAAGGCTCTCGTAACCCAGTCATCTCACCTCTAAACCTTCTTGCATTGTCTCACACAGGAGCTTTTGGGGGACACCTCACATCTGACCCATAATAGGCTGTGTCTTCTAGACATTGAGTTTCATTGCAGGTTTTGAATGAAGAGGGTCACAGTATCTCTAGATGTTCTGAATACCTTCTGCCTATTGAATCCCAGGAAGAAGGGAAAAGAGGAGGTGGAGTAGATGAGGTAGATCTTAACTGTTTTTAGTTTGAAATGCCAGAGGGACACCAGTTGCAAGGGGCATTTCTTTTGGGGAGATCAGGAAAAAGATGAAAAGTGAACATATGAGTTAGCACTCCATCACCAGTGAGGTGAGGCCATGTAGGAGGTAAGGTTTACCCAGGAGGCAAGGGAAACTCAGAGTGGAACTCTGAGAAATGCTCACTTCCCTAATGGAGTCATCTGCAAAATTATCCCCTTCCCTGTTATCCAGATCATTCATATTATTATCACATTATTCATGATTGCACAATATCTCCACTCTAAGGTGTCACTAATTATTTCAAAGTATCTCAATATTCTATTGCCATCTTCAAAAGATCCTCAAAATAAAGCCCATTTTAATAAATAACTCAATGCCTTATATTTGTACGATGCTTTAGGGTTTTAGAGTACTTCTATATCTATTAGCTGACTTAGTTCCATTCATTTTCTGATGAATAAGCCATAGAGCAACTAAGAGTTAGTAGAAACAATCAGAGATATAATATCCTTTGGAATGTTACCAATTTAAAACTTTTGGGATTACTGAGTTACATGATCACAAGAAATTTCCATGAACCACTGTTAGTGAATATTGATGCAGACAGGAATATAAACACAGACTTCCTGTGTTTGAGTCTCAGATTTCCCATCTACTAGCTTTGTGAACTTGAACAAGTTACTTAACCTCTCTGGTCCTCCATTTTCTCATCAGTAAGACAGACATTATCTGTTTTTATGGAGGTGACAAGGGAACATAAGAAAATGTCTGTAAAATGCCTAAAAATAGCAGGTACTTGGTGTCTTAATAGTTCCGCTTTCTACTCTCCCTTTGCTACATGTGACTCACATTTTTTCCTTTCTTGCTGGGAGATATTATCTGAAATTGTGATTTCAGTTGAGTCCACAATTTGATGCTTAGTGAACAAACAAATTTAAGGAAAAATATTTTCTTTTTATTTGAAAAGCCACAGTTTTGTTCATCCAATGGCTATGCCCTCTTAACCCAGAGAATGTATTATTTGTCATTGAATTCCAATTTTAAAGCATGTGTGTGTGTGTGTGTGTGTGTATATATTTGTGGCATCGAGATGCTTAAGAACATCTGTTTTGCTAAAGAATAATGGAGAACATAAAGAACACATCTTGGCCAGACATCATGTACAATGACTTTGGGACATTGTATTTGAACACTGCTGCTTAAAATCTGTTTGACTGGAAAGGCAAATGCTTCTGAGACAGGGCATTTAATAATGGTGCTAGTGAGACCTTCTTGCACCAGCCTCACTTTGAAGGGCGATGGGTTAGATAGGCATTTTAGGCCCTGTGCTACATTGCTGTATGTCATTGATCTGTCATGGCTATGAATTCTTTGCTTATGCTGTTTAATTTACAGTGAAAACAATGTAGAAATGTCAGTGCTTTTCTTATAGAAGCCACATGTAAGTCAGTGATTCTTAAACTTTTATCATGCGTAAGAATCGCCCAGGAAGCTAGCTGAAATGCAGATTCCCAGGTTCTAGTCTCAGAAAAGCTGACTCCCTAGTCCTGAGGTGAGGCCTGGGGTCTGTGTTTGTAGAAAACAGTTTCAGGAACACCAAGACTAGGATTTGGACTGCATTTTGACAATTAGTGTAGAATTAGTATAGAGCCTAGTAAATTGACACTGAAGAGCACCTTGTACTGCTGGTATTCTGAGCCCAGCATAGGAACAATGCTCTGGAGTTTTCTTACCATAAGAGGCTGGGACATGCATTTGAGTAAGGGTGTGTTGACAGTGCAGGTTGTTACCCAGGAGGAACGTGATAGGACCTAAGGTATAATTAAATCCAGAGTTGTCATTTACTCTGTCTTAAATTCACTTATCACTTGCCCAGTTCCTTTGATTTAGTCAGAGTTTTGAAACCTTACACCCATGACAGAGATCATTTTGGTTTTGCCCAGAGCAGGGCTTTTCAACCATGGCAGCAGGGACATTTTGTACTGGGTGATTCTGTGTCACGGAGAACTGACCTGTGCATGACAGGAACTTCAGCAGCCCTGGCCTCTGCCACCTGGTCACTTCCCCAGATGTAAGAGCCAAAACATCTTCTCCCAGACATTGCCAAGTAGCCCAGAGGGCTGAAGCTGGGGATTTGGAGACCAACATAATTGCACCCAGTTGAATGACTGGGTGGTCGTAAGCTGGGATTGTAGAGTTTCTCTCCCATTTCACTAATCTACGTGAGAGATGAAATGTCTAGATTCCTATGGGTCTGAAACTTATCAGTATCATACACACTGTCACTACTCGATCACCTTATAAAGAAAATGACAAACTGTACCCGGCCTAATTTGCTTTAGGAATGAACATTTGTTTTAGTTATTTGGAGGTGTATAAGGATCTTTTTCTTACTCTTCCTCATACTGGGTCATAGACCAGATGTGCCTTAGACAGCCACTCATGGAATCTAGGGCAAATCCTAGCTTGTGGCATGGCCTTGTGTGACTTAGGTTCTCATTACCATTTGAACAGAGAGATGGCCTGTCACTGTTTGCCATAGACACTCATATTCTGAGTCAACAGTGAGTGCGCAGTTAAATACGTATTATACCAGCTGCTTCTCTTCATCTGGTCCTCAATTTTGTGGAAGTCCTGTAATCTTCCCAGTGAGGTGTATCAAACAGAGTAGGCTATAGGCGACACCTCTCAGGCATGTGTGAAGCAGTGTCGCCTGTTCTTTTTCAGCTACCATTTAATTGCTCAGCTACTTGATATTTTGTGGTATTTTCCCCCTCGCGCATGGAAATATGTGGCAGGATACCTGCGGACAACTGAGGAGGCTGAACCGTAGTCATGGTCTGGGGTATGTGTTTCTGGGAGGTGTCTTTCTCCAGCTGCATGTATCTTTTGAATGGTGTAGATTTTCAAGGTAGTAGGGAAACAGCTAAGGTGATTCCTAAGGTATCAGTGTTAATTACCTAAGCTAATTACCATGCGGGTGGGGACACTGTGATGCGGCAAAGTGCCCTTGTCTGAAATAGAATCCTTGTCTTTTTAGGGATTAGAGAAATAAACACTGTGTAAGTCCTTCCTAACAGTTACCCTTAGAGTTCACCATGTCCAAGGCATCGCCCACCCCTTTCCTGTCTCATCCACCTGTTAGACCAGCCTTTACTAGGGGGGTGGTCAAGGAGACCATGTGGGAGTGCCTGCAGCGTGCCCAGTGAGTTGTGTCTGGGTGTCTCCTTGAATTCTCACAGCTATGAAGGGCGCCCGTAGAACCCTCATTTCACACGTAGATAATGCCTCTGCCACACACCTACAGAAATGAAGTGATTGGCTCCGAGTGGTTCATGTAGAAAGGGCAGCTAGTGGATCAAGCCAGTCCTGAAGGTAGACACGGCCTCTTCTCACAGGCAGCTGGGGGTTGGGATTTAGTTCTACCAGTGGCCCCACTCTTCCTTGTGATGCCTGACGGCCAGATGGGGAGTGGGTCAGGGGAAGTAAACCCACTTCTCTGTTTCTGAGGCCTCTTAAAGGATTTTAGGAATGGCACAGACAGTGTTCGAATATGTGCCTGGCAGCGTGCTGGAGTCCTACAAGTCTAATGGTTCCCAGTGGTTCTCATCGGGGGCAGTTTTGCTCTTCAGGGGACGTCTGGCAATGTCTGGAGACTGGCTGTGATGAGTGGTGAGGTGCCACCAGAATCTAATGGAATCTGGCCAGGAGACTGACAGCTATCCTACCATGCCCAGGACAACCCTGTGACTGAGTATCAGTCCACCTACAATGTCAGTAGTGCCAGAGTGGAGCCCCTGAGCTAGAGCAGTCAGGGTCCAGTGCTGCAGTTACTCCGGGGGACCAGGAGTTGTGTCCCAGCAAACCCATCCTGCCTTCCAGCCCCTCACCCTCTGCACATCAGGTCTCAGCCGCCCAGTGCACTGTGGCGCATGGCCCTTCCCCTGTGCTCTGGGGCTGACTGGGACGGCACTTGCTGCCCAGCATCACAGGCAGTGATTGTGCTGGCCACCACTAGCCCAGGAGAAGACCCACATTCAATACCCGCAGCCCTGTGTCTACTGAACATGAATCGTGTTTGTGCCACTGTGAGTTGAAAAGCCGTAAGTGGCGCCACTACAAGTCTGGGCTCATCTACCTGTCAGTATTTGGGACCATCTCCCAGCCCTTCCTGAAGGTCTCGGAGACTCCTGACAAGCTCTGACTTGGGCCCCACCACTGATTCTCCTGCATTCAGTAGGCTGGTCTCACTCCGACCATAATTTGTGAATAAAGAAGGATGCCAGCGTCTTGGTCAGGTTGGAGAGAGCTAGCTAAGTCACGTGTATTGTGGCTCTTGGTGTGCACCTTTATGTCTGCCCAGAATTATGACCAAAGTATTCCTTTAAGTGAGGGTCATCTCTCTATCACTGCCTGAAGCAATGATCCAAAGGATGATTTTTAAATATATCTTCACTGTATCTAAATTGCTTTTCAGAAAGAATAAACTTCATAGTTCACGCTCGCCCATCAATAGTTTTTTATTGTGATCATCTTTGCTAATGCCACTGTTACTTACAGTAAAGATCAATTTAATGTTTGTTTATCAGTTCACCAACTTATTGATAACAGACCCATGTGGACACATGCTGTGGGCTCCACGCGTGCGCACTGAGGACCTCTCCCTGAACCTGGGTCTGCCAGCAGACGTCAGGGCTGCAGGGAGGGCAGGGCGGTGCTTGTGGGCCCTGTCCCTGGGCATCTCCCCACAGTCTCATCTGCAGTGTGGCCCGCAGTGGCCATACAGACCTGGTGTTGACTTTGTGGGGTGCTAAGAAATGTACTTGTGGATTTTAATTTATGGATTTAATTTATGAATGCACGGATGGAGAAGTGAATGCCATTAAAAAAAGAATTTGTCACTTACATTTCCTGAGAGAAGGGGTTCCCCACCAGTGTGGGTCAGAGGCAGAAAAGAGCCAGGCTAAAGCAGGAGCAGGTTTAGGTGTGAGGTGTCCCCCAAAATCTCATTGTGAGACAGTGTGAGAGGATTCAAAGAGGAAATGATTGGGTTGTGAGAGCCTTAACCATTAGTGAATGAAAGCCCTGACGGGATTGAGTGGTGATTGAGGCAGGTAAGGTGTGGCTGGAGGAGGTGGGTACTGGGGACATATATCTGTGCCTGGCAAGTGGAATATCTCTATCTCTCTATCTCTACCTCCCTTCCCCTCTCTCTCTCTCTCTCTCTCCTTCTTGATCATCATGTGAGCTTCTTCCCTCCGCCACAGCCTTCCGCCATGTTGTTCTGCCTCACCTGGAGACCTGAGGAATAGCGCCAGCTGTCCGTGGACTGAGACTTCTGAAACCATGAGCCCTCAAATACTTTCTCCTCTACAGTTGTTCTGGTCAGAGCTTTCAGTCACAGCAGCAAAAAAACTAAGATAAGCCTTCTTGGGGTTCCCTTAGGATTGGCAAGATGAATGATGTTGGAGGCTTTAGGGGGTGGGGGGTGGTCCCTAGTCACCCTGGTGCCTGACTCTGGAATGATTTAGGGCCAGCAGGAATAATGGCTTGGTGTGAGGGCTAGATAAAGGGGTTGGTTAGCTGGTTCTTGCAAGTCTTTACTAACTTTAGGAATTAACCAGCCCTGGATGAGTCTTTCCCTGGAGCCACAAATCCCCCCAAAATGTTAAAACATCCTAAGATACCAACAAAGTTTAAAAACATGATTAGTACACAGGAAACCTGGGTGTGATCAGATCCAAGAGCAGTGACCTCACGGAGACTGATGCCCGAACCAAAATGTGCACGTATTGAGTTGAGGTGAGAGGCGTGTTTCTTCCAGTGACCCAATCTGCCCTCCACATTAACCAGGATGCTCATTAGCATAGCTTCAGAGCTAGTGTGGTTTATGTGGAAATGACCTAGTGTACCTGTGCCACCCCTTTCCCCGCAAATCTCCACCTCCCTGCAGGGGCCACCTCTGGGTCCTCCTTCTACTGGGCCTTGGTGTTGCTGTCCGTCTTCTCGCAGGAGGGAGTCTTGCAATAGACAAGGCTTCGGCCACCTAAACTGCATAGGACTTTGCTTCTGATCCCCCTGGGCTGACTCTCAGGTCACTGTGATTCACACACCTTCACAGACGGCTCGTGGCTCTGCATGGCCATGGAGTCCCCCAGGGTAACTCTCAGAAGTTCCAGTTTTCCATTTCTTAGGTAGCACCCTCTGAAGTGAGTATACTCAGGGGAAAAAAAATCTCCTAAAAAGAGCCCCGAAAGAGCTCATTTCTAGTCCCAAGGTAATCTCTGTCTACACCTCAGTTTTCTGTGGTAAAATGAAAGGTTGGGGTCAGCGACCCCCCAGGCCTCTCCCCGCACCCCTGCCCCAGCATGACTGCATCAGGCACTGGATTGCTTCACAACAGCAGCAGAACACCACACACCAACTCACCACAGCCTTGTCTCTCTCTTGATTTCCTCCAGTTTTTCAGTCTCATTAAGGGAAACATCACTGACTTATTGCATGATGACACTGCGTATGTAACTTAATTTCTGGGGACAACACATTATGCTGCTACAGGCTCCGAGCTAATAATCAAGATTATATGATCTGCTTACTGTGACTTTTTTGTGGTTTCTGGGGGAAAAAATGCAGATGCTTTTCAATTATTCTAAGGGAATTTTGATTAACCCCCTGGGTAGAATTCTCTGTACCACCTACCATGGAGAAGCAAGTTTTATTGAACAGAAAGTATAGAATTGAATTGCTCATATTTGTTTTCTTTCTGGTGCCTATAGTACTATTTCAAGCTTAAGCATTTTAATAAATATTTAATAAATATCTGTCTAAAATAGGCCCAAACTATTGTAAACTAAACCTCTTTTGTTCTTCAGTTTGAAATGCAAATAAGTTAATTTGACTTAGAAGTAGAATTTCTAAGATTTTTTCCTTTATGTAAGTAAAAAAAAAAATCTTGGTGTTTTTGGTTTGTTTGCTTGTTTGGTTGTGGTTTGTTTGCATGTGTTTTGGGTGCTGGAAGCCCAGTCCCACTGAGCTCCACCTCGGCCCCAGTGTGGTCTAGCTGGTGCACCAACACCTTCTTAGTACACCTTCTAAGTATTCGTCCTTGGAAGCCATTGCCTTCAATTTACTGCAGCCTCACTCTTTGAGTTGCTGTTCTTGTAGATATTTTGCAAGTTAACTGTTTTCTTGTGAGTCCATTTTAATCTGTTGCCTGTGGTCAGACGACTTCATGAGCTTGACTCACAGAGAATGTTCCAGATCTGCCTCTAAGGACTCCCCCAACAGCTTTATGGAGATAGGACTCAGTCCTCTAGGACTGACTGACTTGAAGAGCGCGGGTCTGTGGCATTAGTGGATTCGCAGGGCTGTGCAACCAGCGCCACACCAGTTGTGATCCCCCAGGGAAGCCCCGGTCTTACAGTTGCTCTGACGGCCCGGCCCTCCAGCCGCTGCCTGTGTGTTTCTGCTAATTCTGTGCCCTCACGGCCACGGAGGCAGGAGCGTGTGGCCTGCTGCGACGCTCTTCTTTCACTTAGAATGCTGATGGCAAAGCTTTGTCTTCGCACAATGTGTTTTTAAGGCTGAATACCATAAAAACATGAATATGAATGATGCCATTGTGTGTACCCCCTTTTAATCTTCAGCTGATGGGCGTGTAGGTCATTTTGTCTTTCTGACCGTTACAAACAGTGCTGCTGTGACATTCACATGAAGCCTTCTGCATGGACGTGGGTTCATTTCGTGGGAGGTGCATGCACAGGAGTGTCACTTCTGGGCGGTGCATACGCTGTCTCTGTGTTGAACTGCGGTTTTCCAGAGTGATAGCCGGTTTTCCATTCCTTGCAGTGGCTGAGCGACTCAGCTTCTCTACCTCTTCGCCAACACTTGGTATTGTCTGTCATGTTTGGTGTGCCCACCTTGGTGGCATGAAGGCAGAACTTGTTCTTAAATGTTCCCCGTAGCTTCCTCCTTGTTCCCCTAGAAGTTACAGTTAACACACAAGTAGGCAAAACTGTGATTTGGTAGTTTTTTTTTGTTTGTTTGTTTTGTTTTTTTAAGTAAGCTTAACTCTTATAAAACAATGAGGAAGACATATATATATTTTTTTCTGGTACTAGAAATATATACTAAACAATATATAATATTCTTTTTTTTTTTTTTTTCATTTATTTTGCAGTACTGGGGGTTGAACCCAGGGGTGTTCTATCACTGAGCCACATCATCAGTCCTTTTTTATTTTTCCTTTTGAGACAGGGTCTTGCTAAGATGCTGAGGCCAGCCTCAAACTTGGGATCCTCCTGCTTCAGCCTCCTGAGTTGCTGAGCTTATAGTTGTGTGCCACCCGCCCGCCCCAGCCAATTCCAAATAAATTCTGGGTGCTAGGGAAATGGGCTGATTTCAATAGGACAGACATATGAACCACAGATAGTGTCCAGTGGCAACCAGATGGTGTACACAGTGCAGCTAAATCCAAATTCCGTGTACACAAAATCACCTATCTATGTTATCCTTTGCAAAAGGAAAGGATCCAGAGGTCTATTCGCAGAGTTGAGGGGTGGGCAAGGAAGTTAAATGAGGGAGGAGGATAAAGTCTTTGGATTCTGAAGTTTGTCACTTTCCTCTGCCATTTTTTAGCTCTCTTCACATAGATATAAATATCTTGCTTCCTTTCTTGAATTACTTTGGAATGTTATAGTTATTACTTCAGTATTGTATTTCATATAATATATCCCATCTATTTGTATCCAAAAGGAAATTTACAGGGTACCAGTGGAAGCCATCTCTTTAGGGTCAGGCAGACACGGATTTATTGACCATTTGATTTAGCCTCATTTACTCTTTCTCAGCAGTTTCCTGTGCTGTAAAATGAGAGTAATAATACCATCTACCTTGTTGGCTAGAGTGAGAATTAAACAGGATAATGCATTCCTAACACTGCAGTACGGTTCTTGGCACCATGTAATCACTCAATAAGTCCAACTAGCATTGTCGAAATACATTTCACACCCAAGAGTAAAGTCTTATTTCCCTTATTGAGATGGGGTCCTAGAACTTTCTAGTTGCCACAGGCTGTTGTCTGAGAGCAACTGATTTAGATCTAGAGTAGCTCTAATTCCTATTGGAAATTCGGTGAACAAGAAAATACTTCTGAAAGTTATTCTGTTTTCTGAGGTTTATTGTACAACTTCCAGTTCTCAGTGATAAGGGTAGTTGTTGCAGCATTTGAAATTGAATGTTAAGAATCCACAGCAGAGGTGGGGGGGCCTAGGGTAGAGCACTCGCTTAGCACATGCAAGACCCTGGGTTCAATCCTCAGCACCACATAAAAATAAATAAATAAAATAAAAGGTATTGTGTCCATCTACAAATTTTTTTAAAAAATATTTAAATAATCCACATTCAGGGGCTGGGGCTGTAGCTCAGTGGCAGAGGGCTTGCTGTGTACATGCGAGGCACTGGGTTCAATCCTTAGCACCACATGTAAATAAGTAAAACAAAGGTCCATTGACACCTAAAAAAGTACTTAAAAAAAAAAATAAGAATCTACAGCTGGGCACTGGGGATTAGCCAGTGCTGGAGTGCTGGCCTAGCACACGTGAGGCCTAAAGCCCTGGACTCCATGTCAGTATGGGGGCGGGGGAGCAAGTCCATAGCCTCATCCAGCACTGGGGAGGCTAAGGCAGAAGACGAGGATCACTTGAACCCAGGAGTTCAGGACCAGCCTTGGCAACATAGTGAGACCCTGTCTCAAATAAAGAAAAGTAAAAAAAAAAAAAAAATCCATAGCATATTTATTTGAATGATTTATGACTATTTTGTAGTATTTTCAAGTTTAGAGATGTGTGTATGGGGGCTTTGGAGGAGTTCTGATGTTTAAGGAAAAAGAGATGTGTCTTGCTTGGGTCTAACAGGTCATCTTCTAGTAGATCTCACTCTAGGAGAAGAATTTGGGGCCACATTGCTCTGGAGCAGCTGACATGAAAAACGGAATTGCACGGCCATTGTCATAATCTTAGGAATGAGAACTTCTCTGGTAGCAGAGAGTGGTCTCTGATGGAACTGGGACTATCACTACTTTATCCAAGGTGTTCATGACCAGACCCCTCACCATCACAGTGCGTCTTTGTCAGGCTGAGGGCCCCACAGTAATGGTCCAGGCAGGGACCCTCCTGCAGAAGAAGCCTTGACTTGTTGGTTTATTAGAGTGAGCACCCACCCGTATGCTTTTTAATTGAATGAAATATATCTGGACCAAGTGGCTTTCTGTATCTGAGGGTAGCCTATTTATTTTATCAGCACACAAAAGCCACCAAAATTAAACTCCTCCATATGGGTTGGCAGTTCGTAGATGAAAGCATTACCATACTTCACAGAGGTTGACCATGGGACAGTACAGGTCAAAAACTGTTCAGCTACAGACTGGCTCCTCCTCCTTTCCAGAGAAACTTTTTGTTACTAGAAGAACCACAAAGGATCCTCTCACAAAACAGTGAAACCAGATTCAACCGAGGCGCATGCTCAGCTCACAGATGTCAATAGGAAGTACCTCTTCCTAAGGCATGGTCCCACCCACACACTGAGTCCAGGGAGAAGGTGGAGTTGTCCTGCCAGCATCTGTTTTTCTTGTACCTACCTGGCAGTCATGAAGTAGAATCTCAGGCAGTGAGTGAACGCTAAGTTGTGGCTTCTGGAAGGGAGTTTTACAACTTTTATCATTTCTGAGCTGAGAGTTGAGGCAGATTCTATCTGTAAGTTACTATAAGGTACTCTATCCCTCTCCTAGTTTTAGAACATAGCACTTTCATCCCTAAAATGTCGAATACGGATGATACAATAATTTATGCTTTACATTATCAGTGCCTTTTTAATGCACGTGTCTCGTTCTGTTTCTCTGTTCTGATATGAACTTTTCTGGAACTGTCTGGCCTGAGAGTGCCTCTGACAGGATGTCAGCTGAGGAGACTGTGGGGAGGGCTGCAGCTCCTCTGGAGTAGTCCCAGCGTGATGGGCGTGTGGCAGTGGCAAGCAGAGGAGAGGCCCCTGGAGACCATGGTGGGGTGGGCAGTAACGTCAGGGCTCCAGAGGAAGGGAGGGTGGCGTCCCGCAGGACTCAAGCTTGGGTTTAGGCTGGAGAGAAGGAGCCAGTGGAGGGGAGAAAGAAGTGTCCATGCAGCAGAGACCCAGGGGAAGAGCAAGAGCAAGGGTCCAAGGGGAACGCCCAGGTGAACCGGAGAGCACTCCTCTGGGCTGGAGGAAGGGAACCAGGAAGGCTGCAGGCCTAGGAGAGTCCAGAGGGGCCTCCCCTTCTCAGGTGTCAGTCCACTTGTAGTCCTTCTGTTGGCGTAGCAGGCATTTACCTTCCAAAGCACAGTTAGGAGCAAGATTTTATTTTACCTTTCACTCTTGATTGTGCAGATGCATGTGGTAGTCCCCCTCTTTCATGGTTTCTGTTTCCATGGCTTCGGTTACCTTTGGTCAACCTTCATCTAAAAGTAAGAGGGAGAGAGTGTGTGTGTGGGCGGGCGGGCGGTGGGGAGGTTTGTTTTCCTTTGTTTTTTCAGCGCTGGGGATTGAACCCTGCTGTACTATACTACTGAGCTATGTCCCTACCCTGTGTTGTTGTTGTTGTTGTTTGTTTGTTTGTTTGTTTTTTCACTTTGAGACAAAGCCTTGCTAAGTTGTTAGGGCTAGACAGAAACTTGCAATCCTCCTGCCTCAGCCTCGTGGCTTGCTGGGATTACAGGTGTGCACCACATGCCACATGCCCGCATGCCCAGCACAGCAATTAATAAATTTTGAGTTGCATGTTGTTCTGAGGGGTGTGATGAAACCTCGTGCCATCCTACCTGGGATGTGAGTCACGTCTTCATCCACAGACCCATGTCCACGTCACTTTGCTGCTATCGTAGTGTCAGGCTGACTGTTGGGGTGTCTCAGCGCCTGTGTTCAAGTAACCTTTGTTTTACTGGATAATGGCTGCAAGGTGCCAAAGTAGTGATGCGCACAGTTAGATTACACCAAAGGAAGGGTGTGAAGGGCTTCCTGTTAGGGAAAGGTGAAAGGAGATTATTCTTGAGTTAGTAAGAAAAATCATGTTCTCAGGTTGCTGAGATTTAGGTAAGAATGAAATCGTCAAAAAGGAAAAAGATGGTACTAGTTTTGTTGTAAACTTTGAACCTTAAACTTTCTCATAGGTGAGTCTGTGTAGGGAAGAACATAGTGTATCTGGGGTTGGGCCTTGCTGTAGTTTCAGGTGTCCACTGGGAGTCTTGGGACACACTCCCTGTGGATAAGAAGGGATGGTGATAGTATTTTTAGATCTATGTATCTTGGATACTATCACCTGTTATCTGACATTTCTAATAATGGGTTAGAAATGACTAAATCATGAAGATTTGACTTTCTACTGCCGTCACACTTGACTTACTCCACAACTCTGAAGGGTAACGAGAGATAAATTTGGCTACACTGATCTTTTCCTGAATTCATCACTTTAAAAAAAAAAAAGAAGAAGAAGAACAGAGTGGAAAAGCCATCTTTTATAATTTTTAATCCATCATTAAAAGTACACCTTGCTTTATGATCTGAGGAAATACCATCTAAGTCTTTATATTAGGAACAAAAGTGAGCCTTTCAGAAAAAAAGGAGCCGGGCTTAATCTGCATTGGGCCTTTGATGTATTTCTAGATTTTAAAAAGCTTCCCGCCGTTCGCCTCCACATTGAAACAGCCCTGGTGAGGTGTGGATGTGCCGCCGGCGCCCGTCTCCCCACACACCTGGCGGAGGCGCCATTCCGTGATGGGCAGGCTCCCCAGTCGCCCCCTTACCTGTCACCTGGTGCTGGCTGGTTGGGAGTTCACTTCCCACCCTTCTTCCGGCACACTTCTACGTTAATGATTGCTTTGGAAGAATAAGCCAGACTGCCCTTTGGTCTTCTTTTGAACACTTCTTTAAGATGAGACTTATTGGTCTGTGTGGGGACTCACTTAATTGAGAAGCAGGGAAATACCAGCTGGCACAGGGAGGTTAGCCTGGGTAATGGGACAGGAAGTGCAATAGATGAATCTTACTTTTAAGTTAAAAAAAAAAAAAAAAGTGAAGTCCTATCATTTGAACTCCTGCCATTTTTAGTCATTTTATTTCCTTCTTTTTAAAACCCAGTTTCTATTTTGAAGAAGTTGCTGGGCCTTTTTTACGGAGCGGCTTCGTGGTGGGGAGGAACGTGGCTGGTCCCTGATGGACAGAATTCCCAGCAGTGCTTGCTGCTGGCTAGTTTCATAGATGGAGGAAACAATCCGGGTTTCAGTTTCACAAATGGCAAACAAAACCCAAGAGGAAAAGGAAGCAATTCGTTAGCAGTGGCCGATGTGCCGAGCAGGATAACCAGCCTTCAAAGATTTTTGTTTTGAGTGCTGTAATTTCATCTTTAATAAATAGTTTACTTCAAAGGGCCTCACTACAAGAAAATGGGCTGCTTTCCTGCTATTCTTGTTCACTGGTTCGGTCTTACTATAAGTAGCTCATGTCCGGTCCTCTGTGGTCTCAGGTGGCGGTTTGTGTTTATGACCCTGAAGCTGAAGCTGTAAGAACTGTGTCCCTATTTTAAGTCATTAGCAGATCTGTAGTGTTCTGCAGGAGTCGACCGGGGTCCTCATGAAACCCTTGACACTTTGACCCACGTTAAGGAAAACACTTACAGCAGTACACAGTATGCATAGGGATTATGTCCTCCCAAAATAGAAGACTAAATTTACCAAGCAAGGAATAGGAAAACTCATCAGAATGTCTCCACAAAGTTTTTGATGTATTGTGATCACTTCTGTGCTCCCATTCTGAACTCCTAAACAATGCGTCCAGTGTCTTTGAGATAAAAGCCTGACTGAGTTACAAAGAGAACACTGGAGATGTTTGCATCTTGCTTTTTCCCCCTGTAGATATATTTGGCATATGTAGAGTTTGAGAGCCCACTATTAATATTAGTTTCCTCTAGATGTTACCAACTAGACAGATGGGACTCAGAAAGAAACCATTGTTTTTGCTTTACAAGTCTTCACCCAGGGGCCATCTTGGTCGGGGGTGGCTCCTCCAGTGATCCTGTGAAACCCTCTGAGAGGAGCGCAGCTCCAGCCCTCGGTTAGGGGAGGCTGGGTTTCCTTGTTTTTCACCGCTCTCTGTTGGATGCGTTGATGGGACCTAGGGCCGTACTGAGCAATGCAGGTTTGAAATCATTTCAGTTTCACACTGGCTTCCTCCCCTCCTCCCTCCCTTTCCCTTTCTCTCTCTCTTTCAGTTTGGAATCAAAGGAAAATGGCTTTAATATGTCACAGTGGAAGCAGTAGGACTGGGGACTGAAGAGGGGGAGAGGGAGTGAGCAGGTGTGCAGAGGGAGAAACTGTCCACTCGTTGCTTTAGTGACCGCAGTGAGGCTATGGGAATTAGGCCAGTGTTTCTGTACTAGCCACTTTGTTCTTTAAAGCACTGGCTGGTGAAGCCATCTCTTTCTCTGCCATCTTTTGCTTGCTTCAATATTTACGCAGAACCAACTTGCCGAGGCAGTCCTAGTGGCGAGGTGGGACGCTCTGGTGTTTCTAGTTAGGGCTTCTGTGACCGGTGCTGAGCTTGCACGCAGCTATCACAGGTGTGTTCTCACAGCCTCTCATAGACCAGTCAGTGCGTGTGTGTGGAGTGTTTTGGGAGTTCAGGTGTTCCTTGGCTCAGTGCCCACAGAGGAGCCAGTCCACACCTACCTCCGGCAAAAGGATTACCTGCAAGAGCTTCTCCTAGAGACGTATGCTCCTCTTCCACTGCAGTCCTAACTCTAAGAATTCTAACAATTAAGGAATTGTTCTAGTTAGACTCTTCTGCTTGCAAGAGACCTGGATATGAGTACAGAGGCTTCAGGAAAGGCCTGTCATCGAGCCCTAGGGAGCATGTTAATTGGTGGCTCTCTGGATCCAAGATGGCGCAGCTCACGGTAAGCACTTGGTGTTGGAAGGCACTTCAGATTTTCTTCTCATTGACCTCCCTCATGAGGGAAGCATGTGAGACTTAGCGATGGTAGTTTTCCCAGAATCACATAAGCTAGTTCTGGAAACGGGACTAATCCAGGACTCACTGGGGACAAAAGCTGCGATCCCACGGCCTCAGTAATGGTGGCGCTGGCTCCTTCTGGGCACCCTCGTTGACCGTCTGAGCTCCTCCACGTGTGTGCCTCTGGGTGGCGGCTGCCTCCCGCCTTCATTTTCTGCACATGGTGGATCAGTGTACATCCCACTGTCGCTCCACAGCCCTCCCCTCAATCATTTCACCCTGGAAACTGCCTCTTTCTCTGTCACTCCTGAGACGGGGAGTCCAGGCCCGTCCCATCTTTCCTCACCTCGATGTTTAATGGTTTACTGGATAGTCCAGGGTTTTCTGTGCCAGAGATAGGAGGCGGAGCTTACAGGACATATGCACACTGCCACCTAGCACGACTTCACTGGGGAAGTGCTGGGACTGAAGTCCACCATGGGAACACACTGGATAAGTTCCCAAAGATAATTTGTCAGTGATATTTGTTACAGTGTTCTTTGTACTCTCAGGATAATTAGAAACTACCCGACTGTCCATCAACGGGGGTTTGATTAAAGAATCATGGTGTTCCATATATGCGACTCTCGCCTGGATCTTGGCCAACACTGTTTATGAAACGCTTATTGAAATAAAGATGGCAATAATGGAGCCTGCAATTAGGAATTAGAGCAAACATTACACATCCAGTTTTTTTTTTAAGGGAACATGGTATCTGTAGAACTACCTAATTGGATTAGCTATATTTCATTTGCCACTGATACATTATTCTATGGAATTTCATTTTTCCATCTGTGAGTCTTCATCCTAAGAGTGGCTGCATAGGCTCAACTCACTTTCTTAGTAATATGTCACAGAACAGATCCCATCAAGATGTCAAGGCAGGAGGCCACCATAATTTTGAAGGGAGATCAGTTTCTTTTTAGAACAACAGGTTCAATCTGATAAATCTGACTTATCAAATAGCTACACTAATAAGAGCCAACGTCTGATTGCAGTGAACCGGGCCCTCTTCCAGCCGTTCCAGTATTGGAACACTCATTGAGGTCCACCTTGCAGATGATAACATTGGCCCTTTATGAGCTGTCACTGGGGAGTCGTGGTATGGTCAGAGCTGGACCTCATGGCCCCCGTCACCCAGTGGCTCCTTTCCGCCCGGCTGCAGCAGCCCTTGCTCCCTGCCAGCCTGGGGCGCCACTGCCACTTCTTCCTTTCTTCTTTCCTCCCTTCTCTGTGCCTCTGCCTGTCCTCAGAGCAGTTCTGTGCAGTAGGTAACTGTCTTTGTCTCCATTTTACAAGGTAGAGGGAAACACAGAGAGTGGCTTCAGGTGACCAGCCCAGGCCACCAAGGACCAGAGCCTTCTTCCCACAGATTCGAAGGCACTTCACAGGCAGCTACAGAGCAGGGCCGGACTACAGGGCCTTGCCTCAGAACCCTGACCCCTTGCTTGGCATGGGACCCCGTTAATTTGAATTTCTGAGGAGCTCGAGGGTGATGGTCTTGCTGCTGGTCTGTAGACCCCACTGTGGCAGCCACTGGTCTGTACAATTTCAAGCTTCAAGCGTTGTGAGAAATTCTCTTGTGAGTGATCATTTTGTGTGCTTGGTGCAGATTATACCAAGGAGGTGTTTTGTTTTTTGTGATTCTCAGGATGGAACCTGGGGCCTTACTCATGCCAGGAAAATGCTCTACCACTGAGCCACACCTCCACTCTGTACCAAGTAGCTTTTGGCAGGGGGTTGGGGGGCGTGTTCTGAGGTTGAACCCAGGGGAGCTCACCCACATCCACAGCCTTTTTTATATTCTATTTTGTGACAGGTTCTCGCTAAGTTACTTAGAGCCTCACTGAGTTGCTGAGGCTGGGGTTGAACTCACAATCCTCCTGTCTTAGCCTCCCAAGCTGCTGGGATTACAGGAGTGCACCTCCACGCCCGGCCGTACCAAGTAGTTTTGAAAAGGGGACAACCATGCCCCACTAACCATGGGAAGGCATCTGACAAACGTGTTGTTACGTGGTTTCATCATCAAGTGCACATTGTGAACTGTACTTACACAGATAAGACGGCTACAGTGGCACTAGGTCATAGACTCTTACGCAACTACTGCCCCATGCCTTCAGTCATTGAAACATCCTTACGAGTCACACCGCTATTTTGATTCTACAGGAAACACATGCTATGAAACCAAATGGTAAACGTGACCACGGAATCCTATCTGAAAGGGGACATTTTCAGTGGGGAGTGGCAGTGCTGTTTATGATATGTGTGCACCTTACCTTTGGATCATTTTGTAACTAATTTGAGGGAACGTCACATGACTCTGCTGTTTTCATTTTTGCTTTTTAAAAAGCAGCAGCTATTCACAACAACATGAAGTAGACCACACTTCCCTCTGATGTCCCTAGTTGCAGGCAAAATGTAAAGGGTAATTTACCAAAAAATAAGGAAAGGAGAGAATGAGAAGAAAGTTCTGATCACTGCAGACAGCTGCAAAATGTTGCCCTTGGGATGGAGGTTAACTCAATTGTGAAATAATGGCCAAAGCTCACACTCATAATAACTTTTTCTAGCCCTGGAGAAAGTGCCTCCATTTAGTGTGGCTGCTTGGCGGAATGTGCTGCAATTTGGTGGCAGCCTGGCGGGAGGCCGAGATTGAGAGCTCTGGTTTGCACAGGCTCATTTGCATTTGTAACGCTCTTATTTTAAATCTCCTCTAAATGTAAATATTTGGGGCTCTTTATCTCTCTTTCTCTCTCTCTTTTTTTTTAAATAAAATATACTTTAGTGAATCTGCGTCTAAATAAAAAAGACTCAAGTGGCATCTGAGGCTCGCTGAGAGATAAGGTGGGATCATTAGATGTCCCTAGATCGTGATGCCGAGGTATAACCCATGGAGAACCGGGGCAGAGTCTTTTGTGTGTGGAGCGGGAGGATTACTTAGAATGGCTGGTTTACATGGAGAGGAGGTCGCTGGGTATGTCTTGGGAAAGCGAGGAGTTTCCTGCTCCTCTGAGCTGCTGAAATCGCCTGTCGCTTGGCTGAGCTGGGTGGCAGAACAGGAGGGTGTTTGCAGCCTCCTTCAGCCCAGTGTCCTCAGCCCTCAGGGGCCTGTTGGGTAACGGGGTGCCAGCGGCCCTGCCTACCACCCTCCCAGCCAGCACCTGACAGAGGAAGGCCACTGCCGTCCCTTTCACAGCCTCCCTGCTTCCAGTCGACCCTGTCACCTGAGCCCTTGTTAGGACACCTGAGCCCTCACGGACAGGAGAACCGACCGCGTGGGGGAAGCTTGGTTCTGAGGGTTATCTCCAACCTTGATCCGTGGTCCCTGCCATGCCACACCCCAGTTCTCTCAGACCCCCGTCAACACTTGAGACATGCTTCCCGTGCTAGACTGAAACGGGGGGCAGCCGCACACTTGCAGGGCCCCACTGTCTGGGGGCTGAGTGTTGCTGGAGTTGGTGGAACCAGCTGCCATCTTTCCCATGACAGGATGCATTTCTGCCCGTGCCTGAGTGCTGTTCTCCACTCCCACGCTGCTGCCTCCAGCTTGCCTGCTTTCAGCATGTATGTGTGAACGTGGGAATGTATGTATGTATATGCGTATACCAGGGATTGAACTCAGGAGTGCTTTAGCACTGAGCCGCATCCCAGCCCTTTTTTTATTATTATTATTTTTTATTTTGAGAGAGGGTCTTACTAAAGTTGCTAAGGGTCTCACTAAATTGCAGAGGCTGGCCTTGAACTTGTGATCCTCCTGCCTCAGCCTCTTGAGTCACTGGTATTCCAGGTGTGTGGCCACCACACCCAGCTTCAAATATGCTTTATAATCAGTCAGCTCTGTGTCATCGTAGAGAGCAGTGGCATATAAAAGTAAGCATGTAAAAGATTCTCATCTAGCCAGTGCCTTTTTTCATGGAGAACTTGGTCGTGTGTGGTGTGTGCTAACTCTCTAGCAAGCCACCATGTTCGCTGGACATTGTCTCTTCCGGGGCTGTGTTTAAGGTTAACTTTACTATAACATGAATAGGTCAAGACTCTACCTATGCAATCTTGACTTCAGTTTTGTAATTCTTTCAACACATTATAACATTGCCGATACCCCCAGCCCTATCTCCTGGTGAACCCGTCTTCTTGGCCCGCTGGCCTCCTGGGATCCTCATCTCCTGGCCTACAGCCACACCTTGGCCTGCATCGTCCCTACTCCTAAAAAGCCCCACTGTTCACTCTTGTTTGGGCAGGAAGGGTACTGGGGGTCAAACCCAGCCCATGCTAGGCAAAGGCCCTAAACACGACCCCAGATCTGTCTCCAGTCTCACCTGCTCTGGCTGGAAGTCCTTCCTCTGAAGTCCTATAGTATTTCATGCTGTGAGCGCGCTGCCTCAGGGAAGTGATCTTAGAGCAGTGACTCTCAGCTGGAGGGGGTATGTGGCAAAGTCTGTGCACCTTTGTGTTGTCACCACTGGGGGCAGGGTGCTATGTCATCTAGTGGGGAGAAGCCTGGGAATCTCACAGGGTGGCCCCCACAGCAAGCATGGGCCCTGTGTTTGTGCTGTGCTTAAGACACCTGCTCATGGTGGTGCTGCTGGGAACCCAAGCTTAGAGGTTCTAAATGGAGCTGGATAATGTGAGAACTTACAGTTCTTATGATACTTGACGAATTATGTCGACTTCCCCCGCATCTGAATACTTGACTATACTCGGTGATGAGAAGCTTGCTACCCCAGAGGGCCTCCTATTCTACCTGGAAAGTGTCTCTTTAAGCTGGGGATGTAGCTCGGTGGTAGAGCCCTTGCTGAGCATGCGCAGGGAGAGCCCTGGATTCGATCCTAGCACCACAAGTGAAAAAGAGAGAGAGATTGTCTCCCTCGGTTGGATTGAAATCTGCACTCCTGTGGGTGGCCGGGCATTCCAATCAGTTCCTTGCCCACGCGGAGCCCTCTGGGAGTTTTCAGAGCTCGCGCCTTCATTCCACAATTTCTCCACAAGTGCACTTCCTGGTGGCAGAGGCATGATCTCACTCTGTCATGTCGCCCTGTGGCTAGTGCAGTTAGCTTATTGTCACAGGACAGGCCTGCTCTCTGAAAGCAAGCGCCATGGAGATGGTCCCCGGCGGTGCCAGCGGACTGCCAATGGCAGCAGCAGCGGCAGCACGTATTGTCCTGATATTTTGTTAACTTGTAGGTGTTTGTAGGATGATTGCCTTTAGGCAGGAGATAGGATTTTTTAGTTTGTAAAGCTGGTGGAAAAAAAATCCTTATTTGTAGAGCAGGTGGAAGGCTTGGCATTATTTGGAGTGTTCCTGCTTCTCATTTACGACCACACAATAATGAAAACACCTTTTATTGCTCTGCTGTCCAGTTTGTTGGGTTAATTTGGGAGATAGTGTCAGCGACCTGGAGCCGTGCCAACTTCCAATTAGCACTCGGCATAACCACTGATTTCACTTAAAAGTAATTACTGCAGATTTTCTCAGTACCCTGCACATTTTTAATCCCCACACTTATTTTTCTCATCTGAAAGGGACATGGTTTTTTTTAGGTTTTTGTACTTCTTAAATTTGTAAACTATTTTGAGATAACGTCACGTACTTAAAAGTTGCAAGAATAGTCCAGACTCTTCCATGCCCCTTCACCCAGATTCCCCAGACATCACGTTTCCCCGGTGGCTTTAGTCTGCTCTCTCTCTTCCCCTGTCCACATATGTACAGCTGTCTTCCTCTGAACTATTTCAGCAAGTTACAAGTGACGCCCAAGAGAGTATCCCTCAACACAAACAGCCACACTCTGTGCAGGACAGTACTGTCATCAAAACCAGAAAATGATCAGTATTGATAAGCACCGCTATCTGATCTACAAACCTTCCACATTTTGCTGTTTTTCTACTATCAAAATCCTTTATAGTAAAAGAAGCGAATGTCTTTGTCCGGTCTAGCACCTACTGCAGAAGCACATCTTGCTGTTTCCATCTTGCAGTCATGCATAATTTGGGCATTTTTGAAGACAAGCCGTGGTTTCATGAAGAGCCTTTCAGTTTGAGTCTGTCAGGTGATTCCTCAGAAGTAGGTGGTGGTACATTTTGGCCGGAAGGCATCCAAAGCCATGTGTCCTCAGTGTTTGCGTCAGGAGTCACGTGCCTCTGTTTTTCCCACTGCTGGTGACATTGCTTTGAATACTTGCTTGACTTGGGGTTTGTCGGGGGTCTTCACGGTGAAGTTCCACTTTCCCTTTCCATTTACCCAGTAGAAGAAAGAGACACTAGAGCTGATAATTGCACCCTAACGTGGCCTGTGCGGAAACAAGCAGAGTGAGGTGCCCCGGAGCCTGCTAGCTGTTGCCCACCCCAGGAGTCCAGGGGAAGCTTCCAGAGCTGGGCACACCTTGGCTCTGACTTCAGGAATGATCATGAGCCAGCCAAGTAGGAAAGGGGGACATTCTAGAAGGACACAGAACTGTGCTTACAGCCATAGAGGGGAGGCTGCCTGGGAGACTACACTGGTGGCAGCTGGAGTCCTAGGACAGAATCCTCAAGACACATGGAACCCCAGGATGGCCACCAGACAGCCTGCGGTCCAAGGCAGGCAGAGGCCACGCTCGTGTCCCTCAGGAGCTCTGCGTCTCTTGTCTCTGCGTCCTTTGTTCCCTCTCCCTTCCCTTAACACAGAAAGGTGGGGCAGGGGAGACCACAGGATTGGGGGGTCACAGGTGTTCCATTAGATGGATGTTCAGTTTTATTGTGCCGGAAATGGGTTTCCTTCAAAACAGCTGGAAAGCCATCTTTGCAAAAGCTTGTGTCCCTTCTTTTTCTCTCACTGTTTGAATATAAAAATGAATGAAAACAGGACCGAGGGTGTAGTTCTCTGGGAGAGCACTTGCCTGGCATGCAGGAGGCCCTGGGTTCCATCACCAGCACGTCTCCCCAAATTAATGAAAATAAAAATTGTTAGAGTCTGTAAACAAGTCAGGATGGCGCCTGGCAAAATGCTAGAGGGAGTGGTTTGTGAAGTAAGGCCAGCGAGCCATTAAGTATGGAGATTTCTTATTGGTTGACTGCTGTATCGAGTTTATGTTAATTAAGATAAGCTGTGTGGAATGTATAAGTACCTCTGTTGTCCTACAATAAAGGGCTCCCACTCCTGCTGTATCAATCTACACAAGTTATTCGTCACCCCCCGGTTATTTTGCTGCAGCTGGACTGCGGCAAAAAATATGAAACAATTGTGGATATAAAATAAAGATTTACTGAAATCCGCTTTGAAGTACGTATCTAAGAGGCCCAGTGTTCTTGAGCTTGAGTAAGAAGTGTGAGCTGTGTAATGGTGAAGCAGTGTTGTCTCTCTCTTCTTTCTGTTTGTTTTTAAAGTACTGGTAGAGACTGGGAGACAGCACGTGTGTGTATGTAGGGCTGTGCTCTACCACTTAGCCACAACCCCAGCCCCTTCTCTCCAGTCCTCTTGACATCAGCAATTTAAAATTTTTTTTTTTTTATTTTGGTGGCAACAAGGCCGGCCTCAGAAGGCCTGTCCCAGCAGATGCAGTCAGAGGTGCGGGGCTTTTCCAGGCTCCCGTCAAGAAACTCCTGTGAGGGGCTGGGGATGTGGCTCAAGCGGTAGCACGTCCGCCTGGCATGCGTGTGGCCCAGGTTCAATCCTCAGCACCACATACAAACAAAGATGTTGTGTCTGCCGAAAAAAAACTAAAATAAATAAAGAGAGAGTTTTTTAAAAAAAAAAAAAAAAGAAACTCCTGTGATTCTTCAAGACTCTGCAAAGGAAATGGATGTCAAGGTTTTTCTCTGCTCTTCTCTCAGTGAGGCTTCGAAGCCAGGTCAGCAAGAGAAGGATCGTGAGCCTATGTCTAAATCTCAGTGATGTCCAGACAAACATAAATTCATGGAGAATCCAGTGAGGTGTGTAAAACCTGGTAAATTTCTCCCTAAAAGGAACTTCCCGTTGGGAACACTGTAGTTCCAGCCCGTGGAGCCACATTCTTGAACACTGGGAGTTTCAGAGCCCTCTGCCTTTTCTTGCCAGGTGAAGATGGGTAAGTCGGCCTCCCAAAGTGTCTTCTATATTCCAGACACTGGGACCCCTACTGCTAGTCAGCTCTTCGTTGCCGTGACCAAAACACCCAACAAAAACAACTCAGAGGAGGAAAAGTTTCATATTTCCGAGGCTCAGTCCATGGCTGGCCAGTCCCATTGATCGGGGCTCTAGGTGAGGCAGAGAATCCCGGTGGAAGGGCATGGTGGAGGGAGCTGGGCACAGGAGCTGACACAGCCAGGAGCCGACAGAGAGGGAAGTGACCATCTCCTCCAGTCACCTCCTTCCCAAGGTAGCGCCCCCTACAGAAATCCTTCCAGATCATTATCCACCAAATGGATTGATTTGCTGCTGAGGTTACGGCTCTCATAACTGAGTCGTTTCACCTGTGAATACAGACACAGGGGCTTTGGGAGGACACCTCATATCCAAGCTGCGACACCTTCCCTCAGGGAAGTTATCACACTACATAGTGGAGAAGACATCCAGAAAGAGATGCCGCGAATCAGTTGGCATCCACAGTAGTGAGTAAAGAGCCTTAAAATGAAAACTTTAAAACATTCGTGTGGACAAATGTACTCCTTTTCCCCCCTAGTTAAAATTTACATAACATATCATCTACCACTTTAAAACGTACGATAAGTAGCATATTCACAGGGTAGTGCCTCAGTCGTCTCATCCACAATCATCTCTATCCAGTTCCACCATGTTTTCATCATCCCAGCAGGAAAGCCCATCCCATTAAGCAGCCCCTACCAGCAACCACTAGTCTGCTCAGTCTCTGAATTTCCTGTTCCAGATGTTTCACATAAAGGGAATCACATCCTGTGTGACTTTCGTGTCTGGCTTCTTTCAATAGAACAGTCTCTTTGAGATTCATGGAGATTGTCTCAGCACCCCATCCTTTTTTATGGCTGCATAATATTCTATCATGGACAGCCATTTTCTTCCAGTGTGCTTAAAAATGAACTCCTCCATATTGAGCTCTGTTGGAGCAGTATTTCCTGACATGAGAGTGGTCATTTAATGATTCATCTCCATTATGTTAGCATTCTTCCTTATAATGGAGAACGTGTATTCTGCTGTCCCCCTGCGTTATCAAATCCCTGTAACAAGGCATTGGCTCTGTTCTCTGGATCTGGGAACTTGGCAATGACTGCAGACAAGACTCCCATTTGCACAGCAGGAGAAAAAAATCGATGTCAGTTCATGTCATTGTTGAAAACCATGACTGTGGTAACATGTGGAGGCCTCTCCCCAAGTAGCGAAATCCCCCGTGTGTAGGCAGCGCACCGCCATCGCTCAGCACAGCACTGTTGACCGAGCTGAAAACCAGCCTGTGCTGCGGCCAGAAGAGGCTGGGGAAAGCTATTTCCCCTCGCTCAGCTGCTGTGCTCACAAAGCCGGTGAACCCAGGAGCTGGCTGCCCAGGGAGGGAATTGTTCTGCTCGAGGTTTGGCAGAGAGATGTGGCTAATCTCCAATTCCTCGAGATGTAAACAGTTGGTGACAAGTTTGTAATGCCGATGCCAGGGACTTTACTCTTTAGCGGAGAAACCCTCCCAAGTACTTTCTTCTGGTCCAGGCCTTGCTCTTTCTAGGCTATGGATTTGCCTGGTCTTCCCAGGACCACTAGTCCACCTCTCTTATTTGGCAGGTAGCAGGCAAGCCTTGGGCCCTCAGGACAGACTGTGCGCGGGGCAGGTGGTGCCTTGTCACAGAGCCCTCGGCTCTGCCAGCGGCCTCCCCGGCTCGAGCTTGTGTTCCAGCTGTTCCAGGGGAGATGGAATCCAAGTGTGCATTGCAAAGCACTTGGCTATGAAGGAGCATGTCTGTCCCATCCTGTGACAAAGATAAGACCAAAGCGTATGTGGACTTGATGGCCTAATGTATACAAATCTTAAGTATATCTGATCTTAAAAAAAATGGGTGTTTTTTTTTTTTTTTCCCCACAGTGGATAGTTTTCAAACATCACAGAAGCAGCGAAGGAAAAACTACTCTGTGCGTTCCTATTGCTTCAGACCTTTGAAGGAGATTGAATTTATTGCCCCCAGACTAAGAATCTATAATACAGGGTTTTTGTCTTGTTTTGCTTTGATGTTCAGTGCTGAGGACTGAAGCCAGGGCCTCATGCATGCACTGCACTACAGAGCTGCATTCCCAGCCCTTTCTTTTATTTTGAGATAGTGTCTTGCTGGCTTGCCCAAGATAGCATCAAACTTGGGATCCTCCTGCCTCAGCCTCCCAAATAGCTAGGATTATAGGCATGGCATGTGCCACCATACCTGGCTTGAATACAGAGTTTTGAAGGAAAATTCAGTTAAACCATGCTTCTGTTATTTAGAAAGAAGGAATAACAGAGTCTTCTCCTCCTCCTCTATCTCCTGCTCCTCCTCCTCCTCCTCCTCCTCCTCCTCATCTCCCTCCTCTTCCTCCTCTTCTCACAGATGATGTTTGGAAACTACTCTTAGATTGGTCTCCCTCTGAACTTAGTTGAATTAGGAAACCAGGTAAAAATGGAGTCCTGCCATCCAGGAAAAGAGCTAAACTATTCTGGTTGAATACATTTTCTCCTGGGGCCTTCTTCAGATTGAGGTGATTGGTATTAAAATGCATAGTGTTAAAAAAAAGGGGGGTGTGTTTTTAGACTCTCCAAATTCTAATAAGATTTGTAGAACTCGGGGTGTGATTTCTTCCTGCAGACCTCAGATCAAGGGCAACAGTGATCTAGTATTTATATTTTGTTATCATTTGTTGAGGCCACATTTCTCCTTAGGGATAATTTCTTTTAATATTAAAGTTTCTTTTCAAGAGATTTATATTTATTGTCTGTATAATAACATATGCATTCTATTTGAGGTTCCCTTGCCAACTTCCCTTGGACTTTTATTTTTAATAAACCAAGAAATCAAAGGAACAATCCCCCAGTTGCCCAGATATTGGGCAGTTATGTCGGGTTTTGGTTCATATGAAATTAGTAAACCTTTAAAGAGAACCTCCTTCCAGAGGACAGTGAGCACTGAGGTCTCCTCCACCCTCAGGTTACTCATGGACTATGGAGAGGCCTTGGCTTCTCTACTAAAGTGTTTCCTTCCCTAACCTTGGTCTTCTGATAATGTGTATGCTCAGACTCAGGACAGCAACATTGAGGTCAAAGAAAAATTAATGAATTGTAACAGTTAACACCAAAACACACCCCAAGCTTTGAGACATGCAATGAGTGAGACTAGATATAGGCAAAAGATACCTGAGAGAGGCACCTCTTGTGAGTAGGCTTGGCCGTCTCATAACAAAATACCACAGACTGTGTGGTTCAACAACAGAGTTTTGTTACAGTTCTGGAGGCTGGAAATCCAGCGTCAGGGTGTGGGGGGTTGTCTTCTCCTGGCTTTTGTCGTCTTCTCTTGGTTTTAGTCGGCTGTCTTCACAGGGCCTTTCTTGTGTGCGCACTCCTGCTGTCTCTTCCATTCGTACGGGGATGCTGGTCCTGCTGGATAAGAACCCAACTTTACGGCCTGCTTAAATCTGTTACCTCTTTATAGGCCCAGCTCCAGATACAGTCCTACATGGGTTTAGGTTCCAATGTGAATTTGGTGGGATACAGTGCAGTCTGTAATAAGGTTGTGTTAACAGCTAACGCAGGTACGACCTCCAGGCATTGTGCCAGATAATTTATACTCTCATATCATATTATAAATCTTTTTTTTCTTTTTTTTTTTTTTTGTGTGTGAGCTAGAGATTGAAGGCCTTGTGCATACTAGGCATGCACTCTACCACCAAACTATACCCCTAGCCCCTCATTCAAATCTTAAAGAAGTTTTATATGTTTTTTATGACACTAATAATTTTTAAAAGTTCTACAAGATAAGCCGTGTTCACACCATGTAACAAATGAGAAAACTGAGGCCTAGAACGTAGAGTAACATGCCACAGCGTCAGGACCCGAACCTGTTTTGTACACCCCAGCCCCGTACCTGTCATTTCCTAAGTTGATCTGTGATTACTGTACAGAAAGAGAGAATGTGCCACTCAGAGGTTTTCCTACCTGGAGCAAGAGTCACAGCCCCAACGTTTAGTGGCACATGGCCACTGAGTCTAGACCAGAGCTCTCCTCCCCTTGGAAAGGCTCTGCCTGCCATGAATTGAGAAGGCCTATGCTCACCCACAGTGGGATGCGAGATCAGTGTCCTCTGGGAACTTGTTAGAGATGGGCCCTGCCCACCTGAGCCAGAAGCTCTGGAGAGAGCAGCAGTCCTGTTTAACAAGCCTTCTGGGGGTTTCTGGTTGGCCATGTGAGAAGCCCCTTGCTACCTACCTTAGAGCTGTTTTGGGGACCAGGAGGGCCTCTTTTGCTTCTGTGTTTAGTAAACAACCACAGACTCTAATTTACACTTCCACACTACAGTTAGGGGATGTCCTGTTTCCCTGAACAAATCTATTTCAGATTGTAAATTTATAAAATGCCGTACACATAGTTTCTTGGGAGTTTTAGAAGAAAATCCATCCAACTGAGAATGATCCATTCTGAGTGGATAGAGGAAGTCCAGTTTCTAAGCCTGAGAACCGGAGGTCCATCCCTCATCAGGGCGAGTGAACTAAGATAGATGCCGAGGATGAGGGACCACTCTATCCACCTCTCCAGGCTCAGCCTGCCTTGGCTTCCAACCCCGAGGAAGTGTTGCCAGGCAACAGAATGGCCGATACCCAGTACTTCTGGTCTCAGGATTATAGACACAAGGGAAATGTCCCCTAGTCTTATTTCATAAACTCTTGTGTAGCATTATTTAATTATAACAGTGAAAGAATGAGATTTGATTAGATAGCTATCACTTATTTGCAAATTAGTCCACAGGGAAATGATCCTAACTTCTGTGACTAAAGATTTTGGCAGTGACTTTTGGCATTTGGGGCCCTTTAGACTCTGAAACTCACTGAGTAGTTACGATTTATACAGTTATTATATGAGATAAATATATCGGAGGGTGAAGGATGGGGGTTTGGGGGAAATTCTCATGGAGTCATTGCAACCAGGCAGGGCTCTCTGTTATATGCAGATGATCAGTCATGCCGGGCTGGGGATGTGACTCTGTGTAGAGCGCTTGCCTAGTAGGTATGAAGCCTGGGGTTCAACTCCCAGCACCACTGCAAAACAAACAAATAAATAAGTAAAACCACCTCACACAGTTGAGGATTATTAAAAAGAAAAGGAAATAAAGCAGAGCAAAGAGGGGGAAGGAAGAGCAGAAGGCAGAGTGCCTGCATTCTCAGGGCCACCTTGGGAGGTTGTGGGAGCTGAGGTGAGGCACAGCAGGTCATATGTACAGCTACCGCCTTTTTGTTCTTGGGGAGGAGGGAGCTGACCGTGGGAAAGAGGCCGAAGGGGCCGTCGAGGTGATTCTGGAGCTTTCTGTGCATTGTAGAGGGAGGTTGGAACAATATGGGGATGGTAGGAATTTTATTTCTGCTTAAGATGAGCGTATATGAAGAAAAGTAATTGGCCTGAAGAGCCTTTGGTTCAAATATCCCTGTGTCCAAATTTTCACTGAATTTCCCTTCTGTAGACATGAATGAATAGCAAAAGCAGTTGTTATACATGCAATGGCCATCAAATACTTGGCATTTCTGCGTTCTGAGCATTCTCAGGAAGACCTTGTGTCGTATGCACTTAAGAACAAGGAATCTGAGACACAGGGCGTTAAGTAGTGATGTTCCCAAGCTTCTGCCTGGTGGAGTTAGAGGTCTCTCTCTACATCCTAAGTATCAAATCATTGTTCTCACTGCCTTCCAGCCGGGAAGGTTTCATGTAGAGGGTCTAAAATAAAAAATCTACTTCAGTGATCCCAGCAGCTTGGAAGACTGAGGCAGGAGGATCATGAATTCAAAGCCAGCCTCAGCACTTAGTGAGACCTAAGTAAGACCCTGCCTCGAAATAAAATATTAAAAAGGGCTGGGGATGTGGCTTAGTAGTTAAGTGCCCCTGGGTTCAATCCCCAGCATAAAACAAAAACAAAACACAAACCTACTCCATATGGATCACATTCTCAGTAGTGCTCAGGTATGTTTTATTTTGTGATATTCCTGAGCATCTTTTCTGTCTGACCAGGTTATGGTGTTTGAGGTCAGGTGCTGTTTTTTGCTGTGCGTTCATTAAAGTGGTTTTTGAATGAATAAGTGAACCAAACTATTTCTCTAATTCTCTGTATGCCTGTGTGTTAAGAAAAGGACAACCACAGAGTCCCTTGCTGCCTGATCTAGAAGTTCTCTTACCTGCCTTTGATTCGAAAGTCTGATGTGGTGTTTAAAGAATTTCATCTTTTTGCTCATGACAGTGAAGCCATAAAGCTAGAACTACAATTAGAAATGGCTGGTCCACTATGTCCTATAATGTTATGCAAAAAACGTCTGCCACTGCCTCATTCTGGGTAATCCAGAGATGTTTGGAAAGGAGACTGAAATAATATTTCTGACAAGTAGTTACTGTCAGGCTCTTGCTTGGTGCTTTGCAAACCTTTATAAATGTATTCCCAACACCATCATTCAATACATATATTACCTTGATTTAAGAGGTGAAATTTGTTTTGTGAAGTTAGGGCAACAGCTGAGAAGTGGCATCTGGTTGGGATGTCACAGTCAGGCTGGCTGGCTTCCAAGAATTTGGCTTTCACCCACTGCTGCTTCCAGCACGGGGGCCAAGTCTCCCTTTCCCAGGTCGACCACATGGCTCCACAGGTCTTGTCCCCCTTCTGCATCAAGTGTCCTTTCGATACGAAGTGCACTGCGTATGGTGTAGCAGTTCATCTCATAGCCCAAGCTAAACCTCTGAGCTAAATCAGAATTACAAACTATAGGGCTGCCGAGCAGGCCCCTCCCCTGGTAGAGGTCAGTCCCACTGCTTAGGACCACTGGGTGAGGCTTGTTGGGTTGTTTTCTGATTGATTTTCTTGGCCAACAGTCTACGACACGGTATCACATCATCTCTAGTTCTGTTTGCTTTGCCTTGATATATTTTAGTTTCTGAATTTCTGTCCAACACAGCCAACATTTTGGCATATTCGTTTCTGAATTCCTTCAGTGAATTCATAATAGTAAAAATATTTTATCGTTTAAAAATCCACACAAAGGCTGGAGCATTGTCAGGGTCTAGCACTGCACACTCCCCAGGCCTCTGCTTCTCCAGCTCGGGCCTGAAGAACTCTCCAGGGGAGGCCAACCTCCCCATTTTCTCTTCCCCAAGTTCCTTTATTCTGCACCCTGTGGAAGTAGTACTTTAACTTGAGATGAGCAAAGAAGAATTCAAATAGAAGAGAAGGGAAAGAGAGGGGTGGGGACCGTAGCCAATGGTTCATTTCCCTACCTATTCGCCTATTTACATAATTGTGTTGTTATAACATTTCCTGTGCTTTTCTGTAAGCTGATGCTGCCCTAATTATAGATTTTCGAGAGAACATTTCATTGTACCCCAAATTACATAGTGCTTTAAAAAGGTACCTTCTTACTGGTTTACCAAATACCTTATAAACTCGTAATTACGTAAAACAATTCAGGATGAAGAATAGAAACGGCCTGTACTGTTAGCAGATGTTGGTATTGTTACATAATTGAGTACAAGGCTTTCAAAGATCTATAATATTTTTCTTGTGTAAAAAGAAAAAAATGACTCATTACAGTCATAATGTGTCACTTAGTCTCCTGATCAAACAGAACGCACATGTTCTATTTTGTGAGTTCTGTGCAGTTCATTATGAACGGACTTGCTTTTGTGGATGTGAAAGGGCCACTTACTTCAGCAAATTGCTTTTGTAGCATATGTACCTATTTGTTAGACAGCTTGTGGGCACCTGGGCCAGGCAGGGACTGGCCCCCTTTGTCATCTGCGCACCTGCACACTGTTGCCTCGCACCACGAAGCTTTGTGGAGGTTGCCATCCTTAGCACTCTGGTGACTTCTCAGTGTCCCCTTCCCCATCAGAGACCCTGTCATGATCCTTGGAAGCCTGGAATGGGGCCCACTTCCTGTACAGAGGCTCCTCTTCTCCATTATCTGTGGGTCTGTCTTAAAGGGAAGCACCCTGGGCACACAGAGGGAGATAGGTGCAGTTACTGGGTGCTGGCTCTCAGGCTTCATTTTCAGTACTATTGTTAAGGAGAAAAACGTCACCCAATGGGTGGAGAACTTGTTTCT
>NW_025999932.1:10349197-10406697 GCF_001458135.2 Marmota marmota marmota | reverse complement strand
GGACCAGCTCCCCAAAGCCAGCAGAGTGAAGTTCCGTCCACTGATGAGGCCCCAGCTGACGCTTCCCCCTCCGCAGCAGCCCAGCTCCACCAACAGGCAGCTTCTCGTCAAACAGACGCTACTGCGGACCCAGGCAGTGAGAACCGCTGTCTTCTGGGTCCTGCTTGGCCACCCTGTCATCGGGCCTGTAGAATGCTGGACTGCCCACCTGAAAATGCCTACAGTGGGGTCTGTCTGCTTCACAACAGCAACAAAAACATCTGAACTCTGCAGGGCAGTGTCGCACGCCACTCCTGGAATATTTAAATGTCCATCACTAAACTGAACTTGTATCCTGCCGTTGCTGAAGGGATACCTTCCTGAAATCTCTCAGCTAGTTGACTGCCCTGAGTCCCCAAAGAATCCCGAGACACCGATGGATATCAGTTTTGACTGTAATCTCTGGTATATATTCTTAAATAACTTCTTTGTTGGGCATCAAAAGGCTTTTCTCATTCTCACTGGATGGGCCCGCATGTGCCCCATTTCAGCCCCATGGGGCATGGGCTCCTTGTACCCCACAGGGGCCTCCAGAGGCTGTTTTAAGACGGTGGGCTCGTGCAGCACACTAACAGGGCCAGGACGACATCAAAGGTAATCTTAAGAGAACCTGCTCTCTGCCCCCCTTTGTATTCAGAAAGGCCATTTCTAAGCCAACCACGTGCACCAGAGTTTACTTTGTTGTTATTTTTTCGCTTGTGATTACAATAAGTCACTTATCCCCCAAACGGATTTAAGAACAATAAACAAATACAAAAGGAAAAGGAACATTTCACTGGTAACAAAGCCTGCCTCTGAAGGCGCTGAGCTTTGTGACTCTCACATCTCTTTCCAAGCCAAGCAGGAGTCCCACAGAGAAAGGAATCCAGAAGATACGAAAATTATAAAGAGAGTAAAAGGATTCAGTTTTAGTCAGGATCTGGTAATTTCTGGGGAGAAATAGGGCTAACTGCACTCTTAGCACTGGATCCCTACTAATGCTTATTTTGTGATATAGCTAAAATTAGTTCAGTTTATCTGTTGTGGTGGAAGTTCGTAAATGGCATTCTCCTCACTTTTCCCGAACTCACAATGAAAATTGAATTGGGCAAAAACCGACCTGTGTGCAGCATTGGAAGCTGAAGGGGCACCGTGCTGACCAGTCCCAGAGAAGGACACCCCAGGGCGCTGCCCGCAGAAAAGTAACTTCTGGTGGACTCCCACACCTTTCTCAATCCTGGATTTTCCCTTCCAAGGCAGAGGCAGATACTAACACTGTGCAATCTGGCCCAATTATATTCCCCCCTTTTCTCCCCCCCCATAGGTTTAATGAAGGACTTGGAGGTACAATTCATCGTTGATAAATAGTCCCTCTGCCCAGAATGTTTATTAGACTGACAGCAGCATGCACTCTCCTTGCTTTTTTCCCTTGCCACTTATGACTCAGATGAATTTTAATAGGAGCAAAAAGCTTTTATTTGCACTGTAATTTCACTTAAGGATCATATCCTTCAGAAACTGGCAGATGCTTGTATGTCTTGATTGCAAAACACACACTCAGGAGTAAAGAAACATGCAAAAGATGTTATTATTCAACCTGTCACAGTGTCGCAATTCTACTCGGAACCTAGGCCATCAAAGCTCTTCATCGGGGCCCTCCCCTCTCCTTTTAAAGAGGCCCTGCAAAGAGCCTACTTGGAGGTCTCGCTGCCTCTGTACAGAATCCAAGGGCAAATTGGATTTCGTCTTGGCGTCGCTGCCATCATGGTGCCCACAGGAGGCCTCGGGTTGCAGAAGCTCTTCTCAAAGCGGGCTGCCCTGGTGCCGCTGCCGCTCGCCCCAGAGGTTTGGTTGGTGGGAGTCCAGAAGTCTTCAGTAGCTCTTCCTCCAGCCATTTCTTCTCCTTTCCGTTTGGATGAATCAAATCAAAACGGATTCCCAGAGATAGGATTTTTTCCTGTCTGGTAGAAATTCTCTATTAGAAATGTTGAGTGGGACTGGACCCACTTTAATGTGCCTCCTACAAGAGGGGCCCTGAAACCCTTGGCTGTGCACATTGTGTGTGGAAAGCCTTGATACTCTGCCCCCAGCTGGGAAGGTGTTCTCCCCATCCTGTCATGGCAGAAAGACTGCGGGATGTGCTTAAAAAGGCAAGCTGACTTTTTCAGTTGCCAATGTAACATTTTATGCCATTGGAAAAGATCTGAATTTTAAAGATTGTTCACCCAAAACAAACACTGAAACCCTTTGTCTTAACTTGTGGGTGCACACAGTGCAGCGGCTCTCTGGCGGGTGCGGGAGTCCTGCGACAGCGATCTGCTGCCATCTACTGATGTGAGCTCACAGTGTTGCCGCCTCAGCCCTCAGCTGACCCAGCCCACCAGTCTGCCTTTCTCAGCACAAGTTTGTAAGCCGTGAAGGGACACCGGCAGATCCATACTTTTGTCTTTGTGAAGTGTTAAGATGTTTTTCTCAGGACTCCAGGATGATTATTATGTATTGCTAATTAAGGAGTTGTTTTTGTTTCAAGAAATTTCTTAGATGGCTGACTGACAGTAAGAAAGTATAAGAAGATAATGTATTTGGGTGTTATGTACAAGGAATTTAAGCATGTGACTTAAAGGATATTGGAATTTTCCTTTAAAAGCTAAATCCTGATTTTAAATGAGTGCTGCTTTGGAGGAAAAGTTCATCGTTTAAACTCCTTACTTTTTTTTCCCCCCCCTTGAGTACAAGGTACGTGTTTTAACCAAACTCGCTGCAGAATTGAACAAGTTTATGCTGGAAAAAGTGGCTGAGGACACAAGCAGCATCCTGCGTTCCCCGATGCCTGGAGTGGTGGTGGCTGTCTCCGTCAAGCCAGGGGACATGGTAAGGGCCATGCCTATCCCAGAGGGTCCTGGTTGCTCAGAATTACTCTCCATGACGTCACAACCGTGGCTGTTTTTCCTTGCCTTAAATGACCCCCACAAAACAGCAAAGCAGACCTTGTGAATTCTCCATCTCCCTGTTTGAGGTTTGACTGACTTAGTGACACAGCTCTGAGCACCACCCCTCCCCAGTGATCTGGAGCTACAGCAGAAAGAAGGCCAGGTTTATTCTCTTATTTCCCAAATTCAGTGTGTCGAGAAGATTTTACTTAGAATTGCTATTTACTTTCCAGCACTTGTGCTTAACATACCCTTGAAGAACTCATGTTAAGAAACAGTCCTCTGCTGGGGGACTTCCTGCATGACTTCTGAAATAAACGTCTAGTTGGGAAGGAGAGTTAAGGGCAGGTCAACCCTGTAATCTGTATGGTACCAGAATGCTTCTGTCATTTGGTAAACAAAACGTAGGATCGCAGTTTGAAGTTTTTCATCTTGGCCTGGTGACACTAAAGCATAGATCAAAGCCATATTAACATTCCCTCACATGTGCAGTCCCAAGACAGCTCGCCCTGGATGACCTGGTAGGATGTATGCATTTCTTAAAGTATAGACAGAAATCTCTATTGATTAGCAGAAAAAGTGAAATGAAAACCATTTAAGATGCAGCAGAAGGTTTCTAGAGGCACTTAAGTACTTGCATTTTTATTTATGTGCAGGAAAGTAGCAGCCAAACATGACAGACTGTCATGGATGATAAGGCGATTCCATTTTATACCTCAGTGAAGTCATTGGGGTTTACATCTTTTCCTGTCAAGATTATACTAAAATGCCTCCAGATTTCTTTATTAATACAGGGAAAATATCCTCTTAACATTGAGGAAAACTCACGGAGTTGGCACTGGCTTCTAGAAAAGTATCTACAGAAAAGGAATATTAATAAACGTGATGAGGTTCATTCAGGTGTTTTAGGTGCACAGCCTGAAATTGAGATGTGGTGTGGCAACAGCTGTACCTGATGATACGGAAATAGAGCCCCTAGCTTTCTGGAAAAGCATCGGAGGCGAAGTGGCTGTGAATTGCTGCCCGTTTTGAAAGCATGGCTATTCCTGGAAGAAAGCACTGGCTAGGACTGACCCCGAGGGTTAGGAAGTGGGAGAGGTGATCCATGGGAATTACACGTGTACAGGGCAGTGTTTGCCTGCGTTCTGCTTCCCCAGGAGCGGACACGGAGGACGGCTCCTGGCCTCCATGCTAACCATCGCACATGCACACGCTCCATTGGCGGAGGAACAGGGGGCTCTTCTAAGGACTCATGGCAGGCCAGCACACAGTGTGCAGGGTGTCTGTTCATTTTCCTTCTTAAAGTTTTTCTGGAAGCTGTAGAGTATATACACTGCCCGTCTGAGCTTGTCAGTCCTGATTGTGTGGCTTTAATTTGAAAATCATATTTGTGCTTTTTTTTTTTTTTTTAAGTAATGTGTTTATCTTAAATCCTTACTTTTCTAACACCCGAGTCCAAGCCTAAGCCGAGAGGCAGGGCAGGGAGGAGGGGCGTGCCACCTGCCTGGAAGCAGAGGGACAGGAGGTCGCGGTTATGGTGCTGGCCCCCCACTTGCCCAGCTTGGGGCGGCTCAGCAGGCAGGAAGCAGGAGCTTGCTAGGCCAGGCCAGTGCAGCCTTCTTGTTTAACAAGTGCTGTCTCCTGGCCTAGCTTTTCCACATACCAAAGGGGTTTAGCCTTCATGCTTTCCATTTCCTGGTTAATAATTTAATGTGGGAAAGCAAGGCATTTGGTGGAAGGGAACAATGTGCTATTAGTGTTTGCTTCATTGGGGTGGCTCAGATACTGAAAGCATCCACCCATAGTTAAATGTGGGTACTGAGAATGGTTTAATTTGAGGACTCATTGTTAGAAACAGTGTCACTGTGGAGCAGTGAGGCCTATATGACGTGTCCCTTAAAGTCAGAGTTCGTGGAGGCCACCCAGGGAAGCGGCGCGTCATCTCCGCATCCTGCATCCTCTTCAGGAATGCCCTTTTCCCATGTGTGCCCACGCGGTCAGGTGGGCATACGCTTCCTTTTATTCCTCTCTTTGGGTCCTTGCAGAACTTCTTTTCATATTCTGTGCCATTGTATTGGGATAAAACAGTCTTTACCCTTGAGTTACTATTATGAGTGAAGAATGTCCCAAACCCCTAATACTGAAAACAATGAGGGTGAAAAATTCAGCTCTTAAAGCAGCTTCTATAGTTAAATTCTGTCTTGTGTAATTAAAACATAAGAAACTTTACTTGGACCAAAAGCATAGCACTTACTCCATTAGGCCATTATAAGAAAATACTACTTGTAGCTTTTAAGTTTTGTTGATTCAAATTATTTTAACCCTGCAGGGCACATTAGGTCTTTCTCAGAATATAACAAAAGCTGAGCAGGTTTCCACTCTGGTCAGTACGAAGATGATGCAATCAGTTACTCCGTGTGTTTTCAGGGGAATCAGGGACACAATACCAACCAAGGGCCTGCGAGCATTCCGTTTTACTCTGAAACATTATTTGTAATTTAACTTCCAGCAATCTATCATTTTTATGTTGACCATTAGCAAAACTTGACACATATAGAATGGTGGGTCAGCAATAAGTTCTGCAAAAGTGACATAAACCATAAATGACGAATCTGTTTTGTGAAATGACCAATTGAGCAGTTTAAAAACCTTAGGAAGAAGAAACTTGGGCTGGCAGCTTGGACTTGAGATGTACCCAGACGTCTTGGTGTGTGGGGCCAGAGCCCGTGTTCTAGACATTCTTTCCGGGTTTGCATGGCAAAAGCACCTGATATTTTCAATCTCTGTGATTCACTATTTAACATTCAGTATGGCAGCAAAATCATTTTTACATGATTATTAAATTGGTTTTTCTTGACTATGGGGGCAGGAGATATTAGGACAGTAAAATGCATAAAAGCAAACAAACCACAAAGTAGGACTATGATTATTAAAGTCATGATTCACAAATTTAAATCTGAAAATGATAGAATGACTTTTTTATGCCTTTTCTATATACTTTCTGAAAATGTTTTTACAGTGACATTTCATTTTGAAAAATACCTCTTTTTCATACAACACTATCATTTTAAAATATATATATCTTATATGCATGTATCATAAACTGAGAACACTTAATGTAATCAAAGTTAGCATTTTTTATAAATGTTTTAATTTTAATTTTAATTTTAATTTTTTCTTTTTTAAGAAAGAGTGAGAGAGACAGAGAGAGAGAGAATTTTAATATTTATTTTTTAGTTTTCGGCGGACACAACATCTTTGTTTGTATGTGGTGCTGAGGATGGAACCCAGGCTGCACGCATGTCAGGCGAGCGCGCTACCGCTTGAGCCACATCTCCAGCCCCATGTTTTAATTTTTAAACTTGTGATATTCTTGAACAAAAATTTTCTTTCAGAATGAAGGCAGAATACACTTTTCCCATATGCTAACATTCGATGTACAGTTGCTACATTTATTGCATGATTTTTTTTAAAATTTTTTTTTTAAAGATAGAGTGAGAGAGAGAGGGAGGGAGGGAGAGAGAGAGAGAGAGAGAGAGAGAGAGAGAATTTTTAATATTTATTTTTTATTTCTCGGCGGACACAACATCTTTGTTTGTATGTGGTGCTGAGGATCGAACCCGGGCCGCACGCATGCCAGGCGAGCGCGCTACCGCTTGAGCCACATCCCCAGCCCCTATTGCATGATTTTTATTTTGACTTTGAAGTGTAAAATAAAGCCATTCTGAGCACATTTGTATTGATATCAGGAAAAAAAAAAAGAGAGAGAGCCATCCCACTCGATATTTTAACTGCATTTAGTTAAGACTCTTCTGAGTTATGCTTGGGTTCTGCAGAAATCTCATATTTGCATTAGAGATATTCATCTTATTTAATGCATCAGAAAATTAAATGAGGCACAGCACATAAGAAGGCTGCATAGCTCATTTACATTTCTGTCTTCCTTAGTTGGTGACATTTGTTTGTGAATCCAGGTAAAATAATAGAGAAGCATTTAGTACCTGTTGCTGATTTTCATGACACTTAGCCCTGTTCTTGATAGAAAGACAGACTTTGGGATATTTTTGTGAGGCTGAGATGAGGAAGATCCCCTTTGTTTTGAGACTGACATTGAGCAGAAGGGCAATTAGGGATTTGGGATTGTTGCTCTCGAGAACAATGCCTTGGGCAAAAAATGGCATCCTCTGTAGAGTACAGTGGAAACACTGCGGGATCATTAGTAGAACCACCCAGATTTCTCCCTGGCTCTTTCTCCTTGCATGTGTCCCGTCCAGGGGGGGTTCCCAGGCACATAGGTAACCACAAACCACAAGGCGCAGGGGCCCCACTGCACAGCCTGATGGACCACCTTCCCTTTGTCTCCAAAGCTCCTCCTTCAATAGAGCTTCAGGCTGACCTTAGGGAGTGGCAGACAGATTTGGAAAACCTTTACTTTTCCTATCTTGAAGAAAGGCCATAGTTGTGAGGTATCTGGGTGAGAAGGGTTGGGTGGGGCCTGCTGGTGGGTGTGCCCATGCCACCAGCCTGGGCGCCTTGTCAGCCAGGAGCAGTGGTTGCATCTTTCTGTGGCAGAGGAGCGAGCCAGGCCGTTGGACAGATTTTTCAGTTTCTGGATACCTTGATTTAGAATTAGAAAATGATGGCAATAATTACATGTACATATTTCATAGCAGTAGTTACTGAAGCAGTTTATTTGGGAACATGCCAGCTTTGCACCTAAACCTCAGATTGTATTCCACAGCACGTACGTGGAGATTCCTGTGTTCATTAACATTTTAAACCCTTAAATCATGGAATATTACGAACGTACAGAAGGTTATGGAAAGCAGTCTCACAGTCACCAGTATGCTCTCTGTTCACCTTTACAATATTTGCTTCAGATTTTACATAGCAATAAATATTACACATGCCATGAGCTTGCCCTGTGGTCTCTCTAGTGGGGTTCCTGCCCTGTCTTCTTCAGAGGTGACAACTTTCCTGGTCTTGGCCATTTAATCTCTTCCAGGTAACATATATTTTTTAAATCTGAGGGGTAGTTTTTTTTTTGTTGGCAACAATTTGGCAGTTTTTACAATTTAACTTAATGATAATTATCAATATGAGATCAAAATATCCCGATGGATCAATCAGCAAATTAAATACTGTAGGACAGTCTACTGCAAGCCCAGGAATGCTCTCTCCTGGGACGAGAGGCATGTTGTATTTGTTTTAAACATCACTGAACATGATGGTTCTCAGCTTTAGACAGATTCAAAATATCTTTTCTCAGTCTTCCACAAATGTAAAAAAATCACAATTTTACTGAGTCCTCTACCATGGCCTACTCCACAGAGGTATAGGTATCTTAAGGTATCTTATAGGTACCTTAAGGCATTTTTGTAACTATATAGGTTTTGGCTCTGGTTTTGAGTTAAGTTAGAAGGCAGTAGGGAGTAATATTTTTCTTTATTTTAAGGAATTTTGTGAAACCTGAGACTTATTTTGTACTGGTCACAATCCGCCCTCCTTTCCTAGTCTCCTGTCTCCCATTGCACGGTTCCAGGGAGTCCTAGGTGGGGGACCCCAACCCACGACCTCCAATCCTGAGCCAGCAACCAAGCCATACATGTTACCTCGCCCCTCAGCAAGTCCCAGGAGGCCTGCAGCTCCTCCGCCAGGGGCTTGGGACACTTCTCTGTGTGTCTCCTTTCCTCATAATTTGATGATGGTTCCACCTGGCTTAAATGCTTCAGCCTCCTGGGGTTCCCCCGCCCCCACCAGGGCACACTTTACATGAAGATACTGGGAAAGTACACACTGCTCCCGCAGGAGCCATGAGGGCACACGTAGCAGCTATCTCAGCGGCTCAGAAAGAGGAAGCTGGAATCACCAGAGTCCAGCCTGCCTTTTAGCCAAGTCAGCAGTCAGGGCCCTAGACACACTGCACTGGGCACCTGTCCTACATGGCACAGCCTTTGAAGGGGCATTGAGGGGTGTTCGCCTGTGCGGAGTAGTGGCACGGTTGATACTGATCCCCAGTTTTCGGGGGGCCGGTGCTGAAGGGGAGACTGCGGCAGGCCAGTAAGCCCTCCAAGCCTTCTGTCTCATTTGGCAGACAAACACAGAAGGGAGGACAACAAAAGAAGGCTCCTTCTCCCATAAAAATGCATCCTCCCCCTCCTTTCTCCCTCCAAAAGGGGACTGATTTTTTCAGCTGCACACGGCGATTTGGTGCTCAGTCTTGCAGGGAAACAGTTGCTGTCTGAAGAGGCAGGAAACAGTTTTCTTTTAATTGCCGAAATCATTCGGAAGTGCTTCATGCCCCGCTTCTATACAGCAGATGCTGTGCATTAATTGGCCTGCGTAGAAGTGACCCAGGGTTCCTTGCAGCGGGCCCAATTTTAGGCAGAGGGTTTAAATAGCTTATTTATTATTTTGTATAATCTGGCGTACATTATGTGCTCACGCACGTGTCGTGTTTCATGGTCTGCAGTTTCTAATGTCATGTGGGTTTCAAAACCTGTGTTTCTCGGGTAATGTAGTAGCAGCAGGTAAGCTCAAAATACCATCCATCAGGAGCTAATTTTTTTATCCAGATACTCCAATGACTGATGAACCTGTCTTTTGTGTGAATGTTGAGCACAGTAGAAGGCCATATGCCACTGGCACGGTTTCCTCTGCATTCTTTACAGTTGCTAGAGAGTGGGCTTCCAAGGGGGAACAAACTCGACGCCATTGGCGTCGTCTCTCCTATATTGAAATGACAGCACCTTAAAGCAGCCCTGGGTTTGATTGACAAAAGGGGGTAGGGGCCATCTTAAAGGAAACCTGACTCCCATAATGATTTTCTTTATCAGAGATATGGCTGCACACTCTTAATAGGGAACCTTGTTTTGTTCCTCCCCGTCTGTTGCAAGCAGACCTCAGCCCATTAGAAGGGCCTCCCTTGTGTGGGAAGCCACAGCTGTTACTGTAAATCTCATCCAGTCACTGTATCACCCCCATTTTGTGGCTCTGAAGGATGAAATTGAGAAATGGAATACTGTGCAGTCATCCTTCACGTCTCCAATTTGAGGCCTCTGCCATCATTTTCATGCTTTTATTCCAAATCAAATAACATTAGTGGGCGACACCCGCTTCTGATCAATATCTGGTCGCAAGTGCAGCTTTCAAGCCTCTGCTTTTGGGGTCCTCCTTTTATGTTTGGTGGAGATCCCCCCCTCTCTTTCCTCTCCTGCACCTCCTTTGAGCTTCCTGAGGGGCGATGGCAGTTCGAGGTCTGAAGGATACACGTTGCCAAATGTGTCCCAGTCCCTGCGTGTTTTCCGAAAGAGGCCACGTGCGCGGGGAGGTTCTGTCTTTTAATCTTTGTGGAAGGAGTGAAGGGGACTTGGTAGAAGGAGATTGGGGGCTTTAATCAGAAACAAGATGTGGCTTAAATCATTAGCACAACAAAGCATACTATAAGCTTCAAGATAAAAGTCTCTGGGGAAAGAGTCCTCTGAAAATAAATGGAACTTGATAGATTTCCATATCATTTATAACTTCCCTTAATTACACTTGGAAGACTTGCCAGTAAAACTGGAAAATTGGCAGCCTCTATCCATTAGAGTCATTTTGCCGACCATGGCAAGCAGCTGGCTTTACTGGATTTTATTTCCCATCACTCACAATTAATCATCAGCTGGAGATGTCTGAAACTCTTCAGCACAGAGCGATGCTGGGTGACGTGCAGGCCCCTAAACATGCGAAAATCTGCTGAGTAAATGGGCCGAGTTCTCTCTCCAGCCTACTCATTGGGGGCAAGGCTGGCTCCCGCTTAATGAGTGCCGCTCTGATAATCGGATGCGAATGTGAACCTTGACCCCGTGTCAGGGGAGAGGACGCAATAAGCCGGATGAAAGATATAGGATTCGGGCCTCCAAACTTTGCACCAATTAGACAGGGAGCGGAGAAATACATCAGGCGGGCTGGGCTCATCAGAAAGACTTTCCAGGCTTGTGACCATTTAGTAAGCCCAACACTGGAGACATCCTGTCACAATCATTAAGTCTTTATCAGATGATTCACAAAAGTGTTGGAGAAGCGTGCGCACATGCTGCAGGAGCGGGGCCTGCCATGCACACTGCCTGCCCGAGCCTGCAGGCCCCGGTGAGCCCAGCCAATGCCCAGCTCCCCAGGCCCTCAGGGCAGGCCCCAAGGTGCTGCCTCCACGGGCCCCTGCCCAGCCCCGTGCGCTGGGATGTGTGGTGTGCTCTTGTGGGACAGTGTGGGCCACGAGCCCCAGGGCCCCAGATGAGAGCAGGGTCTCACCAGAGCCCAGAGATGCTGCTTAGGGGAGCCTGGGCCTGGCTCCAGTCCACCCAGACCCTGAGCACACCGCCCAGGGACAGCCGCTGCCCAGAGGCTGGCCGCCGTGGTTTGTTTCCACTGCATTCTCCGATGTGCAGTCTGCACTGTGTTTCCCCGACTGGATTTTTGGAGGATGAAATATGTTGAAATTAGATGAAGCCCATGTGTGGACATGTGTGTTTGTGAACGTGTGTGTGCATGTGTGGAATGATGCTCTGGGACAACGCTGCGGGGGGGTATCAGGGACTGATTTCTAAGAGCTGCCTCTTAGGCATGGGTGAGAGCAAACACTTTATAAAACAGATAAAGCTGAGGGGAGATGCGGTGACTCGGGTTTTCATTTGAAGGTAAATCATGAGGTAAGTATGGCCACAGACACAGGGAGAGGACCTGGGGCCTTGGAGAGCCCTGGTCACACTGTGTACTTCAGTGCTGCGCTGGTCGGGCAGAAGACAGGATTCCTTTGTATCAGGACGTACTTTCTCTGGTGTGTGTGTGTGTGTGTGTATGTCTCCTTTTTTTTTTTTTTCCATGCAGCACTGGGGGTCCGACCCAAGGCCCCGAGCATGCTAGGTGAGCACTGTACACTGAGCAGTATCCCTAGAGCCTTTTGACTTCTTTTAATCACCAGAGTTTCACAGTCAGAGGGACTTGTAATTTTGGGATTTCCCACTTCTGATTGTCTCTGGCTACATCAGAGTCTTTGGACTTCTGCTTAATGATTTGGGACCTAGCCCTTGCAGTCACCTCTTCGCAAATGGTCCATGTTTATAAGCACCCCAGCTAGCCAGGGCCAATGGCCAATGAGAAGTAATGGCAGAGCTCCATAACTCGTTGTCCACCCCCTGTGCCCAGGCTGTAGCAGGGCCTGGAGGGCAGTTGTGGCTTGGCCTAACTGGCCAAACTGGCATGTTTGCTATGGGAATTATTGTCAGGCTGGCCTTTGCCCCTTGGCATGACCACTGTGTCCCGTGCAGGCTTCATTTCTTACTCTTATTTGCAGATCTGTTTAGGGAAGCAGCAGGGGCTCCCTGACTGCCTAGCAGACCCTAGCAATGGGATGAGTGGGGACGGGTAGTAGCAGGGGTACAGCTGCTGGCAGAGGACTGAGGCTGTGCCCACCCACCCAAGCTGAGGGGCAGGGGTGGACAGGGCTCCACGCCAGCTCTGGGCTCTAATATCCATGGAGGAAGACAGAGTGGGTGGGCTTGTGGGAGGCCAGCACACAAGTACCCGTGGCAGGGACTTGTCCATCTGCAAAGGGAGTAGTGACCGGAGCCCAGAGGTGGAGATTGAATCATAATTTTTGGACAGAATTTCCATGGTGTTCTGTTGCAACTCGGACCCACTTCCAAGGAAGCCACCTGCCCCTGTGACCTGGGTGCCCAGTCTTTGGGTCAGGGTAGTAGAGTCCTGTTGCTGGCTCTGTCTGGGAGGCCGTGGGCTGGGCTACTTCATGGACCTGCCCTTCTCTCTTTCTTGGTCTCTGCCTTCCTCTGAAGAGAGAAAAAGGACTAAATGGTGTTGGGGGGGGGGCGGGGTGACTGTCCCAGGGGCATGTGCATTGCCGAGGTACTGCCCTCCCTGTCCCCCTGAGCATTGTTCTGCCCCGGGTATGGAATGCAGATGCCAGGTGAGGTGAATCTGCAGTGACAGCGAGCACTGTGCGCTCGGCAGCATGGCGTCTCCTCCTTGCCAGCTCCGGAGCTTTGGCATCCCCTCTCTTCCTATATTTCTGTGCCAGGAAAAAACAGCCCACCACCTGAACAGCAGAGGAAAGAATACCCAGAGCTCAGGCTCCCGGCACTGCCAGTGAGACAGCTTGCGCCCCACAGGGGGCCGGGAGGGGACTTGGAGATCACTTGGGGATTGCAGGAAAGAACATTCTCTAGGCACTTGTGCAGCACTGGCCAAGCACAGCCCCAGTGCCCACCAGCACCCCGCAGAGCCCTGGTCCTGCCATTTCAAAGACCCAGAGCCCCTTTCCATAAAGCTAAGAAAAATCTGGCCTAGCTCGTGGGGGCTTGCCTGTCAAGACCAGAGAAAAGTGAATAAACAGAGTGGCTTTTAGTCTGCAATTCCTGGGTTGAAGCCCCTGGCTTCACCCCACTGGGTTTAAACCGGGCTCAGCCAGGATTTCCCTCATGATAAGGCAGACGTCGGAACCCAGGAAGCCTGAGCAGGGGCCTGTGAACCCAGCTGCAGGCGTTGTCCAGGTGGGGGAAGTGCCTTCGTCAGGAGGGGTGTCTGCAGGGGAAGGTGCCATCCTCGTGGCCTGATGCTCCCCAGCACCATCAGCAGAGATGTGCCCATTTTGGTAATGGTTGCATGAGCTAAACTCACACATGGTATGACCCTGTAAAGGAGCAGCTGTCACTGTCACCATAATCAATGTTAGAACAATATTATCCAGTTTCGAAACCCTGCACCTGACAGCACTTACTTTGGTGTCCTCCAGCCCCAGAAAAACCTTCAGTCTTTCAGTTTTGGGAAATTTGCCTATTCTGGACATTTTAGGAAAGTAGAAAATATTCCAATTTTGCAGCTAAATTTAAAGGTCCCCAGGGGAGCCCCCACAAGCAATACTCCATTTTTTTCTAATGAGGACTTGTTGATAGAAGGAATGGCCTTTCACTACCGTCCCCTAAAGATGAACTTGGAATGGGAATGTTAGAGGTCATTCATATATTTCAGTACGTTTGACCAAGAATTCCTTAGTGATTTCATTCTTGGATGTTACTGCAAAGTTAGAGTGCTTTTAAAACTTCAGCTTACTCTTCTTTCATTTTCTAGGTATCAGAAGGGCAGGAAATTTGTGTGATTGAAGCCATGAAAATGCAGAACAGTATGGCGGCCGGGAAGACTGGCAAGGTATGTTCCTACCAGTCCACACCAGCCTTATGACCAAAGGAGAACTTCCACCTTTGCGTCATGGATGGTTTGCCCCGCTAGGGACTGCAGAGGTGATCTTTCTCTTCCCTGGGGAAGATGCTAAGATCCAGGAGCTCTTTGCTCTGCACTGATGCATCCCTGTCTCACAGAGTGGGTTCCAGAAAGTCTGGAAGTCTGTGTTGTGTTCAGATAGTTAAAGAACAATTGTTCTTCACCTTAATGTCTTTCAAATTAAGGGGTCTTTAATTTTTAATGTTTACATCTGTCTTGGAGGCAGTTAGTTATCTGAGACTTAGGTGACACAGCAGGAAACGGTTTTACAGATTGCAAAAATTAATGTAACTCTTCAAGATAATTTTTCCATGAAGAGAACAATTCAGTTGTAGATCATGAGGATCCGCTGCCCTTGCACACACGTGGACCTTAATGATTCAGGGAGAAAAGGAGGTGTGACAGTACTGAAATTTGTTAAGAGTGAAACTTTTTGAGTGTATTTTTTCTTTGAGGAAAACAAAAAGCCTGTGAAGCAATCGTTTCACTTTCTTCCCAGGACTCAGGGGATGCCATTAGTGGAAAATGACCCTTTTCTGAAGGGTGTCTGGTTTGGTAGTGTCTGCACAGCGGAGCATGATCGGCGTGAGAACAGCAGCAAAGGCTGGCTGTGGCCTGCACTGTGGCCACACCGTGGGGACTTTGGGTGTAAAGAGAGATCCATCAGTTCACGACCAGGTTTACATCAGAGAGATACACAGCCTCTGTCTGTCACTCCAGAAGTCAAAGGGACTGATTCTCAGAGAAGGACAAGGGGATCCCTGTAGCTCCCAGTAGGTAGAGCAGAGGTCCCCATGCACACTGGCCAGCCCTGAGCTGGCTGCCAGGCTGGAGTAGGTACAGGTGGCCCCACCTTGTCAGGGAGGTTTGGCACAGTAGGAGGGCATGATTTGTGGTGTTTCAGGAATCCTTTCAAAATTTTGATGACATTTAAAAAAGTGGACAAGAAAATGTAGGTTTGTGTTCACATAAAAACTATTCTTTGGGATTATTTAACATTTCATCTGTGATGATTTGTGGGGGATCAAGAAGAGTGTCAGCTGCAGGCTGAGGGTCCCCATGTGGCTGGGCTGAGCGTGGCCTCGCTTCCTGCAGCAGTGTGAAGCCCATTGCATGTCTTTGGATTTCCTCATGGAGCAGTCTCAAGGGACGCAGAACCCTTTGCCCTCAGCAGCCCAGAGCTGCTTCTCAGGGGCTGCTGGGTGTGAGCGAATTCTGTGCTTTGGCCCATCCCCTGCAAGCTGGAGTCCCTCTGCTCATTCCACGTACCACCCCCCTCCCCTGGGCCGAGAGAGCCATATTTCCTCCTAGAGAAAAGGTTCACAGTGGACAGGGTCTCTAGTGACTGTAAAACGTCACGACACATAATCAGAGGAGACATCAGGATTGTCATTTAGGCACTTCAGTCCAAATGGCATCTGCTGAGAGGGCTTTGGAATATTCCTGCACGGGTTCACATCCTTCTTAAAAACTCAGCTCTAGTTTGAGATAAAACAGCCTGGCTGGACTCTCACCACGAATGGCGGGGACACTGGCCAGCGCACCACCCCAGACGTCACTGGCATTCTGGGTGTCTGCCTACGGCCGGTGCTGCCAGTCAGCACAAACCCACGTGCACTTTCACACCCAAGTGGCTGCCTCCAGGAAGGCACGGGGACCGTCTCCACACACTCTGGCCCCTCCCTGCTCATTTTAAATCTGAACACAGATTTGGCGAGCACAACTTGACGACACTGAGGAGAAACGGGCAGAATGAGAGGGCATAGTCCCACGTTCCATCATGCCACCAAGGGCAGGCCTCGAGGCTCCTGAAGGTCGCATTTCTCGTCACATGGGGGGCTGAGATTGGCTGGGGAGCTTCTCCTTTGCATCAGCATCTATTTGGACTGTGTGTGTGTGTGTGTGTGTGTGTGTGTGTGTACATATATAGACGTTCTTTGCACCTCTTCTGTCCTTGTCAGCCCAGAGGGAGAGGTGAGGGACATCCTAAGGATCTTCAGGATGCCCCCAGGCCAGAGCTCCCTGGCCCAAAAGTCAGTTCCCTCCAGAGAAGGAGTAGGGGGTTGCTGCCTTCGGACTGGAGCTTATGACTCTTCTCCCCCCATTTTTTGAATTCCAGGTGAAGTTGGTGCACTGTAAAGCTGGAGACACAGTCGGAGAAGGGGATCTGCTCGTGGAGCTGGAATGAAGTATTTATAGCCTTTCAGGCATCACCCGACTTAATTAGCCATTTGTATTATTCTCTCACACTCGATTTAGTCAAGTGTTTCACGGGAACACTTCTGTGCAGCCGGATCTACATCTCGTATTTATTCCACAGAAGAGTCAAAACCGACATTCTGCCAAAAAAATCACCAATGGAAATTTGTATTGATATAAACAATTATACATATGATTTGTACTTCTGTGAGATTTCCTAGTGTCAAAATTAAATCAATAAAACGAAGCATTTGTCTAAATATTAGTTTGCCCTTTTTTTCGAATGAAGACAATGTACACATAAGCGACAGGCTGTGCCAGTTGATGTAACACTAGCATTCATTGTGATCCCTTTTAGAAATGTGGATTCCAGTTCTCTGCCTCCAGTTCTAGTAAATCAGCATTTGCCATCTTACAATCTGATCACCTTCCTTCTTCCATAATTGAAGACTAACTCCTGGGGCTGATTATCTGACTTCCTAAGGACGAGGTGGCCAGGATGACTTCTCAAAACCCCTTCCTGCTGTGATTCTATGCAGGCGCCATGCTGGATGGCCGAGTCCTAGGAGGTGACTTTGGGGCCCCCTGGCTGAGCTGGGCCACGGCCTGCATTGTCCCGAGGACAGGCGCACTGTCCAGGTCCCGTCCCCACTGGGCCCTCGGGCCGTCTCACCCGAGCTCCTCAGCTGACACCCAGCCTTGCCTTTTGTGTTTTGTGAAGCCAGTTTCCAGTTAAGAAAAAAGAGGCTAAAAATAATGATCATGTTTTTGTGCCAGATGTAGTTAGCGACCCAGTCTACCATTAAGTTGAAGGGTGAGTGAGCTCCCCAGCCAGAACGAGGCCACTGAGGAGCAGCAGCTGCATTTCCATTTGTTCTGAGTTCTTGGAATCCACCGCAGACTTTGCTGGTGAGCAGAAGAGAGCCGAGCAGCAGAGCCGCTCGCCGACGTGAAGCCCGCTGACAGACCGTCAGATAGAGGGGGCAGTAATTGGTACTTGGTGCCTTGCTAACATTATTTTAAGTGCTGTTTGTATTTGGAAGCTAAGCCTTGTGTCAGGCCTGAAGAACAAATTGCTAATGTGTTGGTTCTTCTCGAAAGGCCCACCCCCAAGTCCTGTGCCTTCAGGAGGTGTGGCGGGCTGGCTGCGGGGGTCTGGGTGCAGATGAACCTCCATGTGAAACCTGGGTGCTCACCTGCATATGCCGGCAAGTGGGTGTTCATTATTTTGCTAGATTCAAATAAATCTATTTAAAAAGAGTCAAACAAACACCAACACCTTTATATTTTAATTCCCAAAACATCTTGTTGAATTTTAAGCGCTATCTTCAGTAGTCTGTGTGTGTTCTCATAATTATGAAGAATGAGGCTATATTTCCAGTACAGCATGCTTTTCTTTATTTTTTTATTATTATATTGAACCACCCAAAATAAGTATTTACTCAGATTTCCTTTATTGGTGCTACAGGCTAGAATCAATTCAGCCAGCTGCCAACCTGACGGCAGCCATCTTTCCAGTCACTGAGGACATCATCATCAGAAGACAGCAGAGTGGAGGGAAGCAGGAGAGCATATGAGTTCTCCAGGTGCACTCAGGGGAATTCAGATCCAGAGGCTTCCTCCTCTAGTACATTCAGAAGCCCATGAGGCCCTTAAAGCAGCAAGCAATGAGGTGGTACTGGGTGGAAAGATTCAGGGGTATGATCTTGCTGTTGGGATGTCAAAATTATTTGCAAAATCGATTCCACTAAAAGATAGATTGGCTTCTTTTTTCCCAATTGAGTTTTGCAAATGTCTGTTGAAAAGGGCACCAGTCTGCTGTAGCATTCAGGTACAGACTGAGCTGAGGTCTCCCAGCAGAGTGCCCTCTCCTCACCGTGGCCCCACCGGCCCTTCTCACCTGTTTTCTCGTGGGTTGTAGCGCAGCCCATGGGGTCCCTCCGAGTCATAGCTCTCGTGGTAGGGGAGGTGGACCCACTCGGGCGGGTAGGTGGCCGTGCTGTACAAAAAGCACTGCACGCTGTCCCCCGGGAAGCCCTCGCCCTCCCACGTAAGCACCTCCACCTGCACCTTGGTGCGCTGGTACATGTCAGGGCAGCCTTCAAAGTCATCAAGGAAGCACAGCATGTGCTCGTCCACCCTGTAGATCTCGCCCAGCACAGAGTGGCCCCTGCCCGGGAGGTGGAGCAACCAGGGGATGCTGTGTTCACCAGCAATCACCAGGGGGTAAGGCTTGGCCGTGCGTCCTCGACCCTGGAAGGCTGCAAAGCCATTGGCGCAGTCCAGCAAGACTTTGTGGTTGGGCTGGCCTTGCTTCAGGGTGCCGTACACGAAGACAAGGGCCATCTGTCTGCAGGGGCTGCAGGAGAGAGGGTGCAGGCACGTCATGAAGTGGGAAGAACTGCCACCCCCGTGTGTGGGGTGCAAACTGTGTGGAAAGCGCCAGAGAGAATGTCCAGCAGGCATTGTTGGCTGGCATTCCCTCAGGGCCACTCCACGGTGCTGACCATAGACACACTGAGGATTGTGACAGCTCCCAAACTTACTACCCCCCCCCCCCCCCCCCCCGCCTCCATTCCTTCTCTCCCTCAGTGGGGAGTGGTCCCAGGGCCTCTGTACACTAGGCACGCAGTCTGCCACTGAGCTACATCCTTAGCTCTTTTAATTTCTTTTTAAATATTTGAGATGGGGGGGTCTCCCTAAGTTGTCCAGGCTGGCCTTGAACTTGTGATTCTCCTGCCCCAGACTCCCACGTAGCAGGATTACAGGTCTGCACCACTGCACTGGCTCCAATCAAACTTTCTTAATGGACATGAATTGGAAATTCTTACAATTTTCACATGTCATGAAAGATTTTGATTTTTTTTCAGCCATTTAAAAATGTACAAGCTATTCTTAGCTTGCGGGCCTTTTGAAGTAGTGCCAGGCCAGACCTGTAGTCTGCCAACCCTTGGTCTGGAGAAGAGGCAAACTGTCTGTGATTTCAACAATCTTTCATGCATTTGAGAGAACATTTTGGTAGCCCTGATTTTCACTTTGGGACCTGTTGGCCCCCAGAGCTAAGCTCAAAGCCACAAGACGCCAGTCTGCTCTAACAGGAAGATGGGGCATGCTAGACACCTCTGTGCCACCTGGCAGACTGACCCCTCCCCAGAGCCGCCCTGCACAGCCCACCCAGGTCTCCTGGCTCAGGCAGCCAAACAAGCTCAGGGGGAGCCACAGAGTCAGCATGCAACAGGGGACCTACTTCCTGAGCTGCCCACTGAGTGCCAGCAGCCTACCAGGCATCACCTGAAAGAGGCCAACCTCTCTCAGGACCACAGGCCTGACCTGTTGATACCACAAACCTCCTCACACCCACACCTCACTGGCCCATCCCCCCCAGTGGAAGAGCTTCAAGGCCAGAAGACACTTGACAGGGCCCCAGCAGTGACCCTGCTCTTGACTACCATGTGGTGGGCACTGTGGTCCCAGGAAACGCCAGGCACCTTTACAGCTGCTCTCTTGGAGAAAGCAGCCCTTTCAAGACACACTTGTCTGTCCAGTGGGGAACAGCCTGGTTTCGGCCAAAGCCTTGTAGAACTTCCAGTTTCTTAAGCCACTAATTTTCAATCTTTTTAAAAGGACTTTTAAATTGGCACAATAAATATTTGTTATAGAAACATTAGGAATAATCATAAGCAAACATATATGTAAAACAGTCCCCCGAATCCAGCCCCAGAGAGAGGGAGGTTTTGGTACCACGTCTGCGCTTGGTCCTGCAGGTAGGACCACAGGCCTAACCACGGCACCGGTGGACTTCCTTCCCCAGGTCCCAGGACGATGGTGCCTCATGGACTCACTGTGACTGCCAGCAGCCACCCTGCCCCCGGGGAAGGCAAACACTGACTGCTCACCTGGGTCTGGGCCAGACTGTTACCTAACGACAGAGAGACTCCGACAAACCTGGAGATACACGTTGAGGAGGAGCTGGGCCTCTTCAAAGCCTGCCTCTCAGCCCTCTGCAGGCTTCTTGGACAGACGCCTTGGCGATGGGGCTCCCGGTGCAGGAGCTCAGAACACTTCCTGGGAGGGCTTGAGGCGGGGCTCAGCGGCACAGCACTGGCCTGGTGTGCAGGAGGCCTGGGTTCAATCCCAGCATAGCAAAAAAGAACCAAAAGGTGCATCGAGGGCCTGTAAATAGCTTTGCAAGAAAGTGCAACTCCGTGTCCATCCACTCCCCAGAGGCAACACTCTGAGTCCTGTTGGGTATTTCCACACTGCTGACTGCTACTCCTTATACTGTGGATCTTTCTCTTTCTTCCTTTCCTTTCTTTCTTCCTTCCTTCTTCTTCTTTTTTTTTTTTTGGTACTGGGGATTTAAGGGGCACTCAGCCACTGAGCCACATCCTCACCCCATTTTTGTATTTTATTTAGAAACAGGGTCTCACTGAAATGCTTAGCACCTCGCTTTTGCTAAGGCTGGCTTTGAACGTGTGATCCTCCTGCCTCAGCTTCCCGAGCCAATACTATTTCTTGATGCTTTAAATTATGTCTCCCTGGACTGGGGATGTGGCTCAAGTGGTAGCGCGCTCGCCTGGCATGCGTGCCGCCCGGGTTCCATCCTCAGCACCACATACAAACAAAGATGTTGTGACGCCGAAAACTAGGAAATAAATATTAAAAAATTCTCTCTCTCTCTCTTAAAAAAAAATTATGTCTCCCTTCTACTCTGAAGCAGATGAGCACAGTATAGAGTGCTGACTTCAGAACGGATCACCTGCTGGAATCCGGGTCCTCACACGGGGCTCACACTGTAGAGTAGATCCCTTAACCTGTCTGTGCTGACTCTTCATTAACTGTAGAAGGAAGCACTCGGCAGCCACCTTGGGGGGCGTGGCAGCCAACACGTGCCCTCCACCCTGTCCCCTGTCCTCCCAAGAGACTCCGCACCTTTCTGGTCCAGTGCTCATCATTTCAGCCCAGGAACGGTGGCGACACTGCTCTCAGCTGAGACCTGTAGCGCCCTGTGGTTAAATGTCCTCTCCTGGGCAATGTTTCTTCTTCATGAAGACTGCTTTGGGCTTGTCACCATGGTGGGGACCCTGCCTCAACTTTTCTGGAAGCACCGTTAGAACCTGCTGGCTCCTGGTCTCCTCGCTGCTGCTTTCTCTGTGCCTGCAGAGCCCTCTGCCCAGCCTGGCCCGGGGACACTGCTGACCCTCGCAGCCTGTGGCTCTCTGTGTTGGGGGGACCCTAGGCCCACTCCCTCGCCTTGCTGAGGCTTCTCTTTCCCACCTGGGGTTAATGATATGGCGGGCAAAGGATTCTAGAGCCTCCAGGAGTGAGGGGCATCTCTAGCTCCTGTTCCTGCCGAGGCCGTGCTCTGGGGTCGTGCGCAGCCTGCGGAGCTGCATCTCCTTTCTGGGGTTCCGTGTTGCCCCTGGATTCTGAAATGAGGCTCGTGGGACTCCCTTTTGGTTCCTCGTGCTGGAATCCAGTCTGCACACTCTTGATCTTGGTCCTGAGGAAGGCCCTGCCTCTTCCCTCCGGTTCTTCCTGGGTCTCCTCGTGTCCAGGGGCATGTCCTGAAGTGACCTCTGCTCTCTCCTCCTCCGCTCCAGGGTTTCCCACTTCTCCTTCCACTTCTGCTACTCGCCCCCCGTTTCTCTCCAGCGTCTTTTCCTGTCCTCCAGTTTGAGCCTCTTGCTCTTTCCCAGGCCCACGTCCTCCTCCTCCCCGTGGCTGTCCTCTGACTTCCTCTTTCCTGTCTGTTGGTCTCCTCGAGGTCTCTTCAGCTGTCGCAGTCCTTGGCCAGCCGTTCACAATGACAGCTGAGATACTGTGGAAGTGAGACTGGAGTAGACAGGGAGCGAGCTCTGGGCCAGCTCTGAGGACAGACTGGGGGACTCAGACAGTAAAATCCCCACTTTGGGGAGTGTCACTCACAGCCGTCCTCAGATGGGTCTGTGTTCCCAGTACCCAGGTGTTCCTGCCAAGCTCTCTAGGAGTGGCCTGCTGTCCTCGGCTGGGCCTGAGGGGAGCCTGGGGTCTCTGTCCTGCACAGCCTCTCAGCCCTCCCTGTTCCCAGCCTTGCCCTCACACACCTCTGGCCTGTGATTCCGAAACACCCGTCAGCTGACATCTCAAGGCCTTCTCATTATGCAGGAACCTAAGATTAGGTTCTGGTGGTTCCAGGCTAAGTCAGTTACCACTCAATTCTGTTTTCTTTTCTTTCTCTTTTTGTAGTATGGGGGATTTAACGCATTACTTTTGTTTTATTTCAAAATTTTGTTGCATGCTTTCCTCTCTGGCCATATAGGTTGTTTGAGTAGTGTCTGAGTCTGTTTTGTGTTACTGTAATGAAATGCCTGAGGCTGAGTAACTTTATAAAGAAAAGATGTTCATTTAGCTCATTGTTCTGGAGTTTTGAGGGCCTGCATCTGGCAAAAATGGCCTTTCAGCTGGCAGGGCCCTGAGGTGATACAGAGTACCACAGGGTAGGAGACAGTTCACACGTGTGGGTCTTTCCATGACCCTCTGGATTATGAAAGGTTATGATGTAGACTAGTGGGTTTTGTTTTTCACTCTTTGCCCCTCTTCCACTTCTTATTCCTCCCACTGCACGGCCCAGCCCCTCCACAGGGACACGGACGGTGTCTTCACCTTTGATGTGCAACAGACAGGAAGCAGTGGGATGGATGAGCACGTAGAGTATGGGATGACGGGCTTCCCGGCTCACCAAGAGCAACCAGTGAGGTCCACTGTGGGCACCAGAGGGAGGGCTAGCGATGGCCAAAGATGTCAGGCAGATAGCAGGGACTGAGAGGGGACGCACCTCTGCTGCTGAGACAAGAGGAAGGGGAAGAGAAGGCCACAACTACAGGAGAAGGAAAGCCCGTGCAGCGCAGGGGCAAGTTGGGCACGTGCCCAGCACATAGGACAGCGGCCTCCTCCTGCCTCCACGAGGCTGATCAAGCACACAGGACATTTGGCCTCCTCCTGCCTCCACAAGGCTGTGCATCAAGACATGGAGACAAGCTGGTCCCCGGGGTGCTGCGAGTCCCAGAGTGGGGACAGTGAGGAGCACGGCGCACCTGAGGCCTCCGGAAGCCTCTCCGGGAAGTGCCGTCCAGCTGCACGCAGAGTGGGAAGGGGAGGCCAGAGCTTGGGGAGAGCAGACTTAATTAACCTAAGTTCCCTACATAAATGAAATCATGTCACATTTGTCTTTTAGTGACTGCTTACTTCACTTAGCATAAGGTCCTCAAGGTTCACTCCTACAGCCTGGGTCAGAATTCCTCCTTTTTAATCCTCTGTAATATTCCACCATATGGCTATACCACATTCTACTTATCCATTTATCTGCAGAGGGACTCGCGGGTTGCTTCTAACTCTTGGCTATTGTGAATAGCACTGCTACAAACACGGGTGTGTAAATACCTCTTGGAGATCTTGCTTTGAGTTATTCTGGATGTGGAACCATGAATTCACATGGTCAATTTTTTTAAGGGCCTGCCACCCTGTCTCCCAGCTGATCCACCCTGTTACATGCAGGACCATCAGTGGCACAGAGGGCTCCAGTCTCTCCTCGGCCTTCCCGGCCCTTGCTCTGCAGCTGCTTTCAGATAGTGGCCATCCTAATGGTGTGAGCGGTGTTTCGTTGTTGGTTTTGATTTGCATTTTCCTATGGCTTAGTGACCTTGAGCATCTTTTCCTGAGCTCATTGGCCATCTCTCTTTTTTGGAAAAATGTCTTTTCAAGTCCTTTACCCAATGTCTTAATTGAGTTGCTGGGTTTTTGTGGTTGTGTCTTAGGAGTTCTATTTTCTGGATAACAACCCCTTACCAGATATATGGCTTGCATTTATTTGCTCTAATTCCATGGGTTGCTTTTTCATTCTGATGACCGTGACCTTTAATACACGAAAACATTTTTGATGCAGTCCAATTCATTTTTAATTCAATGTTCCGTGGGTAGACATTTAATTTTGTTGCCTATGATTTTTGTGTAATACCCAAGAAGTCACTGCCAAATCCAAGTCATGAAGCTTTTCCCAAATTGTTTTTCTAAGTTTTATACACTTAGCTCTAAATTTTGAGCTCTTTGATCTATTTTAATTTTTAAATATGAAATAAGGGTCTAATTTCACTCATTTGCATGTGGATATCCAGTTTTCCCAGCACCATTTATTGATAAACTGTCCTTTCCCCATTGAATGGTCTTGACACCTTGATGAAGCTCATTACTGTATACACAGGAATAAATCTATGGGTCCTCTACTCTGTCTCATTGGTGTAATGTCTATCTTTATACTATTATGTCACCATTTTGATTACTGCAGCTTTATAGTAAATTCTGAAATCAGGAAGAATGCAACTTCCAATACTGTCATTTTTTAATAGTGGTTTTTCTTTTGGGGGAGGCTTGAGATTCCATATGAATTTTAGGATGGAATTTCTTATTTATGGTGGTTTTGATAAGGATTGTGTTATGTAGGTTGACTGCTTGAGGTGGTACCAACATTCTAACAATATTATCTTGCAGATCACAAATATGGGATGTCTTTCCTTTTGTGTCTTAATTTCATTCAATGTTTGATAGTTTTCAGTGTACAAATATTTTACCCACTTGGTTAAGCTTATTGGTTTAGTTCATTTCTAAGTATTTTATTCTTTTTTATGTTAGTCCAATGGTTCATTGTTATAGTATATAAGAATACAGCTGACTTGTGTTGATTTTATATCCTGAAACTTTACTGAATTCACTTATTCTTTCTAATAGGTTTTTTTTTTTTGGTGGAATTTTTAGGTTTTTTTCAATAGACAAGACGATGGTGTCAAGTTCACTTCTTTCAAATTTGGATGGCTTTTGTTTCTTTTTCTCACCTGATTGCTCCAGCCGAGTCTCCTACTACGTGTTGGGTGGAGGTGGTGAAAGTAGGCGTGAGGGCTTTGTTCCTGATCTTCGGGGTGAGAGTGGTAAGCTGGAGGCTTTCCACAGATGACTCTGCTCTGTTGAAGTCCTTTCCTTCCACACCTAGTTGGAGTGTTTTTACCAAGAAATAGCATTGAATCCTGTTAGATGCTTTTTCTGTATTAACTGAGACGACCCAGGTTTTTTTTCCTTCATTCTGTAATGTGGTATATTACGGTGGTTAAAGTGTATGTGATAGAGGGAGCACTTGGGATTGAACCCAGGAAAGCTCTTACTTCTGAGCTTTTTAAAATTTTGAGACAGGGTCTTGCTAAGTTGCTGAGGCTCACCTCAAAATTGTGATCCTCCTGCCTCAGCCTCCCGAGTTGCTGAGATTACAGGTATGGCCACTAAGCAGGCAAAGTGATTGATTTTTGTATGTTGACCCACCCTCCTATTCCCGGGGTAAATCCCACTTAACCATGAACATGATACTTCTAATGGATGGTGAATTCTGTGGGCTATGTGCTCGTAAGGATGTGTGTGGCATCAGTCCTCATGGGGGATGTTGGTCTGCAGACCTCTTCAGTGTCCTTGCCGGCTGTAGTCCTAAGGTCATGCTGGCTTCATGGAGTGAATCTGGATTGATTTCAGGAAGACCGGGGCTAGTTCTTTAAGTATTGGGTAGAACTCACCAGAGAAGTCATCTGGCCCTGGGCTTTTCCTTTGGGGGAGTGTGGGGTGAGCACTTCTCTCTCACTCTCCGCAGCAGCTGTCGGTGGTGACCTCTTCTTGCTGGGGTTCTGCCGGCTGCCTCACCTGGCCAGCCCTTTGGTTGCAGGACGCTGTCCACACCCCTCCTGTGGCCCTTTTTATTTCCGTAAGGTTTCTGGTGTTAGTTATTTGGTCGACTTTGCCCTTCTTTTCTGTCTACCGACTCGTATTTCATTGTTTTCCTCTGATCTCCGTTTTGTTATCTCTGCTCTAACCTTTACTGTCCCTTTACGTCTCCCAGCTGGGGCTTTAATGTGCCTTCCTTGCTGTCACGTGCAGCCATTTCCAAGGCTGCTGTGAAGACCGCAGCCAGTGGGACACATGAGAAGTGCACTTCAGTGGCCAGGACGACGCAGAGCGTACATGGGTTCCTGGGCCCAGGACAGCATGGGAACCCTGCGCTGACCAAGCGGGCCCTTGGGCCACACTTGGGAAGGGCCATTGCCTGAGAGTCGTGGGAAGGTACCGCGTCTTCGCCCTGGGCCTCCGGCACCCCGGTGCTTCCCACCACCCTGGTGATGGCGAGAGTCTTGGGTGAAATGCAAGAGCCTGGTTTAATACAGAACAGACGGGGGCAGCTTAGGTGCGACTGGTGGGCTTTTCCAGAGCAAGATCAGGGCTGCTGTTCAGATCTGGTTTAATGTGAAGTAGAGGTCCCCAAGCAGCCTGAACAGTGACACTCAAGGAGCAGGGTTCTACAGGACAGACACCGCGTGGGCCCAGCCCCGCAGAGCCACATCAGATGGGGTGGCCCAGTGTTCTGTGGGTAGACATTTAAGACACAGTGCACTGTGACAACAGCAGCCCTAACTCTAAAGCCACCGCCACCACCCAGCAGTCGTAGGTCTGGGGGAGAGTCTGTCGTGTTTCCCTGTGAGCCAGTCTCTACCAACTGCCTACTGTGTGCCAGGCACGAGCCCCAGATGCAGCCCATTCCCTCCTCCCTGACCTCCTTAGTCCAACTGCCTTCTTTAGCAAGATCTTACAAAAAGATCTGCTCACTGCATTCTTGATCAAGCCTCTAGAAATATAAATGAGTACCCTAGAAGTGGGAGAGGAAACCAAGCCATCTGGGTACAGGCTATGGTCTTACTGCTGAGAAGCAAGAGTGCTCAGAAGAGGACACCACGCAGGAGGATCGTGATGAGCCCCAGAACGTGACCTTCTTCTGCAGCAAATGATAGCTTATTCCCAAACAAGAAACCAGGCAATAGAAGTTAACCTTCTTTTCTAGGAAATATATCTGTAAGTGTGTCCTTTATAATGTAACGTTAGTTTGAAAACATGGCTGGCTCCTACAACAAAAATCATTCTACATTTCTGGCTTCTCTCCTAAGAAAAACATCCTTACCTTTTTTGATTATGTTTTGAACACACAGAGATCCTTCAGGAAGCAACCTGTCCCTGTGGGATGGAGAAAGGATCAGAGTTAAGCACTGAAACAAGCAATTAATTCCCATTAGAGGATTAAGACACTCATGTTCGCTTTGAATCAGAAAAGCAAATTGTGGACAAAATGGTGTATAGCCAAGAGGTGGCTTGTCACGACTAATAAACTGGAGTACCGAGGAGCACCCCAAGTACACCCCGAGGCCAGGAGCGGGCAGGTCCTGTCGTGGGATAGGATCCCTTTCTCTTTGTGATACTGTAACAAATACCGGGAGAAAGTACAATTTGTGGCACATGCTGCTGTCCTTACTCTAACAGATGTGGCTGTGAGGAAGTCTGAAAGCCTGTGTCCCCACCCCTCAGGCATGGATTACACCTCTTACCCCTGAAACAGAATCAAAGGCAGTCTCACGCGGGACAGCACAACGTCCTGGGCGCGAGGGCCGCCTCCTCGTGAACTCTCAGGGCTGAGGTGTGCTCTGCCTGGGGACTGAGGAACCCAAAGCTGAACCTCTGTCCCAAAACCAGCTGGCCAGGAACACTGCGACCATCCAGGGGTCAGTCTGGAGGTGGAATGGGCTCAGGGAGCCTCAAAAAGTTTGAGTTCAGCAAAATCTGGCTGGTTTAAATTGTCAATATTTTAAAAAAAACAAAAATCAAAAAAACCCCTCATGGCAACGTGCCTCTGGCCGGCACCGCTGGACACGCCTGTCACTTGCTTGGCAGTCCCTCGGGAAGCGCAGGCCGTCTATCGTTTCATATTTCATCACTGAAGCGGAAATGGAGAGGATCGGGTCTCCATGTGATCGTGGATCGGCCTGCTTCACTTCCCTCCTAGCCACCTGGTGGCAAGAGTGTAAAAGGCAGGACTTCGGAGTTGATTAGACAGTTTACAAAGGACACTATTTCACATGCCTGTCCACCCCCAAATCACACCAGGTGAGCTGCATGAGAAAAGGGCTGATACTTCCTTATTCTTGACTTGCCAAAGGATTTTAAAGAGTCACTGCCTTCTCACAAAGTGACCTTTAAGAAAGGTGCCTCAATAAAGTGTCCCTTCTGTTTGTGTTCAAATTCAGACACAAGGAAGCAGGAGGAAATCCGTGCACTGTCCCTTCCAGCTCTTCTCTACGGACAAACCCATCACTCACAAGGCACCGTGCCCGCTGTCAGCAGTAGAGGGACAGGTTGGGGTGGCCAGCAGCTCTGCCCCTCACTGCAGGCTGGGGGCCGTGGGCTCTCACCACAGCCTCTGGCCAGGGAACTGCCCAGCACAGATCTCACCTGTCCTTTCACTTGCGCCTCCTTAGCTCCTATTATTCGCCATCTTGTGTCCAAGCTGCATCCTGCAGAGTTCATGCAGGGCACAGTGGGCGGAGCTCAGGCCACCCCGTCCCAACTGAACACACAGTGCCAACCACTGCCCTAGTCCTCAGGTGACCAGCAGCAGCTGTGTTCTGGGCATCTGCCCGGAGCATGCACGCAGGTGACGGGGTGCTGGAAACGCAGCAGGCAGCACTGCTGGTGGCACGTCCTCTCCCGGGAGGACTTTCCGCAGAAACCCCGTGGCCTCTCAGTGCAATCTCTTCCCCTCCCCCGTGGTCACACTGCTTCCCAGGAGAGGAGGCCGAGTGTCTGATATAGTTACACATTAATTCTTCAGAAGTCTCTTAGAACTGTAGGAAGCAGGTGAAAAAACAAAATGCCGTGAACTTTAAACTCGGGCCTGGCCTGCGAGCACCAGGGGTCTGAGGTCACCCTTCCCTGCGGCCTGGCGCCGTGCCAGGCAGGGCTGCGGCGCATCCTGTGGGCGCTTTGATGCTTTCATCTCCCGCTCGCCAGCCTCTCTCGGAAAGTCAAGGGCTTCCTGCTGCAGCCGAGCCCCACTGGCCCCTCTGGGTGCCCCGGAATGAGGCTGGCAGAGCACCCCCTGGCTTCACTGCAGGCCGGTGGACACCACGCCTTCAACCCAGAGGCTGGGCCCCCGCCACCCTCACAATCTAGGGAAACAAATGGTGCTTTAGGGGGTCCTAGGAGCACGGCCTTTGGCAACCGTTCCATGGGATTTTACTCTTGGTTATGATAAAATTACTCTTTTAGGCCCCATCATATTAAAAATTATTGTGGTGCCATCTTCGGAACGCACACTGACCACCAATGCAGACTTGACCTTCCCTGCTCCCACCTGGAGGGACAGATGACCTGCTGGGCACCAGGGCCAGGCACAGCCCGGGCAGTCATGCAGCTGGCCCCTGCTGCTCCCAGGGGACTTGGCAGCTAACAGATGCCTGAAAACAGGTCTGGGTCCAGCAGCTCCAATGCCAGAGAAGGTGCCAATGCCCTACGGTGCCTCTTAGGAATTCTGGTACCACCTGCAACTTGGCAGTTAAATGCAACAGGGCAGCCACCTTGGAGTGACAGCACGGGCCCCACCTGCTCTATGCTGAGAGATCCACTGCACTCTCTAGGTCCTGCTCAAGGTCCTGCTCCAGGCTACACAGCAAGATAGTCTTGTCCCTAGGGACACTCAAAAGCCCTTACGTACAGGATACCGGTGCAAATCCATGGGCATCTCACTCTGAGGGGCTCTGCCACCACTTCAGATCCATAGCCTGCCAGAAAAGCCAGGCCCAGAGAGAACAAAGTGCCCCAGACCCCTAATGTGACCCAGGGAGCTGGGCCTGAAACAGAGGGCTCAGTGCTCAGAGGGGACGGCACAGATAGCTCTAGCTGTGAAGTGTGATCTAGGACCCACGAGACCCATCTCAGCGGGCAGTGGGCACTCCCTGGGAGGCACGGCACGTTGCAGGGCCGGGAGATGGTGACAATGGATCCTGTTCCAGGTGGTTCCATGGGGCAGCCATCTGTCAGTACCTCCTCCTGTATGCCTAATCTGGGACTTTGGTTGAATGCAAAGTAAAGCTCAAAGAAACTGACCTATAAATAAAAGCTAAAGGAGCTCAGGAAAGGCAGGCAGGTTGCAGGCCGCTCGGACTCGGTCATTATTACCAGTGTCAACAGTCCAGCACACTCCCCAGTCCCTGATCAAAAGCAGACACTCAGCATATTAGATTAGGGTTTCCACAGAATTTGAATATTTTCAAAGTACTTCTACAAATAGTGATGGTGGCCTCTTAGGCTTAGTCACTTTCTGGAACCTAACATGCAATAAACAAAACAAGACAGACTGCTCTGTGTTTACCACCTGGGTTCACAGAAGAGTGGCAGAGTCAAGGTCAGTTGCCCAGAGGTATGGACGAGGGGTGCATGGGACGTCTGTGGTCCTGGACACTGGGGCGCACAGTCAGAGCCTCTGTGCCCATCCAGGGCCCCGGCCCTGCTGGCTGTTGATCAAACAGTGATTTTCCACACTTGGCTACTAAGAGACACAGCACATGGTTGGTCTGTTTTCCAGGCCTGCCGGAGCTTTCAACTTACTTGCTGGCAGTTGCTCAAAGTATGTTTATTGAGCCTTGAGTCCCTTGACTGGCTGGCCTGGAACAGGACTGACTGTGTACTGAAGTACTATTTAAAGGGGTTCTTCAGAGACTTCTTATGCTCATATTAACATAGTCCTTATTTTATATGTTTCTTAGGTGAGAAATGGAGAGTTTTGGAAAGCAAACTCATATTCAGGTTAAAAAAATCTAGAAGACAATTATAAAATATTACACAAAGTCATTCTCTTCTCCTTGAAGTGATTTGCTAACAAAACATTCTAGAAGGATAAGAACCTGACTCACTGCCTAGTACATGCAATCAGGAGCTAAAGGGAACTGCAAACCCAACTGGCCGCTAGAAACCAACAAATGAGCTGCACAGTGGTCACCTGGCCTCTGCCAATATCAACCAGCCGGTCAGGAGTCATCCGAACTCCATTTTCAATGGGCCTGGAAATCAAGATTCAGTTCTTTTGGTAGCAATGACAGATTTATGTTTCTCTAAAAATATCATTAAAGCCAGCTTTAAATGCTCTGGAAAGACATTGACTACCTACAAGGAATCAGGCAGGAGGCAGCAGATAAAGAGAAACACAAACCTGGAAAAGGTGAGTGCCCACGGTAGTACACCCCCAAGGAAACGAGAGCCCCCCACACCCTGCAACCTGCTTGCTCTCACATACAAAGCTCTATTTTTAAACACTAAAAAATCAAGCCTTTAAAAATATAGAAGCTAGAACTCAAAATTAAGCCTGATGGGCTCTTGGACTAATTGCTATCCCCAAAGCATTCAAATCCTTTCTGTGCTTGTATAATTACCCCAAGTTAAATCAATTAAAACTCTGATTTACAAGAAGGGAGTCGGGGAGGAAATTAAGGGCACATTACTGAACAAGCTTTTACATACTATGCATCAAGTGGATTCATTTACTCACATTCCTGAGCCCTCACGTTGCCCCTGGTACTATTCGCTGTCAGAAGCCTGAGCTCTGAGTCCAAATCTGATCTATACTGGGGCTCAGCAAACTGGACCCACCCAGCAAACTGAATCTGACCCTATCAGACCTATATACAACTATATAAAGCTTTTTGTGTGTGGCACTGGGGGTTGGACTCAGGGTGTTCTACCACTGAACCACATCCTATTTAAATTTTCTTTTGAGGGAGGTCTTGTTAAATTGCTGAGGCTTGAACTTGCATCCTCCTGCCTCAGCCTCCCAAGTAGCTGTGAGTAGCTGTGATTACAGGTCTGGCCACCATGCTGGCTGGATCCCACTTGAGCTCTATCAAGTGGGAACACTGACAAAAGGGGGGACAGGGGACAGGGGTTGGGATGGAGGCTGGAGCCAGCACACCAGTTCCTCAAGCTTAAAGCCCCCTGGCCTCTCTAGTATTGGGGTGGGTTCCAGGACCCACCTAAATATTAACAAAAAAACCATTTTTGTATATACTGGACTATGAAAAAGCACTTAAAGCCAATGTAGAGTCTACTCCGGACCACAAAATCCCTTGTTAAAAGGTAAACCCCCTTTCCTGTGTCATGGTTATATGGGGACAGATGGCGGCTCCCCTCAGTTTATGAACTTGTTCAAATAAATCTTTTTCAAAAACAACAGCACAAGATCTTTGTTTTTCTTTCCTTTTTTTTTCTTTTTAAGAGAAAACCGTCTATTCAGTGAATTTCTGGATTGCATAACTCAGGCATGGAGGCATGTGAGGCATTTAACTCTTTTTTTTTTTTGTCTATAGGAGCTCTCTCATTTTCCTGCCCAAACTACCTTCTTTCTTTCTTTTTTTTGGATGGGGAGCAGGTGCGGTTACTGGGGATTGAACCCAGGGGCACTCTACCACTACACCCCAGCCCTTTTTTTAAAAAATATTTTTTAGTTGTAGAGGGACACAATACCTTTATCTGTTTATCTTTGTGTGATGTTGAGGATGGAACCCAGGGCCCCGCACATGCTAGGTGAGCACTCTACCACTGAGCCACAGCCACAGCCCCACCCCAGCCCTTTTTTTATTTTGAGACAGGATCTTGGTAAGTTGCCCAGGTGGCCTTGAGCTTGCCATCCTCCTGCCTCAGCCTCCAGAGTAGCTGGCATTATAGGCATATGTCACCACTCCCAGCCCCAAACTACTTTTTCAATTAACAAACAAACAAAAATTGTACAGGTAAACAGGAAGAAGAATAGACTCTCTCCTCTGCCTCTCAGCTGTCGAAGCTAAGCAAACCTCTTCTGTCCCACTTGGGATCAGTCCACACAGCCCACAAGGAACCTGCTGGCCCCTTCCTACCCCTTGGCTGGCACTGACAGACTTCACCTCTGTCTCAGTAATTCCCCCAAAAGAGGAAAAGTGACTACCCAGAGGGCATGCCTCACAAACCACGTACTTTCTGGGGGTTAACCAGAGGCCCAGTTGAAGCCCTTAAATGTTCAGCTCTTTACTCCTCCCCAGAAACCCAGCTCTGCATCCGCCTGCACCTGGTACTGAGGTGGCAAAGGAGGGAGCAGAGAAGGAACAGGACACATAGAGAGAATACTCTGATCCCTTAGAAGTTCAACGTTTCTCCTCCAAAATTCACGCAAACCTGGCATGGTTTTAATATAACAATGATCTCCCTATTTTCCAGTTCAGGGATTTCTCTCCCTTCTTCCTATTCCCACATTTGAAATAAAGGTCACTTTCCAGGAAGTGGGCCCCCTTCACAGGAGGCAAGACCTCCTCCCCAGCTGTCGGTACCCAAGGGGGAGAAGAGGGGCTGTCTGACCAGGAAGCTCCTGTGGTGCCCTCCCACCGATTCTGTGGGCTCTGCGAGAGCCCTGACCCCAGCTCGCAACTCAGCTGGCTGCAGGGGACCCTTCTCCTCCATGTACAAAGCGAGGTATGAATGCAGCCCAACCCAGGTCTTTCTTGAAGACTAGAGAGAGCCAGGTGGACGCTGGTTCGTTTGTGGATTCCACCTCATCGCCCTCACCAAGGAGGGACATCCCTATATGTACATTACAATTGAGGAATATAATGAATAACTTCACACCAAGAAATTCTACAATGTAGATGAAACAGAAAAGTTTTCTAAAGGCAGACACAAAGGACCAAAGCTTATTCCAGAAGACGCGACGACCTGAAGAGCCCTCTACCTATTCATACGCCTTCACTCGGTTTAGAACCTGTGCATAGAGGCAGATGGCTTCAGAGGTCAATCCTACCCATGCTTAGAAAACTTAGGAGGAAATAATACCAGTATTACACAAATTTCCAAAAACTAGAAGAGGAAGCCACACTCATAATTCCGTATGTGTGTGTGTGTGTGTGTGTGTGTGTGTGTATGTGAGAGAGAGAGAGAGAGAGAGAGAGAGAGATACTATGGATTAAACCCAGGGCACTCTACCACTGAGCTATAACCCTAATCCTTTTAATTTATTTAAATTTGAGACAGGGTCTTGCTTAGGTGCCCAGGCTAACCTTGAACTTGTGACCCTCTGTCACAATGGCAAAAGTTTGACATCTACAGTCGAGGGGAGAGATAAAGAATATCCGTGTGCTTCTTCCCTTTTCAATGTTTTATTTACTCAAATCATATCATACAATATCACTCTATAGGTTCTTTTAATCAAAGAATGATAATCCTTAATGCTGGGCATTGCAACAGACATAATCAATTCAAAGCAAACAATTCTTATTAATTCTAAGCACTGCAAACATACTCAATCAAGACAGACCTATTGCAGACATTCCCTCTGCACGCCAAGCTTAAATGCTAGATTTAAAGTCTTAAGTCTTAGGTCTTAAGTCCAGCAGATGCACACTCACTCAGACCGCAGCGACCAGGTCAGGAACCGATAGAGGCTTCTCCTGGGGTGGAGTTGAGTTGAGGGCTGGCTGAGGAGATGGTCATAAGGAGAAGTCTTTTTCTCACCAGAGTCAAGAGGCTGCTGTAGAGTTTGAGAGTGGTGAGGACAGATGGATGAGAACAGTTGGGATGTCAGTCCAGATCCTCATCAGGCTCAGGCTTGTGTGCATCAGTGTCGGCTAGATGAATATCTGCTCATTTGCTCCATCATTTATGCTAAATTTTGGGGCTTCTGACCACCCTTTCAATCCCTATTAGTTGTTATCAGGTTTCTCAGTGACATCTTTCATTCTGAGGTCATCTAGTCTGGTGGTCTCTGCCCTGAACTTTTGCCTTTATCGGGGTGAAGGCAAATGATAGAAACTTTACTTGAGTTTTATCAGGGTTGTGGAAAGTGACTTATTTTATCAGGCTGTGCCTGATGACCATATTGGAGGGCTCCATAGGTGTACCTGGTCAGGAGTGCAGTTTTATTTCAAAATGGAGTTACTTAGGCTAAGGCCCTTCTTAAGTTAAGGCCATCCTTACACCCTCATGCCTCAGTTCCAAAACTGCTGGATTACAGGTGTGCATCACAACACCTGGCTTGCTGTAAGTGCTGAAGAAGTAAGCACTTAATTCCACTTATGGTTCCAAAACCAAATAAATACATTGGTACAAATGAATGAGAACTACAGGCTACTATCATAAACATGAATGCAGAAGTCTTCTACAAATATTAGCAAAGTTGGGGCTGGGAATGTGGCTCAGCGGTAGAGCACTCGCCTAGCACAATGCAAGACCCTGGGTTTGATCCTCAACACCACATAACAATAAATAAAATAAAGTTATTATGCCCAACTACAACTAAAAAAAATATTAAAAAAAATTAGCAAAGTTAATCTAGCAGTATATAAAAAGTGTTATACATCGTTACCAAGAAATGTTTCACCCTAGCAATGTAAAGTAGTTTAATATTTAAAAATTAATGACTCACCAGAGGAGCACATTGAAATAGAAAAACCCAGGCTGGGATTGTGGCTCAGCGGTAGAGCGCTCGCCTAACACGGGTGGGACCCGGGTTCAATTCTCAGCACCACATAAAAATAAAGGCATTGTGTTGTGTCCATCTACCAACAACAACAACATAAAAAAAAAAAAAATAGAGAGAGAGATTCTCTCTCTCAAAAAAAAAAAAATTAAAAAAAATAGAAAAAGCTTAAGATGATCTTGAGAGATGCAGAACAAGCACTTGACAAAATTCAACAAATCCGGGACAAAAATTCTCAGTAAACTGGGAATAGAAGATGACTTTCTCAACCTGGTAAGAGGCAGCTAGGAATCACTGACAGTCTGCAGCCTTCCTCACGGTGAGTGACCAAACAGGGCCCCTGGTACTGGAGGAAGGTGAAGACGTCCACTCTACCCAGTTCCATTCAGCAGGAACTATCTAACTATCCTTTTACTTTTCCCATTGACATGACTTTCTGTATAGAAAATACTAAGGAACACACAAAAAAAGTGATTAGAACTAAAGAGTTTAGCGAGAATTTAAGATACAATATATAAAAATCAATATATAAAAATCAGCCAGGCATGGTGGTGCACACCTGCAATCCCAGAGACTCAGGAGGCCAAGGCAGGAAGATCACAAGTTCAAGGCCAGTGTGTTTTGATGGAGAATGGATGTAGTTAAAATGCTTACTCTCCCTAAGTTGGGCTATAAATGCAACTTAGACTCTATCCCAAAATAAAAATAGATAAATAAAAAGGGCTGGGAATGTAGCTCTGTGGTAGAGTGCCGTGGGTTCAATCTGCAGTACCACAGAAATGAATAAATGGATTAATTAATAAATGCAATCAACTGTATTTTTATATACTGGTAGAGAAAAAATGGAACTTGAAAATTTAAAAACTCTAGTACTATTTAAAATAGCACCAAAAAAAAAAAATCGAGATACTAAAGGTCAAATTTAACAAAATGTGTGCAAGACTCAAGCACTGGAAATTCAAAAACTGTTGAAATTCAATATCTAAGTAGAATGGAGATATACTGTGTTTTGATGGAGAATGAGTGTAGTTAAAATGCTTACTCTCCCTAAGTTGGGCTATAAATTCAACCTAATTTTAATGAAAATTTCAAGGTTTTTTTTTTTGTAGATTGATAAGCTGAATCTAAAATTTCATAAAAGGTCAAAGGATCTAGAACACTCAAAACAATATTGAAAAAGGTGAACAAAGTTTGTATTTGAAAACCTCAAAGCTACAATACAGACAGCAAGGAATTAGACGAAAGATAGACATCGAGATCAGTGCAATGTTCTTTCGGGGGTAGGATGTGAATGTACTAAAACCACCCACTTGTACACTTGAGGATGGCAAATTCTGTGGAATGTAAATTGTGGCACTTAAAAAATAATAATTAAAATAAATCAACGGAAGAGAGTCCACAAGTGGATCCACCCTTGTAAGGTCAACTGCTTTCAGTAGAGGTGCCAAGGGAATTCATGGGGTGTGGACAGTCTTTTAAACAAATGGTGCATGTCCATGTGCAAAAAACCCCTCATCTTCACTCTATGTTGTTAAACTTAGAATGTATCCAAACGTAACAGCTAAAACTTTTAGAAAGGAAATCTTTTGCTAGAACACAAAAAAACATTTTAAAAACAGTAAGTTTGATAACATGAAATTTTAAAACTTCTGAAGACAAGTAAATAAAAAGGCAAATGCAGACTAGAAGGAAATATCTGCAAAACTTATATCTGGTAAAGGACTTCTATCCAGAATGCAAAAAGAACTCCCATGACTCAAGAAGAAGAAAATAACCTAAGTAATAACAGACAAAAGATGGCATGAACAGATGTTTTACCAAAGATGAATGAATCTCAAGTAAGCACATGAAAAGACACAACTAGTAGTCATTAAGGAAAAGCAAAAAAAAAAAAAAATCACAATGCTGCCATTACATACGTACTACTATGGCTAAAACTGAAAAATACTAGCATCAAGTGTTGGCAAGGATGTAGTATAACTGAAACTCTCAGACATTTGAAACAACTTTGGAAAATAGTTTGACAGATTTTTATAGAGTTAAACATACATTTGCAAGCTCACTTTGGGGAATGAAAATATCCAAGATTGGGCTGGGGTTGTAGCTCAGCAGTAAGACGCTCGCCTAGCATGTGTGAGGCACTGGATTTGATCCTCAGCACCACATATAAATAAATAAAATAAAGGTATTGTGTCCACCTACAACTAAAAAAAAATTTTTTTTAAATACTCCAGATAAACAGGCTGATACATCTACATAAAAACCTGTCTGTGAATGTTTACAGCTCTTCTGTTCATAGCGGCCAATAACTGGAACCAATCCAGAGGCCCATCACCTGGAGACTGCGTGAACCAATCAAGGCACAGAGATACAAGACCCTGGATAAATTTCAGGGAACACACCGAATGAGAGACACCAGACACCCAAGACTGAATACTGTGTGGAAGAGAAGGCACAAGACAGGGACAGAAAACAGGAGTGGCTGCGGGGCTGGATACACAGGAAAGAAGACTGGCTGCAAAGGGGCTGGAGGAAGGTTTGGGTGACAGAGCTGTCCTGGGCCTTGACTTGCATGAGTACATATACACTTGTCAACATTCGCTGAGCTTAAAGAAGAAACCACTGGACCTGTAGTTGATGGTGGATTTCATTGCATGTCATTAACAGAGACAATGTATCTGAAGAAAAAAGGCCAGCTCTGGAACGCAGTCATCTTCCTCCCACCTTGGGTTACCTGGGGTCATGTTAGTGCCAGTCTCAGGCCTTCTCTTGGCCACACAGGCTCACCCAGGCCTCTTCTATCCAGTTTGAAGGGCTGGGGCTGGGGCTCTCTGTTCTCTCGTCCCAGTTCTCTGTCCTGGGAGCTTAGCTCCCCTCTATTTCTAGACGACATGATCCACAGCCCTGAGCTCCAGGTCCAGCCCCGTGCCCTGCGGCTGTGTGGCTCCAAGCCACTTCCCCTGCCGTCCCAGTGGGGATCTGGGGGAGTCAGCCCTGGTTTGGTCTCAGGCACATGCGGCCTGCTGGACAAACACTTGCTTCTATTGTTTTCACCTACTGACCCCTCCAGGCTGAGGACTCTTATATCACTTGACCCCAGGAGTCCCTTCAGCCGCCTGGGGCTTTGTGAGAGACGCTCCATGTCTTCACATAATCTTTGTTTTCCTAGACTCTTGGCCAAGGTGCTTTTTTGTGTGTTCCTAGGACACAGTGTCCTACAGCACAATGGAGTTATTTTCTAAGAGCCAGAGCATGTGATCTAACCACACTGATATGTGTGGCAAAGTAGGTCAGAACCTTTGAAATCAGGAGCATCTCTGACAATCCAGGCTGCACTTCCCCCTCTCCTTCAGGGCTCAGGGAGGGAGTGGGGTCTCATTTCATCACAGTGTACCCCTGCCCATCTCAGGGGAGCTCTGGCAACCCTTGCCTGAGTCTCATTAAACACTAACTATCCAGGACACTTCAACCTCTGGGTTCAGGTTCACTGTTACACTGCTCCCGTGACTTTTCCATTAATCATCCCAAAACTTCCTTGCACTTTGTTTTACATTGCCTTTTGGTTACATCTTCTTCTGGCAGAAGCAGGATTTCCACACTAGTTAAGAGCTGCCCTGGAGAGCTGCTTACTCTGACCATCATGAATATAAATGGCCAGGGAAGTTCTGCCTCTTGGTTCATTGCCCAAGTTCTAGACCCATTTTAGAACTGGGTCTTACCAAGAAGGACTCTGCTGAGACATGTGGCCTTTGTCTTTGCTGGTGCTATTAACCCAGAAATGATGAGATTTTGAAGTGTGTGGAGCAGGTCAAAGATGGCAGCAGTGGGCATCTCTGAAGGCCACATAATACCACCTCAGAAGAAAAGCCCTCCCTGCAGAAAATATTCCCTTGCTCAGAAGAGCTGGGCTGGGCTGGGGCCCTCCACTGCCCTGAGAGGAGCCTGGGCTCTGGGCCTTGGCAAATGGACAGACCTCTGAGCCTCGGTTTCTGCCTGTGCTGTGATGCCTGGCACCTCACAGAGGAGGGCTGCACATCCCCTGAGGGTGCACGGGTGCATGGGTGCCTGGCTGTGCAGGCCCAGCAGATGGAGTTTGCCGCAGTCTGGCTGGGCACAAAATAACCGAGCCACCACAAAAACTTGTAGATTCCAACAGCAACTCTTTATTCCCAAACTCTCACCGGCACTCTACACGCACGTTCTGGGAAAATCTACACCCTCCACCGGGCTCTGCATACCAAATACTCTCAACGGGAACTCAAGGAGCGGGCGCCTGAGGCAGCAGGATATGCCCTATTCCCAGCAGGATCCACCTTAAACCTGGAACCATCCTATTCCCAGCAGGATCCACACCCTAAACCTGGAACCGCCCTAAACCCGGATCCGCCCTGGTCCTTGAGCAGGGTCACCTTTCTCAAACATTCATGCAATGTCACTGCAAATGACCTGGGTACAAGGCAAGCCCATTTCCACAATGGAGAGTCCTCCCTCTAGGCAACATTGGGTAGGCTGACAAGGAAATTGCCATGCGTCATTCCTACTTGGCTATGGCTCTCAGCAGGAGTTGTTCTGAATGAGAGAAACCACTAGAAAAACATTGATTCTGCCCAACGGCTACTCCCCAGAGTCTCCCTGCTTGGAGAGGGTGCTGGACACAGAGCCTCGGACCTAGACCTTCTGCAGACCTTCTGCCAGAGTGGGATTCTAAGGGACTGGATTTAGGGAGGCTCCTGGGGGGGCCTCACTTAGCCCCCCTTTGGATGGCTCTGAGAAGGGGACAGAAGCTCTCATCTTGCCGACCGGGCAAGCTCCAGCTTAAGGCTGGGTGATTGGGAGCAGGCGCAAATCTCTGTGAAACTGTATCCTGCGTCCTACGAAATGACATATCTGCCCACCGCCTGTGTGGCCTTGACAGAGAGCACCCCAGCCGTTCTGCACAGTCAAGTGTGGCGAGGCTGCGTGTCCGTCGCCCTGCCCATGCACCTGTGTTAACTTCGCACAGAAAACCCTCTTTCCCCCAGCAGCTCCGTCCTCTCTGAGCCTGTGTCAGTGTCATCCTGACCTGCTCTTCAGAGCACCTGCCACTGCCAAGTGAAACCTCCTGCATCGACTGACCTGACCCTGCTGGGACCTAGGAGGAAACAGCACACAGACCCTCCCCAAGGCCCATGGCTGGTAAGTAGCAGGGCTAGGACCTGCCCTTGGGGATCTGTCTCCGAGTTCAAACTCTTCCTTTCTCAGAAACAAGCGCTGCCAAGCACCTGCCCTGTGCCCCCAGCTGAAACACTCACCTGGAACTGCAAAGCACACACGGCCGACTTGGGTAAACCCGAAGTCCGTGGCTGTCGTGGGCTGACTTGGGTCCCCACCATATCTGCACTGTGTCTGGAGGTGAGACGATTAAGTTAAAATGAGGTCATGAGAGTGAGCTCTGGTCCAGCAGGGCCAGTGACCCCCCGAAGAGGAGATTAGGACACAGACACACACAGAATGGGGCACTGGCAAGCCAAGGAGGGAGGCCTCTGAAGAAACCAACCCTGTCATGCTTTGGTCTCAGAATTCCAGCCTCCAGAACCGAGAAAAAATAGACTTGTGCTGTTTAAGCCCCTGTCAAAGAACTGTGTTGTGATGGCCCAGCCTAAGCCATGTTGGCAAGAAATAGTGCAGATGAAGCCCACCTCTGTCCCACCCTGTTTGGGAACATCAGCTCCTGGTAGCCTCCACCCACTGCCCAGGCCTGGGCCTGCCCAACAGCCCTGGACCTGCCACTCACACTCGGCTTCTGGTCTCCCACCTTCCTCTCCAGCCAGTTCCTCTCCAGTTTCTCTCACAAACATTATTGGCAACGTCCAGGCTGGAGAGCTCATGTCACCCGACCCCAGCAGTTACAAGCTATTCTGCTTTACGCTCTGAGTTTCCCATCCAAACCTCCTCGAAGCCACGGTGGTCTTCCAGAAGCAGAGCCCAGTGGCTCCCAGTGACACACAGGACGTCCCTATCTCTCCTTATCTGGCCATTTAAGACCCCAATAAACTCATCTCCCACCCCTGGAATCCTTGCCCAAGCCCATGCTCCTGACACACTCACAGGCTCGCATTCCTAATCTTTTTGTAACTTCCAGAGCCCCCATTCATTCAATTTCAGTTATTTTTCTCCTTTTGTGTTTTTCTCCTTTCTTTTTGTGATGCTGGAATCAAACCCATGGCCTTGCACATGTGAGACAAGTGTTCTACTTAAGAGCAGGTGGCACACAGTGACCCTCTCACCCTGCTCAGAGAGCAACATGTATAGAGAAAACCAGATGCTGGTCATCTGGTTCTTGGAATTCCCAATTAGCCAATTTCTTTTTTCTATTTGGATCACAAAGACTTGACAAAATAGTTTCCAATATTTAGTTTAAAATTCCCTTCACCAACAGGAAGGCGGGCTATCCAGGGTTACAGCTCACCGTTTGTTCCACACGTGCACACCACACTGACTGCAGAGGTCACTCTGAGTTCACTGTGGCAGGTACAGTGCTGGACAAGGGCTACTAGTGCCCACTGAGGCCATGGACTTGACCACTGTCCTGCAGCTCAAGCTTATCCAAGGGGGGGAGCCACTGGTGGTGGGAGGGGCAGTTTCATTTTATATTTATGCTTTTGAATTACCACCTTCTTGATTAAAGGGGTTTCAAGCTCTGCGTACTGTAGAAACAGAGAGGGCACACTAACTCATTGTCATAGGACTTTCCAGAAAAGACTTCTGCTTAACCTTCATCTATGTGGAAAGTTCAATGAACCAAAAAGCACCTTTTCCTAGTATCAAAGATTTAACATTTCTAAACCTATATTTTTTAGAAGATACACTTCAAGCATGCAAATTATTTAAAAATATGTAAAAATAAATATGAAGCCCAGTACAGTGATACACACTTGTAATTCCAGAGACTCAGGAGGTTGAGGCAGGAGGATTGCAAGTTTGAAGCCAGCTTCTGCAATTTAATGAGGCCCTGTCTCAAAATTAAAAGTGCTGGGAATGTAGCTGAGTGGTATAGTCCCCTGGGTTCAATCCTCACTATCCCCCCGCCCCACACACACCTTCAGAATTAAAAGTTAGCCCTTTCCAAGTTAATACATGTTAGCCCTTTAAATATACCATCATTTTATGTAACTCTGAGACTGTTTCCTGGAGAAGGCGGAGTACACATTTTAAGAGCATATGTTTTTACTCTTATGCTTCTAAGTTGACAAACATTAAGCAACAAGAAGGACCACTCAAAGAATGCAGAACACGTGATGTGGTTTGCTTTGAGCACCTGGTGTCACCAGCACAACAGGTCTGGGCTCCAGTGCTCTGAGCTGGACGTGCAGGCAGCTGGGCCTCTGGAAGTCTCTGGAAGTTCCTCACCCATCTCTAGGTTTCTAAAGTCCCAAGAAATGTCACTGATTGCCCAGAAACTCTTAGAAAGGCTTCAACGGCTGCTCAGATGCTATATCACTACTTCTTTGTTCATGTGAAAGTGCCCGTGAGGGAAAGTTGTGCTGGGTCTCCTCGGGAGCTTGCAGAGTGTCCAAGAAAATCCCCCTCTGAGGACAGTCTATAGCCCTTTCCTCACCTACGTGAAACACAGGGGCAGAGCAACTGCAGAGCTCGAGGCCCAAACACCATGGCATTATAGAGACAGAGGGCAAAGTGCAATGACACTGGTCTTAGCTCCCTGACAGACCAAAGGGAAGTAAGGGAAAATATTGACGCAGTGGAGGGGAACCTCGGAAACACAGGGATCAGCACATGAGGACCACCCTTTGAAAGCAGGGAGATTTATTCTGCAAAATCCTCCAGAAGCAAGCCTTGGAGATGCGTCTCAGATGAACTCATCTACAATGCTCTCTCTGCAAGCAACAGGCAAAGGGTTGATATTTAATACAAAGACATTATGAAAGTTTCTCTGAGTTATTCATCATAAACACTGCAATTTTGTGATATTGTTTTCAGATGGTTGCTGTTTGGTGTCATTCCTGGAAGCAGGAGCCAGTGCAGGCACAAGAACACATGCTTTTGCAGTAGGTGGGCCACACTTCCCTGTCAGCCTCGCCCTGCCATCTTTTAGCTGTGTGCCCTTGTTCAAGGATTTTCGTCTCTCTGAACATCAGTTACAGCACTGAAAACCAGAACGAATAATGCCCACCTTGAGGACTAATGGATGGAGATAATGTATAGGCAAATTCTGGCTTTCAGGTGATTTTAAGAACTATCAGTCTCCTTCTGAGAGAAGGGTAAACCACAGAATTAGAAGGGATGGGTACTAGCCTGCATCACAGATACAGAGCCTAGCATACAGCTGTATCTGATAAATATTCCTGTTAAACTTTTTGTTTTTTGCAATGCTGAGGATTGAACTCAGGGCCTCTCACATGCCAGGCAAGTGCCCTGCCCTACCACTGAGCTACACTCCCAGTCCTAGTTCCTTTTAAAATTACATATCCATACAAAAATGCATATACCAATTACCTAGTGTGGTTGATTAATGTTCTTAAAAATCACATAGACTCTTCTCTGCACTGATAAACATGGTACAACATGGCACACTGAAAATGGCGTGGCTTCCATGTTTCCAGCAGCAGCGTTCACAATAGCCAAGCAATGGAAGCCACCCAAAGAAACTCTAGTACAATATGAATACACTGTGAGGACATTATGTTAAGTGAAATAAGCCAGTCAAAATGGACAAACAGAACATGATTTTACTCATATGAAGTATCTTGAATAGATTTACAGAGACAGAAGATGGAATGGTAGTTACCAGGGGCTGGGGGAAGAAGGGAATGAAGAGTTATTGTACAGACCTTCAGTTCTGCAAAATGAAAAAGTTCTAGAACTGAATAACAGCAAAGATGGCCCGATGATGTGAAGATACTTAACACTACTGAACTGTCACTTAAAATTGGCCAAGATGGTAAATTTTATTATGCATTTTTCCACTATTAAAAATTAAGTTTTCTGAATGATGTAACTTTAAACTTTTAATAATGATGCAGGGTCATCGTATGAATCATGTGGACTGTGCTGCTACAGATCCATGCAGTTTCCAGCCAATAGCTGAATCCCATCACGTTTCAGGAAGTATTCTAGAACCTGCCTTCTTGAATAACTACCTGGAATTAGGGTATAGATTCCAAGGGAAAAAAATGAAACTTGACACATCTCTACCACACAATATTTGTGAACATCGTCAGAGAATTAAAAGACATTAAAGCTGGAAGAAACTTTAGAAATTACATGTTAAAGCTGAAGAAAGTGAAATATGGACTTTAAACTAAATGATTTATCAGAAATCACCCAAGTAGTCATCATGAGAGTGGAAAGAAAAACTGTCTCCTAGGCTGCCCTAGGATTCTTGGGACAGGAAAGTCAATGGGCTGGGTTATGCTTGCTTGTGAACTGCACTGTTTAATACACTGCCACCAGGGGGCAGCAGGGGTATTAGGCTGGTATTCTAAAACCCCTGGACTAAAGGCCACATGCATTTCCATTGTCCCTTCCTCTCATCCTCACCCAGATATATATGCACATATATATAACTGCATTAAAATAATTTCAACAGCATATCATTTAAAGATGATTAAAAAATAATTTTAAGCCGGGTGTGGTGGCACACACCTGCAATCCCAGCAACCAGGGAGGCTGAGACAGGAGGATTGCAAGTTCAAGGCCAATCTCAGCAAACTTAGTGAAGCTCTAAGCAACTTAGTGAGACCCTGTCTCGAAATAAAAAATAAAAAGGGTTGGGGATGTGGCTCAGTGATTAAGAGTCACTGGTTTAAATCCCCAGTACCAAAATAAATAACTTCAAGCAAAACAAAGACTTAAGTCCATTGGAGGTAAGATCTTTACTAATCCTTCATTACTTCTGACATTTCCTAGCCCTAATTGATGGGAGGGTCAATTAATGTTAGTTTTTAACCAAAAGTTACTTGACTACAGAAGTCTATCCCATTTCTTCAACACTTTGAACCAAATCTTCCTAGTTCTAGGTTCTAAGGCTTCCAACCACAACAACCTCAAAAACCCACTGGCTTTCTGCCCCCGATCTTCCTTCCTGTGTTAGCTCAGCTTTTTTCTTTCTAAAATCCCTCAGTTAGAAAGGAAGGTATGTCAATAGGTCTGACTTTCCAGTGGCATTTTGGAAGCAAAAGAGGGAGAATCAAGTCCCAGAGAAAAACCTCCACACCACTGTTCTTCCAGGTAGTTAACAGAACCCTCCAACCCCTGGGTTTAAAACAGAACCACCAACTAGAAGCCTGAACCATAGAAGCTAATGGGTGAGGCATGAAAGGACAGACAAGGCCTCCTTCAGCAATGACCCTGTGTGTCTGAAGACTTTCAGTCTCATCTGGTGGAAGGAGCGATGACTGAGGACTGACATTAACAGTGCATTCTGAGGGCTGGGATGTGGCTCACTGGTAGAACACTTGTCTGGTATGCATGAGGCCCTGGGTCCATCCCCAGTACTGCAAAACAAACAACAGCAAAACAAAAACCACAAACAATGCAGTTCAGGAATTAACTTAGGCATCAGCTCCACACTTTGAAGCAAGCGTGACCAGTGACCAGTCCCTGAATCACCTGAAGAGGGAGGCACAGGATAGGGAAAGTCAAAGGGTCTCCTTCCTTGTGCTGGCCATGGCTTCACAAGGAAAGAGGTGGTCAAAGGCAAGCTCTGACTTTCAGAAACATGGAGAGGTCCATTGTTTCAAACCATGACAGTGTTCACTACAGTTAAAAGACATCAATGAATGACTCTCCATGTGCATCCAATTTGCTGTCAGGTAATTAAGTATTCACCCATCGACCTAATCCAGCATGAAACCGGTGGCAAAAACAAACAAACATAGTACCATTGGCCACTAGCACTAAAAATAGCTACAAGATACTCACAGGGGCCTGTGATGAACTGATCACTGAAAAATTCACACCCAGATATTAACATTCACACTCCTCTGCCAAGCTCCATCTCTCAATGGGTGAGATTTAAGAGACTCCAGTCTGTAAAACATTCTGGTTTTAATCGATTTTTCAATATAGAATATTTGCCATATCTAAATGTAGAAAATCATCAGAAAAATCAAATACTTATTTTTATAACGAGTATTTAAAATAAATTTAATGCTCTCATTTATTCAAGATTAAATATATTCTTTTATAATCTCAAAAACCTGAAATCAGATAATTAACAGATGAAAAAAGAAAAAAAAAACACACATCTATTAGGATGGCTCAAAATAAAACAACAAACAATCAAACAAAAAAACCCCAAACCAAACCCAAACCTGATCATATGAAGTGCTGACAAGGATGTGGAGCAACTGGAACTCCCTCACATTGCTAGTGGGAACACAAAGGGGTAGAGCCACTCTGGAAAGTTTCCTATATAATTAAGTCTAGCAGTGTCTTATAAGTATCGTATCACCTACCAGCAATTGTGCTCCTAGGGATTCACTCTAGAGAGATGAAGTTTTCTTCAAACAAAACCCTACATACATACGTTTACAGCAGCTCTCTTCATAATCACCAGAGGCTGAAATAATCCAGATGCCCTCCCACAGTGGATGGACATACTTTGGACGTCCAGACCACGACATCAAAAAAGGATGCCTGCACGGATGAGGGGCAAAGGCACTGTCTCAGTGACAGAAGCCAGTCTCAGAGGTTCTATGCTGCAAATTCCATTTTCATGACATTTGGGAGAAGGCAGAACTTTTAAGGATGGGGAAGAGATGACTGGTCACCAGGGAGGCCTGACTAGGAAGGGCAGCAGGAGGGAGTCTTCTGGATGTTCTGGTGATGGAAGTGCTCTGGGGAGCTGGATTGTGATGATGGTTACAAGAACCACCACATTTTAAAACCTCAGAACTGCACAAAAAAGTCGATTTCACCATATATACATTTAAATAATATATTCACATATTATTCACACAACTACTTTGAAATTAAGTAAAAGGTAGAATAAGAGCACTCAGAATTGAATTGAATCAGTGCTTGACACACATTTACTATTAAAAGGTTCATGAGGTGTAGAAGTGAGTATGAGGAATGGCTCTCACCAACTCCAACCAGAACGCGCTGCCGCACAGACTTTGCTCTTATAAAATCAAGGAACTACAAAATATAGTATTAGATATTATGGAGTTTTTGCTCAATAATTAGGATTTTAGTTATGTAAGAAAAGAATCTTTTAAACAAAATTCCTACTGCAATATTTGGGGATGAAATGACGTGATTTATAGGATTTGCTTCAAGATTCTCCAGAAGCTAACAGTAAAACTGAGTCGGGGTGGTCCCTGATGCTCGTGGCTGGTGCAGGAGAAGTTTTACACTCCACTTGTAAGGTCTGGGCAATGATCTTAATAAAAGACAGAGAGAGGGGTGGGGGTGAGGAGGAAGAAGAAGGAGCAGAAGGAAGAGGAGGAGAAGGAAGAAGAGGAGAAGGAAGAGGAGGAGAAGGAGGAGGAGGAGGGTCCCCTACCTGGAGGAGTCTCTGCAGGAGCAACCTCATTGTTAAGCATGAAAGACAGGAATGATATTTCCCTGGTCTTTCTTCATCAGGGGTTCATCATTTACATGGGCACAACTAAAGTATCAGAAAGACTGGAAGAGGAAATAGCTGTTTTCTAAGGGAGCCTGGATCACAAAGTTGACCTTGAAAACCATTCACTGGTAAAGAGATACTGGAACTTACGAGGCCACAGAGAAATTTTTGAACATAAAACCTGCTCTTTTCTTTTTTTTTTTTAAGAGAGAGAGAATTTTTTAATATTTATTTTTTAGTTTTCGGCAGACACAACATCTTTGTTTGTATGTGGTGCTGAGGATCGAACCTGGGCCGCACGCATGCCAGGCGAGCGAGCAACCGCTTGAGCCACATCCCCAGCCCAAAAACCTGCTCTTTTCTACTGGGGATTCTAATCCCAAGCAATGCCAGTGGTAAACTACTCTAGACACCAGTTTGTCACGGGTGACTTTGTTACAGACATTCTTCAGAAGTTACATGAGAAAACACTCGCTTATGCCACCACTGCAGGTTGCATATCCCTTATCTGGAACCCACAGGTCCAGAAGTGTCTCAGATTTCACGGTTTTTCAGATTTGGGGAAATTTGCATGGGGTGAGCATTCCTGATCTGTAAATCTGAAATCCAAAATGCTCTGAAATCTGATACTTTATCACTCAAAAATTTTCAGGTTTTGGAACATTTCTGATTTCTGGGTTAGAGATGTTCAACCTGTATATTGACACCTGGGCCAATGGAATTCGAAATGTGTGTTCAATTTGCTAGTCAGCACAGATGGAAAGTGACAATGGAGACTAGAGAAGCTAGTAAGAAGCAGCATGTAACTGAGCTTCTGGAAGGTTCTTGCAGTCAGCAGATCCAGAGTGTGTCACACCTGACTTAGGCCCAGGGACCTGCACACCTGGCTCACCTGAAAATCTGGCTTCTGCTCTAAGAGCTTGCTGGTCGTGACTCCTCACTTAACTGTCACACTGACAGTGACCTGGACTTTTCAACTACTCCTGGGAATATGGTCAAACAGTTCTCTATTCATTTATCAGGTGGTCTGTCTGACTCCCACTAGTGAGTTTGTATCAGGCTTCATCAACGGTACCTAACTTCACAGAAACCAAAATCAAGGCAGGCAGCTGTGATTATTTCCTAAAATGATGAAATGAGGAAGGCACAGGCTTATTAAATCAGAGTTCCCAGTCCCGCAGCCCTGGGTTTTAACATGCAAAATTCACCCATCCCCTGAGGGACATGATCACACCCTTAAACAGGTAAAAGAGCTGCAGCGGCAGACACACCAGCAGAGTGCTCTGCTCCCGAGAAGATGAGCAGTGCACGCCCCTTCTCTCCTTCTGGTGCTCTTACCCTCCTGTCCTTCCGCCGTGGGACAGCCAGCACGAAGGCCCTGCAGACGCAGCCCCTACCCCTCCAGTCTTGGACTTCCAGCCTCCAGAACTGAGAGAAATAAATCTCTACTCTTTACAAGTTACCCGGCCTCAGGTTACAAGAGCACAAAATGGACTAAGATGCCCTCCTACCAATGCTGAGGCCTGAGGGGCCTGCAGGGCTTCAGCACACCAGCACCTGGAGGGAGAGCAGACATGGGGACACTCCTCGAGGACAGGGGAAGCTAGTGTTAATGTGTCTGGGGAGCTGCTCTGACCCAGTGGTGGCTGCTGTACTGCAGAGTGAAGCAGAGAGTAAAGGCTCCCCAAAAGGTCCAGGTCCTGACCCTCAGAACCACATGTTCCCTGGCCCGGCCAATGGACCTTGCACCTGTGGGCAAGAGAAGGACTGCAGGTGAGATTACCCTGGAGCATCTGGACGGGCCTGAAGTCCAATGCCAGTTGTCTCATGGGAAGGGAGAGGGCCATGTGATGAAGGACAGACACCGGCACGAGGCAGCCATGAGCAAGAGCAAGGGGTACTGGGAGCCGCCCCTGGCCAGCAGAGGCAGGAGGGATTTCCCCACAGAGCTTCTGGAGGGAGGGCAGCCCTGCCCACTCCTGGGTTTAGATTTTGAATCTCTGTGAACAGGGAGGGAATAAATTTCTGTTGTTCTAAGCCTCCCGGTGTGGGGTACTTTGTGATAGAAGACCTGACACTAATATGGTTATGAAGAGAAACAGCCAAGGCCAACAGGGCCTGCCGCTCAGTGTGACATGATCGCAGTGTCACTAAGACAGAAGAACTGCCGTGGGAAGCTATGGACTCTCCACCCTGCAGAATGACAGGTAGATACTCTCAAGGTAGCTGCCTAATCAGCCACTGCCCCATTAATATCTGCCTCCCATGTACAACCTCTAAGTTCAAGACCATGAGCATTTATGAACCCCGCACCCCAATGCTAAACCACCATGTCTCGTGGTCCTAGGTGTAAGACACCTATAAAAACTGAAATGGAGCGATTTTATAGGATTCCTATGAACTTTGACTGGTTTTTACAGGTCTCCTACATATGGAACCATGGGACATCAAGGGTAGCACAGAACTGCCTAACAAATAGCTGTGGAATATGAGCAAATGGGATGAAGGGGGTCTCCCCTACCATTCTTTCTTTTATAAAGAAAACTTGTTTATTATGAGAAGTTTAATACAAAACTAGTATAATGACATAATTAAAGATTCCTCAACTACCCATCTCCAAACCACAACCCTTACCAGCAATGGCCTCATTTTAATGCCAACGGTTGTGTATTTGGACATTATCTGGTAGAAATCGTCCCACTTAGAGAGTCTTCTTTTGCAGAGTCACATGTTCTCTGCTGTAGGGTTGGGATGCTGAATATTCAACCCCCAAAGTTCCACGTGTGAGAAGCTTGGTCCCCAGGGTGATGCCATTGGGAGGTGGTAGAACTGCTAGGAAGTGCAGCCTTATGGGATGTCCTCAGTTCACTGGGCACATGCCCTAGAAGAGGACCCTGGTCTTTTCCTCTTTACTCCCTGGCTTATGAAGTTAGGGTCTGTTCTGCCATGTGATCTCTGCCATGCTATCGGACACAGCCACCAGAGGCCCAAAGCAGTGGGTCTGTCTGATCTTGGACTGGACCTTCAAAACAGTGAGGAAAAATAAATCTTTTTACTTTATAAAATAATTACCTCAAGTATTTTATTATAGTAATGTGAAGCCGAATAATACACCAGCTCTGATCACATGTTCATTTATCTGTATTAACAAGAATTTTAAAAAATCTTGAAATGGGCAGTTCTTTTCCAAGCTAAACAAAACAAAAAATGGAGACTGATATTTTTCACTACACAAAATTAAAATTTTCTGAAGAGCACAAAAACTGTAAGCAAATACAAAAACAATTGAGGGAAAAGAGTTATAGTCTATATGACCAAAGATTAGTATCATTAATATATAAAGAATTTTTATAAATCAATAAGATCAAAACTCAATTCAAAAATTGGTAAAGGAATATAAACACAGTCGCTCCTACTATTCTGTTTTTTTTTTTTTTTTTCCCCATAGTATTAGGGATTGAACCCAGGGGCACTCTATCACTGAGATACATTCCTTTTTTATTTTGAGACAGGGTCTTCCTAAGCTAATTAGGAACTTACTAAATTGCTGAGGCTGGCTTCAAATTTGTGATCCTCCTGCCTCAGCCTCCTGAGTCCCTGGGATTATACATAGGTGCCACCACCCCTGGCCCCTACTTTTTCTTTTTTTTTTTTTTAATTTTTTTGTAGTTATAGATGGATAGAATGCCTTTATTTTATTTGTTGATTTTTATATGGTGCTGAGGATCGAACCCAGTGCCTCACGCATGCTAGGCAAGTGCTCTACCACTGAGCTCCAGCCCCAGCCCCCTACTTTTCTTAAATAACAAAAAACAAGGGATTCCAACTGGCTCTGTGTGCACTCTCTGTCAGCATATTGCTTCAGCGCCTCTAGGATTTAGGAGTTACGAATAGTCCAGAAAAGAGGAAATAATTCTCACCTGTAAGTTTGTTCAAAGCTGTGTGGCCCAGGAATCCAGGAGCACAGAGAGTCTGAGAGTCTTAAGTTTTTGGCTTTGGAATCCTTCCAGGATACAGGAGACCACGCCTGCCTCACGCAGAGACCCAAAGGTCCATGTGCACCAAGTTTCTGGATCTCAGTCCTGCTGGAGAGAGTCAGGTAAAATAAGGAGTAAAATGCAGTGTTCAAGGGGATTAAAACAAAAAACCCAATGCCTCTTGGAAGGCAATCTCAAACCCTGGGCTTGGTCCATGGAAGGAAAGTCTCCATTCAGAAGGAATATGTGATCCTCCAGCCCAAGGCACCAAGGAAGCCTGGAATAGAGGGGAGTTCACACAGACCTAGAGGAGGGTTCAAACTCTCAACCTCCCTGAGAAATAACAGCTACAATCTCTCCTACAAATAAGTAAGGAGAGAAGGAAAAAAGTGTATTCACTGCCATCGGGCAAAGCTTATTTTAAGCTTTGGGGCTGGGGCCGAAGCTCCGTGGCAGAGCGCTGGCCTAGCATGTGTGAAGCACTGGCTTTGATCCTTAACATCACATTTAAAAAAAAAAAATTAAAGGCATTCTGTACATCTACAACTACCTTAAATAAATAAATAAATAAATAATAAAAAAAGAATGCTGAGTTTTCAGGATGAGAGTCTCTAAATCTTTTAAAGTCAGATAAATTTATATTTAAAAACATTAAAACCACTCTGAAGTAGTCTTGGTGGAAACGGTAACAATGAATCTGATTGAGCCTTTAGATTTAACTTCCAATTCATAAGAATACAGGGGCTAGAGGAGCAGGTTAAATCATACTACACAAAGAGCAGTCACATAAACCCAGAAAATAAAGCATTCTACAGGCAACAAACCAAGTGTCATTAGCAAGTCATTAGCATTAAACCCATAGGTTGCTCCAGACCAGGGTCAGCCAACTATGGCCTATGGGTAAGTCTAACCCACCAGGGAGTTTAAAACAAAGCAAAACAACTCTGAAAATGCAACGTTATTTGAACACAGCCAACTCACTGACTTACATATCAGCTATGGCTACTGCGTGACAGAAAGTCACACAGAGACCCCGTGGCCTGCAAAGCTGAGAGTATCTAGCCAACTGCCTGCCCTAGATGAAAATGATAATCAACAAATACCACGTGTGGCCCTTGTTTGGCTTATGATTCACACAAACCAACAGTAAAAAGTACATTTCTCTTAGTGACAGCCTGTCTCAAAATAAAAAATAAAAAGAACTAGGGATGTTGCTCCGTGACTGAGTGCCCCAAGGTTCAAACCCCAGTACCAAAAAAAGAAAAAAAGCATTTTTGAGGCATTCAGGGAAATCTCTCTATGAACTAGGTTTAGAAAACATTAAGGAATTATTGTCAATTTCATTAGGTGGTAATGTTATTATGGTTTTACAAGAAAATGTCCATTTTTTCAACACCCATAAATCAAAGGCATTTCTGTATATCAGTGACAAATATTCTGAAAGAGAAACAATGAAATTATCCCATTTACAATAGCCTCAAAAAAAAAAAATCTTGGGAATCAGCTTAATGAAATAAGTAAAAGACCTGTACAGTGAAAACTATAGAACACTAAAGAAAGAAATTAAAGAAGACCTTAGAAGATGGAAAGATCTACCTTGCTCTTGGATAGGCAGAATTAATATTATCAAAATGACTATACTACCAAAAGCATTATACAGATTTTATGCAATTCCAATCAAAATTCCAATGACATTCCTCATAGAAATAGAAAAAGCAATCATGAAAAATTCATTTGGGAAAATAAGAGACCCAGAAAAGCTAAAGCAATCCTTAGCAGAAAGAGTGAAGCAGGTGGCATCATGACACCAGAACTTAAACTATACTACAGAGCAATAGTAACAAAAACAGTGTGGTATTGGCACCAAAATAGAATTGTAAACCAATGTTACAGAATAGAGGACACAGAGACAAACCTACATAAATACAGTTATCTTATATTAGACAAAGGCACCAAAAACATATATTGGAGAAAGGATAGCCTCTTCAACAAATGGTACCAGGAAAACTGGAAATCCATATGCAACAAAATGAAATTAAACCCCTCTCTCTCACCTTGCACGAAACTCAACTCAAAGTGATCAAGGACCTAGGAACTAAACCAGAGACCCTGCAGCTAGTAGAAGAAAACGTAGGCCCAAATCTCCCATCATGTTGGATTAGGTCCAAACTTCCTTAATAAGATTCCTGTAGTGCAAGAATTGAAACCAAGACTCAATAAATGGGATGGATTCAAACTAAAAAGCTTCTTCTCAGCAAAAGAAGCAATCAGTGAGGTAAATACAAGGCCTACAGAATGGGAGCAAATTTTTACCACATGCACATCAGATAGAGTACTAATCTCTAGGATATATAAAGCACTCAAAAAACTTAACACCAAAACAAACAAACAAACAACAACAAAACAAAAAACACACACACACACACACACACACAACCCAATCAATAAATGAGCCAAGGAACTGAACAGATACTTCTCAAAAAGATGATATACAATCAACAAATATATGAAAAAAATATTCAACATCTCTATAAATTAGAGAAATGCAAATCAAAACTACTCTAAGATTTCATCTCACTCCAGTCAGAACGGCAGCTATTAAGAATACAAACAACAACAAGCATTGGTGAGGATGTGGGGAAAAGGGCACACTCTTACATTGCTTGTGGGCCTGCAAATTGGTGCAACCAATCTGTAAGGAGTATGGAGATTCCTTGGAACACTGGGAATGGAACCACCATTCGATTCAACTATCCATTTCCTTGGTTTATACACAAAGGACTTTAAAACAGCATACTACAGGGACACAGCCATATCAATGTTTATAGCAGCACAATTTACAATAGCTAAATTGTGGATCCAATCTAGATACCCTTCAGTAGATGAATGGATAAAGAAAATGTGGTATATATACACATTGGAATATTACTCAGCATTAAAAGAGAATAAAATCACGGCATTTAGAGGTAAATGGATAGAGTTAGAGAAAATAATGCTGAATGAAGTAAGCCAATCCTACAAAACCAGATGCTGAATGTCTTCTCTGATATAAGGCTGATTCATAATGGGGATGGGGGGGGCATGGGAGGAACAGATGAACTTTAGATAGGGCATAGGGGAGGGAGGGGAAGGGCCCCTAGGGGGCATGGGGGTAGGAACGATGGTGGAATGAGATGAACATCATTACCCTAAGTACATGTATGAAAACACAAAAAAATAAAAATTTAAAAAGTCAAGAGGTATACTTTGTTCAGGAACAACTCTCTGGAAACTTCTCTGGGCTCCCCAATAAAACTGGAGTGCAGGAGAGGCACACTGTCCCTCTCCTCCTTGAGAACCCACTTTCTCCCTTGAGAGTGTCCCCTTTTCTTTTTCCTATCCTCTGAACAACAAAAACAACAACAAAGAAAATGTCCATTTTTTGAAGGTGGATACGGAACTATTTAGAGGGGAACTGTTATGTTGTCTGGGATAAACCACTTTAAGTTGCTTCACCCAAAAAAAAAAAAAAAAAAAGAAGAAGAATTATGTGATCTATTTGACAGGTATATGGAAATTATACTATTCCCTGTGCTTCTATGTTTGCTTACATTTTTCTTAAAAAAAAGAAAGGAAGACATCAGAACCTTGAGTAAAAATGAGCTGATCACCAGAGAGCTTTTTCCCCAGGCACCTGTCTGACCAGTTCTCCCCACACTGGGGGCAACCTGGCTGAACTCTTCACTAGTCTCATTTTAAGCATTTTATCTTTGCTCATGGTGTCAACCTCCAGGAATGCCACTTTCCTACAAGAATTCACTCTCTACTCAAGGTCTGGGCCTGGCGTGACCTTCCCTGTTGTCCTCCTGTGTGTGTTCCTCTCCACTCCAACAGCACACTGGATGCCACACAAACTAGAGACTTCCCATCGCTGGGTCCCTTCTGGAAAGCCATTTGAGGGGGTCCACCAATACTACACAGAATAACCACAGCCTGCAGCCTTCTGGGTCCAGGGACTAAACAAGGCTGCCTTGCTCTGAGCAGTTTCACTGACCATAGAGTCCTTCAGCTAAGCAATGAATTCCTGGAACCGAGATGCCGGGTGGTCACGCTTAACTGAAGCTCTCCAAATAAAGTCTTCAGTAGCCAAGGTTTACCACCTTTCAAGGACTGCAAATGCTGACAGCTGGAACTGAGAGATCTTAGGAGGTAAACTAAAAAGAAAAATAAACCGATAAAAAAATAAAAATAAAAAAAATAGTTTCTACCCCTGTTTTGTTCACATATTGCTACCTCCTGCCAGCATCACAGTGAATAATCACCTTCTCCAGGACTAGTGTTAGTAGTTAGGTTTCTAGTTGGTAAGGTCAACTAGTATAAAATATTTCCATACAAAAATCCACCAGTTAGAATTTAACTTTGCAAACTCAGCTTTTAAAAGATAAATGCTGTGCACTGAGGAAGAGAGGTTTGCTTATTCAAAAACTTATGGCTTCTTCTGGGAGCTGTTTCAGAAAAAAAGGAGTCCAAACTGCAGGGTTCTCCATAGTGGCACGTCATTACATTGAATGGGGCCAGGGAAGTCTTCATTCCAAGAAAATGGACAAAAGCCTGTGTACTGTGCTTAAACCCCACACTTTATATAGGTCAATCCAATTAATTCAGAGATATGCTTTAGTTTTTATTTCGTGATTCCCCCCCCCAACCCCGGGGCAATGAATAACCGACTCTAAACAAGAAAACGAAAGAAAAAAACATAGTCACAATTCTAGTGCCTCATCTTATCACTTCAATGCTGAGACACTGAACTCAACCCCAGCAGCAAGCTGTGTTCAAAAGACGCCTCTGCTGGGTTCTGAGCGAGCCGGTGGCGTTACCCTGGCCAACAGAGAAGCCGCAACCATGACCGCACTAGAAAGCCAGGAAGAGGATCTCTCCCAAGTCCAGATGTCCCTCGAGTGGCTCCAGGAAACCTAAGAGCGAAGCGCGCAAGGCCAGAAGTTTTTATTTTTCTTCTGCAGGCTTTGGTGTCCTTCAAAACAGCATCTCTAAAATCAAAAGCTGGATTTCTGAAATCGTCCCTGCTTCGATCCTGCCAAAGCGGCCTTGGGGGCGGGTGGCCGTTCACGGGGACGCGGCGCCCACCTGGGCCTGCGGCGGTTTCCGGCTCC
>NW_025999932.1:10280030-10347835 GCF_001458135.2 Marmota marmota marmota | reverse complement strand
TATATATATATATATATATATATATATATATATATATATAAATAATATATTGCTAATCGCAGTATCCCCCTAATCATTTCCTGCCCCTTCTACTTTTTCATCTATGTCAATTGCTCAAAATTGCTTTATAATCTGATTTTTTATTCAGACATTTCCAACAATGCTGGTGTGGTTCTATTTTGAATGGATATGCAATTCCAAAAGAAATCAAAGATCAGATGCATACAGCACTAAGTTTTATAGAGTTCTTTCTTGTCTTGGGCAACTCAATTAAATTGAGATGTATTAAAAACCTTGTCTAGCATATAGTTTTTAGCGAGTTAATATTTTAAAGAGTAGCGTAATGCTGTTTTTTAGAAGGGGAGTAATGCTTCTATCCTCTCCTTCTCAGATGATCCTGTCAGCCTAGGAAAATCAGGAAGACAGGTGAATTGATAATCCCTCCAATTAAGGAAAATTAAAAATGATCAGTGATAAGTTGCATTGATTTCCAGAAAAGGCTGGGAAAGCTGGATCTAACATAGATTGAGCTCTGTGGGATGAAATCTTCATTTTAACTATCAAATGTTTTTTTTTCTTTTTTTTAAATTTTTTTTTATTGGTTGTTCAAAACATTACAAAGTTGTTCTGCTGGATCAAATCCAGGGCCTTGTGCATGGTAGGCAAGCTTTCTACCACTGAGCTACATCTCCAGTCCAATAACATGATTTTAAATAGTCACTTTGGAGTGTGCTTTCAGTCTAAGCAGCACCTGGGTCTTGAAGGCCACACACCTTTCCTACCGTGTTAGCAATTCTGGGGCTGAGGCACAGGGCAGGGCATTTTTATTGGTGATGACGACAGAGGTTCAAGCTTGAGAACCATGGTCTACTAAGGACCTACTGTGCTTCTCATACTTTAATGTGCGTGAGAAGCAACCGAGGACCTTGTTTGAACATGCAGATTCTGGCTTTGCTAGCCAAAAGTAGGATCTAAAATTGCAGATTGAAAGCACTTGGTGAGGATTTACTTGTCTATGTGAGCAGTAAAGGCAAGCGTAGGGGCACTCCTCATTAAAAAAAAAAAAAAAAGTCAAAATTTCCCAAGGGATTGGTTTGCTGAGTGTAGGTAAGGCCTTGGCTTGTCAGTTTAGCATTGGTGGATTACTCAGGAGCTCTTGGCAAGATGACTCTGGTGGATTGTAGGACCAGTTGACTCCTCCAGTCTGTGAGGTTGTGTCTAGCAGCAAAGGTTAGCTCTCCATTGGACTGTTTTTCTGCTCATTCTGGTCCATTTGTTTTACCATTTTACCACCTCCCATGCCCTTCAACAAAGGGTCACACAACTAACAAAACTCCATGCATATGAATTGAATTAAGATGGATCCATACCTTCTGAATTAAAAAGTTTGTGGAGGGGACTTACTGTAAATGTGGCTGTTGAACTGATGACAAGATTTTAAGCTTTTACAATTAAAAATGTGTACACATTCTATGTAACATCCAATAATTAAATATTTGGCAAATGTCATTAAGCAGAATGTACAATGGTACTGGTGGTAAATATTCATGATAAAAAGAATATATGAATGTATGTATACATAATGTGTTTACTTGAACACACGCAAACAACTTAATGAAATAATCATTTTTAAAATTCTAAATTGTATCTAAGTTACCATTTATCCTGAAATAAAGCAATGAATGTTCTGTGCTGCAAATTAGAATTAGATTATTTGGCTGACATATAAGTGTTAGTTGTAACTTTTTAAACATGTGAACCTTAGTCCATGTCACCTCTTCCAAGATCTATATTAGAACATAGTTTTCATATCCACTACTCCATTAATAGAGTGGCATATTTCTTGAACTTGGTATTGTTTAAAAATGACTTTTCTGGCTGTTTCAGGACTATTAATTTTCTCTCCCATTATCTTGCAAATTCCTCGTGTCACTGACTTCTTTTTATGACTACAGAATGTTTAATGATAGTTCTCTACACATAGCTGGTTTCCGCAAATACTCCTGGAATATCAGATTGTATTTCCGAGTTTTTAACTCATTTAATCTTTATTAGTGAGCATGGTATTTTGATCATTTGAGAGTCATAATTATAGAAATCCAGTGGCTTCTGGAAAATGTGGGAATTGTTATTGGGAAAGAAATAATTCTTTATTTTTTCTAAAATTATTGGATAAGTACTGAAAGCACAGCCTCTGTGTCCTAAAAATGGCCAAGCTACCCACCTACACCACTCACAAGGGTGTTCCCCACACCTTTAATTCTTTTTTTAGTGTTTTTTGAACTTATATAAAAAGCAATGTCTGTCAGAAAAGAAGGTTCATAAAGTATAACCATTATATCTGGCTTCATTTATCCTGAGGCAGCTATAGAGTGAGTTAGATCCTCCTTATCTGTAGAGAGAGGGGTCCCACTTCTGCCATGACAGTGAGGAGCTCTGTGGATGGACTCTTCAGATAAACTGGTGCAAATATATACATATTTTTAAATTTAATGTATCTGGAAATTGTCCAAAGGGCATACATCAAGTGAAGAAACGTTTATTTAACAAAGTCTATGAAAACTCAAACAAACAAAACAAACTCTATGCATATTTTCAAAACTCTACAAACAGTTCCTTTATCAAGTCCAAGACTTTAAACTAGAAAATGTCTTTAACCAGAATTTTCTTGTTTGACCATCTCTATTACCTAAACATGAGCAAGCAATTGACAAGCTCTATTGTTCTAGTCTGCTTCATGCTGTTACAATAGAATACCTGATACTGGGTAATTTATAAAGAGCAGGAATTGATTGCTCACAGTTCTGGGGGCAGGAAGTCCAAGATGGAGGTGATGGTGGGTTTGGTGTCTGGTGAATGCCAGTTCTGCCTGGAATGTGTAGTCTTCATAGGGGCAGGATATGGTTTCTCCCATGGCAGAAGAGAGGAAGAACAAAGAACCCACTTGCACAAGCTCCTTAATAGAGGCACTAAAACCACCCATGAGGGTGGAGCCCTCATGACCTAATCACTTCTCAAAGCCTCATTTCTCAGTACCATGGCATCGGCAGTTGAATTTCAACATGAGTTTGGGAGGGACGAGCAGACCAAAGAATAGGTTTTCCAGATCTGGATAGAATAAAGTAGAGGCCTAATTTATATCTGACTGCACACTCTACTACTTAATATTAAGCAGGAGGCTGGCCTCATCTCACTATTATTCCTCCTGCATGCCTCTAGCCTTCAAATACGGCACAATATGTGGGAAAATACCTTTGCATCTCTTGAAACGATAGTTATCATGTGAAGTAAACAAAGGAAGTAAAAGGCCAGGTAAGGAGCTTGAAGCTAAGCTGAATAACACTGTGAAAATCCACTGAAATACTATCAAATTATTTTAGTGATTCATGAAAAAAAAATTATTTGGGGTCTTAAATATTCTACAGCTTGATTCTAACCCACCATGTGTATTTGTAGGGTCCTCAAACCAAGAAGGAATTTTATACTTCTAAATGCTTGAAAATAAATCAAAACCAAAATAATATTGATGCAATTCAGAGTTCAGTGTCTAAAACACACTCACAGCATTTGGTTGTATACTCTCTATGGCTGATTTTGTTGTTGTTTGTGGTACTGGGGATTGAACCCAGGGCTGCTCTACCACGGGCCACATCCCAGCCCTTTTTAATTTTTGATACAGGCTCTCATTAAGTTGCTTCAGCTGGCCTTGGATTTTTGATTCTCCTGTCTGTGCCTCCCAAATCTCTGGGATTACAGGCATGTGCCACCATGCCTATCACTATGGCTGCTTTCAGCCACGGAGACCATCTGGTCTGAATTGTCTTTATTATCTGCCCTTTTACAGAAAAATGTTTGCCTACTCTACAAACTTTGTCTCTTACTCCAGCCTCTCTAATACCTGCTTCTTCTTTCTGTGGTAGTGAATTAATGGGTCTTTCCTCCACAGAACTGAGTTTCATGAGCCCAGGTCTACATCCTTGTGCACATGTACCAAGTACTTCACACCGCAGTGTGCACAACTGCAAAAGTAATTGCAATTTACTTTTAGATCATTCCCTCTATTTCATCATGAGGAACTAAACAAAAAGACTCCACAGTTTTCAACTGAGGTTCATTAATGAGGCTAATTTAGAATCTGAGAATGAAGAAGTAAAACTCTGTCCTTATACACATCAGGCTGTGACAATCCAGATTGGGACAGCTGCAGAGCCGTAAAAATAAATGTAGCATATATTCTATATACTATATACATACATATTCAATATACTATATACCTCCACTTCTAACCTTTCCTGTAAAAATTAGCTGTTAAATTTGAAGGCGGCAGGATTATTATTTTCTTTCTTTTCAATCTGTCAAGTTACTTTACTTGGTACAAGTCTCACTGCTAAACAATTTCCATGGCAAAGAAATTAATGAGCGAAGAAAACCAATCTCATGAAGCTAAGTTTGCTCACATTAAATTCAATCCTGGTATTTCTGTAAATAATGTTTTAAAGATGATGTGGGATGCTGCGGGTTTGGTTTTGTTTTGACTTTGAATAAGGCCTTGACCTTTTCTCCACAAAAGATATGCAACATCTTTCCCAAGAAGTAGATGATATTTTCTGAGCAGTTGTGGTTGAAATGGTTCATTCTTGCCCATCATTTATAGTTTCAGGAATAAGAAGCAAAGACTGGAGTAAAGCACTATCTGAGATTATTTCATTAGCCTTGGGAATAAACCTCTAATCATGAATAAGGGAATAATTGGAAGAATTCTTAGAAGAAATAACCTGACCAGCCAAATATGCCACCCACTATGATCAAAGCTAATTACACTGCAAAGAGCCACCGACATCCGGGTCCTCTCTCTAACCCTGTAGTTTTGCTGCCATTGTTCTTGAAACTGGAATCAAGTAATTGGGCCTTGCCACCCAAACAGTGACTTTTTAAAGACTTTTCAAGGAAATAATGCTACTCCAGTGGCTAGAGTAGACTTTACAAAATGAAATGAATCTTGGTCTCCTGGTGGGTGGTGGATTGATAGGACTGGGTGGACACCAGGGTGTCTTCTCACGACATCCTTTGACAGCTTTGTGAGTATTATCACTCCCACTCTACCTATGATATAGCTCTGGGAGGCAAGTAACTCAAAGGCATCCTGCCAATAAACAAGGGTGCCAAGACTTGAAACTACATCCTGCTGAACTGAAGCCCTGAGCTCTTTTCTTTTTATTGGCACATATTATTTGTGCAGAATGGTGTCTTTCATCATGTATATAAAAGCAGAGTTCGACCAGTTGCACCCCCAGCACCTCCCTGTCCTCTCCTCCTCCCTCCCAAGGTCCTCTTCCCTCTACTTCCATGACACACCTTTCCCCCTCTCGCTTCAGCATGTGATACTTTTCTGAGTCTGACTCAAAATTATGGTTTCCAGTTCCATTAATTTTCCTGAAAAAAAAAAACAACACAATTTAACAAAACAAAACAAAAACAAAGCCCCAGAACAACAACAACAACCACCACCAAAACAACCCTGTGATCTGTGATCTTTAACATGATGGCTAAACAGGGAAACAGGTAGTATACGCTGTAATGTGTGTTACCAGGCCTAGTCATTTCCTGTAGTTGAACCTCTTTTAAAAGTACTAGTTCCATTAAATAACCCTACATGTTATTTAATGAAACTCGACGCGCTGTCTATGAAGACCTTTCATACACGTGATCAGTCAGATACTTAATTCTGCATTGCATAATATACGAAAGGCGAGGGGGAATTACTTCCCCTTTTCAAATGAGGAAAGGAGATAAGATGGCTTGACGTTGGTCTTTCGATTGGCATGTGACCTGTCTCAGCCCAAAGACCACTGGGTACAGAGCTGTAGTTGGATGAAGTCTGGCTTATGGGCTTGTGGCAAGGAATGAATCCACCCAGAGGAAGCCTGGGATGTGTCAGCAAAGACACGGCTGGGAGGTTTGGGGACAGGGAAGAGTTTAGGTGAAACTGAAGGGGAAACTGTTGTGACAGGCTGAGGTGGCAAGGCTGCACACTGAGGGTCCTCATCAGGTCTGGTCCACGGATCAGGTGCAAGGCCCTACATCTCTGGAGATGTGGACCAGCGCATCCAGAAACCTGCCCACACACTCTCACCTGCTGGGAATTGGGGGCTGTTTCCAACACACATGGGGAGCTCATTCTTACTGATTTCAAATAGCCACGTTTCTGATCGTGAGCAAGAAAGCAGCATGCACCCCAAGAAGGGGGTTGTTTGACCTGTTACCACATCAGTATGTCCTTGGGAGAAGTGTGGCTTCCTGTTCCCTCTGCAGCCGTCCCAATCTGGACTGTCACAGCCTGATGTGTATAAGTCAGAGTTTTACTTCTTCGTTCTCAGGTGCTTTTTACCTTCTCAGATCATTTCAGGACTAGAAACCTTCAAAATATCTTAGAGGGTTGGAATTTCAAACATTGGTACATTTCACAACCAATTTTTATGGGGATTTATGTAAGTGTGCAAAGCAGCTCACTTACAACCTTTTTCAGGGACTTCTCTACTTCATTTTTAAGAAACGCATTTTATCAAGAAATTTGTAATGTTTTGAACAACCCACAATAAAAAATTAAAAAAAAAAAAAGAAACGCATTTTAAGCATCTAAGCATGTTTGAAAGCCCACTGGTTTAGATTAACCTTCTCATTTTGTAGTGGAGAGATTAACGAAGCAATAGCAACCTCCTCTATTTTTATGAGAAAACTAAGGCCTGGAGTTTTTAACCTGACTCATCTCAGGTTCCAGGTCACTAATGGCAGGATTGGACTCATTTGTACCTGATAGAATTGTTGATGCTCAAAAGCACATGACTTCTTCAGCTGGGCATGGGGGCATACGCCTGTATCCCAGCGGCTCAGGAGGCTGAAGCAGGAGGATCACAAGCTCAGTGGCCATGCAGGCACAACTGGACTCAGATCCAAAGCTTCGGGAAAGCATACTTCCAGAAGTTAGTACACAAGAAGGCTCTCGGCTCTCAAAAATGCAATTTGGATTGTGATTCCAGGGAGGTAAACGGTGGGGAGGCACATAATACGTGAAAACCAGCAAGTTCACTGTTTCAGTTAGTTTTTTCATCACTGTGACCAACATACCCCAAAAGAACTCCTTAGAGGAGGAAAATCTTACGTGAGGCTCACAGTTTCACAGGTCTCAGTCCATAGATGGCCAGCTTTATTGCTCTGGGTCCAAGATGAGGCAGAGGTGAGCTGCTCCCTGCGTGGCAGCAAGAGGGGCCTGCAGGGAAGATGCAGTCTTCCTGGGCACGTCCCTAGGGACCTGCCTCCTCTAGCCACACTCCACCTGCCTACAGTGACCACCCAGTCAGTCCATCAAACTAGGGTGGACTGGTTAGGTTACAACTCTCATAATCCAATCATTTCACCTCTGAATAGTTCTGCATTAACAGGCGCTTTGGGGAGGATGGACATATATCCAAAACATAACATTCACCATTAAACAGAGATATTCAAAAGTTGTACCCAAAAGACAAAAATATGACTTACTCCAAGAAAACATGAAAGGGGTTATTTTGCAAGAATGGTGTCAGGAAATATAAGTGGAGGTCCTTCCTTGTATCTTTCCCTCTCTTCTTCTTCCTCCCTTCCTGTTGCTGCCAATCCCAGACTGTATATCAGTTCATATCTACTGACCTGGTATGCATTGCTACTTAAAAATATAAGTATATAAAAATACATGTATTCTTATATCATCATAGTACCATTATTACAACAAATTCAACTATTGAGGGGTCCAAGAATGTCATTTTGTAGTTTTTAAATTTAAAATTAGTAATCAAATAAGGCCCATTTTTTTTTAGATGCAGGTGGAACTACTTACTTTGGGAAGGACCCATCTTGGGTGCCCCTGGGTACTGTGGGTGGCACCACAGTGTGGACATGAGAATCTGGGAGTCCCACTCTCACTGCTGCTACCGTTGGTCAGTGGGCTCACCTGGTGACAGCCTGATCCTCCCGTGCAAAGTTCCCCAGCAGCCTTTCACCTGATGGTTTCATTCATCGCTGATCTTTGCCGGAATCAGTTCATTTGAGACAAAAACAAAAACAAAACAAAACAAACCCCAAACAACAACAACAAATTATGATTTTCTAATTGCTGTTCTTTCAACATTAATTAATTTTAATTAATACATGAAAAAGAATCTTCCTCATAAGTCATGGCTCTTTGCTAATCCCGTGATCTGACAGGCAGGCCAAATCCAGTTTCCAGAAAGGCATCTGAGGAGTCCACTTTGGAAAGCTTTAGTGACAATGATGATGACCTGTAGGTATTCAATAATTAAAAAAAAAATTAATTCAATTGCAATCATTAGATGTAACAAATGTTCATTTTGAAAACGTGAATTAAATGAATTCAATCATAATTGTTAAATGCGACAAATGTTCACAAATATTCATTTTGAAAATGTGAATTAAATTACTGGGTAGGTACCGCATACACACTTCCTAGTGCATTCTGGAGAAGCACTGCCCGTTAGAAATGGAAAGTGAACTGCAAGTGCAAACCCACAGGTGCCGTTTAAATTTATTAGCCATGTTCAAAAGTAAAAAGAAACAGGGGGAATTAATTCCCATAATATATTTTCTTTAACCCAATATAATTTTACCTGTTTCCTTGGAGGATCCCCCTCAAATGCCAAGGTCTGCGATGTTCCAGTCCCTTATATAAAATGGCATAGGGAATGTGTGTAGGTCATATGCACATATTATGCTGTTTTATATAAGGGACTGGAACATCTGTAAACCTTGTAACATGCTGTAACATCTAATACAACACACATGCTGTGTAAGTTGTGGCTGTACTGTGTTGTTTAGGGAAAAATGGCAAGGAAAAAAGTCTGTACACGTTCAGCACAGATACAATTACTTTCAAATATTTTCTCTTCAACTCGATTGAATCTGAGAATTCAGAATCTATGGATATGGAAGACTAGCTGTATATCTAAAATATTGTAATTTTGACATGTAAACAATGTAAAAATGATTGAGGTAGGTTATTTAAAATTTTTTTTTTTTAGTTGTAGATGGACACAATACTCTTGTTTATTCATTTTTATGTCATGCTGAGGATTGAACCCAATGCCTCAACCTGTGCTAGGCAGGCGCTCCACCGCTGAGCCCCAGCCCCAGCTAGGTCATGTTTTTTTTATGCCAAGTGTTCAAACTCCAGCACGTATATTATGTGTATAGCACATCCCACTTTGGACTGGCCACATTACATGTACCCAATAGCTGGACTTGTGTCCAGTGGCTTCCTTATTGTCAGTGCAACTGTAGACATGCAGTTATTATATTGTCTTTTTTTTTAAAAAAAAAAAGAGAGAGAGAATTTTTTAATATTTATTTTTTAGTTTTCGGCGGACACATCATCTTTGTTTGTATGTGGTGCTGAGGATCGAACCCGGGCCGCACGCATGCCAGGCGAGCGTGCTATCGCTTGAGCCACATCCCCAGCCCCTATTATATTGTCTTTACATCAACCTTGCAAGATAAGCACTATGACCTGCATTTTTTTTTTTTTTTAATTTGAAGAAACAGTCTCAGAAAGGTTGACATCTTGTAGCATGACTGCTGAATGCTCCAAATGGGGCTTGGCCAACTGAATGAATGACCAGGAGTCCACTTCTACTCCCATGGGACCTTGTTAACATACAGCAGTAACTTTGTCCCCCTTTTGTAGGGATGATCTCCCCCCAGTTTTGGGTCCCATTCCTTCCTTTCTTTTCTAGACCCTCCTCTCTCTGGTTCATAGGCAGCTTCTCAAAGGCTTCTCTCAATCTGCACTGAGCTGACGCTGGCACCTCTCATTCCCTCCCAGCCTACCTATCATCAATTGACTTCTAGGCATTTCTCTCATCAGTCCATTTCTCCAACTCACTGCCACCTTGCTGCACCAAGCCACCTTCATCCGGACACTGCACACTTGGAATAGTCTAATTTCTTCCCCATCAGCAGCCAAAGTGATCTTGTCACAACATAAATTGAACTGTGTCTCTTCCTGCTTTGAATCCTTCAATGCTTTAAGATGAAGATTCTCTGGTCTGGGGACACTGGCACAAACTGGCTCTTGTCACTCTATCATATGCCCCTCTCCCTCCTGCTTGGATTTTGTACCCACTTTCTCACCAGGGGCCTTTGTGCATGCTGTTTCTTCTGCATAGTTAGGTTTCCTAACCTTGGGCGTGCTGTTTTGGGGTATATAATTCTTTGTTGAAGAGGAGTTGTCTGGTAATCGGTAGGAGGTATAGTATGCCTCCCCCACCCGATCAGTTTTAACAAGATATCTCCAGGCATTGCCAAATGTCCCCTGGAGGGCAAAATCTCCTGATTGAGAACAGCTGGCCTAGAGTGACTTTCTTCCTCTATCAAATCTCAGTTCAGAAGTCACCATCCTATGAAACCCTTTCCTGACTGCAGGTTAGATCAGGCCTTTCTCTTCATAGGACTACATAATAATTCTTTATCAGCATCCACCCCATTCTCTTAACTTGGGTAGCTCTGTATATCGTATCCATTTCCATTCATCTTTGTATCCACAGGTTCAAGAAGTCTCTGGCACATAGTAGGCACCTACTATTTAATGCATGAATGAGGGAATAAATGTATTTAAGGGCAGATCTATTTGCTCCAAACACAGATACTCTTTCAAAAATCTAGACTACCATTTATAAAGGATCTGCTGGGCCAAGAGATTCCCAGCTTATTGAGGGAGATCTTACTATCTCCACTTTGAAGATGAGAAATGACCTTGAGCAATGCGAAGTGAACTGCCCGTGACAGACAGCCGAGGCCCAAGTCTGGGTTTTGTGACTGCGACTTCCATTGCTCTGAGGTGGGGCCTGTTCTGTGTATTTTAAGTCAGTAATTTGAAATAAAATACAAAGAACATGCTCATGAAATGTCACAGACTCAGAACCCCTGTCAAGGCATGGTCGGCTCTTTGTAACAGGATGAATCTGAAAGAATTTAAGCTTCCGTATGCACCAAAACAAATTTGAACGAGTGAAGACCCAAACTACCTTCCAGACTGGGTGATACCTGCTACTAAGGAGGGGAAGGGTGACAACTAATTTCCCCATATTTGGTTTGATGCTGTCACTCCCTCCCCCCATTGTCATAAGAAATCAGAAGAGCACTGGAGCCAGGTGCAGTGGTGTATGCCTGAAATCCCAGCGGCTCGGGAGGCTGAGGCAGGAGGACTGTGAGTTCAAAGCCAGCCTCAGCAAAAGCAAGGCACTAAGCAACTCAGTGAGACCCTGTCTCTAAATAAAATAGAAAAACAGGGCTGGGGATGTGGCTCAGTGGTTGAGTGCCCCTGAATTCAATCCCCAGAACCACCCCCCCCCAAAAAAAAAAAAAAAAAAAAAAAAAAAACAAAGAGGAGAACTGGGAGGTAGCCTTCCACTTCAGTCTTGCTAGGAAGGAAACCCAAGATCCAAAGGCAGTGGCTGCTTAAGATGGGAAGAGAAGGAAAGAGAGCCTTCATGGTTCACTTCCAAACTCTGCAGATAAAAGACTTCCTGGAATGTCAATCAAACAAATGACTGTTTTCTCTGGATAGAAAATGGCTGCAGTGGGAACCGGAGAGACCAAGCGGGGAGAGCTCAGGGTTCATCTGGTAGGCAGGGTCCAGGTTTGCACGTCTCAATTTGACACTAGTTTTAGTGTCAGGGGAAAAAAGGTGCTGCAGGGGTTTTTATAAGAAATACTTTTTCTTTATTCTTGAAGGATAAGTACCCCACCCCAAAAGGGGAGAAATTTGCTTTAAAAAACCCCCACAGTATATACCAGATCTATCCTCTGCCAAGCTAAGCACTATAGGAACATAAATAATGAGGCAGCCCCTGCTCCTAGGAGATCTGTGAATTGTTGTTGTTTGGGGTCCATTTAAGAAATGTCAAAATAGCACTTTTCTGATGTATCTCGACAACCATAAGTTATAATTACACAGATCTGTCCTCAAAAAAAGTGAGTGCAGAAAATCAAATTCACCTCATTGTGGTTCTATGCCACCCATTCTCTGAACCTGAATAACTTTATAATGCAATTGTATAAAATGGGCCCTAAAATCAAATAGAAGACACGTTATAAAAGATAAATTGGTCACTTTGATTCCATTGTAAGGGAAAGGAGGACACAAAATCCACAAACGTGAAAACCATCTATCAAGAAGGCAATATGACATTTTAATGCCAGTGTGTGTAATAGTTTTACTGCATAAGAAATAACAGAGACTGAATGAACCATTAGATTGACAGCAAACAAACAACTGAACATGATTATTCTGATCAAATAAAAATTGGAAAAAATCCCCCCAAATCTTAAAGTCCCCAAATATGACTCCTTTTGCTTTTTCTGGATAGAATAAGGATTGCAGTTCTATTACACAAAATGGATAACTGCTTTACGCTGAAACACATAAAACCCTATGTATACACACGGGTAGTCCTGTCAACACTGGAATTAACAGGAACAGGATGGTAGGCTGCCTGCTCTTATCTATAGCATGGCTGGAATTGCCTATCAATAGTGACAGTTCATGGAGACTATTACATGATCTCTTAGGTACTGAAATTGCACATACTGGAGAATACAAAATATATTGCAGGAGTCCATTTCTGTCTATGGAGGAAAAAGTATATAAATATACTAGGTGTCAAAATTTTTCATTCTTCTTTCAATTATTTGCCCTGTCTAACACATAAAAATACAAATAAATATTTCCTTACAAAGAAAGTTCATGATACATTGTTATAAAATAAGAGGTAAAAGACAAAAAACAAATCCCAAACTCTTTAATATACGGCCATTAAATAAAAATGCTAATATACAGACACATTTGATGTTCATATAAACTGTAGGAGTCCATCATTTCTTGGTTACAACTGAGGTTTCATAGTGCTAGTCCATACACAAGGCTCACAGCTCAAATGCAGACTTAATATTGGGAAAAGTTACTTGAGATAATTTTTTCTGTTTTTTGTTTACTTAGAAAAGATTTCATTTTGGGGAGTCTAGAATTCCATTGGAGTTGCCTGAAAAAATACAATTTTGATGCAAAAACCCTATCAAGCATTCAAGAGTATATTGCTGGTGCTGTAATCTTTTTGCATGTCTTTGTTTTAATAGAAAAAAATAACAGTAAAATAAACAACGTGTCCAAGAATTTCAAATGGTTAAACAAGCATATTATGTTAATGATATGCCTCGTGCACACACACACAAGACGAATGCAAGAGGTCAGACATCCTTTCTCTGCATTTGTTCCAACTTTCTTCTCAAAAGGCCATAATTCTCCTTGGTGCCTGCTGCTGCGGGGTCAAGCTGCAAGGAGATTTCATAGTGTTTCTTGGCCAAGTTGAGATGTCCCCAACGATGATAAAGCACAGCTGAAATAGCAGGAGATGAATTTCATTGGAAATGCTTCTGAATAACTTGCATGATTCCCAACCACTTGTGCAAAGAACTATTCCAGGGCATTTGCAAACAGTTTTTGAAAATCATTGCTTAAAAAAAAATATTGTTTGTACTGAACATTCTATTGTAATCATACTCCCTGGGGATGGTCCACTTAACCTCTGCCAGTTTTCTGTAGGGCTTTTCCTATCATTATATGGGATACATCTGCCTACAGCAACATCATTACATAAAGACATAAAAAGAAAAGTGCATTAAGTGTCTTAAAGCTGCCATAAAATTTCCAGGACCCAGGCCAGATAGAGTGGGGCTCTCAGCACTATTTAGAATTCTGGCCACACAGAAGTCCAGCCTTTTATTTTATTTATAAAGAAAGAGAAGTCAACTGTTTATTTAAAGTAATGATTTTTCCCACATCTTTTGGTAGTAAAAGATTGTGTGTCCTAGCTGGAAGTAAGGGTTCTAATAGCAAGATTTGACCATATAATGATTGTCACAATAAACCTAATTTTTAGGATAAACCTGATTGTTACAATTATGTAAATAAACTAAACTTGCAATGTGGGAAGAAAAACTAAGATGCTTCATGACGTTTATGATAAGTAGCTTCAGAAAAACACCTTTGCATGACTGAGCTTTCTGAGCTGTATGGTAGGCTCTGAAAACTCCAACTTTGGAGATGTCAGAATGGAAGAAAGGAATTCTGGGGAATAAATAACTACCAGTACATTTTTGGCCACAGCATAAGGGAACACAAGCAGAGGAAACAGGGCTGGAAGGGGGAAGATCCACTCTGGAAGAAGGGAACAGGAGGTGTGTTCCCTAAGAAGCTTCTGAAGTACCTCTCGGGTTAACATTGTAGGTTCCTTTAAACAGAAGGAAGATCCGAGTTCTCGTAAGAAGGCAATAAACTTGGTGGGCAATTTTGGGGGTTGTCTTGGTTATGCAATTACAATTTGCAAATAAGGCTGTCTTTGAAATGTCATAATAAAACCAAATTTTAAAACCAGATTATGAAGGACAATACAGACTAGCTTTGGAAAAAACCATTCTCCTAACAATGACTTTATAGAAATATGCCCATTTCATTTTAATTATATAGCATTTCAATACAATCCAATTTGAAAAGTTTCCTTACCCAAATTACCATGGTAACTTGCAACATTCGGATTTGCTTTAATTGCCTTGAGGAATAAAGCTTCAGATTCCTAAAAAAAAAAAAAAAAAAAAAGAAAAGAAACACACACAAAAGAGGGTATTGTAACATGAAGCAAAAGTGATTCTGTTTTTACTGCCTGTGGTTTTCAAACTGTTACCCTTCCTTTGTATCACTGTGTCCTTCCAGAAACACGCTCTGTGAGAAGAGGCTCTGAAGACCTCGCAAGGAAGCCAAGGCGCCAAGGGCAGCACTGAGAGGGCATGAATGTGCCCATGAGCTCCGCAACCTGCCTCCCAGAAGTGCTGGAATTCTGCAACTGGAAGCGAGCTGCTTGGATCAGGGTGCCGTAGATGAGAAGGCCGAGTGAAGCCAAGCAGTGGCTGCAGCACCCATGACAGCCACTTTTAGCCTGCACCAAGGAACTCCCTGCCAGGACCCTCACCATGAGTCGGCACCTGTCTCACTTCCTGAAGAACCTACAACACCCGTGGCAACCCAGAAGCAGCTCATTCAGCTGGAAAGAATGAGCAGAGAGAATGAGAAAGAAGCAGCCCTCTGTCATTGAAGCTGTCACAGTACCGTGTATGACCGTGACCGAATGCCCTGATGTGCATGAATCGGTTCTTGCATAGTCTTGCATTTCCTCCAAATCATCCTCACATCCAATGTGGTCACTGTAAAGCAGGCAAAGTATTTTCCTACCTGATCATGCTGAACACTGCAGACTGGACTGCAGCTTTCTACCATCAAGTGCAGAGATAAAGATGCCCTATCTATTCTCCCTGGCACACGTCGGGGACCACCATTCACTCCCACTTCATTCCTCTTCTAAGAGGGCCAAGCATGCTGCAAATGGCTCTAAACACTCAACTTCAACAATCAAAGCTTCTGGTGTGGGGATGATTATTTTTGTTTCTTGTATCCTAGGTGAATTTTTCTAGGTGGGCTCTCCTTATTCAGATTCTGCATTTTCTAACCTGCAAGAGCAGCAGCTCCTTTGCCTTGTGACAGCCCATGGTTGTCCTAAGAAACACACTGGTTATGTAGGCAGACATCTCTGAAATCAGTGCTTTTTAGACAGAGCGAGTGGAGAAAACTTTGCATTTTATAAATATCATTCAGAAGTGGCTGAATGAAGACATCAGGCTAAAATACAGGAGGTCAACTCTACTTCAGTGTCTATAATCCAAGTTTCAGTAGCTGAAATGCCTTCGAAGAGGTTCTTGAGCCGGGAATGGTGGTGCATACCTGTAATTCCAGCAACTTGGGAAGCTGAGGTAGGAGGATCGCAAGTTCAGGGCCAGCCTCAGCAACTTAGCAAGACCCTTTCTATAAATAAATAAATAGGGGTGGGGATGTAGCTCAGTGGTAGAATACCCCTGGGTTCAATTTCCACTACTTAAAAAAAAAAAAAAGCCTACAATTTTCCTGCTATATCAAGTAAGCTGCAAAAAGCACACCAAAAACAAGACCTCATTGCACCAATCAAATGGATTGTGGAGTTAGTAGTGGTTTCTACATAACTATGCTGTCTCTGATTTTGAAATATTTCCATTTGAAGTCTAAAACTTTAGAAAATAAGGCCAGGCAACTGAAATCTATTTAGTTATGCTCCCCTGCCTGCAAATAAAGCAGGATTCACTGGAGAGAACGGTTTTAAGGATAAAATGCAGTTTAGGAGTTTTCTAGGGGGTCCTAGATTTATTTCTTCATTCATTTATGGAACTGCTCAAATGCCTAAAGGGATGACAGTCACTTAGGGTGGGACTGGAGGACAGCAGTGCTGGTGGTGGGGAGGGGCTTGCGGCCTACCCCTCCTTAGGCTCTGCTATTCCTGGCAAGGCAGGATCTGAACTCTGCAGAGGGAGCAGGAAACTGGAAGGAAAGAATGGGTCTGAGGAAGAACCGACAGAAAGCACTGGATCAGGTCTCGACAGGGGAGGAAATGTGAGTCCACGTTTCCTGAGCCTGGAGATGGGAACACCATGGCACATGGGCAAAAGGGGCATCTGAGGAAGGTGGGTCTAGGGAAGGGGAGTGTGGGCCAGACACTCCCTCTCAGGACAAGGTGGGGCTCCAGAGCACCCTTCAGCAGCTCTCCATCTGCTGAATGGAGAAGGGGGAGGTGAGGGGCCTCTCATGAACACAGATTCTGCAGGTATTCAAAGCCCCAGAAATGCTATGAAATTTTCTGAAGAGCATTGGATACACTGAGAAAGGCCTTGGAAATTGCATCTTGCGGTGGAACAAGGGTGGGCTTTCACTGGGCAGCTCCTTCAGCCCCCACGGCTGGTGGGGAAGAAGAAGCATCACTGTCTCAGAGACCTCAGCCTTCTCTGTGCCCTTGGAAGGTGTGGCTCTAGGCCACTGTGATCCACTTGAATGAGGGAAGGCAGATGGTCAATGGGAGCTGAGACCATCAACCACACAGCAACATTCCCTGTTCAGTTCTCCTTCCTTCCTGTGGATCCACTTGGGGCTGCACACGGTAGAGGCTTGCGGGTCACCCTCTAGCAACTGCCAGTCTCTCCCAAAGCTAAGACCAGGTGACCCTCAGGCTCAGAGCTATGGTCAGGCAAAGTATGTAGCTGGGACTGGGTAAAATTATGTTATTTTTCTTACCTTATACTTACAGTGTGATACACACACACACACACACACACACACACGCACACAGATACGTATTTTAAGAGCAGATTACATTTTGATAGAGCAATTTTGTTCTTGTACATTTTTCATATCCCCCCATCAGGAGGTTCTGCAGATCAGTATTTCCATTTTACACATGAATAAACTGAGGCCAGGGCAGTGCAGTGACTCCTAATAGATAAAAAGGGATGCTGGGAGAGGATCCCTAGACCACTCAGCGTGAGAATGCTTGCTCTGCATGTCAAAGCCCCAGAACAGGCTATGGAAGCCTGCACAAAGTTTCAGAGTCCAACAAGAGATGCATTAGGTCACTTCATGACTACGAACTGGGCTATTAAAATCACCCATCAGCACACAGATCAGCAAGAGACAGGAAATCAGGACTGGAGACTCAGCTCTGCACTCAGGTAGCCTCCCTAGAGATGGAGCTAGTAAGCAATGTGCTCAGGTGAAAAGCAGGCTGTGCAGAGAGAGACCCAGTCAGACTGTGCCCAAGCAGCCCATCACCACCACATCCTTCTCCACAGCATCCAGAGCAAGGAACACCCCCAGACAAGCAGCACCAGGCACACAGCAGACCAACAGGTATCATTTTTTTTGCATTACAAGAAAAAAAAATAAAAAGTTGTTTAAAATTCCAAATCCTAATATAAAACTATATTAAATGAGGCTCATGAAGCTACGAATTTCCCTGACTCTAAAAAATAAACGCATGAAGAATCTTAACTCTTATGGAGAATTATACCAGTAATGGCATTTAATGAACAGAAAGGGAGAAGTACATAACACTGATCAAATATTAATTAATCACTACCATTAGGCTTTAGGTTTTATCTGTAGCCTCAGAGTGATCAAAATAACATATAGGCCCTGATTCTGAAATATTTGTCCCTCAAAAGGACCATGTGTGTCAGGCTCTGAAGATGCATGTTGGAAACCCATTCCAGGCTGGGGGTGCAGCTCAGTGGTAAAGCGCTTGTCTAGCATGGGTGAGACCCTGAATTCCGTCCCCAGAAATGGAAAAAAAAAGACATTCCCTGACCTGACCCCAGACCCCATCCTCATGAGAAGGACTCTGTTTTAACGAGCTTCTTGAGTGATTCTGATATATAAAACTAGGGTTTGAGATCACTGGTATTAAGAATCTTAATATACGGGGAGCTAGGCTCAGCCTATTCCTCACACATCCTGGGACACAAGTGGAACAGATTTACCATCTTGTGGTTTCTGTTGGTGAGCAAAGTCTGGCCTTGCCGACAACCTGTAACTCAAAGGAGGGAAAACTGCAGACGCAGTCATGTTTCCTCATGGGCTGGTCATTCTTTTGTGGAGAAAACAGCTCCCAGAAATAAAACTCAGCTTTGGCTCCACTGCAAGGGACAGCGTCCAACCCTTTTGTGAGAGGGTGGGGGCTGGGACGTGTCCTGGAAGGAGCAGTCACTGTGCTGAATGGTGCTTACCCCAGCCGGGCAGTTCAAGGGACCAGCGTCAGCAACTCTTCCTGGTCACTGCCCCTGCCCTGGTCTCTCTTCTCTTCCCCTCCCCAGGTGTGAACAATGGCTGAGTTCTGATGAGAAAGGACACGGGGTCTGACCCTGCACATCCATCTTCTGGGCAACTTTTCCAGGAAACAAACTGACCAGTTCACCCTGGTGTACGGCTGCCATGGCTCTGGCCTGATTCCGAATTTAACTGGGCAGAAGTAACACTGATGGCTTCTGTCAGCTGCTGGCATTCATTACAAGAAATCACAGCCTGTGGTTTACACACCTTGTATTTCTGGGATTTCCCCAGCACGTTTGCCAAGGAGAACATAAGAGAATGATCATTAGGTATTAATTCCAGTGCCTCTCTTCCAACTGCTTCAGCCTGCGCTAAATTACCTGGGAGGAAAAAATGGAAAAGTAAAAAGCATGTTAATATTGTACTTGTGTTTTGTCTCTCTCTATAATTAACAGGGCTTACACACATCATACACAATTATGAATAAACTACTTGGGGAAATCTACGTAGCATGTGTAAAACACAGGCAGCCTCATGAATGGCAGAGCCTCTGCGACTCAGAGCAGAGTTCTGACACATCCTGCAAACGGCTTTTGATTAATTTCTGTAAACCATATAAAACCTAGTTTTAATCTTCCCCCAGACACCAGTTATACCCAAACCGGAGGAAACACATCTGCAAAATAAGCGTATCACAGTGACACCTTAATTGGGGAACACTTTGCAAGTGGAAGTGTGCGTGCTTGGCATTTTCCTTAGAAACCAGTCTCTTCCCTGCACCGTTTCGAGGGCCTGCCAGCTTTAAATCCTGCCAAGTAGCACCGTGGTTTCTTAAAGAATGGTTGGCTTTCTAAAGCAAGGGTAGCGAAGTAACTCCAAATTGGCTGAACCCAGACTGCTACGGGATAAAAAACAGATCAAGTCACGAACATATCTCAAATAAGATCCAAGATTTGGGGGCAGTGACACATGCCTGTAATTTCGGGAGGCTGAGGCAGGAGGATCAAAAGTTTGAGTCTGGCTTCAGCAACTCATCAAGATCGTGCCTCAAAATAAAAAGATCTGGGAATGTAGCTCAGTGCTAAAGCACCCCTGGGTTCAGTTCTCAGTACCATAAATAAATAAATAGATAGATAAATAATCCAAGGCTCTTGGTATAGACTGGAGGGTGTTTTCTGTATGCAGTCAGTGAACTAGTAAACATGGACCTGCCCTTCCATCTCAGGAGCCCAGAAGCCTCTTCTTGCTCATATCTGGGTGCCTCCAACACCTGGGTGCTGATGTAGCTGGATGACAGGCTTCAGAATAAATGAGATGGGATCACACACCTTCCACAATGACTCAACACCATTCCCCAACATTCGTATTTCCATATATCAAAGGAAGCTCCATTTTCTAGAAGAATAGACATTTTTGTAACGTAAAATATTCACATCCATATTATTTTTTAACTTGGGGTGGAGGAGGGCACACTAATCTCTGCTTCTCAATTATTCAGCAGTACTGTGGGATGGGACAATTGCCTCTGATCCATTGAATTCTCCCTTCTGCACCTGTATTGTCAAGGAGGATGATCATGTTGTTCCAAGCCAGGCTGTGTTCTGGCTTCAGCATGGTGGCATTTCTCCACGCGTTCAATGCGTCTACGTGGCGATTTAGATCTGCATACTGAAAACGATGCAAAGACAAAAAAAGAAAAAAAAATCATTATTCTAAAATTTCTGCCTTTTCTCTAAGATATCAATAACAAAATAAAACTTCATAAAAACTAACAAACAAACAAAAACCAAACCTAATCTTTATATATGGGACTTCTGACTTTTTCATATTAACCCATTTACTTTTCAATGAAATAGATATTATTAGCATCCCTATTTTGCAGATGAAGCAACTAAGGTATGAGAAATTAATAACCAAAGTCAGACATCTAGAAATGAAGATCTGGTCTAGGTCCAGAGCTTAGGCATCTTAACTACATAATCTAATATTTGTTATGTCAGGTATCAAATCATATTTCTGGCTACTGACATTTCAATACTGCTTATTATTCTTTATCTAGAAAGACCCCATACAGTCCATCTTTGATAAAGTTTTATTTAGAATCATAAACAAATATTTTATGTGATGAAAAGCTCTGTGTCCAAACTGCCTCATGAAGAATGGCCTTAGAGCTCCTTCTTATTCACACTTGAACCTAACATAAAAGGATGACTATGCCAGACACACTTTGTGAACTCCTACGGTCATGTAAAACCTTTTCCTTGGCAATTCAGAGCTTGTTTGCTTGGTTTAAGAAGGACAGAATTATCTGTTGCCTTCTCTTGAAAGGAAACTTTGTTCAACATTGGTAACAATAAAAATGGCTGGCTCTCAATTTGCATAGGTAATAGAAGCCACAGAGGGAGAAAGAGATGTATTCTTCAGCTGGTGACCCTCTGGCCCTCTTGAACTCAGTTCAGAGGCACATTTCATCTCAATGTGCTTGATCCTTTTAACTCTGCAAAAGGAACAAATGATAACAATTATCAAAGTTCAAGGCGATTTCCTTCCTTACTGTCAAGTGTATAATTTTTTTTTTTTTTTTTGGTACTGGGGACTGAACCCAGGGATGCTTAACCACTTTGCTACACCCCCAGCCCTTTTTATTTTTTACTTTGAGGGAGGGTTTCATTAAGTTGCATAGGCTGGCTTCAAATTTGCAATCTTTTGCCTTAGCTTCCCCAACCACTAGGATTACAGGTGTGCACCACCACACCTGGCTGAATGTATCTTTCCATTAGACAACAGAAATGTTTGATTAGACTTATGACCCACACAGCAAATAGATGGTATTTATACCAGAAAAAGATGGGTTTAATGAACTCTGGAAACACATATGAATATCCATTTACTAAAGATGTCACAATTAATTTCCCTTGAGACTCAGACAAGCAGGTTATAATATTTTACTCTTTAAAATGGATTATATAAAAAGTTAAAAAAATTAAACTAATTTGGCATACTTAATTATATTAACATTATATTCTCTGTCTTTATCGGCTATCCTAGTGATTTTAAGGCAATTCTATCCAGCATGTGATATGTATCTGATTCACTTGGACAAAACCCATGGCAACATTTTAACACATCTGAGACAACCAATATAACTTCCATTCAATGCACTTATATATTTTCTTTAGAGACAGGTTCTTGCTAAGTTGCTGAGGCTGGCTTTGTACTTGCAATACTCCTACCTCGGCCTCCCGAGCTGCTGGGATAATTAGCATGCACTACCATGTATGGCACCATACAACCCATTCTATGGCTACACATTTTAAATTCTTTTCTATTTACAATACTTTGCACACTGTTTTTTCTGAATGCATCCTGAGTGATACAATCGGCTTCTGCCTAGTGAACTGTCTCCAGTAATATCTCTGGCCACTAGATCCTAACTCTCTAGGACCAGCAGTATGTCCCAAATAACCCAGCTCTTCCTAATTTTCTATTCCACAAGAGAACTGCATTATATTCCCTTATCAGGGTCCAAAAAATCAAAACAAATTTCTCTCTTATGCTATAAAAATGTGACTTCTAAAGAAGACACCTTGAAGTTATTAAGTGCCTCTCATTCGCCAATATATAAATGGATTGGTTGAGCTGTTAAAGATTAAGCTCTTAATGCTTTTAAGCTGTCAAGTGGGCAAAAGCTGGGTAATTAAACCACAATGGAGAGCAAAAGCCTTAAATGAGCAGGAACAGGGGGTGGGGGCAGAGGACTGGGGGGAAAGCGTTTCAGGGAAGCCTAATTAGTAAACAATATCAAGGTCTCAATCTATTCAGTGCTCCGGTGATCTTCCAGGTGAATAAGTAATGGATCCCAGGACTAAGGTGTACTGTTAAAGCAGGCATTTCATATCTGTGATCCTTTCTTTGGATATAACTTACAGCAGGCTCATTTAGCATATATTCTCTATTTCCAAAGCCTAAGGAACTACAGGGACAGGCAGCTACCGGTAAAGAGCAAGGCTGTGGTGCAGAACTGTAAAGCCGGAGGATGCGGCAGACACACAGGGCACACTAGAGGGTACAGGCTGATGCCCTCACCTTATAAGCAGGGACTTGAAAGAAGAGCTACTCTCAGTGGAGGGGAAAAGGAACAAGAGAACTCAGAGGGACAACGAGTCTAATGTGGTGCTCAAGCACTAGTCTAGCAGACACAGGAAGGAGAGGTAACATGTATATTCAGGCACCCCATGTGCTCCCTCCTGCACCCACCCTGTTCTCACTTGGTTAACTTCGTGAGGATTTGATCCTGCCTTGTATGCTATTGAGTTTCTGGTTTCTATTCACATCATTATAACATCTTACTGATCACCCCCGCCCACAACAGTTAATCACTATAACACTTTTGGTTCTCTTCCAGTCTTCCAGTTTCAGCTGTTTTAGCATCAAAATGTGTAACTAGATCATAAAGCACAGAATTTTGAAATGTTGAAAAACAAAACAAAACAAAATGTATGCCCAGTGGCTCCACAGAAAGCTGATGAGGACAGTGGGAATACTGTGCTGTCCATCTTCCCTATCCTACCCCTGGCTGTTCTGTTGGGTTAGTCACATTATTGCCATCCTTCTGACTGTGCTCAAGGGAAAAAAAACTTCTCTTTTCCTAACTAGAGTAAGCACGGAGATGGTATCCTCCTACGGCACCTCCTAACTAAACCACTTTTTGAACAAAAACAAGTAAGCCATTTCACTTAAAAATTTATAACATAAACATTATTAACTCACTTAAAGTAAATTACGTAGGATAGCAAGGTTGGTCTTTACCATTCCTGCCATCTTGTTTCCTCCATTCATAAAAACTGTATCCACACATCTCACAGAATCATGGCCACCCGGGCCAGAAACAAACATGTTAAGACCAGAATCATTTGCAACATGGTAAAAATGGAAGACTGGTTTTCCAATAAATTTAAAGCAGCTAACATTTTCTGAGTTGCTCTTTCCAAACAGCCCTTTTGCTTTGACATGATCTTCAGGTCAAAGCTTGAATACAGCTGCTTCCCAGATGCAGGGCCAGTGACATGACACTGGAATCACCTGGGATGGGGGTTACTGTTATTTTTTGAATATCAATTCTCTATAGAGATTGATTCCCAAATCTGAAATGGAGTGGATATACAAGCAGTAGGGAACTATTGTTTTTATAACACAAGGATTCCAGAAAACAAAGAAGCTTCAGTCGTTTAAAATGAGGATTAATAGGCACTTCATTAGGACACTGGCATGCTATTCTACCTGTGAGGTTAAACTGGGTAAAATGTGGAAAATTAGAAATAAACTTCTTTTAAAAGCCATATCACTGTGCATATATTCCAGCTTGGCTCAAATGAATCAAAAGTTTCTTCCATAACAATTTTTCCTAATATATCTAAATACATTAGAAAAATATATTTAGTTTCTTGAAACCAAATTAAAGAGTTGATTGAGCAGAGAATATAATAATTCCCATTTAAATAATTTTTCTATTTCTGTGCCCCATTTTGTCAAGAAAATCAAGAGCAATCAGATCTTCGTATGCAGTCTGTCAACAACCACTTGCGGAACACATTATTTTCTATTTCCATCAAGTAATGCTGAAGCCCTTTTGAGCAAGTGCCCTGACTTCCCCAGCTGTCTCTTGGGGAAAATACCCCCTACAGATGAAGAGATCTGTTCCCTTGAGGAAGGAGGAGAAGGAAACTCAGAAACCACAGTCCACCTTTGTTTTTAAATCCATTTCTATTCAGTTTGTGTTTTAGAGAGAGAGAGAGAGAGAGAGAGAGAGAGAGAGAGAGAGAGAGAGAGAGAGAGAGGTGTTTATCAGGAAGTTATCCCTTTGGAAAGGATCTAAGAAGTTTTAATCTATTCTTAGTTTCACCTATTGCCTTGCTGATCTTATAGACTTGGTTGGCTTAAGTTGGACTTTTTGCTCATTAGAGCTTCAACACTGAACATAAGGAAATCAAACAGCTTCCGTCAAAGGAGATAAATGAATGTGGAAGCACCTTATAAAATGTCAAGTGCTGGATAGGCCTTATGACTGTCACATGATTTTAATTAAGGGGAACCCAGTCTTTCCTCCTGTAGGCCTGGGACGGCCTGGTCTTACCATACGCCCGAGGTTGTAGTAGCAGTCTGGGTATTTCCTTCTGTATTTAATTGCTGTCCGGTAACTCTGCTCTGCTGCCTCGAACCGTTTCAGGCTGTTTTGCACTATGCCCAAATTCATCCACGCAGCAGCAAAGTCTGGCCTGAAGAGCATTTTCAATAAGAAAACAGAAAGGCTCAGATGTCAGAGCAAAGGAGCTTGTTTCTTTGTCCCTGGCATAATTATAAAGGCAATGCTTACTGTATTTGAACAGCCAAAGACAGCAGCTCTTCGGCTTCCTGTAGCTCATTCCTTTCTTTTAAGATATTTCCAAGATTATTCATGGCGTGAACATACTTGGGATTTAACCTGAAAGTTGAGAGAGAAACCGAGCTATTACTTGTTGGGTACTTTCCACTACACTCTCAGGAATCAGTGAAGACCTTTCAAGGTTGGGGTCGTTGAGGGGATGGGTTTAGGACCCCAGCAAGTGAGATCAAAACCCGCACACCCGTGGTATTTCTGGAAGACTCGGTCGCATACCTCACTGCTTCCCGGTAGTATCTGATGGCCGCCGTTTGGTTGCCTTTGTCAGCCAGGTTTTTGCCAATGTTGTAGTGAACCTGCAAATACAGAGAACGATGTGGCCATCAGAGCCAGGACTCTAACCACATCTTCTAACTGAACACAGAGGGAGAGGGACCGAAGAGAACACCCTTCAGGATATTTGCTAAAACCTTACAGGGGGCAGGTTAACTCCCCACACTAAGACTAGAAGGGAGGTAATACGCACACTGATCACTAAAGTGTGACGGAAGGAAAATAGCTATTTCTCAGAGAAAACAAAATCATGAAGTGAGGCTGTTTTTATTCCTAATTCTTAAAGCCCCCTTCTACCCCCCATACCCCATTACCATTGAGATAACTGTCAGTCACATTTGGACGTGACGGCAAGAAACTGTGACTCTGTCTGCGCATTTTACCCAGATGCAGCCCCTTCCTGTACGATGTCTTTCTCTGGTGGCACTTCGAGCATTTGGCTTTGTGTCTGTTATGGGAGAAACATTTTATGTGCCCTGTACATCCCTATGTTGAGATCCTAACTCCTGACAGGACAGTGTGAAGACGTAGGAACTTGCACAGTGATTAGGTTATGAGGGGCACCCTCGTGCCCTTCTTCTGCTAGGTGAGGACACAGTGAGAAGACAGCTGTCTCTGAACCCACTGTCCAGGCCCTCACTGGACACTGCATCTGCTGGTGGCTTCATCCCGGACTGCTCGGCCTCCCGAACTGTCAGAGGTAAATGTCTGGGATCTGAGCCACTCAGGCTCAGAATCCCACAGTATTCTGCCGCAGCAGTCTGAACCAAGACAAGACCTAATGAAACCCACCCTCCTGCATCCTTCAGGCAATGGTAGATGGTGACTGGGAAAGGCTCTGTGCCAGCAGCTGGGGACAGCACAGGGAGCAAAGGCTGAGAAAGTCCCTGCCTCACAGTGCACCTGACTAACAATCAAACTACCACGCGAGTAAACACGTCTCTGCAAAGGGCTCCAGGGCTGGGAGGGAGCCAGAGGTTGAGCAGGGGCTCAGTCTCGTGGGCATGCAGAGGGCAGGGGCACAGGCTGGCCAGCCCAGGCAGAGTAGCCCTGTACAGGGCAGCTCAGGCAAGGGCAGGTTTGGCTGGGTCATTGCCCTGAGAGCAAGAGGGCCAGAGCAGGGTGTGCAAACCTGTGAGCACCCTCAGGCTTTTGTATCAAAGCATCAGCAACTGGGGCACACGATGCAGCACTTTCTCTCTCACCAATCTCGAGGCTGAGATTAAGGTGCTGGCGGGGCTGGCTCCTTCCACAGGTTCTGAGGCACGAGCAGCTACCCGCCTCTCTTCTGGTGTTTGCTGGTGACCTTGGTTTGCAGCTGCCTCTCTGCCACTGTCCTCACTGGGCCTTCTTTTGTCATAAGGACACCAAGCACATTGGATTCAGGGACTACCTTACCCCAGTGTGGCCTCTCTTAGTCCCTCTTCTGTTGGTGTAACAGAATACCACAGACTGGGTAATTCACAATGAACATAAGTTTAGTTGGCTCACAGTTCTGGAGCCTGGGGAGTCTCGGGCCCAGGGCTATACCTGGTGAGGGGCTTCTTGCTGCATCTTGACATGGCGGGGGGTATCACGTGGCAAGAAGAGCAGGCGCCAGAGCTCAGTTCTCTCTCCTTACAAAACCACTAATGCCATCGGGTCCCACTGTCCTGACTTCATCTATCTCTACCTCACGAAGGCCCATCTCCAAACACCTTCAACACATGAAGGTGGAGATAGAGGTTCTAACACGTGAACGAGTGGGGACATTCAAACCAGAGAAACCTCATCTTGACTTACATCTTAATTACATCTGCCACATCCCCCTTCCCAAATAAGGTCACGGTCGCAGACGTCAGGATTGGACCTGCCAGGGACAGTATACTAAGACTTGTGGTCCTATGAAATAGGACACACTGTAGGAGATACCCAAGGGGGAAAGCAGCAGACAGCAAGGGTCCAGGCAGAGGCTGGGGCCATGGTCCTGGGGATAGAGGACAGCAGACTGAACTAGATGGTACAGAGTGGTGAGGAATTTGAGGAACACTGAAGAAGCAAAAGGCACAGAATTGGTGATGGGTTGGTAGGAATGTAAAAAGTGTGCCAAAATGAACACCAGGTGTTCAGTGCAGTGCATGTGACGGTGCTCAACGAGGTCGGGTGAGCTGTCTTATTTGGGGTGCAGACTGGGCTGACTGTGAAGTCTGAGTGAAGAGGCCCAGTGGCCACCCAAGCTCAGGAGAGAGACAAGCCAGAGATGCCAACATGGCGGCCAGGGAGGAGGCACAGGTGGTAAGAGAAGACCCAGCTGGATGTGACCACCCAGAGAGCCAGGCAGTGAAGGAGAAGCTCCAAGAAGACCTCCCCACTCCACATCTCACACACTAAAGGGGAAGAAACCAATAGGGTTGAGGGGATGAAAGTGTTTTAGAACTAGACAGAACTTGAGGCTACAGTGCCCTGGAGACCCTGAATGCCCCTGAGTTGTTCACTTTAAATGGCTAAATTTTAGAATTATTTAATAACGACCATTTTATTCTAAGATGGTTTAATTTTTTTAATTGAGATAGAATACACATAACATACAATCTCAGCCATTTTTAAGGGTGTGGTTCAGGGGCACTAAGGACGTTCTGACTCTTGTGTACCCACTGCCACCATCCGCCTCCAGATCTCTTTCCATCCTGCAACTCTAAACCTCTGCCTCCGATAAACCACAGCTCCCCTTCTCTCCTCCCCGTGTCCCTTGCAGCCACCATTCCCTTGGTCTCTATGATCAGAGGTACGTATTGGTGATGGAAGGCTCCTTTTGGAACCACACAACATAAATTCTAGTAGCAATTTCAGAAAGACAGACTACAGATATCCATTCAGTTATGAATGTTCAGGGTGACTGGTAATGACACTTCTATCAAGCACCTGGCACATGCTAAGAACCACCCAGATGCAGGTGTGGCATTTGGTGCATGCCTGAGTGGTCTCTTCTCTCTCCAAGCTGACACACTGCTTTGGCATTGCTGAACATCCCATCTGACTGTGATGCTGGATTTGCACTGGGTTCCTAAGCCTGTGTTTCTTTTTGTCTATGTCACACCTGATTATCAGGTGACCATGGGCTGACTGCTCCAGGCAACTTCGCCATCCCTTCATTCACACCATCTGCTTTTCTTCTTGAAGTATAATGTGCCTCAAAATAGGCACTGGTGACTGTGGAAACAGGGTCTTTAAAAAGGTTATTAAAGTAAGATGAGGGTATGTGGGTGGCCTCAATCCTGACTGGTGTCCTTACAAGAAGAGGTAACTTGGACACACAGACACCAGGTGTGCACAAAGGAAAGACCATGGGGGAGACACAGGGAGAAGACAGCCATCTCCCCCCACGGAGAGAGGCCTTAGGGGAAACCCACCCTGCGCAGACCTTGATCTTGGACTTCCAGTCTCCAGAACTGTGAGAAAATAAAGTTCTGTGATTAAGCCACCCAGGCTGTTATGGCCGTTGGAGCAAAGCTATGAACCTTGAAATACAGCAACAGTTTAAGCCTACTCCAGCAGCACCACATCGGAACACAGCTTTGAACCACCTCTGAAGGCAGAATCACACCCTGCATGGCCAGTCTTACCCTACAGCTATGGCACTTTTTCAAGTGTATCCATGGAAGGGGAAGAAGAGTGCAACACTCTATAGGCACACATGCAACAGGCTTTACAGTAGCTACACTTGTGTTTACCTAATCTGATAAAAGGATCACAAGCAGAGAAATCGCAGGTAATATAAATGTGCACGCCTGTGCACCACATAGAATAATTTAGCTTCCTGGACCAAAGTATTGTCCATTCACAGGTATTTTCATCCTTAAATAATAGTCTGGAGGTGGTTCAGTTAATGCTATTGCCAGAGCATGCATTGGGAGACGTGTGACGTAAATAGCTTGATTTTGCATCTCCCCAGACCCCAGCCTGGAAGTGTGCCTTCACCTTCTGTCCCATGCACAAAAGAACCCAAGGCCAGAAAATGCGACCTGTAATGGATGTCCTCGGGCCCCCAGAATACCAATTCAGCTTCTACTCCGAATTCAACATGACTCCCGCCTCTTCCATCCCCGTGCTCCTGCTGCTTTCCTTTGTTCCAGGAAAATTCTATTTTCTCCATAAAAAGCTCAGACAAAGAGTTCAACTGCCCTCTGCAGTATGGACAGTGTTCTGTTAGATGCTCCGAATGCCAGACCGGAAGACCAAGGGAGAGGAAGGGGCCCTCTGGAAAACCAGACTGCAGTTATTTAAGTGGAATGACTTGAAGCAGATTCAGCCCTAGAAGGAGGTCCCTAAATCAAGGCCTGGTGAACGGCTTTACCCTGTGGATTATATGGAGGAGATTCTGTGACTAGAAAATAGCTGCCTAGATTACAAAACAAAACAAAGCACAAACCTGACAACCAGGGTCTTGAAACTGCTTAGAGAATGGGGGTGATTTTTGTTTCCATGGTATATGAAAGACTTTAAAACAAAACAACAACAACAAAAAAAACCCCAAACCTGTTCATTCAACTTTGTGCTTCAGAGTCTGAGGCAGTGACCAGCACAGAAGCCAGATAAAAACCACCATCACAACTGAATGATGTAAATGCAAAGTAAAAGCATCATGAATGAAAGGTGCTTTTAATACCAGTACTAAATCAGTTTATTTGAAAAATTCTGCCAACACTGGATATTAAATTTAAAATGTTTTAAACTAAAAACACTATAAGGGTTCCTGGATCATTCCTTCAGGAGATCCATCATGTGGAGCTATGATCCTGCTCACTGTTAAAAGAATGTGGAATTGTATTGCAGAGTTGATACCAAGTGCAACATATGTTTAAGCCTTAAAAACCAAGTGACTGCAAATAAATTAGACATTTGCAATCTCATCCACAGCAGGCTCAGTGAATTCAATTTCCATTTAGCCCAATGCAATAACTAATTTTAAGTGCCTACCATATACAAGGCACGGTGGGTATTTAAATGCAGGCCGGGCACCAGCACCTGTGTTGACATTGCTATCTTTTAAAAAAGATGAGTTTTAGTTGGTAAATCTGGGTGTAAACTAGATCCAGCGCCAGCTGCAGACTTAATATTCAGTGAACACCAGGCAAAGAGCAGTGTGGAGGACTCATTCTGCACCATGGCCTGAAGGGAAGCAGTGAGATCTCTTCCCTGGAACTTACTCAGCTTTTGTCCAAGAAAGGAAGACAACAGTACCACACTGTGATTTATAGTAGAAAGTTTAAAAACAAAACAAAAAACCTCTATCTTGCTCACATTGAAAGGTATAATTGAAAAGTTCTTAGAAAACAGTTACTCCCAGTGGGTCTGTTTTGAAGATGAGACCTTTTGTGCATACCTTAAGTTATAAAGAGAAACACAAGCGCTCACACTGGCACACCCCTCTAACTGTGTACCTGCCCTGTTTTCTAGCCTGTTACATATGAAACCATCCATGCCATGGGGCTGACTCTCAGGCCCAGTCGTCACATGTCCCACCCCCTCATTTACTAGTTACCTGATATCTAGCCACCCAAATAAATAACCCAAATGTCAGTTTACCCTTTCTATGCCTCAGTTTCTCCCACTTGGAAAAATAAAGAACCTTAGCAGGAGGATAATGGAGATTAATTATATAGCCTCTATAAAGGGACCTGAGCTCCTTTGGTACAGAACTACACAAATAAAAAGGGGTAATTACTGCTATTCACATAGAAAAGTAAAAATAAAGCAAACCTATTCACATTTATTAAACTAAATCACAGGCAATTTATTTTTAGTAGCATGAAATAAGTTGATCAGTCAGCAAATAAAATTAAAGATAAAAACTCCAAGTAATTCACTCTTTTATCTAAGTCTCCAACTGTAAAACACGAACAAGATGTTTTAAATCCAAGAACAGGACAGATGAGGAGTCAGCACCTTTTATCTGCTATCTTTCACTGCAGGTCACAATAAGAAGCAACTCTGCATTTTATGCACATAAATTTGCCTGAAATCATTGCTTTCCCATACATATAGAATGTGAAAAAGAGAGAGAATTCCAGAGAGCTCCCCCTATCCAGTAGGATGGCATGGGAGCATCCAGGCACCTCCAATTTGGAGGACCTAAGAGAAAAGGTATCATTACTTAATGATAATAATCTATACTAACAGAAAGTCTTCTAACCTAATGCCCTAGAACCTTCCTGCCATTTAATGGGAAGCCCAAACTCAAAAGAACCCATGCAAGCTGACACTTCTTGGCACTTACTCTGTGCTGGCCACCGACTGAGGTACCTTCGTTCGCTTGGGCCTCAGAACAAGGCCAGCATGCGGGATCATCCCCTTCTTAGAGAGAAGGGCACTGAAAGTTCAAAAACAGCCTTCCTGCCCAAAGAGGCACAGCCAGCTGTGTGTAAAGCTCAGATTCATAAAAAACTTAAGTAAGTAAAATGTATTCTTGCCTGCTTCAACACAAACACCGCCAACGTTGTAGTCTATACGTTTTTGTTTACTTAACCTGACAAAAGCAATCCGATGCTGAGAACCTGAAGGTGACATAAATATGTATTTTGTGAAACACACAGCATTAATTTAAACGTCCTACACCAAATGACTGCCCAATTGTAGGTATTACCACCTCTGAATTGCAGCTTGGAGGAGCCAGCTCTTACTAAAGCCAGAGTCTGGGTTCTGAAGTGGGCCTTGCCCAACTCCCACCCGGAGATGTGATGTCCCCTTTCCGGCCCTTCAGAGAGTGATCACAACAACTGGAAGATGCACAGGACTCCCTTTAAGTAATCTGCTTCATTGATATTGTCTGGTTTTAATGACGTCTTTTGAAGTATTTTAGCTAAGTGGGATTTTTATGAATCTTATCAAAATCATTAAGAAATACAGTAAAGAAAAAAACCCATGTATTTGGTTATCATGGTGTTATGCAAAATACTGTCCAACAATAAGTGTCCTTCTGACTTAGCTGGAGGATTCAAAATATTTCCTAGTAAAATCTTTTTAAAAGAAAGGTGGCAGCCAAGGTACCTTAGCATTGAGGGGGCACACGGACAGGGCACTTCTAAAAAGCTGGTCTTCACTCCGCCACTCCCCACTGCGAATCATGCATCTCAGGATGTTGATGAACAAAATCCCCAGCACGAAGGCAGCAATGAGCTTCTTAAGAACAGAGAGAAGCAACGTCACTAGTGAGCAGCTGCAGCTGTTTCGGTCATACATGGTGCCACTCTGGGCTGGTACCTTTTTTTTGGTATGTCTGCTCAGGGCTCCAAATCCAAAGGTCAGCAGCATGCAGTAGCCAGCGCTGGGGAGGTAGAGGACCCGCTCGGCCACCACAAAGCCCACTCGGAAGAACAGGTTGCTTGCAGGAAGAAAGGGGATCACAAGAAATCCCAGGCCCAGTGTGAGGATTCTGGAAGATTAAAAGTATTTAAATAGATGGTTCTTTTTGGATTTGTCAAGAAAAACATCCTATCAACATTAATGATAAAGACCTTTCTTTTTTTTTTTTTTTTTTCATGTCATCAACTTAAAATGGTACCATTGCCAGCAGAAAAATGTCACCAGGAGAGGATTTAGCTGGCAGTACGGGATTACCGAGGCACTTAACATAGGCACGAGAGCAAAACTTAGAAGTCACACAAGTCATATTTATAAAGTTAGAATGATCACGTTTATGAGCTCTGATTAATTCACCTGTTCCTAACTATGCCTCCAGCCATTTAGGTATTAAATAGTTCAATGTAGTTTCATGGAAAACAAACTCCCTGCTATACTTAACAGTAATAATAATAGTGAAGTAGGATGAATGTCATAAATCTGAAACAAACTAATATCATGTGTGATTGGTACACACCACCAAACAGAGAGCTGAGCACTGGAACACTTCTAAGACAGATGGATTCTTCCTAACATCCCATACGATACAGGAGGAGGAATGAAGAAGCAAGGTCAAATTTGGTGGCTCCTTCTTGGAGCCAGTGCCTATGGTATGTTTTTAAAAAATCGTGTTTCATATGTACATGTGAAATGACTGAGACCAAATTTCATTGCTCTTTAGAATCATAAACCACTTTAAAACACAGATGAATGTGAAACTTGATTTATCTTGAGAAATTACTAATTCTATAAACACCATGCTTAACAGAAATCATCTTAAACAGTTTTCATTTCCATGAAACACATTTGTTTTTCTCAATAACCTTTAAAAAAAATTTTTTTTTCTGCCAAGAAAGAATGGTCTCTTTGGGGCAGCAGCTTATTTTGTACCGGACAACAACAGAAGGAATCACCACAGCATTCACTTGGGTTTTTTTCTTTTTTGAAGGAGAACTGTGAAATAATGGGCACAACACACATCAATTACACTCTCTGTTCTGACCATAAATTACTCTTTACCACCTACAGCGAAAAGGATCTCCAAGTGCTATTTCACGGGGGAAGGGGCGGGGGAGACAGAGCAGTCATCTGTACCCCCCCTTGACTTCCCTCCCACTAGTTGAAGCCAGCCCTGTGCTCTAGGCGGATGGGACTCATCCTTGCCATTAATATGCATTTGAAACAAATGTCCTTAGACATCATGTCCACAAAATTGTTAAGATGATCAGTGCTGGATTTAGCAAAATGCTTCAGCCGCGACCCAGGGTGGAAGTTAAAATTCAGGGCTGCTCTTACCTTCTCTTGCCGCTGTCTTCGGAGCACAGGGCTTGGCATATTAGGCCAATTAGGCAGAGCCAAAGTGCTGCTAGAGCAATTACCCTCCAGTCACCAACGGACTTAATGAGGGGGATGCAGCCCATTGACCAATCAAAACAGAGCCACCAGGGACACAGCAGCAGCCAAGCATTCAATGAATAGTAGTAATTATAGTTTATGGCCTGTCAGTCAAAAGGAAAACAAACACTTATTTGACACTGAACTTGAAAGAACATGTATACATATACATATATATATATATATATCTCCTAACTTCACTTTTGAGGCACTCACAGGCATCTGTTCAAGGACAGCAGATGCATAAAAATAAAATGTTGCCAGTGTGTATTTTGTACATGGTGCTGAAGTCTGTAATTTTTAAAACACATACGGATTTTAAACATAAACAGACTGCCAAGCCACCAGACCAAGCAATACATTTGCTATATTTCCGGTCAAGTCATGAGCCATTTATTTTGTCACGCCTAAAGTCGTCTGTGACCCAGGAAACCTGAGCCCTAGGAGTCATCAATGTGCCCACCAACCTAAGAATAAGGTTCTGGGGTTGTCCTCTTGTTTTCTGTCTCTATGAAGCACATAGCTAAGAATCTGTGGCTTGATACTCTTGCCTTTAGGCTAAAAAAGAGTCTTGACAACATTAAGACTTTTCAGAGAGCACACAATATTGTTACATTTTGTCTTAACCTAGACAAGTTAATGTCACTTATAATACAAGTGACAGGGTCTGGGGGCAATTTTATAAGACTGGCAAGGAACCTGATATTAGAATGGACCTTTGTATCCACAGATTCACCATGGATTGAAAATATTTAGGAAAAAATATTCTAGAAAATTTCAACAAGCAAAACTTGAATTTTCTACCCATTGAGTACTTTGCTGAATCCATGTGAATGAAGTGATGTGTAGGCATTGTATGAGGTATTAAACATAGTCTAGAGAGGATTTAAAAAATACAGGAGGATATGCACAGGTTATACACAAACATTCTACCATTTTATATGAGGGACTACAGCATCCATGAATTCTGGTTTCCATGGAGGGTCCTGGAACTAATCCCCATGGATACCGAGAGATGCTTGTACAAGGAGCTTCCACACATCTTCTCTGATAAAAAGTTGGTTTCATCTTAGAATATCCTCAGCGACAGCAAGCAGACTTGGAGGTGTCTATCTGTTAGGGATTTTGTGAGTGTGGTGGGGTAGAGGTGTCCATCTGTTAGGGATTTTATGAGTGTGGTGGGGTAGAGGTGTCTATCTGTTACGGATTTTGTGAGTGTGGTGGGGTAGAGGTGAGGATGGATGAAGGATCTGGAAATCTGATGGGGAAAGAAAATAGTGCAAAAGGGGAGCAGACTGGGTACTCACCCTAACCAACATGCTGTCAGCAAAGGAGGCCGGGTTGTCGACCTCAGTAAATGCCGGCGGGCCAGTACCCATGATTCTCCAGCGCACGTACAGCACCCCAGCCCCTCCAGAGGTTAGGAGGGTCATTCGGAAGAGGAGGCCCCCACTCCTGAGCAGGCCGATATTCTGAAAGAATACCACAAAGCACCTGTTGTCACAGATTTTCAAACAGAAGTGTGACCAAGCCAGGTTCCAATGTGCAGCAATTCTGCTTCAATTACTTTGACACTGCATTAAGGGCTGGCTAGTCTAGAATTCAGAATCACAAGAAATACTTAGAAGATGGCATTTTAAAATCAGCTAGCGCTTGACATTTTCCATGTCTGGGCTCGAGGCAAAAGTATGTACTCACCTCCAATGACTTGTCCCTACGTACTATCTTCTGGATGACTTCCACAACGTTGAATTTGCCTATCACCAAGATGTCGAACACGGCATTCAAGCCCTAGGACGCAAAGCCACACCATCAGTAGTGGGACAGCCTGGCTCTCATTGGGTAGCAATTACACATCACAATTTTATTACTGAATCAGGCCAAGGAATGCAAAAGTTCAGATCATCCCAGAACTCTTCAGTGCTAAAAAAGAACCATCAATGCTTGTATGGCACTTGTTCATGGTAAAGCATTATACCACATTTATTATCCAGCAATGACTTCATGGCCTACACTTGGGAGTATTTATAAGATTCAGAGTAGCTAGAAATTTGGGGCTCCCACAGGCCATCCCTGATTCTCCCTTTTCTTCATAACCATAAAACAGTCCTTTAGTTCATTCAGCAGAGTGGTTAGTTGCCTGGGGTAATTACGCTGAAGTGGAAGGCAGTAATCAACAGTGCCAACCCAGCCATGTAAGCCAGCCTCAAGTGCTGGCTCATCTGGGCATGGTGAGTAGGTGCAGGTGCACATCAGAAGCCTTGGATATCTCTTAGGTAGTCTCAATTGCCCACTAGCATCCCCTTCTTCTGTTACATAGCTAGACTACAACTTCCTATAGTTAGGTAAGCTCATGTGGCTGAGTTCGGCCGACGGGGCATGGGTAGAAATGATATGTACGATTTGGGGGGTTTGGTTTGAAAGCTGGCCACTCTGTCAATTGGCTGGGATGGAGATGCCCAGGGCCACTTTGGAAATGCACCTGGATCATGGCAGGGCCTCCCGTCAGCCTGGGCCTGCTGTGCAGTCAGATACTTCCATCAATTGGGAGAACTGCCCATGACTGTTAGGTGAACAGCAAATACCTTCAATCCTGAGAGGCCCCTGGCAGCATGCTGCTGTGGCTCCACCCATGCACAGTTTCCATTCACCCCACGATGGCTTCTTTCCTGCAGGTAAGGGCTACTTTGACAGCTACTAAGCCTATAGTTACAGGCTGAAGGAAAGATGAACCTTGGATTCTATTCTCCACCCTGAGATAAGACTTTCAGCAAATATCACTGCAGCAGACCATGTCACCTAGCATATCCCTGACCCATCTGAAGAGGAGGGGTCTGAATAGAGCCAGAATATATGGTTAAAACTGTCCCCATGTGACTGGGGTCTTTTTAATATAGGGCTTTGTAGAAAAGAAGATCATAAATTGTCAGAAGTCAGTGGTAATTTGTGGTTTTCAGAGCAAGGATGACATCCCTATTTAACCTGTTCCCATAACTGTTGGTAGCCACTAATTATCCAATACACGGGCCAGTGCCGGGTTAAACATTTCAGAGAGTCCTGATTTTATTCACTCATGTGATATGTGATCATAGTGGGTCACAGGAGACCCTTTCTGCTTGGCTGTAAACCATTTTCTAGAAGGCAGAAGCTTCCTGTTTTGCTGCCGCCGTCTTCTCCAGCTGCTTGTTTTTCTGCCCGAAGCTGTGGGATGGTCACCAAGGGGTAATCATGCGGTCACCAGGACTGCATCAAACACACGACCACACTCCCTCCTCCATCCCACTTGAAGGCAGCATCAAAATGTCCACATCTTATTTATGTAAATCCAGCCTAACCTTAGTGCTTCTGACATGCAAACGAGTATGGCAGCCGCCCTGAGGACTGATACACAGGGAATCTGATTCAGCAAGCATCTGGGGTGTTGGGATGCTCTGTCCTCACACCGCCCTTCAGATCAGAGCAAGGCTTTAGAGCCGTGGTTCTCAGAACGGCGATTCTGCCTCTTGTGGTGTCTGCCAATGTCCAGAGGCAATGAAGGTTGTCACAACTAAAGCAGTCCTCTTGGCATCTAATGGGTAGAGACAGGCCATAAGACAGCCCCCCACCAGAAAGAATTACCTGCTCTAAAATGTCAACAGTGCCAAGGCTGAGAAACACTTTACATAGAGTCAACTTTAAATAAGAGAGCTAGGCAGGAGATTCAATTATCTTTCTGTAGCAATTTTTTTTCTTTGCTATTTCCTTGCTAGCTCACCTTAATTTTATAAGGAAAACCACTAATCTTTACCTTGACTCACGTGAACCCCTAAATAGCTTTGACTACTCTCTTCCAAGATATTCTTATGGTTGCTCAAATTCCACATTTTTACTTCCTATTTCTCCACCTCCGATCACATCCTACATTTCTAAAACTTCCCCTCATAATTTAAAGCCCCAAGTGGCTAAAATGGAGGAAAAGGAAAGTGGATTTGTGTCTCTCTCTTCCTGGGGCTTCAACCACAGCTTCTACTCAGATGAACCCTGACAGGGGTAACTCTATGCTTGGGGAACCCTCTTCTCCCCGCTGGGGAGCTCCTAGGGGGAGCCGAGCCTAACGTAAGACACTCAGCACTTGCTGAACCACTGGCGCCTACGCGAGGTGGTCCTAGAATGACCTCTGTGCTCTTGCCCATGCAATGAAGGCTCGCTGAGAATCTGCTCTGTGCATGCAGGTTTATCCCTAGGAATCCCAGAACGGACCTAGTCTCTGCCCTCATGGGACTAAAGTCTAGTGGAAGAGGCAGACAATAAAGGAACACGTGGACGACAGCACTATAGAGAACCTGCCACCGTCACCAAGGTGGCAAACAAGTCGCTGGTGACACTGCAGTGGGGACTGAGCCAGAAGAGACCTGGGACAGAGCTGATGGGATGGGTCACTGACACTGTCAGTGTGACTTGAGGACAGAAGGAGCAGGCGCAGGGAGGGCCAGGCAGAAGGAGCATCCCTACAGAGGCCTGGGGCAGAAACAGCTTGTCGGGTTTGGTGCTGAGGAGAGGCTGGCAGCTGGCGGCTTGCAGGCAAGTGGAGCCCAAGTTCCCTGTGACACACAGGGGGAAGCTGTGGGCGGGGCTTCAAGTGGCAACTGGAGTGCCACTGAAGTTGTGAAGCGATCGCTTGGCTGCCTGTGCGGAGGAAGGTGGGCCTCAGTGAGGGGAGAACAGAACAGGGCTAGATGAACAAAGTGCTCCTGGGGGGACAGCATGCACGGTCACACCCCAGAATGAGTTCATGGCTGAAGTCACAGCTAGCTGGCCCCAGGGTCTTATCACAACATAAGGGAGACACTATGAAAGATGCCTTGACGTGAGTTTTCCCAGACAACACAACACAGATGTCATACGGTCAGGTATGCATCCTGGTTTTTAGTTACAGGTCTTGGCACACTTGGGACAGGGATTTTAAAGTTACTCTTATTTGATGATTTTTAAAACTATTTTCACTTAAAAAACACCATTAAGGATGGCATTAGAGAAGATTATGCTAAGTGAAGTTAGCCAATCCCTAAAAAACAAATGCCAAATGTCTTCTTTGATATAAGGGGGGTGACTCAAAACAGAGCAGGGAGGAAGAGCATGAGAAGGAGATTACCATTAAACAGGGACGAGAGGTGGGAGGGAATTGGAGACAGAAGGGGAATTGCACAGAAGATGGAAGGAGACCCTCATTGTTATACAAAATTACATATAAGAGGATGTGAGAGGGAAGGGAAAAAAAAGAGAGAGAAATGAGTTCGGGTAGATGGGGTAGAGAGAGATGATGAGAGGGGAGGGGAGGGGGATAGGAAGGGGATAGGAAAGGCAGCAGAATACAACAGACACTAGTAAGGCAGTATGTATAAATGTGGATGTGTAACCAATGTGATCCTGCAATCTGTACACGTGGAAAAATAAGAATTCATACCCCATTTGAATCAAATGTATGATATATGGTATGTCAAGATCAATGTAATGTTTTGAGCAACTAATAAATTTCTGATGTTTTCACACACACACACAACACCATTAAGTTCTTCCTGGGGTGATGAGCATGTTGCATATCTGGACAGAACAATGGTCTCATAAATGCATATCACTGTCCAAATTCAAGTCATACTTTACATCTGTGCCTTTTATGGCACAAAAGCTATATCTCAGTAAAATAATGACAATAAAAAAGTTTCACATCTGGATTTTACTTATATTTCCAAAACAACATGTACTCTAAAACATTTAAAATGAACCAAGATGATATGTTTACTCTATTACTGAGATTTCAAGGCTCAATAGTAAAAATACATGAGGAGGCACATCTGGGTTGAGAAAGCCCTCTGGGGATTAAGCCCCACCTGACACATCAGCATCATCACACACGCTCCTTTCCATACTAGACTAACTAACTAGTTTTCATTTTCCATCAAATTGTGAACATGGAACACTTGGATTCTAGTGTGGGTTGAAGTCTGACTCTCCGGTGGAGACTGGAGAAGAGACGAGGATGTGGGGTTCTGTGAGGGTTTCAGTGGCTGGCAGAACTATAATTTCCTCATTTCCAAATTACACACTGCCCTTTCAAAATCCAGGATTGAACACATTGCTGGTTTGTCAATGGTCAGTCCCTTGCTGTACCTAGGACTCTACTGATGCATGTGAGAGCGTCCTAGGAAACTTGAACCATTCTTTGCTCTTTCCTATGGAACCACTCAGAGGATGAATTGTGGTCCCATAAACTTCCTGTGCACCATTTCCCACCAGTTACTAGTGGTGGACAAGGGCACCAGTCAGTCTTCATCTGAATTATGACAGCATAAGCCAATGTCAAGAAAGGTCTATGCCCTTAGGCCAGCAATGGGATGCAGAAGTAGAGGAGGTCACAGAGACAGGGCTGGCCTGAGATGTAGGATGGGAACGATGTGAACAAAGGGCAGGCCCTGCCTGAGTCTGGGCTCTTACCAGCACAGTGATCCCTTGCTCTTTGCACAGCATGGCCACTGCTCCCAAGACGATGCTCAGCAACACCCAGAGGGTAGATGAGTGTGCTCTCTCCTTGTTACCTGTCAACCAAAGAAATGATACATGCAAAATTAATGCAACGTGCTCCACCTTGTTAGCACCAGAAACAAAAATTCCAAGCATGCACCTAAAATAGCTACAATTCGAAATCGGAGTTTGGTCTTCAGATCGCCCGCCTCTGTGGATGTGTGTGCATTCCTGCATTCTGGCTGGACAATGTCCTCTGGATGGGACATATATCCCATCTCAAGGCTCTCCTGAGAGGGTGCCCAGTGCCTTTGGAAGGCATTGTAAGAAAGTCCTGGCCACAAAGACACTACAACTCAGAGTCTGTATGAGGCAATTTCCTTCTTCCCTACCTGCCAATCACCATCTAGACCATTTTGATGAGTTGTGTTGAGAACTCCCACTGAGACTGCAAACAATCCATCTGGTTTCAAGATGGCCCCAGCAGTCATAATGGAGGAGCTAGGAAGGCCTGAGCACCTCTTAGACTGTCTACCAATCCCTGGACAGAAGGCTGGGTTCTCTGCACATAATATGGCTCAGACTGGGTCTGCTCTGTTCCCTGTGTGGATTGGCTCTGACCATTACCAAAGGGTGCATGGTTACTGACAAAGGGCTGGCACTGAATGTCCACCTGGGACAGGCCAGGCTGTGGGCCAGGCTAGGCTGCCAGCCTGCATGGAAGTGTGGCATCAACAGAAGTCAAATACTGCCAGACACGTGGGCCTGTGAGCAGCTCAGGACCAGGGGAGCTCAAGAACAACTGCAGGACCTGAGCTGCCTCAGGAGGAGGCAGGGTCTGGCCATCTACTGCTGTGGTCAGTGGTGCATACAGTCTGGGGAAGGAGCTGAACTGCTGGGAAGGGAGGCAGGTGATAGGTAGGACTCATCGCTGTCCTTCCTTTGAAGTCCCTGCTCCTCATCTCAACACATGAACGAATGGGAGCCCGCTTGGAGGATCCAATCATGAGCTTGTCAGGTGCCTTGGGCAAGTTCCACTTTAGAATTCCACTCCTACTATTTATTATAGGACATTGAGTGAGTTACTTATCCTTACAGTCATAATGCCCTCATCTATGAATCAGGGACATCAGGAATTATCTCAGGGTAGATGTGAGGCATCTTGTTTGCCTTTTCTTTCTTTTTTGGCCACGTTGGGGATTCAACCCAGGGTCTTCTGCATTTTTGGCAAGTGCTCTAGCACTAAGCCATCCCTCACCCCCTTTCAGGACAGATTTGAGAAGGAGAAAAACTATGACAGAATGCTTGGCCATTTGTGTTACATGCTGCAAAAAAGCAAAACATCTCTGGAAAATATGTAAGAAACTGGCTACATTAGTTTCTGAGAAGTTCTAAGAAGAAAAATTGGGACAAGAAGGGAGGAAGTCTGACTTTTCATTGTCTAACCTTTAGTACCTTTTAGATGTGCATATATTAAAAACCGTGTTTGTCACTTGGTACTCTGCCAGGGCCAAGGAAACATTCAGCACATGCTTCCTGCACATGAGTCAGCAAAACTCCCTCAGCTTAGAGGGAGGTGGAATTTCCAGTGGGCTTCCACGCAACAGTCAAGGGGGTGGCTGGTGAGTCACCCTGTCATGAAATGTGCCCTGCGTGGTACACGATATAAAAGGCACGCGCTGGTTCTCATCAAACTGCTTGCTCAGGACATTGACAAGAAGCGCTTTTGTGTGTATGTGTGTGACATGCAGACCCTGAATGGAGGGATTAGTCTTGTGAATCCTAAGAACTAATCTGCAAAGCCCCCCCCCACCCCCGCCCTCATGGAAAGAAGGCTTGCATGTCCCAAGAGCAGGGGTGGCATCTCTAGGGGCAGGAGGCACCCTTAACCTGGCACACTCCACATATGGGTAGAGACTTATGGCCAGATAACACAGCCCATACCCAGCTGCACCACAGGGACTCTCAGCAAAATGTGAACAGAACTGATTCCTGATGGGACTGACACCTGCTGCTGCCTTCAGGCTAAACACCACCCTTTTGAAAGTGGCTTGCATTTGGCGTCCTAATGTGACCACCCGGCACCTCTCCAGTCTCCCCAGTCTCCCGGGGTCTGTACTGCATTCTGGGCACACCAGCCAACTCAACAAGCTCTCCCTTGGCTTTGCTTACCCAGTTCCCTTAGGCTAGAACACCCCTGGCAAAATTGCTACACATTTTATAAAGCTGTCAAATGTCACTTAAACTGCAAAACTGTGCCCCCGCCCTCCCAGGCAGCTTCTCTTTCAAATTCACTTGGTTTACTGTGGCAAATGGTCCTACTGCATGCGTTATTGCCCCTGTGGGTAGGTGCCCCTAACTGACCTCCAGGATTAAGTTAGGATTAGTCACAGTCTCTAAACTGCCCTTATCACAATCTATCATAGCTATCTTATCACCATCTATTCACAGCTTGCTATAAACACTTGACTTTCTGTCACCCCCATAGATGAGGGCTCCTCAGTGTCAACACTACTGATGTGGGGCTGGCTGGGTCTTTGCTGTGGGGCTGTCATGCATTCTAGATGCTTAGCAGCATCCCCAGTTCTACTCATTAGACGCCAGTAGCACCCCTCACCCCACGAGTGTCACAGATACTGTCAAAGGACTTTGGTGGGTGGGGATCATTCCCAGGTGAGAACCACTATCCTAAACCAGTGCTATTCACAATGTGGGGTCCCGGGACCTGCGCCTGGATCTTGCTAGAAACACACACTCAGGTCCCACCCAGAATTCCTGCAGCAGAATTCTGAGGATGGCAACCAGCCATTGGCCCCTTTAAAGAGCTTCCAGAATGATTCTGAGGCTCCTTGAAGGTTGAGAGCATCATTCTTGGTAGCAAGCTTGTAAACAGCTGCAGCCCTGGCACCATGCCTGGCTTTCAGGAGAAACTGGAAATTTTACTGACCAAATCCGCAGCCCCTGACTGACTCTGAAAGGCAACACGTGTTCAGCGAATGAAGCAGAATTCTTTCCAAGATGCCTCCAGCAGGGGGCCACCCGGCCTTGACGTGTGCATGCGCAACCTCAGCAAGGGAGAGGAACTTTTTATAACAGCCCATTTCATTTTTAAAACTTTGGGGTGTTAGAATGTTCTTCCTGATGCTGAGCCCAAGCCTACCCTTCTAAATTCTGGGTCTTAGCTCCAAACTGTTCAGGTGGCACAGTGCCCAGAGATCAAGTTCTCTCCACTAAAAACTATTACATGTCAGCACATTTAGTTCCATCAAGCAAACTTAAGGATGGTTACTTGCAGAAATTAATCACATATGTGTACGTAATACCCAAGGATCACAATTATAACCACAACAATAACTTTTAAAAAGCCTGTCATACTAAGCATGAGTCCAATTTGAGCATTTATGTCTACGAGAATTACTTATTTCATTTGGGTATTTGCTAGCACTCATTAACAAACAAGTGTTGGCAGATACCAAAGCTTTAAAAACCTTTTTGACCAAAATAACCCTAAAGCTAACACATCAATTAATTCCTTTCAGGAAATTATTTTGGGAAAATGAACCAGAGATTTGAGCATGGAGTCCAGGACTCAGCTGGTAAAAATCCAAAGTGATCACAGCTCACGATGTCCCATGCCAGAGCACAAAAGCCCAGGACTTCTGCCACACTGCAGAGACAGAGATGGCCTCGTCCACTGCAGCTCAATGAATGCTGTCCTCCTCCCAAAATAATGCTTTTCCTGAATCTGTCTGAAACCACTGAAGCATTGTCTCATATGAGTAGTTCATATGGAAACAGAACCTTGAAGGACAGATGATCCCATTAGTTATCATGGGTTCTCTTCTACAGGTCAACGGGGTAAAGACACTGCCCCCAACCCTCCAGGTCTAGCAGGAGGTGAGGTCTGAGATCCAGCCTCGCCTACCATCTTCTTCAAGTGGACAGAGCACCAGATTTAGCTGTTCACTGGACACCAATGCACCTGCTCACCCCCACCAACTATCACCTGGATCAGACTTGACAACCTTCTCACTCCCCAATCTGTGTTCGTACTTTTCACCTAAATAGAATATGATTTCTCAGTGCACTGCTCCTGGTTCTTAATTTCAAAAGCAAGTTCCTAGATCATTTTGCCTCTTTTCCTAGAATAACTGAATCACCTTGTATTTTATTCGACTGTGACATGGATTAATTTTTCCCCATGGGTCAGAGGCCTCTGATAGGAAACAAACTCCCAGTTCCCCCATTGGAAACGCTCAAGGGACTCTCTTAAGGAGACCCTGTTAACATGCAAATTACTTCACAGGTGTGAAAATGATGGGGCTCCTTTCCCACTCATGCAGAATTTAAAATGGCTTTCTCCTCGGATGGCTATCTCAGACTTAATTGAATTCAGAAAAATAGCATACAGAAAACACAGCCTTTGGATTTATCAACAATCTTCTCCCTAATCTCACCCGGTAATTTCACCACCTCTCTCAAGTCCTAAGCCCTCATTCCACATCTACTTGCAAATCCTCAATGGCAATTTTCCTGGAAGAATCCTACCCTTTAATCTTCCCTTAGGTCTCCAGAGTCCTGTAAAATGCACCCAGAGTGAAAGCATATGAGAGGAAGGTCCTGTGCCTTTGCTAAGAACCTTATTCAGTGATCATTAAATATTCAGGATCACTCCTCACAACAGTGGCAATTTCAGATCAAAGGCAAAATTTCAACAGTTAACGTAGTGGCAGGTTTGCACCCAGAGGCCCACATTCCAGATCTGTCACTATCCAGGAGAGGAGTCACCATGTAGCCAAAAATCTACCGAAATTTATCTAGTCCCAATACGTATGAGACATGTCGTAAGTGGAACATACACACCCAATTTTGAAGACTTTGTATGAAACACATAATGCAGAATATTTTGGGTTTTTTTTAATATACATTACATTGAAATTGTATTTTTGATACATTGAACTAAACAAAATATATTATTAAAAATTAATCTTGCCTGTTTCTTTTTATAATGTAACTATTAGAAAATTTAAAATTACATATAAGGCTCTCAACATTTCTTTTTTTGTGGGGGTAGGGTACTAGAGATTGAACTCAGGGGCACTGGACCACTGAGCCGCATCCTCAGCCCAACTTTGTATTTTTTTAAATTTAGAGACAGGGTCTCACTGAGTTGCTTAATGTCTCACATTACTGAGGCTGGCTTTTGAACTTGCGAACCTCCTGCCTCGGCCTCCTGAGCTGCTGGGATTACAGGAGTGCGCCACATTTCTATTACACAGAAGTGTCTCTAGACCATGTGATCAAAGTCTCAGCTCGTAGTTAAAATGATCTGGAATTGCTGTTTGTATTCCAACTCTACCTTCAAAACTTGAAAAATAGGGCGTGAGTTTATCAGGAGCCACAAGACTAAACATGCACATACACTTTGGAGTTTTCCAGAATCCAAACTGGAAATCTCAATTTCATTAATATCTTAAAACCACATAAGTCAAACAGGTCATCTTTCCAAATGTGTAATATGATGTGCATGATAAACCAAGGTCTGTTGACATAGCATTGACAAAATATCTCCAGTGCTGGCATGAGAAAAAAAGAGGCTTTATAAAATCAAAACTTGGGGTTCTGAGTGTTGGGACAGCCACACTTTGTGGAGTTCTGGCAATACACTGCCCTAGGATAGTTTTACCCATGTAATCCCTCACATCAATTTTGAGTCTTAGTTTGCTAAAATGAGCAATGCTAATAACTGTCAATATATAATGTCATCTAGATGAATTTGGTTTGTGTCTCTGTGGCTACATTCCTACTGAGTAACTAACACATTCTTTTATCCCAAGTTTGAGCATTTCAATAAGATAACTGAGACAGGTAACAGTGGGCCACCTTGCATACAGAGGGCACTCAGTAAAAATCTGTTGAATCAATGAATAGTTTCCTCTATTTCCATGTCTTTCAGAAGTCTTTTATATCACTATATTTCTTATTTGATTATGATATAATTTAATACCAAAAAGTTAATAATTTTCTCAGTGTGAACAAATATAGCCAGAAATCAAGTCTTTTCACCTTTAGATACAGTCTTTAAACCCCTTCACATTGGAAGAATCACCATCCTTTAAGAGACTCTTGAAAACATTTTTTAATTTAAAATATTATGTAAGAATATAAGAAACAGAACACTGACTAATTTTAAATTCAGAAGTAACTGTTTTTTAAACAAAAAACACAGTTAAAAATGAACTGTGAGAGTCAGATGTCACCTCCGGTGCGGTTTTATTTATGAATATTTTTGTTCAGAAAATTCACAAGACGGGGATTCCAACCTGTGCACAGCTCCTAAGCACTTCAGGGTGACACCTTTACCCAGAGTTCTGTCTCATTTTCTTCTAGAGGGCTCCAGTGAGCCAGGGGAGGATGGTTCTTACTCCCTGCTGTCCCTCATCTCTTGCAAGACCAGCACTGGCAAACACCAACCGTTCGTGATCCAGTGGTAAGATTCGCCTCATCAATTTTTTTCTTGTTTCAATATGTATCTCTATTATCTAAGATAATTCAACCCCGTAGGTAAGTGGAGGCAAAGGCTGACAGAGTAAAGAGAACTCGGGATGGGGGCGGGGGAGGTTCAACAGCAGAAAGACACTTGTCAGTGTTGACACCCACAAGTGCCAACAGATGTGGCGATTTAATGAAGCATGTGCCTCGGATCTGGCACTGCTTCCAGCGGGGAGCCTCCTTGCAGCAAGAGCACCACTCTGTCCACGCTAGCCCTCCTCAACACTCTCTGCCTGGCATCTCTGCCGAGTGGAACTGGCACATCCTGGTGTGTGTGGGAACCGCGCCACGCAGACAGGTGGCCATGATTCTGTAGCTGCCAGAGCGACACAATGAGCATCAGATTCACGTTCCAAAAGTTGGAACCAACCAAGCCCGCTTCCACACGCAGCCTCAAAGTCAGACTTGCTGTCCTTGAATGGGGGTGGGGGATCAAGCAATGCAGGAAAGAAAGAAACGTGCAGGCGGAGAAGACATGCCCGACAGCGTCCCAGGCAGCTTTCAGTGGGCAGAGGCCTGACTCTAAGAGCAGGGGTCCCGTGTGACATGAGTTAGGCTATGGCCCGACTTTTTAAGCTGCATGGTTCTAAGTCAAAGGGAAACAGATTTCTTAAATCAGAATGAAAGTACAAAGGAATGATAATCTGAGAGAGCTACCCTGTCTTGGTGTCTGAAATAAGATAAGGAGAGCAAAATAATAAAGAAGGTTCAAGAAGTTAAGAACAACTGAGGTTTGGGATTCTGTCTCTGGATTATGAATAACAGTCTAGGATTTAAAACGGTTGTTTAGATGGGTAGCAAACCCATTTCTCTCTAGAGGAGACTCTCTCTCCCACTTCAAGTGAGACTTAGTAAATTACTCTTCTTAGTCCTAACTCCCACGAGATGAGTATTTTAAGGTACTGGTTTAAAACCACAATTGTTTTCACCATTCTAGCGAGCTTCTAGGACAGACATGAACTATTTCCAACCTGAACTACTATTTTTAAAAACAAAGAAATATTGACAAAGACATCTCATCATAAGAACAATACCTTCTGTTTGAAACATTCAGAAATAAAAACCAGCGTACCAATGACTTCATCTGACCTAATGATTTTTTTTTTTTGAATAAAGAAAAAATATGTGGCCTTTACAAGGACATTCCCCTTTTTAAAATAAGATTTTGTTGTCGGGTGCGGTGGCACATGCCTATAGAGGCTCGGGAGGCTGAGTTAGGAGGATTTTGAGTTCAAAGATAGCCTCAGCAACTCAGCAAAGCCCTAAGCAACTTAGTGAGACCCTATCTCAAAAAATAAAATATGAAAAAGGGCTGGGGATGTGGGCTCAGTGGTTAAGCACACCTAGGTTCAATCCTCTGAATCCTCCCCTCCCCCAAATTTTTTTGTTGCAAAAGATCTTGCTTGAAGACATTTTACCTAAATAATAAAAGAAAAACAACAAATAAACAAACAAGAAAAGGGGCAGAGCACTGGAAATGTTATATGAGTGGGATTTTTCATTTTCTGAAAATACCAGGATTCCAGAGGCAAGCCCAGAGTTGTTTGCTCATAAACTCAGGTAGTTAAAAACTGTCCAGAGCTTTACAATACAGACTCCGCATCTATAAAGGAAGCTAATGAGATTACTAGAAAAGAGATGCAGCCTCTGAAAGAGCTTTTTAACTAGCTAAAACATTGATTTTGGAGCATGTAATTTTTTTTTTCTCTTATAAAATAATATTAGATCTGTTCCTCTGGAAAAACCTTTCTTGGATTTCAAGTTTATGTGTAACTAATGCTGGACCCTCCCCCACTTCTTTAAACTTTAGGTCCAGACCCTAAAAGTATAAAGACCAGATCTTTAAAGGGGTCACTTTAAACATTAAATTGGAAGATTAAACAGTATTATTATTGGCATCCCAATAAACAGCGGACTTAAGGTCTCCACAGAAAAGCTCTGATTCCCTGCCGAGCACTCAGAAACCCAGACAGCTGGAACAAAAACCACACCTGTGATGATATGAACACACGTCATGAACACGCTTACCACTTGGGTTTTGTACATGGGCACTGACTAGCCAGAGGGAAATAAAAATGTGATTATTCTTTAAGATATCTCAAATTCCAAATGAAAACAGATACCTGAATGCCCATTAGTGTGAAGAGTTCTGTTGCATTGGGGGAAATTTAATAAAGAGGATATCAAAGAAATTAGTGGTACAAAGGCCACAGCCTTCCATTTAGCAAAGGCCATGAGAGAGTGATACTAAGTGCCGGCAAAGAAAGCTTTGTTTTAATCAAAATATACTGACTGGGGGCTGGGTGTAGCTCAGTGGCAGAGCACCTGGACCTGGCACCAGAGCATGTACTAGGACCTGGGTTTGATCCCCAGCAAAACACCCACACACTGGACTGCAAGCCCCTTACGGGTATGGACTCTGTCTTTCTAGTTTTTGAATCCCCAGCACTGAACACAGGGCAGGCCCTTGAAGTTTCATTAATTACTGGTGATGGAATGAATGCCCTAAATGGGTAAGCCTCTGTGCTGTTTTAGGACAGAATCAGAGACCGTGAGTACTTTTCATGAATGCTGAGCCAGAATGGCTTCTGCACGCTGGGCTCTTCCCACTTCCCCTCTGTGAAGGTGTCTCAGTTTGTGGGCATCATACTCCTCTTAAGAGACTCCTGTGCACCATGTGTGAAGTCGAACATTAATTAGCATGACATTTAAGGATGAGTCCAAAGAGTTGGTATCTATCAACAAAGAAGAGCGTTCTACTCTCAGCAGGTTTAGAAGGGGTACAGAAAACCAGAACAAGGTTTTGCTGGAAACCCCAGAGAGAAGGCAAGGCCCCAGACTTCATCAGCTGATTTTGTGGGTGAGTAGACAAAGGGGGTGGCACTGGGAGTTTTAAGAAGAGGTGACAGCGCAGCTGGTGGAGTGAGGGGCTGTTCTGGTGCCACATGGCCCGAGAAGCAAGGTGGGCGGGGGGGGGTAGCTGGACATCTAGTCACAAGGTCTTGAAGTGACACGGGTGGGCTCAGGCCCAGCATACTGCCAGGGGCACTCAGAGAATCACTTAGGCATGGGACACAAGGGAGTCCCCTCAAGGCAGCTAACTGCAGTGCCTCTACGGCCTGTAGGCCTTAGGCCTTAGGTTAGGGTTAGGGTTAGGATCCAGGCTACTCTGGGTCTCCAGACCTTTGGCACAGTTTGGAGCAGAGTTCCGTCATTCTGTCAATGGCGTGTGAGGGGAAACTAGAGGAAATGGAAAATAGCAATGAAAACCAATTTATAACGATGGAGACTGCAGCTCAAGACATGGGTATCTGAAACCACCCACTTTAAACCTTAAAGAGACACCGTGATGATCTAGAAGGGAAAGCCGGACCGTGCAAGTGGACACAGTTGGGAGGCAGACCAATAACAATTAACACTCAGGGTCAAGGCCCTGAGGTCTGAATGGGTGTGCAGAGCCAACTACTTTAGCTTCATAACTTCCAAAGGCTAATTAGGTAAGCTGTCCATGACTGCTAGGATCAGAGACCAGGGTGGTCCACAAGCTCCACTGTGATCCACTCTTTTCTTTTCCTAAAGAGGGTTCAAGTTAATAGGAAAGCAGACTCCAAGAAGATGGGGCAGCTTGCAGACCACAGACAGGCTTCTGAGAAGGCTCCCATATCCATTGATCCATATTCTGACTGCTCCATGTAGCTTCTACCAAATTAACATCTAATCCTAAAAGCCACATCTACCACCATGATTGATTTGCAAACATAAAATATTTCCAGGTTAACTTTGTTGAAAACATTATGAACTTAACCTTAAAGGCCTGGTCATTTCTTTCCAATGCTAACATAAACATATTATAAATGCTAGCAGAATTTACTGGACCAAAGGGAAAGGTCAAATGGTTACTTATGGTTAAAATATTTATGTTAGTACTGAAATATACTTAACTAATTTCCCACAAATCAAAGTATTAATTAACTGAAAAACCATCATTTAAGCAACTTCACCTTTGGTACTAAGTTTCCAAAGGTTTTTAATAAAAAATAAATTTATCTTTGGTATAGATATATAATTTTATAATTCCATAAATGAATTAAAAACATACACATAAATATTAATGCACAAATTTATGAATTAGATTACAGAAATCGTAAAGAAATCAGGAAAAGAATATGAAATGTCTTTAGTTTTTCACTATGCTGAAAAAATTCCACTAAAAGTGGGCTAATAAATGTACTGGTTCACTTGACAGAATTTTTAGTTTCATGATAGTTTTTCCATTATTTCACAAGAGCAAGATCTTTAAAAGTAGTGAAGGACTGTAGTGTATCATCCCCCACGTGAAACCTATAGTAGGACATTTGGTGCTTCTTCAAAAGATACATTAGATGTATCTGAAATCTATTAAGAATAGAGTGCAGGGCTGGGGATGTGGCTCAAGCAATAGCGTGCTCGTCTGGCATGCGTGTGGCCTGGGTTCGATCCTCAGCACCACATACAAAGATGTTGTATCCGCCAATAACTAAAAAATAAATATTAAAAAATTCTCTCTTTAAAAAAAAAAAAAAGAATAGAGTGCAGTTACTTTAAGGTAGAATGTGTTAAATAAAATGTATTAAATGATACTTCATGAGACTTTTAAGAATCGTCTTTGAGAAAAACCACAAGTCTCTATCCCGGGTATCTGTAAGTTCCTATTTAATTCACAGCTTTAGAACCTTAAGTAACATTTGCAATGGACACATCAGAGAGAGGTAAATGGAACCCTCTTCTCACTCCCAAATCATAATCTTTAAAAAAAATATTTTTAGTTGCAGATGAATACAATACTTATTTTGTTCACTTATTTATATGTGGTCCTGAGGATTGAACCCAGTGCCTCACACATGCTAGGCAAGTGCTCGACCACTGGGCAACAACCCCAGCCCCCCAAGTCATAATCTTAGAGAAAAGACACCAGCATTGTCATCAGCTTCACTGTGAGGCTGAGGGAGATGTGACCTCCCAGATCAGTGGTGAGCTTTATGGTCATGGTGGGGGACCCCACCCCGAGGAAGAGACACATGTCCCTGTCTGCAAGTTAACTTTCAATCTCAGGAAAAGTTACCTCCACTACTTTCTGCACCTGACACTGTTTTATTCACTTGTCCCTGAACTCTCAGGTGAGTCACTAGAAGAAGTGACCATTCTATCTTGGTATGTACAACAATAATGACAAAGGTGTGAAGTGTGATAGGTGTAACCACGCTGAGTGAGCACTGGCACCTTCTGGGGGTACAGGGGGGGATAAAGCAGGAGCTCTAGTAGCTCTGCTGATGCTTCTGCTGGTGGCTTCGCCAGTGGGAAACTCCCCTGTGAACCCCGAGAATCTGCTTTGCTCATCTAGAATTCCACATTCTGAAAAGGCGGTGGAGAAAGCAGATACCCAAAGAGCGTTTCCACCTCCAGAGCCATGTTCCCTCCAAGCAAAAGGTAAACAAGCAATTCCCCATCTGTTAAAACACTGCTCAACAGCACAAAAAACACAAAGAAGTTGCAAAATTAAGAAGGCAAACATAATGCTTACTTTCTCTAAATGCTTTACAGTAGCCAAGGAAAGATAACAAAAAGAACAGGGTGCACAGGAGGTCAGCGCGGCCGACAACGCCAGCAACCTTAAAAGAAGGGGAGAAAAGATGCACGTCAAAAACAATGAAATATTCCTAAACTCTGGAAACACAAAACGTTCCTTAGTCATAGAAAACCAGAAATTCCCTCGGCTCCTCCACCCCCCACAATACCCCGTGAAGCTCTGCCACAAGGCTCTGGGGCCCTCTGACTCTGCTTCTCTTCTTCCCTTTATGTCTAGGACTTGATTTAACTGCTCCCGAGAGAAGACAGGCTGTTCTGAAGGCACTGACATCTGTGCTGCAGGCTGGACACACACAGTAAGAGCTGGTATTTAACATGCCACCCCAAGGGCCGTAGCTACTTAGGCTTCTAACGTGCCCAAAGTGGATTTTCCACTGGAAGACATCAGCAACTCAGAGGGCTTGGGATTTAAAAAATAAATTTGATCAGAGACATGAAAGATATAAAGGTGGCAAATATGTATTAAAAGCCTCCAGGCAGATAGAAAAAGAGAGCAACGATCCTTCCGAGCTGCCTCTGCCACCTTTCCCTCTCCTCCAACCAAACTTGATTACGTGGTTACCCTGGAAGCAGAACCCTTCAAAAGTGAGTAACAAGATGAAAACACAATGAAACGTCTTGCATTTCTCTCCCCTGTTTTCCACGTGGTGACTCTACCCTTCCCCTTTTCCCCCTCAGTGATAACGAAGCAATATAAAAATTTGTGTTGCTTTCTTTCGGGCTGATCAACAGTTGCTCTCCAAATGTTTCATGGTATTGAAAGCCACAGAATTCCACTCATGGGTACTGGCCTGATTTATGTGGGGTCCTTTCCTAACTAGCACCCGAATGTGGCATGTAACAAAGCTTCTGCTGTGAGGAAGAACTGCTTCCATGTCTATGAGATGTGCAATAGAGGACCATTCTTACAAATTAAGATAAAGGAATATAAAATGACAGAAAATTACTCTATACATCATTCCCAAGAGCTTGTATGATCACGAGCCAAGAAAGAATACCTTTTTGAAGCAGTTTCCCCTACACTGCTTCATATGAAATGCTGAGGTCTCTCTTCCACTCTAATTGTGATCTCTGGGAGATCACAGCCCACAGTGTCATGCAAGGGCTAAGGACTGAATGAGTGGATAAATCCAACCCATGAATACCACGCACATGAAAGAACCTACCAAGAGGAAGCAAGGTGCAAGACAAGGTTCCATAGATTTGTAAGACGCGTGGCAGTATGCTGGGGGCTGCATAATAGAATCACCCTGCAGATGCAATGCATGATAACGAGAGTTCTAGAACACTCAGGGCAGTAAACGCACTCAATCAGGGACACACTGCAACAATCAGGGAGGCAGCTACACAGAAGGGAGCCTGGCATGAGGCAGGTGCTGCTAGAACTGGGAGTAAGGAGCAGAGAGAGAAAAGACATAGGATAGAGAGCAGGATTTGTGACAGGAGGAGCTTCCTAGTGCTGTGGCCATCTATAATGCTGAGGACAGACAGGGACCCCAAACTCTCAGAGGAGAGAAAACCACTACAGCCACAGAACAATGGGTGGGAGGAGGACAGGCTGCTCCTTGAGTAAAGGGGATGAAGTGGTTTAGCCAAATGAGAGGGGTGGGGCAATCGGGGCCAGGATGTGGAGACGCCTTGTTACGTGGGCAGCTAACCGAAGTGCAAAAACTGCCCAGAGGCCAACTTTCAACACCATAAACTGATTTTTAAAGAAATGTTCTTGTTCGTTGTTGAAGACTGTCCCAAGTCTTTGCAGTATATATATATATTACACTGTCTGACATAAAGAAAAACAAATGTTTTGAAGTATGGTGTTTTAAAGTAAAAAGAGCATTTAGTACTTACGATGAACTTTTGGCATAGAAATCAAAGAGAGATTTCACAGGAAAAAAAAAAAAAAAAGCCAAGAGGCTATCCTGGGAGTCCCTGTATCCAATGGCTGTCTGAACAATGAGCATCAGAAAGAGGAGGTTTCGTCTTTCTTTTCAGATATCTGCATAATATGTATTTTCAGGCAAGTTCTCTACAAAGGCTATCTTCTTTCTTCTGAATCATCTGATATGCACCTATCAGGGTTTTCCACAGGAATCACTGCAACACCCTTATTCCATAAAGGACATGAGTGAAACAGTTTGCCCAGGGGCCATGAAAAGAAATTTGAAAGGGAGCAGGGGGACGTTTTCCCCACCAAACTCCCCCTTTTTCCCCTTAAATCCAAGTCTGGGAGGGAAAAAATCTTAAGGAGGCCTCAGTTTTCTCTTTCTTATGCCAAAATTCGGACAACTTATAATCTGCCCCAATATCTTGAGGAAAAAGAAATGTAAAACCCACCCAGTGGTGCTGGTGTCCTCAGGGAGCTCTTGGGGACCTCTGTTCTGACCAGCAACAGGGACTGATGAGCCCCCAAAGACCAGAGCCTATTCAAGGCCCCTTAGGTCTCCCCACCACTAGGGACTGGTTGTCAGAGTCTTCATGCATCTACAAACAACTCAGTGATTTGGGGAGGCTTATTTGAATGGGGGTGGGGATAGGAAGAAGAAGAGGAGAAGAGAAGAGAGATACACAGAGACATTCCTATCAGCGGAGGAGAAAATGACACTGATTGCAATGACTTCCCTACCAATTACAGCCGGGAGAGGGTAAAACTAGGGGACCAACTCATCCCAGTTAGCCTGGGGTCAGAACACAGTCTCAGGGACAATGGATGGTGGGTCACCCTAGGAGACTAGAAAATGTAGGTATTTATTTGCAGTGGACAAAAACATTTTTGGTGTTAATACTGAGGGGATAAAGATAAAAAACACATCAATGTTAATATAAAGAAATTTATGCTGCTAAAACCTGGGGATATATCACCACTGCTGTCCCTTAACAAATATAAACAGAGGCCCATGAAGCACCCAAATTCCACCGTCCTCCCCGCATAGGGGCCAACATGCAGTGTGAGCGTGCCATGCCCAGCCTGCACCAGAGCACCGGCTGCTTCCTTAGGGCTGGCAGGACACCTGTGAGGCACCCCCTGCCATCTGGAAATGAAAAGCTCGGGGTGTCCTGCTCTTTGCACATTTGTAAAGCTGGAATTTAAAATGCAGAGTAGCAGATAACAGGGGAATGAAGATAAAACTGACTCTTATTTGTCCAAATAATGAAAGGTAAATATAGAAAACATGCATCTTAGGATATTAATTTTTAATTCTCTTAGTGCTATGGATGGAACCCAGGGATCTGCACGTTGGGCAAGCACTGAACCACTGAACTGTATCCTCCAACCCAATACTAGTTCCTAAACAGTTTGAATAGCTGTCATGGAATGGAGGAGGGAAAATGAAAGATTTTCCAAACATTCTCTCCTCTCCTCATGGCTAGATTTCCCTCAGTTTCTTTTAAGATATGGAACATGGCCTTTTGAGGTTAACATGTTCCCAGATTGCATTTATCTAGAGTGAGCATCTGTGTGTGTGCAATCACATCCAGTCACACCTGTTGACCCTTGAAATTTTTTTAAATAAATCAATTTCTCAATATTTAAAATAAGAATTTTAGAAATTTTCTTTGGCTAATAATTCAAATATCATTTTGCTTTTAAGATCAGGCTAATTTAGGCAAGAAGCAGACAATGTTAATGAGAACTTTCCCAAAGATTGCTTTGTTTATGATTGACGCATATACTCTATCTATCTGGGTTCTAGCAAGCATTTAGAGATTAAGGAACTCAGATTGAAACCAATTCTAAATCAGGCACAGTTATGTATTGATAAAGAGCTTAGAGCTAAACTCTTGCAACATCAAACCCTAGCCTCCGAAGGACTTAAATCTTCAAAACTTGATGAAGTAAAAACAAAGTAAAATTTAAAAAGATGAGAAGGTTGTAATAGCAACTTCATGAAACATTTGATACCAAAGAATAGACAGTTTAATAAAAGTCAGTGCCAAAAAACAGGAATTGTGCTCAATGTTTTGGAACTGACTCCGAGATGCTCAATAGGACAGCTGGTTAAATGCAGGTATCTAAATCCCTCTATTAAATGCAGACATCTATTGTAAGAGAAGTAATAAAGCATATGCAGTATTTTATACCAGGTACTTTAGGCTCACAGAATGAATGACTAGAATCAAATCTTTCGCCTCAGCAAATATGCTGACTTACATTTTCTAAGGGTTTGGGGCGGAGGATGTTCCTGACAACCTTGCAAATGTTAAATCCCCACACAGTGTGCTCCAAATATCTTCAGCAGCAGCCCAACGGCATACGGCCATGGGCCACAGGAAAGCAGGGTGGGCTCCTGTGTGGGGCTGTCCCATGCCTGGCCCAAGTCTGCTGGGGGAAGAGGATGAATAGGGAGAGAGGAAGGTGGGAAGATTTCATAAGTGGTCCCTCCCATATCAGCAACGCCTCAGGGTGGGCCTCGGAAGCCTGGATTTAAGTCCTATCCTACAGTCACCTGCGATTGGCCCTGAATAAGTTCTTTACTTGTCTCCCTCGGCCACCTCATCTACAAAGTAGGAGCTGTTGCACTAGGCCATCTGGATGTCATGGCATTTTTATGACAATCACAGTAAGGTTAAGAAAGCTTTTTGCTGGGTGCGGTGGCGCACACCTGTGATCCCAGCAGCTCAGGAGGTCGAGTCAGGAGGATCATGAGTTAAAAACCAGCCTCAGCAAAAAGCAAGGTGCTAAGCAACTCAGTAAGACCCTGTCTCTAAATAAAGTACAAAATAGGGCTAGGAGGCTGGGGCTCAGTGGTGAAGCCCTTGCCTAGCACGCATGAGGCACTGGGTTTGATCCTCAGCACCACATTAAAAAATAAAATAAAATAAAGGTATTATGTCCACCCACAACTAAAAAATAAATATTTAAAAAAAAAATTGGGCTAGGAATGTGACTCAGTGGTCAAGTGCTCTGAGTGAAATCCCCGCCACCAAAAAAAAAAAAAAAAAGCAAGCTTTTGTAAACCATAAAGCTGCCAGCTGCTGTAGGAAAACTGCCCCAGACCTTTTGCTGAAGAATGGTTCTTAGCTACTGGCCAGGTAACGTTCCAGGTTCACACCTGCATGGCTGGTGTAGTCACATGAGCTCATCAGAAAGTACCAGCAGGAACCACACCATACCTTCAGGACCTTCAGGATTAAAGTCGTGCCTGGCATGGTGCCCACATGTGTTCCCAGGGAGAAGTCTTAACTTAGAAACAATCGTTTCAAGTGTCTGGAAGGGTGTTTATGGAGTGTGCTCCTGTCCCTAGAGGATACCCTAGTGTGTATTCTCTATATCCCTGGAAGCAAGAGGAGTCTGTTTTAGCCCACGAGGCAGCACACAGAGCCTCAGCATTCCTTACACACGTGCGGATGTCACAGGAAGGAGATACTTACGCACTCAGTGTGCACTGGATGGACGGCAAAGAGCAGCGCAGCCAGCAGGGACGCTCTGGGGGCCAGGTGCACCCTCCGGCCTTTACTGGTATACTGCAGGCCACCAAATAATACAGAGAAGACGTCCACCATGAGGACGGAGATGCCACCGTGCAGCAGGATGTTGACCACATGGAAGCCCACGGGGTGGAAGCCGCCTGACAAATAGTAGTTCATCCTGCAGCAAACACGGATGCTCACCTTAGAGTGCAGCAGCCGTCGGAAGGAGAAGCACGCAGGAGAAAACGTTCAAAGGAGGCGAGCGAGACTCTGCCTCATCAGTAAAAATAGCACCAGGCTAATAACACGCCAAGCTAAAAGCTGAAGAAACAGCGTGGACATAATTAACCACGGGGGAAAATGGAGAAATGGATGTGTCCAAGGGGAGTGGGACTGAAGACACCTGGCGAGGAAAATCAAAGGGCAAGCTAGACAGATTTTTTTAAGTGCAAAAAAGGGGTGACTGAATTCCCCGTTGACGTACTAGTCCACACATCTCTCAGCGCTGCCCTGCAGGGACCTGGGTTTCAAATGGTCATGGAACTTGCTCATCCACAAAATCAGCTCCTCACAGTACGCCAACCAGCCTTCCTCAAAGACATACCTTGGTGTCAGGAATTCCCACTTTTGAGGGCTTCCAATTGCTGTGGTTCCACTACTCCTAGGCTTCTCTGAGAAATCTCTACAAAGGCATTAAATGCACCTGAGAAACAGGAGGAACGAGAACCTTCGAGGGGTGACCATTTAACACAACGGTCTTCCAATGAACAGGCAGAGGGAAGTTGTTTCTAAGTTTCATTTTCTTTTTGCATACTGACTTGGTCACCGTAGGAAGGTTTATATCTTAATGGATTTTTTTTTTGCTATTATTATTTTCTTATCTTTAGTTGTAGATGGACACAACACCTTTATTTTACTTACTTATTTTTATGTGGTGCTGAGGATCAAATCCAGTACCCCACACATGCCAGGCAAGCGCTCTACCACTGAGCCCCAGTCCCATGTTTTTTGCTATTATTGTGAAAAAAGTCACAATTTCATTCGATGCCTGTGTTGCTCTGACATATTATCATACCGATCTCTTGGTGCTGAACAACCATCAATGGGTACAATGTTTGAGAACCAAGAAAACTATGGGAGGCTTCACCAAACTGTGCCTCGTGTTCCTTGCACAGGGACCTGGCTTTTCTTCGTTCAGTCGAGTCTGTGCCGTTGAAGCGAGAGCTCTGGAGGGAAGCTCACCCAGGCACGTTCTCTCAGACGACTGAGTTGGAATCAGTACGTGCTTCTGAGACTATGTGAGTAGCCTCTACCTCCCTAGGAACCATTGCCTGGACTCCCCAACGCTGGGAACCTGGGACAAAGCTATATGCAGTATCAAGTGCGAGGCCTGGTGACCAGCCCACCCCACGCTGTCACAGCTCACCTGAAAGTCAGCACGGTGAGAGGCCGGTAGGACTTGTGGCTGGTGTTGCTGCTCAGTCTGCTGCCCCAGAAGTCATGATGCCACAGGTCTCCCAGGGGTGTGTCTGCTTGGAGGTCCTGCAGGGACACACCAGGGGGCATCGTGGTCAAGGGAGTCACCATTTCTCCCCTATCATACGGAAGCCCTCCCCAAGCCCTCTCCTTCAAAGGCCCTCTGAGCTCCCAACTCTGCCCACTACTGTCCATCTCTCTGGCTTGTCCCGGGCCAAGCCCTGCCCTCTCCCACCCAGGGTACTGTCAGGCCTCCAAGGCGGCCACTGTGCCCTCTGACGTGCTCTCTAAGTTGAGCATTTCAAAATGCACCTCAGCTTGCCCCATCCTTGTTGGCTCAAAGTCCGGCCATAGCCTCCCACACTCCTGCCCTCCTCTGCAGGCCTATCGGGGTTACTCTCAGCTCCTGTGCCAAAGGATGGGCCACACAGGGCTCCCCTGGATGGTCGCCCTCAACTCTCTACAGCTTAACTCCTCTGAGGTCCATATCTCAGCCACCAAGCCTTCCTAAGTGGATCCCACAACCTTCCGAGTCTGGGCCCATTTCCCACCTGTCCCCACAGGGCCTGGCATACTGGTGACTTATAACACTATTTGTTTATACCACTAGGCTTGAGTTCAGGACCTGGGGCACATCTGCATTTAATGGGAATATACAGAAGGTGGTTAATATATGCTGTATAAATGGACCACTTAGCTAAATAAGATCACTATATCATTCCATTAAATAAGGATTTTATTTTCTATTTTTCCCAAAATTTCCATTTTTGATCACGAAATATTAAAAAAAACAAACTTTTTAAATACTGCACTACCTTAATTTGATACCATACTAAATATGCTTAAAATGCGTCTTTTTAACATTCAAAATATGAAACTAAATGGTGTGAAGGGCAAATAAGACTGTGGAGTAAATAGCAAATCTGATTGATTTTCTCTTTAAAGCAAAATTCAATAGGAATGTTCTGGGGGCTTAGTACATCCTAATTTCCAGTCCTCGAGTTCCTAATTTCCAGCCGTACCCAGAGTTCAGTACTTGTTACTTTAGTGCTTACCCCCATAAAGGGAATAGCTGGAGAGGAGGGACAGGTGTGGAGTGGGTCACCTGACACCCACGGGAAGGATGGCTTTCACTTCCACTGGGGTCAGCTTCATGGCCTTAAGCACACCAGCCACCCCATCCCAAGGGCTGGGTAGATGTTTTGTGAAGATCGTGGAACCCACCTGCTTTCCCAGTGGACTCAGTGATAGAACTGGAAGGCTAAACTCCTATACTGTCACCAAAGTGCGTGTTCAGTAGTGAAGGGGCTGGGCGGAGGATCTCGCCCTCCCTTTGAACAGGAAATGAACACCTCTGAAGCTCTGGATATTCGATCAGGCGTAGCCGCCATGCAGCAGGGTGCACAGCAGAAAGAAAGGTCAATTTTTCCTTATAATGATTTATGGAAACAATGGATTGTATCTGAAATTCATCATAACTCCACTGTCTCAAAGAAGATCATTGGCTCAAGGAACAAAACAGTAACTCAAGACTGCAGGGAAGCTTCTGGAAAAGTCTTCAACACCATTGGACCCACCCACAAACTGTTTCCCATCACTCAGGCACAGTCCCACGGAGGGCAGGCGTCCCTTCCATCCAACAGGAATGAGAAAGGAGGCCGGCAAGTTAACACAGGAGCGCAGGACAATACCGTGCTCAGCAGAGCCTCCCCTCACAAGAGGAAAGAGGGTCACATCCAGGGCATCTCACCACAGAGCTCACTGGAATTGTCAGACACTGGTTCTGAATTAACTCTTCTCATACCCAAGAGTCAAACTCATCAAAATGAAAAAATGGAATTTCAAAGATCAAGTTGAATCCTTGTTAGAAAAGCAATTCTGTGGTTAGAAAGCCATTAATCTGATACAGAGCTACTCACTTCTTTCATATGTGGTTTAAAATAAAAAAAAAAAGAATCAAAATTAAACCATCTGCAGTAGCTGCTGGGTGAACTTAAAAAAAAAAAACATAGGCAAAGAACTTGAATTAAAAGCAAACATCAACAAGGCGCCAGTTAAGTGCCATCAAAATGGAGAGAATTAATTACAGTACTATGCTACAATAAAATGCCTGTGAGTCAGTCATGTGTTTCCCCCACAGACATGCTTGGTCCTCAACATATTCCATATGAAAATGGCTTTTCCTCATCTGGCGAATCTGTTACCTTCACCTGTTGACAGCATTAACTGCGTGCTGCAGAGTTCCTACACCTGCACGTCCTACAGGTGGGCTGGTGGGTTCCTTCATGTCTGGCCGCAGGTCAAGCAACACACTCCCTGTGGAGCAGCAGACTGCCTGCCACACAGCCCCGACCTCGTGCCATTTCCGGGGTCTTTCTCCTCTGGGACTTCCTTGCCTCTGAGTTTCTTACTCTGATTTGAACATTTCTTTCTGTCTTTGAACATTTTCCTGACCTTCCCACACACCAATTTGTTCTTCCCTTGCTCTGATTAGCTTGGGAAAAAGAATTCCATTTTTTCCTGCACTGACACAGCATTCCACGTGAGCAAGACTGCCTGGGATTCTGCAAGGTCAGCCAACAGGAGCCTCCATAAAGGGACGAGCAGGAAGTGCCACCCCTGGGCAGCACGCTGCCTGTGCCCCACAGCTGTCCGCAAGCTGTCCTCACACTTTCGACGGAGGACGGGCCATGCGGGGAACTCGCTGCCTGATGTTGACCATGCCCCTTCTGGCCAAAGATCAGACCAACCCATCAGTGCAGCAGAATTTTCTTTCTTAAGTTATAGAAAATTTTCACAAAACCCGAAGTACTCTTGAGGCAACACCCTGGCCATAGAAGAAGGGCCTCTCTCATTCACGTATGGACTGGAGCCTCACGAGGTTAGCAGGGGTTGCAGACCTTACCACTAGGAATCAAAGAGGCACTCAATTAAGGAGATGATGTAAATAAATAAATAAAATGAGAAACCCACAGCACAACAGGGCCCAGGTGAACATTTAACCCAAGTTTAATAAAGAGTTCAATTCCAACTTTGATCATTCCTTAGATATAGGCAGGTGCTTACCATGTTTCCCAGAAAAGAATCAAGCTACAAACCTTATTGTTAACAATAGCTTCTGAGTCGTCAAAGACAAAATCTCCATCATAGCTCCGTGCAAAACATAGGAGGGAAACAAGTCCCACTACTAACTTAGCCCAGAAAGGGGGAAGGACCGAAGATGGGATGATGTGATCCAAATCGGTGTCCAGCTCGGCCATTTTGAAAACTGCAGGCTGCCAGCCTCCTGATTCAGCATCATGCTGGTTAGAAATCTGCAAGGAAAACGACATCACATAGAGACTCACCAACGCACTGACAGGAATGGGTCTGCAGTGGACATAGTTTACCTTGAGCACCTAAGAGTGAGACAGTCATATATGCTGTAATTTTACAGGATGTGGTTCTCTAACTATAGTGGGCAGGAATCTTGGGTGGGACAAAGCCAGATTCCTGAGCCCTATCATGACCTATGGAATCAGAAGCCCTTTGATTTCTGATGCTGGATGTGTTGCCCTTTAAGAAACACTGATTTAATGGAGACCTGTATTTTCTGACACCACCAGGCAAATCATTTTTTAAGAGTCCCTGAGCTGGTTTACAAAGCTTAAAAAGAAAGAGTTCACATTAGCTTTCTCCAATCAAGAAAAATCAGTAACCTTTGATCATTGGGTCTTGGCACATTTTGTATATGCGTGGAGGGTTGTGAGGCTTAGGGTAAACAAAACATGACCCAACTCTGAAAAAGCCTACTATCTATTTGTGGAACTTAGATAATATGCCAGTTAGATGAAAATCTGAGAGGGAAATCACAAGGCAGGGCACACGACTGATTGATTGGCTGATTGCTGTTAGTGGTTCACAGAGAGGGGAACTACTGCTTTCTTTTTTTTTTTTCCCTAGAAAGGAATGAGCTGTGTTCCAAAGAAGGGAGACAGTTCTACATGAGAATATGACCTTCAATACTGCTAAGAGTCAAGATAAAAAGACAGACTTCTCTTGAACTTTCCTTTCAAACGGCAAATGTTTGTGCCCCAGTCTTGCCATTAATAACGTGTGGCCTTGTGTATGTCCCTGACTTCTGAGTCTATTTCCTGTGGTACTCTGAAAAACGTAAGAACTTTCTAGCAGTAAGAGTTGCCTTGGAAAGGACCCAAACAAATGTTAAACTACCCGCAAATCACATTGATCGGTCCCCGTGCCCCATATACCCCCAGCAGGTGCTTTCTTTAGATTTGCCAGGATCATGTCTGGGTCAGACTGCTTGTTTCCAATCTTGCATGATTCTGGGCAAGTTACTGAACTTCTCTGGGTCTGTTTCCTTACCTGTAAAATGGGGATGACCTCATACAGTTGTCATGAGGGTTTTAACAAGTGCTCAGTGGAGGCTGGGCATGGTTATTATACTTTGTGAGGGTGAAAGCCCAGGGCAGATCAATTTTCTCTGGAAAGCCCCCTTTAGTTGGCTTACTGGTCCCAAGGCTCCTGTCCCTGCATAGACTGGCCCTGTTCCCTTCACAGAGATGGAAAAGAATCCCAGTTCCATCTGGGCAAGCAGCTTGGATGTAATCTGTTTGCAGATCTCCAAGTGAATACTCTAGATTACTGAATCAACAAGAAGTCAACCCAACTGGAATCCGAGGTTGCAGGCATCTTTTCTACTGTCTTCTATGTAGTGAAGGTGGAGGCCGATCAATAGGGCAGAGGACACGCGGTTCTATGGCAGCACTGGCCTTCTCCAGGGGTTAGAGGAGGTTCTAGACAAAAGATCACATCTTGCTCACTACTTGTCCCCTGAGTCCTGTCACCTGATGGAAGGCATACTCGCAGGGAGTACTGGGGGAATACTACAGGTACAATCTGCTGCCTTTTATTCTTGTTCAATGAAAGGATAAACAATTGCTCAAATCCAAATTACAGTTCTAAATACAATTCAAGTCACCATACAGGCTCTAGTCACTGTTTACATTCAGCAAAAAATTATTTCTGGGGTGTGTGTGTGTGTGTATGTGTGTGTGTGTAACAAACAATATGGAGAAAGGGGAGGAGAGAGATTGAATCCTTAGAAAAATACCATGATGTGAAGGTAAAATAAATAAATAAAAATAAATATGGTCTTTGATTTATAAAACCTACTGTGTAGGCCAAATGTTGTGGTACACACCTATATTCCCAGCTACTCAGGAGTCTGAGGCAGGATGAGCACAAGTTGGAGTCCAGTCTGGGCAGCTTATCAAGACTTTGTCTCAATATAACACACACAAAAAAGCTGAGGATGTAGCTCAGTGGTAGAGCACTGTTGGGATCAAGCCCCGGCTCCCCACCAAAAAAAAAAAAAAAAAAAAAAAAACTTAGTGTGGAAGAAAACAATTTATACCAATTTGAAGTGTACAATAGTTGAGAGCTGATAAAAGGTCACACAACTGGTTCTGATGTTATCCACTTTAGCCACAAATATCTGAATATCATTTCACAAAAGTTTGATGAGGTTTAAATGGCCTTAAAGGAAGGCTATGATGGAGGAGAAACTCTGTGCCCCTAGGTTAGCCACCAGGCCTCACTGTTGACCTCCAACTGTGCAGAACAGACTCATGATTTTGGTACTCGAGCAACAGCCTGAATATATGTAGGGCAGACTGAGGGCTCTGACATATGAAGTGCTCTGGGGGGCACACCCTTGGGATTCCACAGGATGGCTGAGTCATTTCAGAATGACCTCCTCTTCTTCTCTTGCAGGGACACCATGAAGAGTCTGTGCCTCTCCTTCCTCTACCCCCTCGGTGGTACTCTCAGCGCTGGCTGGCTCTGGCCTCTTCATAGAAATATCCCTTCGTTTTTCTCTTAGTTTCCAAGGTCCCCACTTCTTTGCTTCCAATGAAAATAGTCAACAATGCCCAATAAACGGAATTTCCTGCTCTCTTGTATAATGGAAATGTTCAGAAAATGCCTTTCATTAACAAATGCAAAACAAACAAACAAACAAACAAACAAAAGGCTACAATATGTTAAAAACCCATGTGAAGTTCTCAAGAGTCCAGTCCAGTCCAGTGGTTGAGAGGAAAGACCCTGGAGACAGACAGATTTGGACTTACTGGCTATGTGACCTTGAGCTACTTAGTCTTCCTAAGGATCAGTCTCCTTAGCACAGTAGAGAACCACTACTTTATTCAGAGTTTGTGGTAAAGATTAAATGAGATAATGTAAGCAAGGAGCTAGTTCCTATTACGACTATTATTTTGGAGAGATTAGTTCGCAGTGCCCAATCCTTGACCACTGTCTTGGGAGCACCCACTTTGCCATCAATTGTAACTCCAACCAGGGCCAGCAGCAGCCCACCAGGCAACCAGGTGTAATTGAGAAGGGGGCACCCCTTTTGGGGGTAGATCCAAGTCACATGGACTCCCTGGACAAGAGTCTTTGTGTCCTGCCCAACTACACAGAGATCCTGATCCCAACTCCCCTTCCTCCAAAAGGAAATGACCTTTGTTCCACAATGAGGCTTGACACTCAGGTAAAAGGAGCTGTGCCCCCCGAGGAGGCAGACATGGGGACCAGCTTCTGCCACCCTATTATAAACTCATGTCATGAAACAGGAAGGGGCAGTGTTTTCCCTTGATGGCCCTGTGCTGCACTGCCCTCTTCTTCAGGTGATCTCCTACCTGAATGCCCTGGCTCCTCAGCCACAGCTGGAAGGACCAGATAGGTGCTTCTGTGTGGCCTCAGTCCAGTTGTAGCAGTCACAAAGCCAGTACTACCTGAGTCCAGTGTCTATTTTAACTGGCTCGACAGTAGTTGAATGTAAAATAAATCAGATCTGTTTATCCTTAATTTCTCAAACTTCTAAAATCAAGCTTCTATCTTTGAGATTAAAAAATTTATTAATCAATCATCAGTGAAAAGGTCAAAAAGATGTCAAACAGGGATTACCAAAAAACAAATGTAGCTGAGCTGCGAACCACAGGGACCCAGGGACAGCTGACACAGCACACTGGGCTGCAGTAAACAGGATGGAGAGACCAAACCTAAATGATTGACTCTGGAAAATCAGCAGCAGTCACCCGCTGCAGAATATTCTTCTACATGCATGGTCTCCGCGTGGCCTTTCTACCTCATGGGCATCAATTCACCCACATAGCCAGCTGCCCTCTGCCAGGCTGAGTTGTGACAGTGTCTGAGGAAATTGGACTAAAGAATAGGATGGTTTCTGCACCTAGTTGCTTGGCAGTAGCCTGGAGACTGGACCTGTCCCCCTGCAACCCAGGTGCCTCAAGGTAAGGAGGCCAGCCTTCCCCATTGCCCTCCACCACGCAATGCCCAACCAAATTCTATTGAAAGTATGTCCTGTTGTGACAGTCCTCCTGTTTCTTAATTCAGTGATGCACGAGAGTCACGGCTACTTATAGCAAGACTGTCTGTGTGGTTACACATTCACAGTCACTGTCCCAGAAAGTTTCCAGCTTGCTACCTTGTAGCCATTTTCTCATCTAAGTGGGCCAGCGTCACTGCCCCACCTCCACCTAGGACGCGCCAGTTTGGTATGTAGGGATGTAGGGAGAAGAGACAGGGACAGGATCCAGTCACCCCTTACTATAACTGTTCCTCAAGGAATTCTCCCCATCCATCTGCTCCTGGTAAAAAGCAAAGTATGGATGACTCACAATGGTAGATCGTTCCTCTAACTCCTCCTTTCTTTTGTGTAGGTTAAAAAAAGAAAGAAAACACACACAACCCACAGTCACAACATCAACAAGACCAGACGCCCCGTGGAGTTCGCAGGAGGTGAGGCAGTGGCTGCACCACCTGCTCGGCTTCCCCAACTCCCAGCCCACGCCGGGAAGTGGCAGCTCGGTGGCTCCAGGCGCCCCGGCCGGTGGCACCCGCTTCCCTGCCTATTGGCTCCGCAGCCGCGCGCAGAGTAGCTGGCACTCCGGGCGCGGCGGGGGA